>NC_044402.1:95552184-96173850 GCF_006542625.1 Nomascus leucogenys | reverse complement strand
ATGTAGAAGTGGGATCTTGCTATGTGGCCGAGGCTGATCTCCAACTCCTGGGCTCAAGCAGTCCTCCTGACTTGGCCTCCCAAAGTGCTGGGATTACAGGCTGGAGCCACCACACCCACCCTTTATTTTCACTCTTGTTTCATTTAGTTCATGCATCAATCCAACAAAAATTTATTGATTACCTACCATATGACTTCCATTGTTAGCCAATAAAAATATATTATAATACAGTATTTACACTGTACATCATGTAGGCATGCAAAGTGAAATAATATTTTAGAGTCTTAAGCAACAATTTTTAAAAACTTGTATAAATTTGCTTTACTCAGACGTGTCATTCCTTCATTATAGTTGTTGCTCAGAATAGAGAGTTGTTTCTTTAAATAAATAGAATAACTTGTTTTCAAACTATTATTCCTCTTGAAATAATCTATCACTTACATTATAATTATACAATCATAAAAGAAATTTTAATCATAAAGGTCACAAAAGTATATTCCTACTTTTATTCTAAACTTCCCCATTCCCAGTTTTTGCTATTCTAACTGGCAATCGCAGGTACGAACACAAAGTCTTCAAAGATTTTAAAGAACTTCCTTTTTAGAATGTGCTCATTCTGTGAAAAGGAAAATAATTTTAAATTTCAAAAGGCAGCTCCTGCTGGGCTGATGGGAGGAGTAAAAGCCTTCCTCCAGAATCTCTGACCAGCTTGTTACCCTATGTCTTCCCTATTTTCTATATTTGTTCTGCCTCCTCGTACTCCTGGCATGTGTGCTAAATGTAGTCAATGAGAACATCATAAGTCCTTTTTAAAATATGTATTGCCTGGATGAATAGATTAATATTCCAAAGTATGCTTTCAGAATTTCCATTTGCTTAATTATGGTAATGTTTACTGTATAATCACATCATGAAAAGAGGAGTTGCTTGAGGTATTTTACCATTTGATATTTTGGGTTAATAATTTAGTATCTTAATTATAAAGCTGAATGCTGCAAGCATTTAATGCAAGTAAAGTTTAGAACAGTCAAAAAACTTCACTGTTTCCCTTCCTTTATTCATATGTGCATGTGATAGATATTACTGTTTATTAAGAAAATATGTGATTTACTTAGGATGTTTTCTAATAAATTGGCCCGTAATTGGCAAGGGATTGTGCACTATACAGAACTCTTGAGGGAGAGAAGGGAAAGAAAGAGTGAGGAGAGGCAATTTTATTTTGAAGAGCTCCTCAGGAAATTCTGGTATGTCCTGTCCCTGGCATACATCTTGATTAAGAACCATTGTAATTCCACCTGCTTTCCAGTGAATTCCATTTTGAAAATAGAGTTATATTTTTAAGCTTTCTAACTTGCAGAAAGATAGCTTTGTATGTAAGTGGAAAGATAATAAGATATATGAAAAAGAACATTCATCTAGAGAGAGACAAATGGCAGTCTGAATTCTTGCCCATCTCAGAGAACTTAGGCAGGTTTCCTAACCTCTGAGTCTCTGTGACTCCATGTTAAGGAGGAATGTGTACTCCCCAGTAGCTGTGAAAACCAGAGAAGTCACATGCAAGAGGGTGGACACTCCATTGGCATGGTAACTGTTATTCCTACTGATTCCATCTATTTGTACAATGTTAGGACACTTAAGGTTAAATCCGAGTCTATCAGTAATGATGCTTAGTGTTTATTCTGAAATGTCAAAACATAATTCCAACTATGGCTCATTTTATTATTTTGTTATATAGAATTTTCTTTTAAATCAACTAAATAAAGAAATCTACAAACCTCTGCTAATTAACTTCTCAGCACAAACTACAGCAGCTCAAACTCAGAATATTATCATGTCAAAATTGGACAAGAGAAGAAAGGGAGTTTTTGGTCCTCCTTTGGGCAAGAGAATGGTAATGACTCTTTGTACAGTACCTGGGCCTATTCATATTCATTGCTGCAGTTGGAACAAGGAAACCACATATCCTGGGGATAGACATCTTTTTGTATAGTTTTTTTATGTCACAGATTTGGATTAAAAGGTTCTCCTAAAAACGTAGTTATATTTGTTTGTGCACTAGACAGCTTGATGTTTAAAACAAGGAGTTGCCCTTTGAGTTGAAGGTAGAATATTCATCTGAGAAATTACCTACCTTCCTAATTTTGTCACTAACATTTTTATTCAGCAGTCTTTGCTGCTTGCTTTTGTAGACCTTCAGCAACACAGCTGTCAATAGATTCACCTGTGTTCCTCTGCAAAGAACACCCTTCTCACCCTAACCACACTTATCTATTTTCATGAATTGAAGTGTAGTACAAGGAAAAAAATATGCAGTATACTGAGAAACAAATTCTATGAGAGGATTAATAAGTCCTAAGCTATTAACCTACGAAGATTAGGAATGAGAATGTCTCCCTATTTCTTAAGGAATATAAATCCTAAAAGCATGGAAGCTAAGGATATTATCCTTGTTTAGAAAAGAAACCATCACTTCCTCATATGTAATCTGCAAGTAGATAGCTAAGTATTTGCCTCAATATTGTTTACACAATAGGACTGTATGTCGAGATGTTAATATTTTCTATACCTCTTCTCATTCTCAGGTTGTCTTTGTAGATGATGTCAATATGCCTGCTCGGGAGGTATATGGGGCTCAACCTCCCATTGAGTTACTTAGACAGTGGTTAGATCACTGGAACTGGTATGATCTAAAAGATTGTTCCATGATTAAACTAGTGGACATTCAGATTATGTGTGCTATGGGACCTCCAGGTACATTTTTTGAGTTTGTGATTATTAAGATGGAAAAATCACCCTAGCGATAGCTAAAGAAATAACTGGAAAAATACCTCTTTTGAGTTCCAATGTTTTGTGTATATGTTTTCTATGTGTATCTACTGTGACCTAAACAGAGTGTATCACATGACCAACTCTATAAAGTGGGTGACCTTGGATGGGCTATGCAACCACCAACTCTTCCAAACCTTTTTTTCTCCCACCTTCTGGAACTTTTTTCTCCCGCCTTCTGGAAGTCTTCCAAATCCTTTTTTCTCCCACCTTCTGGAATTTTGCTCCCAATTTCTGCCTTCTGAGAACTCACATTGTCCTGGGGTATCTCATCTTCCTCTGTGTCATTCCTTAATGCTCCAATTGTATAGAAGAATGGTCCCTGCTTCAGAAATCATCTTTATTCTACCCCAATCAAGTCCCATTCAAGTCAGTCTCTGGATTTAAACAGGCTGCTGAGAAGAATTTAAGTAGGGAATGGCCAAAAGATCCTTTAAATTTTCCAAGATAAATTTATACTCAAAGGAATCTCTATATAGAGGAAATTTGCTTTTTAATGCTGGGGTGTCTAAAATGGCTTGATTACTAAAAGAAATCTTTGTTTTCTTCTTGACCTCAAGCCGGTATTCCATTTTTTAAAATGTTGCTTGTGTTGATATACCACTTCAGGGAATCTCTCTGGTATTTGCTCCCTAACCCTGACCTTTATCTGACTTGTAATGCAGTTTGCTCTGAGTCAGTAATTGCTCTCAGCACATTTCCTGGGCCATTTTGAACACTTTCTGTTTGTTTGTTTTTGAGACAGGGTCTCACTCTGTTGCTTAGGTGGGGTGCAGTGGTGTGATCATAGCTCACGGCAGCCTCAAACTCCTGGGTTCAAGTGATCCTCCCACCTTAGCCTCCCAAGCAGCTAGGACTACAGGCATGCATAACCATGCGTGGCTAATTTTGTTTCATATTTTTTGGAGACAAGGGCTTGGGGGCTTATTATTATTATGCCAAGGCTGTTTTTTTTTTTTTTTTTTAAATAAAAGACCATATTGCTCCTGGGTCTCAAAGACTTCAGTTCCACTTTGTCTCTCCCCCACCACCCCAAGCCAGGCATTTATACTCACATGTCCACTTTTCCCTGCCTCTTCGGGCATTGGTAAGAAGAGTATGCTGAAACCATGAGGTATCTTTTCCTTTTGGACCCCATTTCTGTTTTCTAAAAATATCACAATTCTGAACATTCTCTGGAAGGGTTGGAGACAGAGCTGGGGTATCTTTTCTTCTGCAACCCTTTCACCATCTCCTTAAACTCTTTTATGTTTTCCAAAAGAAATGTATAAGCTCAAAGGAATCTTTCATTATTTTATGGAAAAATCCCCCAATTTTTAAAGATGCAAGCAGCCAGTGAAGTCACTATATGAACTGTATAGACTAGTCTTGGGTAAATTTGCTTCAAGATGTGGGGGAAGAATTTGGCTATATGTCATGGTTGTGCTGAATTCCAGCCTTGTGGGAAGTACCCTAAACTTTGGTCAGTCAGATTCACCAGGGTTACATTAATATTGTATAATATTACATTTTAATATTGTATTGAGGATGTTTACCATTTACTGCTTTAAGCTGTAAACCGTGGAGAACATGGCCTGTGGCTTTTTCTGCCTGGTCTGATTTCCCTTAGTAATATAGTTTTGACCCAAGATTATGTCTAATTAGTTGAACTTATTCAGATAATTCATCTAGAAAAGTAACGTCTTGAGTTTGAGGGAAAAATAGTTTTGATGTCAGGGTTATCCAAACAATTGATTACTCTTAATTTCATGTGCCGTGAATTTGTCCATCTTTAAGTTACTTTAAACTATAGAATATTTGAGAAAATACTCTTGTATATACTAGTAACATTATTAAGCGTTACACGTTTTAATATTTAGGTGGTGGTCGAAATCCAGTAACTCCTCGATACATGCGGCATTTCAATATTATAACAATCAATGAGTTTAGTGATAAATCCATGTATACAATCTTCTCTAGAATCTTAACTTGGCATTTAAAAATCTGGTAAGTAATCAAAAATTTGTTTTTTTTTAAATTAGGAGGTATAAAATATTTTAGAAACATACCAATATTAAGTAGCATATTTCAAAGAACAAAAGCATTCCTAGATAAGGAAAAGGTAACAGACAACATCATTTGCCTCTGTTCCTGCCACCACCCAGTGTGGGAGCATAACACAAAGAGGTCTAACCATTCTGCTATATAATATGTTCATGTTTGAGTTATTATTTTGAATTTTCACCACTGAGTTCAGTTAGTGCTGGAAAGATGTACCAGGTTTATGCTGTGACTTTGATACCCTCTAGTAGAACTCGAGTTCCACAGGGGTATTTGTGTCCAAGTCTGAGAAGTAATGCCTTGGAGCTGCCTAGCTGCAGAGATTCTGCGACTCCGTAAGATGCAGAGATATCAGGGAGCCAAGCTGACCTGGGCAGGGGAAGTCTGTCTGTGTGCCCATGCCCATTCTCAAGAAATTGTCATTCCTTGCCTTATCCAGTGATGACGGAGTAAAACACCTGGCTCCTTGACAAACCAGAAGTTAAATATAGGCAGTCTTTCTAAATGAAAATTATTTCTCTATGTTCTTTATACTCTAATCATGCACTTTGTCTTGGCTCACTGTTTTACTTTCCTTTTTTTCTCTTTTCCTTATTTTTTTTACGTATTTTAATTTTCTTCCTTTTTTTCCTCTGAAAATACCTGTTTCACCAGTGTTCCTTATGGATTATATTTATATGCAGTTGAGAATGCCAGGGAATGAAAGAGGTCAGGAAATGCTTGTCTAGTGGATTTGGGATTACATAATCTGGGTTCCTTGGCTGTCTCTTCTGTTCACTTACTTCAGTGATTTTAAGTCCATTAAACTGGCCTTGCTCATTTCACAGAGTTCTTTTGGACATAACATAAAATAGTACATGCAAAATAGCTTTAAAAGGAGTAAAAATCTATTAGTATTATTATTGTAACAAGATATGGTAATTTTATAAATGAAATTGATTTAATCAAAATTAAAATTTTATGTTGGTGCTGCTAAATATCCTTTTTGTGTCATGATTCTATAATTGCTAACATTTTCCTTTCTTTTTATTTAAAAAAATTTTAAGTTATAAATTTCCAGATGAATTTCTAGATTTGACCACACAAATCATAAATGGCACAATGACTCTGTATAAAGAAGCAATGAAGAATCTCTTGCCTACTCCAGCCAAATCTCACTACTTGTTCAACCTCCGTGATTTCTCCCGTGTCATTCAAGGTGTTTGTTTGTCAAGACCAGAAACAACAGAAACCACAGAAGTGATTAAACGTCTTTGGGTTCATGAGGTAAATTTTCCTGTTATTGAAATGGGATTATGTGAGAAACAAATATTTGCCATGCCAACAACTGGGTAAAAAGAATATTCTGCAATTTATATTAAGGCCAGTGTTCAGAAAAATTTTAAAAATATTGAACACTGAGATATTTTATGATGTTTAAAATGCTTTATCTCCCATATGCAGATTTAGGAATTTCTGTTGATTTATAGAATATTTCAAAGTAGGTGTCACTTTGAGCCGGTTTCCCTTAAGTAGTTAAATCCTTGTTAGTTTGACTTCAAGTAAATTTGAAATGGAACACTTTTTAAGGAGATGTTTTTATAAGAAGTGAATGTGGTTTTTTTTTTTTACATTACTTATTTGTATAGTATTACTAGATGCCAAAAGAATTGCAAAGCAAATTCTTGAGAGCATAGAAACTATATAAAAATGTATTTAAGCTCTCTTGGGAATAGGTATGTGGATGAGCATTTTCTTATAAAAAGTGGTGGAGGAGGCCGGGCACGGTGGCTCATGCCTGTAATCCCAGCACCTTAGGAGGCTGAGGCGGGAGAACTGCTTGCAGTCAGGAGTTTGAGGATGCAGTGAGCTATGATGGCACCACTGCACTTCAGCCTGGATGACAGAGCAAGACCCTTATTTTAATTTTAATACACAGTTAAGAAACATAGAACACGAGAATGTGCTACTGTGTTAAAACCATGTACTACAGAGATATAAATTTCAAATGGTCTTTTAAAAATCCAGTTTCTCTGGACTTTTTAGATACACAGTTTGAATTCCTAAATCATCACACATTCAAATATATGTCCACGTGAAGATCCGTTCCACTTGCATATTTTGGCCACAACAAGGTCTCCAAAAGTGATTCTTTGGAAAGGATGATGTAGAGATTCTTATAGCACTCCACAGCAGGTTACCTAATTGCCTGAATGGGACCCACGTCCCAGGATATGGATGCAGGCTTGTGTTTGGGGGCCACGTGGGTAATAGAAATGTACTGAGAGCTGGAGAGTGTGGGGGAAAGTGAACAGGGAGGATGATGCTGAATTCACTCAAGGAGCATGCCTTAGTCCATTCAGGTTGTTATAAAAAGTACCTTAAACTGGGTGGCTTGTCAACAAACTGAAATTAATTTCTCACAGTTCTGGAGGCTGGGAAGTTCAAGATCAAGGCACTGGCAGATTTCATGTCCGGTGAGGGATTGTTTTCTAGTTATAGGTGGTGCCTTCTCACCATGTCCTCAAATGGTGGAAGGGGCGAGGGGCTCTCTGGCCTCTTTTATAAAGGCACTAATTCCATTCATGAGGGTTCTGCCCCCATGACCTAATTACCTCCCAGAGTCCCCACTGCAATACTATCACCTTGGGGGTGAAGATTTCAGCATACAAATTTAGGGGGGACATAAACATTGAAACCATAGCAGATTCCATTGCTGAAGGCAGCATTTTGTCATGGGTGAATCTAACTCACGAGGAAGCATTTGGCATCCTCCACCTCAGTAACTTTGCCCTTGGTATTCCTTCTGCCTAGAACACTCTTTCTCTGTTATCTGCAGGCTTGCCCACTTACTTCCTTTAGATTTTTGCTGAAATACCCCCCTTTTCATGCAAGCTCGCTTTGGGCCATCCCTACCCCCCTTGACTTTTTACTGCTTACCTTGCTTTGTTCTTCATAACATTGAACATCACCTGACACCTTCTAAATTTGGGGCTTACTTATTGTCTTTACAATAATAGAAACTTTATGAGAATAGCAGTTTTATTCATGTGCTGCTTTTCCCAGTGCCTCGCACACAGAAAACACTCAATAAATATTGGTGAATGAATGAGTGCATAAAGAGAGGAAGGCAGGCAGGCTTGCTACACATGACATGTTCTGTCACTTGGGATTATACATACCAGTGCTTTCTTCCAATCATGGGAATAGGTTGTTTGTGCTATTGTATATGTGTTAGACATAATTACTTTTAAGAGTTTTTTAGATTCTGTGCTGCTTTAGATGTCAGATTATTGAGTTTTGATAATGGTTGTTGAGCTCTTTGGGCATTTAGTGAGGTTTACTACTTCATATCTATACACACCTACATAAAACATAATGAATTTAGTCCTCAGCTCAAAACCTTGTGTTAGCACCCTACTTCATTCAGAGGAATTTAGGATAAAAGTCCAGTGGCCCATGGGACCTGAGATGTGTTCCTCTTAGCCTGTTCCCCTCAGGCTGCCTCCCGCTCTCATCCTCATCCCCCTTTCACCAGCAGTACAGGCCTCCTGGCTATTCTCTCTGCCTGCAATATTTCCCCCAGATATTGATGCTCTGGAATAGCTCCTTCCCTGCCTTTGATCAAATTCCTCTTTCTAGTTGAGGCTTTTTAATACCACAGCCTGACTCCCCTCCCCTATCCTAGTAGTTCCAGTCTTTCTTATCCTGTCCTATTTTACTTCTTTCCATAATATTTTCCAACATCTAACATGTTGTAGAATTCATTTGTTATATGTATTTTTCATCTCCCTCAGATAGCAGGCAAGCCCCATGAGAGCAGAGATTTCCGTCTCTCTCTCTCTTTTTTTTTTCTTACTGCAGTGCCAAGAAGGGTGTTCGGTACATTATTCTCACCATCTTTAAAAATATGAGGTAATTGTGAGACAGTAGGTGGGAAGGGATCCCCCGAGAAACTCCAGCCAGCCAGTGCACTGGGGTGGAACCACAGAAGTTCATGCTGTTTGCAGTGGGGAGGAGCCTGGCCCCTCTTCTTCCTGGATGGAACCTGGGATTCAATCAGCAGGGTGGGAAGCACTCTAGAAGGGACGCTGGCCTTGTGGAGAGTCCCTGTTTCCCCCTTTTCTTCATTTTCACTCAATAAAACCTGTTTTACTCACCATTCAAATAGTCTGCGAGGCGAAATTTTCATGGCTGTGTGACAAGGACCCCACCTTTAGCTGAACTAAGGAAAAGTCCTGCAACAATTGAACTCAACACTAATTTGTGCTTTATTTCTGTTCACTCAGAAAAGATTTCTTCAGGGTTTAATATATGTTAGAGACTACTTTACGTGTCTTTTTCCTTTCCAGATATCATTATCATACTAGATAACCTTATGTAATTTCACTAAATGGTTTCTAAGGTATAAAACTGACTTACAACTCATTCCCTTTGGCTTTTCCATGGCTCTCAGACATTAGTTAATGCACATATCACCTGGTTTGCTTGTTAAATACAGATATTCTGCAAAAACAAGACCCCCAAAATAGATGAATATGTTTCATCAAAATTAAAAAATTTTATGCTTCAAAAAACACCATCCAAAAAAATGAAAAGACAGTATATAGAATGGGATAAAATACCTGCAAATCATATAAACTGTTAAGTGTCCAGTATCCACAATGCATAAAGAACTATTATAACTCAACAATAAAAGACTAATAATGCAATTTAAAAGTGGGCAAAGGATTCAAAGACATCGCTCCAAAGATGATATACAAATGGCCAATAAGGACATGATTAGTCGTTAGGGAAATACAAATCAAAACTGCCATTAAGTACCTTTCACACTCAATAGGATGGCTGTAATAAAAAAGATGAATAATAAAACAGTGTTGGTGAGCATGTGGAAGAATTGGAACCCTCATTCGTAGCTGGCAGTAATGTAATATAGAAAACAGTTTGGTAGGTCATCAAAAGGTTAAAACATAGGGTTACCACATGACCTAGCAATTCCACTCCTAACTGTGGACCCAGAAGAACTGATAAGTGTCCGTGCAAAAACTTGCACATGAATATTATTAGCAGAATTATTTATAATAGCCAAAAAGTAGAAACAACCCAAATATCCATCAGCTGATGAGTGGACAAACAAAATATTGTAAATACACACTGTGGAATTTTATTCAGTCCTAAAAAGAAATACTCATATATCCTACAACATAGATGAACCTAGAAACATTGTGCTAAGTTAAAAGGTCCATACAGAAAAGATCACCTATGATATGATTCATTTATATCATATATCCAGAATAAGCAAGTTCCATAGAGATAGTAAGTAGATTAGTGTTGGCCAGGGCTGGTGGTAATAAGAAGTAGCCTCTATTGGGTACCAGGTTTCTTTTTGGGGTGATGATAAAGTTCTGGAGGGAGATAGTTGTGATGGTTGTACAACTTTGTGAATATTCTGATTCTGTATTCTTTTAAAGAATGAATTTTATGGTCCATGAATTATATCTCAATTTTAAAAGTCTGCAATCAAGACTTTGAGGTAAATAAATTCAAAGCACAAATTACAATATAAATATGCCAGAAATTATATCCTTTGCAACAATTTAGATTTATAATAGAAAGATTTAATTGTCAACTTTTTAAAATGTGAGAGATGGTGATAAAATAATGGTTCCCTGTTGGGGAGGGAGGAAAGCAGGGATCAACAGGAATGAGCATGAGGGAGCTTACTAAGGTGCTGGAAATTTTATATCTTGATCTTGGTGGTGGTTACATGGATGTGTAACTGTGTGCAAAAATTCTTTGAGCTGTACACTTAAGACTGTTGTACCTGTATTAGTCCATTTTCATACTGCTGATAAGGACATACCTGAGACTGGCAATTTACAAAAGAAAGAGGTTTATTGGACTTACAGTTCCACATGTCTAGTGATGCCTCACAATCATGGCGGAACGTGAAAGGCACCTCTCACATGGTGGCAGACAGGAGAAGAGAGATTGTGCAGGGAAACTCCCCTTTTTAAAACCATCAGGTCTCGTGAGACTTATTCACTATTCCAAGAACAGCATGGGAAAGACCCACCCCATGATTCATTTGCCTCCCACCAGGTCCCTCCCACAACACGTGGGAATTCAAGATGAGATTTAGGTGGGAACACAGCCAAACCATGTCTGTACCTTAAATAAGGAAAAAGAAAAAACAAAAAGAAATGGAAAGATATTCCCAGGAATCATCCTCCATGTTTTTAAGTCAACAGATCCACTGTGGGGCCCAGGAATTTGCATTTTGACAAAGTACACCAGAAGATTTTAATGCAGATGTGTTGACTGTCTTTGAGAAATGCTGCTATAGGTTCTTGCTAAACTGCCAACTGGATAATAATATACTTGTTTCATGCTTAGGCATTGATCCTGATACATGAAGTTGACTTAATTTAGGAATATTGTCTGAGATCTTAAGTACCTCAATTCAAAGATTGGCCATTGGCATGTATTGGGAAATTAGATTGTCTCACAGAGAAATAACTTTTGAACTGGTTGGAATATGAAGGAAGTTTAAATAATACCATTTGCTTATGCAGACACTATTAGTGAAAAAAAAAGGGATAACACTATGAAATCATCAATTTGATAACAATCAATGCACTAAAACCATGATTCCTGAACACCATTAACCTAATGCTAGGGCAATTTGCAGTAATTATCTATTTGAATTCTATAGTGTTTTCACATATGTTGTCATGTTACTTTTTCCCCACATCTATGAGATTTGCGAGGTAGGTAATACTACTTCTACTTTATAGGTGAAGAAGCTGATGCAGACATTTTCAGTGATTTACTCAAAATGGTAGAGCAGAGTAAGGATCCAACGTTCCACTAACGAAGTGTGCATTATTTATAGCATATATGTATTAGCCATTAACAAAATAATACAAAGTAGCTTAAACAACAGAAATTTATTTTCTCACGCTGGCTTGCTAAAGCCACCTTGTCTCTGTGTCCTCACATGGCCTTTCCTCTGTGCATATAAGGGCTGCCCAACAGAAACAAGAACCAGAGAGAGAGAGAGAGAGAGCGTGGGAGAGGGAGAGAGGGAGAGAGAGCTTTAATGCCTCTTCCTCTTCTTATAAGGACACTATCCTATAAGATTAGGGCCTTACCCTTATGACCTCATTTAACCTTAATTGCCTCCTTAAAGGCCCTATCCCCAAATCCAGTCACATTGAGAGTTATGGCTTCAACATAAGAATTTTGGGGGGACACAATTCAGTCCTAAATAGACTGTACCCCTGGGACACTTCTTTAAGAAAACAGTTGCTACATGTAGCAAGCCTGATGTTTCTTGCAGTCCCATAACATGTGCATATAACCAGAGATTTATTTTAGTAGATTGCTCTTTGTAACAACTTAAAACAAAAATAATTAACAGATATCCCAAACAACTCTCCCTCTACCCAAGACATTTCCTGTTCTAGAAAATGTGCTTTTTGAAAAACAAAAACAAAAGCAAAAACTATTGATTTGTCAATAACTTTCAAAATGTTAACTATCTTAGAAAAAGGAAACATCACTGGAAAGGTGTTGGGTACCCCCTGGGTACTGGTGCCCAGCTCTGCTATCCACATCTGAGCAGCCAGCAAAGGCAGTCACTAACTTCTCAAGGCCTTAATTCTCTTAGCATCTCTACATCTGCTTCAGCTCCCACCCCCAAAATTACCTTTCATTGATTGACAACTGAATATAACCTTATTATTCTAAATATAGAGTTAAAATTAACATTTAAAATAACATTATTGTGAATCAGTCCTGATTATTTGGATATACTTTTAATAAAACCCACAGAAATTTTCTAATATTTTTTATTACTTGAGGTTAGCATGGAAATAATAACACTTTTTTAAAAATCAGAAGAAAGTTTCTAAAGCTGCTTTTTAATTATTATACAGGTCCTTCGAGTGTATTATGACCGCCTTCTGGACAATGCAGACAGAAGCTGGCTCATCAACTACATTCAAGAAATTTTGAGAAACTACATGTATGAAGATTTTCATGAGCTTTTTCAGCGTTTGGATTTTGATAATGATGGCATGGTGGAAGAAGATGACTTACGCAGCTTAATGTTTTGTGATTTCCATGATCCCAAGAGGGAGGATACCAACTACAGAGAAATCGCAGATGTGGATAATCTTCGAATGATAGTAGAAATTCACCTAGAAGAATACAACAATATAAGCAAAAAACCCATGAACCTTGTCTTGTTTCGATTTGCCATAGAGCACATCAGCAGAATTTCCAGGATCCTGAAGCAGCCTCGCAGCCATGCTCTCCTAGTAGGGGTTGGAGGGAGTGGAAGGCAGTCTGTCACCAGATTAGCTGCCCACATGGCTGATTATTCAGTTTTCCAAGTTGAAATCTCTAAGGGGTATGATACTACTGAATGGCATGAAGATTTAAAAGTGATCTTAAGGAAATGTGCGGAAGGTGAGATGCAGGGTGTCTTCCTGTTTACAGATACTCAAATTAAAAAAGAGTCTTTTCTGGAAGATGTCAATAATCTGCTAAATGCTGGGGAGATTCCAAATCTCTTTGCATTAGATGAGAAGCAAGAGATATGTGATAAGATGCGTCAGTTAGATCGCCAGCGGGATAAAACCAAGCAAACAGATGGCAGCCCCATAGCCCTTTTCAACATGTTTATTGATCGTTGCCGCAACCAACTGCATGTGGTCCTTGCCATGAGTCCCATTGGAGATGCATTTCGGAATCGTCTTAGAAAGTTCCCTGCTCTTGTTAACTGCTGTACCATTGACTGGTTTCAGGTATTGTCATGTATATTTTAGATAGACTTCTAGAAATGTTGAATTTCCACTATCATCATGACTTATTTTATAGATTCCCAACCTGTAGTTTACCCCAAAATATAGTTTAGCAGAATCTTCTGATCAGTTATATTTTCTGAAATTATAATTCAAGAAATTATAATAGGAAAGTATTTATTAAGAGTATATGTGATCACTAACTTCAATATATTATAGGAAGTGTTAGGATAAAATTGTGTATCAGAGTCCTGACAGGAAGCACAGAGCACCCTTGAACCCTTCACTGAAGAAAGCATAATGAAGGAACTGTTCACAGAGGTGTAGGCAGGGTTAAGGGAACCAAGAGGGGATGTTGGAACACTCAGGAAGTGGTGGGTGGAGCAATAGCAGGAAGTGTTACTATAACCGCGTATGAAAGGGCAGAGGAAGGGAAGAGTGTTACTGGAACTGAGTTTAGAGCTGTGGATATAAGACTGCCCAACAGGAACAGGAACCAAAAACCTAGAACTCAGCTATGGCTGGAAAGGAAGGGAGGATCAAAATACCCCTATGTCTCACTTCTTCCACCCTGCCCCCAATCTCTTCCCATTAGCTAAACCCAAAGGAGTTAAGAGGGAGAAAGCCAGAGTGACCTTTTTTGTAGTGGACTTCAGTACTGGGAAGTACAGAGCAGAGCAGAAAAAGGCAGCAAATGGATGAGGGGTAGGGACGAGGGGTGGGGAAGGGGAGTAGCAGAGGGAGAGTAACTAGCTAGATGTGAATAGTAATTTAATTCTCCGTTCTGGCTTTGACAGCATATCACAATGCATTCTCTACCTGTGTAGTAAGAAATCTGTGGGCTGTGGCTGAGATCCCATGAGTGGGATTTAACAGATAAGCATTTATGACCTTGGAAAGTTTACAGAACCTCTCTGTACTTCCACTTCCTGGTAAAATTAGTTATTTCATGCAAAACATTTATTGAATTCTGTTTTGCTTTGTAGCAAGTCTTGATCTAAAAGCTGGAGATGAAGCACATGAAATAGACAAGACCTCTGCTCTCTTTGAGCTGCTTGTCTACAGACAAATAAGCAAAACGCAATTTCATCAGACAGGGTAGCAAATAGGGAGTAAATGCTTTGTTGTTGTGTTTGTTGTTTTGAGATGCAGTCTCACTCTTGTCACCCAGGCTGGAGTGCAGTGGTACAATCTTGGCTCACTGCAACCTCTGCCTCCTGGGTTCAAGCAGTTCTCCTGCTTCACCCTCCCAAGTAGCTGGGATTACAGGCGCCCACTACCACACCTGGCTAATTTTTGTATTTTTAGTAGTGATGGGGTTTCACCATGTTGGCCAGGCTGGTCTCGAACTTCTGACTTCAGGTGATCTGCCCGCCTCGACCTCCCAAAGTGCTGGGATTACAGGTAAATACTTTTTAAATAAGGGACCAATTAAGGGTTTGAAGAGGAAACTGGAAAGACCAAAAAGTGTCAGTACTGAGATCTGGGCAGAGAGGATAAACTAGTGAAGTCAAGTGTCTAGATGGAAGGAGGGGTGACAGAAAATCAGGGTGACAGGAGCCCAGGAACTGTGGGGGAAAGTGGTGTAACAGGTCAGAAATGTGGGAAGGGCCAAATCAGAGAATGGCAAGTTGGTTTGGATTTTAAGAATTCTAGGAAGTCTTTGGTTATAAATTGGGGAGTGTGACATAAGCTGATTTGTATTTTGAAAAGATCACTCTTGCAGCTATGTAGAGAATGCAAGCAGTTAGGATGCTATTGGAATCTTCCAGGCAGATGATAGTGGAGGCTTGAATTGGGATGATTGAGGTAGATAAAGAAGAGAAAGGATTTGGAAGCTATTTCAAGAATAATGCCTACATCATTCTCAGGGAAATGTTAGAATTAAATGAGATAATACCAGTAAAATGCATACAGAAATAGACATTCCATAAATTTAGTTCATTTGCCTTTCCTTTCTCCTGCAACACTCATGAACAATTTCTCTAATCTCAGAACAAACCACACACAGTGAATGTTATATGCACTAACTAGCTCCTGGCTCCCTGCCCTAAGTATGCAAGTCCTCGGGAAAGTTCCTTGTGAAATTGTCTCTCCCACACCATCCCTCACACTATTCCCCTTTACCCCCAACATCCATAAGTTGTAAAGGGCTGCAACAGTAGCAGATCTAGATTCATAATCTTAATAAAGTGCTAAAGCATTTATCTTACATTTAGTCATGGCCTGAAGATGCACTCCAGGCAGTTGCCTCACGATTCTTGGAAGAAATTGAAATGTCAGAGGAAATACGAGATGGCTGTATCGACATGTGTAAAAGCTTCCACACTTCTACTATAAATTTATCCAAATCGTTCTTTGTTGAACTTCAAAGATACAATTATGTGACTCCTACCTCTTACCTCGAATTAATCTCTACCTTCAAACTGTTGTTAGAAAAGAAAAGAAGGTAAAAATCAAATTTCATATTTCCAAGTAAGCTATGGCAAATTAAAAATACTTGTGTGTGCAAAAATGACATAAATATGATATAATGGAGATTTATTTTATAGAAATACACTGTAAGTTTTGTTACATCTTTAAATGATTTAATCCACAAACATTTTGAATTTAGGGAGGAGTCTTATCCTTCTCATACGGGCACATTGCCTAGCACATCGTAGATGCATAGTAACTCTTGGAAGAATGAAGATATTCCAACCAGAGCTGTGAATATTGAGTAAACACTAGTAGAGAGTGATTTTTCTCTGATAAATAATTAGGTAATAGTTAAACCCTCTCTTTGGATACTGAACAGCTGAGACTCTAGGGAGGGACAGCCACTCTCTAATAAACTCTCATTTGAAAACATCAATATAAACATGAGTAAACTTACCTGCTATAGAAAGTGTCGATGTGAGTTTTTTTAATGTTCTGGAGGGTGACTTTTGTGTGCATAAAAGTTTATTCAAATATTTCTTTGGTTCCAAAAATTAAAATTCAGTATGTATATTACAAAATTTAAAAACATTATAACAGTAAGGTAGAAAGTAGGAAGTTTGGAACATTTTAGTGGTTACCTTTAAAGGGGACCTTGGATTAATGTGTGGCTTCATTCAAAACTTGTTTAAATAAAATTTTTAATACAGTATTTATATTTCCCTTTTAAGTTCTGATTTAATAAATCAAAAATTACTAGATAGTTAAATAATTTATAAGTCTAGTATTTTAAACGTGTACATACGGTAAGCCTTAAGTACTTTTAAATGTTTGAATATTATCTATAAATTAATATGATTTTTACTTAAAAGCACAAATGTAAATTTACTGCTCAGACACATGATTTATATTGGAAGCTCAAGCATGATCCACGGATTGAACAGACCAAATTCTTTTAAAGATTAAAAAGAATACATAAAACAACAAATGTGCACAGATAATATAAAAATATTAATACTATGAGTTTGATTTTTATATATATATCTCTATGGTTAATTCTAAATCTTCCTGTGGCTAACCCACTATCTCAAGCCTTTTGAAGGACCTTTTCTCGTATTGGGCAGCATGTTACCTGGATATGGATATGATACTCCTCATCTGTATTCATAGTGGCTATTGCTGTGCCCTCCCAACAGGACCGTCATAGTCGCTGTGGTCTACAACCCTGTGTTTGAATCATACCTTTAGGAATTTTTCAACTACCTAGTGAAATCGGCAGCGCCCACCGTGACTGCTGCATAGCTTGGCTGGAATTTATTATTTCTTTGGCTCTCAAGATAATTGTCTTTCTGTGTCGAGCTTATGATCTTTAACATAATGGAATCTTGCTTTTTTTCATATTTTCTTATCCAGGAGGATCAAAAGCTCTTGGAGATTGATTAAATTTTGGATATCACTCATAGCTTTTGTTTGACTCTGCACTCACAATAGTAAGGCCACCCTAACAAAAAGAAGGATTATAAAAACGAGAGGCAAACTTACAGGAAGAGTTTAAACTTATTGGTTATAAGTTTTAAAGTTACAAGGTTATAAGTTCAAGCTTACAGGTTGAAAGAGTCATAGTTTTTAAGGTATTTTCAAATATTCTTATTTGCCTTTCAAATTTTCCTTTTTCAAATTTTTTCTTCTCAAAATTCCTTGCAAACGAAAAAAAAAAAAGATGTTAATTTATCCTTTACCTCAACTAGAATTCCTACCCTGTGATTATTCTTCCCATAATAGCTAAAGCCTTCAGATCACGATAGCCAGGTAGTGCTGTAACCTAGAAGCAAGTTTTCAGGTTACCTGTCAGGAAATCTGTGGTTAAGCTAGGAAAGCATCACCTGGGCTTAGCCACAATATTGAAACTGTCTCAGGCTGGCAGGAATGAGACCTTTCCTATGCTTGTTGCACAAGGTTTCAGCTGAAACCAAACTCACAGATAATACAGTGCCATACATTCTGTCCCCTCTGTTCCCATTACTCTCTAATATTTTGCACGCTCAGAGGGAATTTGACATGTGACAAAAACGTAGCATGCTCTCACTTAAGAATTTTTTTAAAACAAAAATTACAATCCTTTCAGTGTTCTCCAGGTTACCTTTTCCAGCTCAAGCCAGTTCCTTACTACTCCAGTCTATTTTTTGAAGGGTATTTTAAAAACATTTCATTTTTTTACTTGGAGACATTGTGGTATATCAAGTATTTTAAAATGAAATTATAAAGAAGAGTTTTCTCTATAGAGAAATGTATATATATTTGCAGACAAATGCAGATTAAATTTTTAAGTACATTAAAATATTAAACTTTTAAAATATGCTAAAATATTACATTATTTCTAATCATTTGTTATTACTTTATAATCATTTTGCACCAAACAGGGTATTGAGCTTTATGATCTGTTCTATTTGTTATTTTTTCTTTAATAAAACAAATCTCTGTTTCAAGATGTATAATACATGTTAAAATCATTTTTTCACATTTGGAAACATTCAGAATAATATATTTCGAGCCCTGAAGTGTGTTTAAAATAAGTGATCATAAAAAGGTTTAAAGCAGCAGTAGTGTTGCTGGAATCAACTTGCCAACTTTAGAGGTACATCATTCATTTTGATACAGGAGACTCCTTGCCTCATCGCCAGTGTATTTATTCTTTTGAATTTCTGTTGTATGCCTTGATAACGTATAGGTACTGAAAACACAAAAATGAATAAAACACACTGTCTGCTCTTAATTGTGCACAAATCCAATATTCTAGGTTTCATATTTTGACAGATTGTCATATAAATGAAAATCTTTTAGACTACTCCTCTAGTTATGTCTTGAAAAAGCCTAGAAAGCTCAGAAACACTTAAGTTTTTCCTTAATGTAGGATACAGAGCCTCATGATTAACTTTGTTTTATCCATTTCCTTTCAGTGAAGTAATGAAAATGAAAAAGAGATATGAAGTGGGTTTGGAGAAATTGGACTCTGCTTCATCTCAAGTAGCCACAATGCAGATGGAGTTGGAGGCACTACAACCTCAATTAAAAGTTGCTAGCAAAGAGGTTGATGAAATGATGATAATGATTGAGAAAGAGTCTGTAGAAGTTGCCAAAACTGAAAAAATAGTGAAAGCTGATGAAACAATAGCAAACGAACAAGCTATGGCTTCCAAAGCCATCAAAGATGAGTGCGATGCTGACCTGGCAGGTGCCTTGCCAATATTAGAGTCAGCGCTGGCTGCCCTTGATACTCTTACTGCACAGGTAAGAGCTTCACCATACACTTTCTAGGACACATGTCATCATAGCCCAAGAAACAAATTAGCATTGTGTTCTAGTCTAGTTTGTGTCTCCAAATTAGCCTGAAATTTTAATGAAGCTGAAATCATTTTGAAATTGGCAAAAGAATTCCCTAATTGACTTGAAAAAGAAATGCATGTGCATGCAAAAACACCTTTGAAATGGAAGAAAGCTGCCAGATGTTATAACCTACCATAAAGCAACAGTTATTTCAAGAACTTTATACATCTTTGCAGTACAGTAATCGACAAAGTCATAAGCCTCGAGACTATATTTTGATTCTAAGGGGTACCTTTTTCATATTTAGACACACTTGTCATTGGAATACATCTTATAGAGCATGGGATAAAGTATTGTATTTTGTCAGTGATTTTTTTGGGGGGGATACATAAAATAATAATGTGTTTTATAATTTATTTTACAATAGCAATGTCTTAGATTTCATGAAGTGTATTAAAATTTAAGATGTGAAAGGGGAATATTTTAATTTTGAAAGATGAAGATAGATTTTTAAAATAAATAGTGCAGAGAATTTTGGCTAAACTTTTGGGTGGGACTCAGGAGAAGAGTGTAAGTGCAGTTCTATTACTGTCACCATTTCTACCCAGTGAACACAGTGAGTTTCTGTATGCTTAGTTTGAAAATAGGAACCAATTACAATTACTGTATAAACAAACATGTCCTTTAAAATAATTAACATGTTATTTCAAGGATATTACAGTGGTAAAATCCATGAAGAGTCCTCCTGCTGGTGTCAAGCTTGTTATGGAAGCTATATGCATCTTGAAAGGAATCAAAGCTGACAAAATCCCTGACCCAACAGGTTCAGGGAAAAAAATTGAGGATTTCTGGGGCCCAGCTAAGAGACTTCTTGGTGACATGAGGTTTCTACAGTCACTTCATGAATATGACAAGGACAATATTCCTCCAGCTTATATGAATATCATAAGAAAAAATTATATTCCAAATCCAGATTTTGTACCAGAAAAAATCAGAAATGCTTCTACAGCGGCCGAAGGTCTGTGCAAATGGGTCATAGCAATGGATTCATATGATAAGTAAGTGCTGATAAAAAGAAACCCAGCTGGTATGTTTTATCTTCACTTTTGGTCAGTTAGACAATATACAATTTAAAAGTTATGTAAGTGAGAGGCTCCTTGGAAAATCCTATCTGAATCTGCTTTGTGTTTGCATATTTACTGGAGGCAAGATTATGCCAACTAATAGTATAATACAGTGTTTCTTAAACTTTTTGGACTCAAGAACTGTTTATACTCTTAAAAAGTATTGAAGACCCCAATAAGATTTTGTTTATTTACCATATTAGGAATTAAAATGGAAAATTTTAAAAAATGTTTATTAATTCATTTTAAAAAGCAATAAAAATGTTACATGTAATGTGTGACTTATTTTTATTTTTTATAAATTTACATGTTTTTCTTTTAAAAACAGAAAAAGATAATGATAAGAAGAGTGGTATTTTATTATACCTTTACAAGTCTCTTTAATGTGTGATCTAATGTAAGATAGCCAGACACAAAAATCTGCTTCTTCATTCATTCTGTTGCAATATGTTGTTCTGATTAAAGTATATTAAAAAAAAATCCACCATCACACAGAAGTTTAGTTGGACAAGGGAAGACCTTGTGAGCTCCGCAAAGGGGCAAGTGTCATCAAGATCCCCAGGGGTCCTTGGACCACACTTTAAAAACCACTGGCATAACATGTATTCTTGTGAAACAAGGAGCCCTTTTTGGTGATTATATGAGAACCAGTTATACACAAAACAGAGTAATTATTATTTTTTCAAAAAACGACTGTCACGGGATGTTTTTCAACCTCATATCCAATTTTAATCATTCTAAAAAAGTATAGTAGTGCTATATATGTTTCAGACCATGATATATTAGTTAATTATTAATGTTTGTTAGATAACATGACTGACTCCATTTTCCAGATTCTAGGGAGAGAATTTAGATCCATCCTTTTTCCTATATAATTCCTTTTATTACCACATACATATTTATAGGATAACTGTTTTTGGTTGATGTATTCTAGGATTTTTTTAAGTAAAATAACAAAGATAAATGATACCTCACTTTCTCCTCATCAAAACTAACTTTTAACCAATTAGGCTTCTGCTAACATTGTAGTATTCTATATGACTATCCTACTCTCCTTTTGGAAAGTTATCAAAATTCATGCTGGCAAAATGTTTTTTGTATATTTGATGTCTATTTTAATGGCCATTTCTTGTGTCCAGGATCAAGTTTGGATGATTATTAGATAAAACAGGAAATATGGAAGTTGGTTTAGATTTTTGCATAAAGAAGTGTTTTCAGTCATAGTAAAGATATTAGAAAAGTAAATTCAGTGATAGAAAGTGTGCTGGAATATTAAATGAGTATTTAATTTTTCAATATTACTTTTTGCAGAGTGGCAAAAATAGTAGCTCCCAAAAAGATAAAACTGGCTGCAGCTGAAGGGGAGCTTAAAATTGCCATGGATGGTCTTAGAAAGAAGCAGGCAGCTCTTAAGGAAGTTCAGGACAAGCTGGCCAGGCTTCAAGACACACTTGAATTGAATAAACAAAAGAAGGCTGACCTGGAAAACCAGGTATGTGCTGATATAGAAAAAGATGGACAAATTCTCAAATATTGTAACTAAGAATGATGTTCATACTAGCACATAACACACCAGTCCTGTTTCCTTGCTGGTCAGGGATTGGCAAACTATGGCCCGCAGGCCACATCTCCCCATCGCCTGTTTTTGTATGGCCCAAGAGCTAATAATGGTTTTGACATTTTAAAATAATTACATATTAATGGCCATATAAGTACCCATGAAATAAATAAATATCCTCAGTTTTGCTGCTTGGCTCACAAAGACTAAAATATTAATTCTCTGGGCCTTTCCAAAAAAAAAATGGCAGTCTGCCTTAGATTACTAGAATATAATATTGAGCTAGATTATTTAATCATTTTTCACTTTGCAAGTAAGGAAATTGAGAACCAAAATGTTAAGTGACTTAGGTTGTATGGCAGAGCTGAAATTAGAACTCAATACTCAGAACCATACAGTATCTACTAAAAATGTTTTCAAGACTAAATATACTACTCTAAATTAATGATACCATTTGGAAAAATTAACTGCTAAAGTCTGATTATGGTCCAGAAGAAAAGTCATGATATTTTATAACAGTCAACATTTATTGAATGCTTATTATATACAAAGGCCAGTTGTTCTAAGAACATTACATATTATACCATTTATTCTCACAATTACCTTTTGAGGGAAGTAATCATTTTGTACCATTTTGAAGAAACTAAAGAACAGAAAGATCAAGCAACTTGTCCATCATCAACCCAGTTTCTGAGGATCAAGTCTAAGACCTGAACCCAGGCAGCCTGATTCTAATAGCTGTACTCTTTCCAGGACACCAGACTGCCTCTTTCTATAGTATCAATCCTGTATTCTATATTTGCACAAATGTAAGACATTGTGCTAGTCTTTAGAAGTGTAACATATTATGGCATGATTTTTGAATGATCAGTTTTAGTTTAAATAATATAACCTATAAATTGTTACGCAGCTGCTCTCTTTAAACATTTTTCAACTCTCCTATATGTTTAAAAATTTTATTTTTTATAATAAAATATTAGAAACACGGTAATATAAAGTGAACAGATGCATATATGTGTATTAAAAATGTGCTTTTGGAAGTAAAATTTTAGCCAAAATATTTTTACTTAGTAGTTTCTGATGGCAACTTTGTCATAGTCCAAGACCTGATTCAGTTTATCGTAAACATTGTTGAAAGAAGAATAGGTGAGGAAAGAAACTAGAAAGACAAAAGATATTTAAAGAGGGAAAATTAAAAGGGAAAAAAATTAAATTTAGGAAGTATCACAAATACTACAATTACATACCATTTGCTTTTTTCAAACCTGTCTTTAGATAAACTGATATAGAATTATACATCTTTTAATCTAAAATCATTGACTTGATATAAATGCTAATAACATTAGTAAAAAGCATAAGCCAAATTCCTATTCCAAAATAACCTAAATGTCTTTGCTTTTGTTGATTGTTGAATTTATCTTTTCATGTAAATTATTTTTGAACATCAAGATAAGCTTTATTTAATCTCATCTTCTTCCAAGAATAATGATGTTAAGGCACTTAAAAATTTAATCAAAATAATTCAGATATTCTGCTGGAATATTGCTATTGTGTGAACTGAAATAACTTTTCACCAAGTTTGCCACCTTCGTAATTATCTCTCTTTTTTTATCCTATTGCTTAATTACATATAATCACATTTGGTTGACAGTCTTATGCACCAAATAGGCTCTCAGGTATTGATTGGTGTCCTAATTTAAGCTGAATTGCAAGTGCCTGAGTAGTTTGACACAATTTAACAACCTGAAAATTGTGCTTTGTAAATAACATAAATTATTAAAACCTTTAAACACTTAACCTTTAAGACTATGATATAAGTTAAATGAGGGGAAAATGTTTGTAGAATATTTAAAACAAAATGCAGCTAGATTATTTAAAATGGAGGGAAAATATCTATATTTGCAGAAGAATATCCTTTATTCATTAACTTTCAGTGTCTTGTACTGTATGTCATTTCCTAAATAGAGCTGTTCTTTGTATTATGCGATAAATATTCATTCATTATTAATTTCATGAATTATATTAGACACTTTATATTTACAAATTCTAAAATATCATGGACTTTTCCTATATCATAGTGATATAGGAAATCCCAGGCAGAAGTCTGTCATTAAAAATAATAATTCAGTTCTGAGGGTAAAATCTTGCAGAATTTTAAACTTCTTGTACTTGTAAATATTGATAAAAGCTCACTTTTTTTTTCGAGGTTGACCTGTGCAGCAAAAAACTAGAACGAGCTGAACAGTTGATTGGAGGCCTTGGAGGTGAGAAAACTCGATGGAGCCACACAGCTCTGGAGCTAGGGCAGCTGTACATCAACTTGACTGGGGATATCCTCATTTCCTCAGGAGTGGTTGCTTACCTCGGAGCCTTCACGTCCACCTATAGACAGGTAAGGGACACTATTCCATCTCTTCCTGACCCTCTGCCCATCACAGCCAATATAACCCTTCAAGGTTTTGTTTTACTTTGGTTTTGGTTTTTTGGTAAGTACAAGGAGGAAGATATTTTTACATGATTTCTGCTTGTATATTTTAGTTATTCTATAATTAGCTGGTTAGCCAAAAGATGCCATGTAATATACTCTTCAAAAATCTAATTGTTTTAAAAACAAAAATATCTACTTTAAAATGTAATGTGAAAATGGGGAGTCTCTGAACCTATTCTAGTTTGGGGCTGCCTGATTAAAAATAAAAATTTTTAAAAAAAATAATGGGAAAATGGTAGCCTCTACTAGTAACATCTCAGTTCCTAAGCATGTACTGTAAAAAGGTATCAGAACTCTGTCTCTCTCTCTCTCTCTTCGTGTGTGTGTGTGTGTGTGTGTGTGTGTGTGTGTGTGTGTGTGTACTTCATCAGCTGTTTCCTATCAGTCTCAATAACAAGCCATTTCAAAATCATTTCAGAGAATGAAACTTGAAGGGAGGAAAAGGTGAGCCTGCCTAAAACCCTGTTGATAAGTGGCTTTGTTCCTTAGAAAACAAACCCCACGTTCCCTGCCTTGCCTCCCACCTCTCTGGCTGATTCTGCCTCTTTCTTCTCCTTGGCCCAACACCTAACCCTAGGAGTTAATCCTAATTATTCTTCCTGCTTTTCTCTTCCACTTTTTAGTTTTTACTGAATGAGAGACCCAACATACTCTTCAGCTCTTTTTAGAAAAATGGAACTGGAATCCAACCTGGGTCATGGCCCTATCAAAGCAGGCATAGAGATTTAGAAAAATTAAGATAACTAAAAGAAAAAATGGGAGGGATGATAATGAGAATAAAAGAAGGGAGGAATTCAGAACATTTGGCAATAGTTTTTGGTGTCAAACGAGAAAGAGTACATGTTAAGTCCCCTTTGTGTAGGGCTTTATAATTTCACTGAGCATTGGCTTACACGTGGTCTCAATTGAGCGTCATTTAATTTCAGAACTATCTCCTAAGGAGGGTTGACTCTTGGGGCCACTGTTATGCTGTAATTGGTGATGGTGTTTTTTGAGATTCTCACTCTGTCACCCAGGCTGGAGTGCAGTGGTGCAATCTCGGCCCTCTGCAAGCTCCACCTCCTGGGTTCACGCCATTCTCCTGCCTCAGCCTCCCAAGTAGCTGGGACTACAGGCGCCCGCCACTACACCCGGCTAATTTTTTGTATTTTTAGTGAAGATGGGGTTTCACCGTGTTAGCCAGGATAATCTCAATCTCCTGACCTTGTGATCTGCCCACTTCGGCCTCCCAAAGTGCTGGGATTACAGGCTTGAGCCACCGTGCCCGGCCGGTGGTGGTGTTTTTAACTAAATGTTTAAAGTCTTCACCTAGTGGGTGCTTCTGTCTTTAGCACTCGGTGGTTACCTGCATCCTAATTTAGCACTCTTCCTACTCTCCTACATTGACATTTTGAACAATAAAAGGAGTAGCTTCAGCCACCCTTACCTTTCCCTGCTGGTTCAGAGCACACCACTAGGTGTCTGCACTGGCTCCTGTCTAGCATTCCAGAGCTCAGCAGAAAGTGTATTAGCCCTACCCAGTGTACTAGCAGAATCCACTTTACCCAGTGCTTGGAGAGCTAAATGTACCATCCTCCCAACCAGGCCCTCTCTGACAGACTCACTCCAAGGGACTGCCTCTTCTGACTTTGCCATCATCAGGTGGCTACTATCAGAATGGGGAGCTGCCAGTCAGACCACCACACAAATGCTTCAAGGGTGCCTTAAGCACCTGAACTGAGACCTTGGAAATTTACTGACAGACACAAAGCTACATTCAACTTAGACACAAGACGTGCCAAAGCTCAGAGTGCCTTCTGTGAACTCATTCACTGTCTGAACCCTTGATTCAAGTAGTCACTTCATTCCATGCCACCTCATCTCTGTGAAGGCTTGAAGACAATTTTATTCCTTCTTGCTTCGCTAGATCAACCTGAGTTTTTACTTTCCTTAACAAATCTCTCATGTCACTCGAAGGAATTCCTGTGGATTAATTCTCTGAGTCCTACTTTGTCACCTTCACTCTTTTGTCTGTTTCTCTCAGGTCAAAACAGCGAGCAGTTTATTTCCCATCAAAACTGTCTCATTCAATTCTCAGTGTAAGGGTTGGATGGCAAACATCAGGGCTCTGGCCAGAGCCGTTCCTGGCTTCTGTGTGCTTTCACACCCAACGACTAGCACCTGTGGCTGTTTCTGTCAGACTTCCCTTGGGTTCCTAGAACCCACTTTGCCCAATGTTTGGAGAGCAAGAAGTGCCTGGGAATGTACTTCCCTCTTGAGCAGCCCTTAATGAATAATTGAAGGGAGCATGGGAGTCTCTCTCCCTTCCCTCTGGTTGGGACAGCTCCAAGGAATAGCTTACACTATGGAGGTTCCCTGTGGCGTCTAACGAGGCCACCTGCTGCAGAACTTAGGCTGGTCCTTCACCCTTTATTGGCTTCTACTCCTTCTTGTCCTGCTTCCCCCTGCATCCTTTCCTCAGCTTGTCACCTCACATGAATCTTCATCCCACAGTCTGCTTCAGGGAACCCAAACTAAGAGGCCTTACTTACAACATTTGGTGCTTTTCTGACATCAAAAGGTTTCAAGTCTCTGGATATCAAGGGCCCTCAATAAATAGCTGCATTTCCCCTCCAAGCTTGAATCTGAGTAGTCGTCAATTATTTATCAACTCTTTTATAGAGTTCCTGGCACTTTTCATAAATAAAACATAGGAAAATCCAATTCTTCCAGGGTAACTGGGCCCACAGCACTCAACTGCAATGCCTGTGCCATTTTCCAAAACAGAATCCTACAGTGCTGTTAAGAACGTACAAGCTCTGGATTTGAATTAATTTGAACCTTCTAATTGACCTCTATCTGCCAATAACCGAAGTCAAAGCTGTTTTAATGGTGTTGGGTATTTTCACCAAGATGACACTCTTAATGGCCAGTTTTTCACTTCTACCATCTCTCTCTCTCCCCCCCCCTTTTTTTTTCATGACCTTATGCCAGCAAATCCACCATCTAGCTGATCACCTGATTACCAGCCAAGGCCATTGGCTTGAATTTTGAGATGCTTGTTCAGAGTCCTCCATGCTCATTTTGGTTATTCTCTGATATTACACTCTTATAGACATGTAATTAGGCCTCTTAAATTGCTAATCCAGAGTTCATCTGTGGTAACATGCTATACCTGTCAACTCTAAACCGAACATTCTGCAGAAACTATTGCTTCTATTTTCTCTTCGTCTTCCCTATGTCATAGGCTAGCATGCCTACTCCAGCATCAAGCTAGATCCAAGAAAGCTTGCAGACCTCTCCAAAATGTCTGTAGGCCAACCTACAGCCTGAAAACAAATAGAACAAAACATGCCAGTAGTGCTGGGTGAGGTGGCTCACACCTGTAATCCCAGAACGTTGGGAGGCTGAGGTGGTCAGATTGCTTGAGCTCAGGAGTTTGAGACCAGCCTAGGAAACATAGTACAGCCCTGTCTCTACAAAAAATACAAAAAATTATCCGGGCATGGTGGTGTGTACCTGCACTCCCATTCCTACTTGGAGGCTGAGGTGGGTGGATTGCTCGAGCCCAGGAGGCAGAGGTTGCAGTGATCGTGCCACTGCACTCCAGCCTGGGTGACAGAGTAAGATTCTGTCTCAAAAAAAATAAAAAAAAAAAAAGAAATAAAACATGCCAGAAGCAACTGTGTATAGAAGTCAAACTGGAAATGCTATCTGTCCCTCCTCCCTACATCGCAATACCATCTGTTCCTCGTATCAACAACCAAATAAAACAAAATAGCCAGATGATATTTATTAAGTACTTATGCTAGGGAGAATTTTGGCCCCTATGATCTTCACCTCCAAGTGTTATGTCTGTAACTATGCCACGTTACTTGGCAAAGGGACTTTGCAAATGGAATTACGGTTGCTAGTCAACTGAGCTTCAAGTAGGAAGATTATCTTTGGCTATCTTGGACTTCACAGTAAGATAAAGCTGAAATGTCTTTTTTGAGCAAGAGTAAGGAAGTACCCAGAGAAAGATGGGGCCATGTCAAAAGCACACAGAATTTAGCTTAAGGGTATTCCCACTGGCCAAACTTGGACAATTTCAGCATCACAATAATAGTGACAGTAACATAACTCATTGGATAAAATATGAAAAAGATGAATCTATGCTGACATAAATTAATAATAAAAAAATTGAATGTTTGAAAAAAACAGGACTTTTTCATGGTTACAAAGCATCTCCCTGCAGAATGCTTATTTACCTGCAAAGGGAAGGGGAAAAGAGCAATTTAACAGTGGGGAAGTTATAATATAGTATTTCACAAGTGCTGTCTTAACCATTTTAAATAATGGTTAAAAACTCAGAATTCTTTCTTGTAAGTAGTTTGCTAAGCCCTCACCCCAACCATTTTCTTTATTAGGCTCGAACACTCCTGGGTTACAATAGATAGCTTACAGAGGCCCCCAGATACCAGGGACAGCCCCTTCTTCCTTGCAACCACAGAATGATTCAAAATACCCAATCCCCAGGAAACATGTGAAACCCAGCTAATTCCATCCCATCTACCACATATAAACTGCCTCTCACAGCTCTAGCTTGATGCTACACTGTCTCCTGACAACACCCTGTGTGGCCCTGTGTGCAGCCTTCTCTCATTTGGAGCTATAACTAACAGAGTTCTGCCTTTCATTTATCTGAGTGTCTTTGTGTTGTATCCCACCATCTGAAGAATCTTAAATCACACATAAACTCATATAATTATGACACAGAAGCCTGGCAGACAACACTTTAATCAAGTGATAAAAATTAGTGTCATCAGTAAATGAACATCAAAGTGTCATCAGAAATGAAATTGTATGCCATCTGATGGATGCAATGAGAAAAGCACATGATTTCTGTGATATTTCTGCCAAAGATGCATAACCTGAATCATGATGGAACATCATACAGACCCAGTTGTGGGGCATTTTACATAATATTAACAGGCTTATCAAAGTAGTGAATGTCATCAATTCCCCCAAAACTGTGATGCCCTTTCTTGTGCAAAACCTCAAGGAATGTTGGTCCAGCCTACTCAGGAGGAGCCTGAGGGAGATGGCAGTGCCCAGCATGGCCTCTCAGCTGGCGCCACCTCTGAGCATCCAGCACCCTCATCAACCCAGAGGCTGGTACCAGCACCATACATATTCACCTTCCCCTTGCCTTCTTCTAACTCCTTTCTCTCCAGTTATGTCTTTCACTATTTCTGAAATCTTTGATCTGTAAACTCAATTTGGATACTGACTTCTGACTTTCTGAACATGAACCTTGGCTTGTAGTACCCCCCGGGTTCCTGTGCATCTTACAGACTGTCCCCCAGGTAGAGTCTCAGAAACTGCAGTATGTGCCCTGATCCTTACTGGCACTGAAATGCCCTGCCGTAGCCACTCACAGGGCATGTGAGTCAGAAGTAAATGTTTTCCGTCTCTCCTACTGGTTGAAAATGGATTTACTTTTCTACTATAATATTGTATGTGCTAGATATTTGTAACATAAAGAAAACACTTAGAAAAAATGTGGTGGTCTCAACTACTTTGTAAAGTGAAGCTTTGTTTTTTTTTAAACTTTTAGGTTCAGGGGTACATGTGCAGGTTTTTTACATAACCAAATTGTGTGTCAACAGGGTTCAGTGTACAGATGATGTCATCAACCAGGTAATAAGCATAGTATCTAGTAGGTAGTTTTTCAATCTTCACCCTCCTCCCACCCTCCACCCTCAAGTAGGCCCCAGTGTCTATTGCTCCCTTCTTTGTGTCCATGCCTTCTCATCATTTAGCTCCCACTTATAAGTGAGAACATGCAGTATTTGGTTTTCTTTTCCTGCATTAGTTTGCTTAGGTTAATGGCCTCTAGTTCTGTCCGTGTTGCCTCAGAGGACATGATCTTACTCTTTTTTATGGCTGCATAGTATTCCATGGTGTATGTGTACCATTTGAGTTGATTCTATGTCTTTGCTGTTGTGAATAGTGCTGCGATGAACATACACATGTGTGTTACGATTCTCTAGAGGGACAGAACTAGTAGGATATATATATAAGATATGTATAAGATATATCATATAAGATATATATAAGATATATATATATAAGAGTTAAATAGTATTAACTACTAGAGGGTCAGAACTAACAGGATTCTCTAAAAGGGCAGAACTGATAGGATACACACACACATGTGCCCGCACACACACACACACACACACACACACACACATATATATAGGGGAGTTTATTAAGTAATATTAACTCATAGGATCACAAGGTCCCACAATAGGCCGTCTGCAAGCTGAGGAGCAAGAAAGCCAGCCTGAGTTCCAAAGCTGAAGAACTTGGAGTCTCGACGTTTGAGGGCAGGAAGCATCCAGCATGGGAGAAAGATGTAGGCTGAAAGGCTAAGCCAGTCTAGCCTTTTCACGTTTTTCTGCCTGCTTTATATCCTGGCTGTGTTAGCAGCAGATTAGATGGTGCCTACCCCGATTAAGGGTGGGTCTGCCTTTCCCAGCCAACTGACTCAAATGTTAATCTCCTTTGACAGCACCCTCAGAGACACACCCAGGATCAATACTTCACATCCTTCAATCCAATCAAGTTGACATTCAGTATTAACCATCACAGTATGCATGTGTCTTTATGGTAGAACAATTTATATTTCTTTGGGCATATATCCAGTAATGGGGTTGCTGAGTTGAATAACAGTTCTAGGTTCTTTGAGAAATCACTACACTGCTCTGCCCAATGGCTGAACTAATTTACATTCCCACCAGCTGTGTATAAGCAGTCCCATTTTTCTGCGACCTCACCAACGTCTGTTGTTTTTTCACTTTTAACAAAAGCCATTCTGATTGGTGCGAGATGGTATCTCATTGTGGTTTGGATTTGTATTTCTCCAATGACTAGTGATGTTGAGCGTTTTTTCGTATCCTTGTGGCTGCATGTATGTCTTCTGTTGAGAAGTATCTGTTCATGTCCTTTGCCTACTTTTTAATGGGGTGAGTTGTTTTTTGCTTGTTAATTTGTTTAAGTTCCTTATGGATTCTAGATATATAGACCTTTGTCAGATGCGTAGTTTGCAAATGTTTCTCCCCATTCTGTAGGTTGTCTGTTTACTCTGCTGACAGTTTATTTTGCTGTGAATAAGCTCTTTAGTTTAATTAGGTCCTATTTGTCAATTTTTGTTTTTGTTGCAAATGTTTTTGGCATCCTTGCCATTAAATCTTTGCCAGGGCCTATGTCTAGAATGGTATTTCCTAGGTTTTCTTCTAAGGTTTTATAGTTTTAGGTTTTACATTTAAGTCTTTAATTCATCTTGAGTTGATTTTTGTATATGGTGTAACGAATGGGTCCAATTTCAGTCTTCTGCATATGGCTAGCCAGTTATCCTAGCACCATTTATTGAGTAGGGAGTCCTTTCCCCATTGCTTATTTTTGTCAACTGTGTCAGAGATCAGATGCTTGTAGGTATACAGCTTTATTTCTGTGCTCTCTATTCTGTTCCATTCGTCTATGTTTTTGTACCAGTATCATGCTGTTTTGGTTATTGGAGCCTTGTAGTATAGTTCAAAGTCAGATAATGTGATGTCTCTGGCTTTGTTCTTTTTGCTAAGGATAGCTTTGGCTATTCAGCCTCTTTATTGGTTCTATATGAATTTTAGAATACTTTTTCCAAATTCTGTGAAAAATGTCATTGGTAGTTTGATAGGAGTAGCATTGAAAATGAAGCTTTATAATAACAATTGGTAATTATTTTTTCCAGATACAAAATTCTGACTTAAGTGCTTAATCTAGACTTTATCTCAACATTGAATGTGTTGAGTACATAGCTGACCTTCTCAATTAGAATTTTATGTGAAATAAGAATCTGAGACACAGAAATCATTTTTGAGGTAGAGTTTCCACAATGGTTTGTTGACTCAATGAATACAGTATAAATTGAGGAATTATAAAGCATGCTTTTGATAACCTCCAGTCTCATTTCTTTATCTTTCTGTGTATATTCTAAAGAATCAGACTAAAGAGTGGACAACTTTGTGCAAAGGAAGAGATATCCCCTGCTCAGATGATTGCTCTCTTATGGGTACCCTGGGAGAAGCTGTGACAATTCGAACTTGGAATATTGCTGGATTACCTTCTGACTCATTTTCCATTGATAATGGGATAATCATAATGTAAGAAAAATATTTTTCTCACAAATAGTCTTTATTAAATAACAGTAGATTTATCTGTGTTTCTTCTAACAATTTTAGGTAGCAAACTTTTACAGTATTAAAAAAATTACTTAATTGGTGAAATTAAGTATGAGTAATCACTTCCTTCTCTTATTATTATAATAGTTGAGTATTAGACACTGTAGTAAACAAATGAACCAGATGACTTGTACTTAATTTTTTAAAATTAATTTTTAGCAAATAGAGCAAAACCCTGCCTTAAGTAAGGGAAGTCCAAAATTTTCATTTCCATAAAATACAGCGTTTTGTTATTAGAGGTTAATGAAATGTGCATTAGTGTGTCATTGGTGGTGATTGGGCAGGGTGTTCCAAATTCTGTCTTAGTCCCTAGTGTGGGACTGTTTTAAATTAGATGGATGTATTTCTGGATCCTACACTGATAGGGAATAGTAGCCACTATACCTGTAGTTTCCTGGTTAGTAGAGAAAACCTGTGTAGACTGGTCTGGGAGAATATTAAAGGCTCGTCTTCCTCACCCTCTCCTCCAGGTCTCACCTCCCAGAAACCAAGGACTTCAGCCTGTCACAGTGTGAGGACAATCTTGTATTATTTCCAAGTTCACATTACCATGAGCCTTTTGTCACTCGGCCAGTTTTCTCAGAGTTTTAGTAGGAAATGCTCTGTGTTACATGACTGTTTTGACTAGTTGTTAGGTTACTATGAAAAGTAATTGATATGATGGTACTTTTTAAAGTAAAAATGTTTGAGGCATGCAAACTTTTAAAATAGAAGTAAACACTAAATGTGAAGACTAGTTATTCCTAAATTTTATGTATAGTTTTTGGTTTTTTCGTTTGTTTGTTTGCTTTGAGACGGAGTCTCACTCTATTGCCCAGGCTGGAGTGCAGTGGAGCGATCTTGGCTCACTGCAAGCTCCGCCTTCCGGGTTCACGCCATTCTCCTGCCTCAGCCTCCCGAGTAGCTGGGACTACAGGCACCCGCCACCACGCCCAGCTAATTTTTTGTATTTTTAGTAGAGATGGGGTTTCACCGTGTTAGGCAGGATGGTCTCGATCTCCTGACCTTGTGATCCGCCTGCCTCAGCCTCCCAAAGTGCTGGGATTATAGGCGTGAGCCACTGTGCCTGGCCTGTATATAGTATTTATGAAAATCATTTTACAAATTAAAACTCTGGTGAACACATTTATTTTCCAATAAATTATCCTGACATATGGATTTCTTTAGCATTCATTTACTAAATTGTTCTACAAGAATTTGAGGTATGTGCAATACGATTATAATATAAAACAAGATAAAATCTGATGAGACCACCTAGGGTAAGTTAAAGGAGTAGTTACTGTTAGAATTTGAGACAAGCTAATTCCTATAGCTGGGCCCTGAATTAAGTTTGACGGTTTCTGATAACTAAGACAAAAAGAAAAAGTTGTATCACATAGTTCTTGTTTTTTAACCAAGTAAACTGTAGTTAGAGAGACCAACTTTTTCAGGAGCTAAAGTTAAATTTAATTATTTTATTTATATAGAGAAAAAATTACAAAGCTTTACTTTGGGGAACTAAAATACTGGGTACTCTGATCCAATAATCTAAATTAATCCAAGGAGAAAATAGATAATCTAAAATCAATGGTAAATATGTGCATTAGCTGGCTGCTAAAATAACGATTTTAGCAGATATTTAAGTGCCTTTTACCAAGCACAGAAGGGCAGCTCGTTGTTGAATTACTTAACATGTGGCATGCAGGCAGTGTGTGTTGATGTTTAGTGTTAGAATATACCTTACAGATTGACACAGGTGGGAGATCTCTGAAATTTTGGAAGTCTGACTTTTACTTTCACTTTTGTGTAGCTGGACCAATTAACTACAGCATGAAAATAGTCAAATTTTTGCTGCTTTTGTTATTGTTTTTATCTCAGAAAAGAGCTTTGGCTCTTCTCAAGCTCTTGTGAACGTAGCTGGTCATGTCCTACATATTAGCAGTTACTGAAGTGGTAGTCATTGTCTTGATTTGCAATTTATATATCATGGTTCTGCCTAGCAGGACATCTATAACCACTATATCCATCATCAGAGGCCAAATTGCATCTTGTTTTCTAGCAAATAAACATACCCTTATTTTTGGGTCTAGTCATATTTCAAAAATAATAGAACTGTTGATGGATATATCTGCATATAAGACTCTAAACCGTTCAGTGATTATTTTTCAAGACAACACACTCACATTTTGGGAGGGATGGAGATAGAAAATGATGTTAATGAGTTGTACCTCCTACATCTTTACTATTCATTTGTAAAAATGTTGAAATATTAGCAGAAAGTTATGGTAGCAACTGTACTAAGAAGAAAATATTAATAATTTTCATTCTTGGCTTCTTTTCCCGATATATTTTGGTAATCCTATACTGAAAGCTTTCAGTAAATATGTGTGAAGTGGTCACTTTGAAGTATCAGCTAAGTATCTTCTTTACCTGTGCAGTGCCCTCTTCCATTCCCCAGAAAGTCTTGCTTGACAATGGTAGTATCTACTATTGAGCACTCACAGAGGACCTAATCCTGTGCTAAGTGCTTTTCACATACTATCTCAGCTGAGTGAGGAGATTATTATTTAGGGAAACTGGAAGAATCTATAAAATTTGGGCAAGTTAGAATATAATTAACTTTTGGGGCCACTGACTCCTAAAGGTCCCTGGCTAATTAGAATTTCAAAGATTAGTGATAACATTAAATGTAATTAGATTGTATCTGAACATTTTATGGGTAAAGGATTAGGATTGTTTAACAGCTTGATAAGTAGATCAGACCTGTATCTGATATAACTCTGCTTTTTAAAAAAGTAAATTTTCATTTCCATAGGAGAGAGATATATTAGGTTTAATTCAGTAGCAATAATAACTGAGAAGAATAACACCTTTCCTTTTCTGTTTTTATGAATTTATATGTGTGTAAAAAGGAAAATATCAAAACTCTGAAATGTATTGCTGCTTTATATTCAAAATCTGTGGTCTGTGCAACTGCTGTGAACGTGTATTTTCACTGTTAGAAGTCCATGTTTTCAAAAAGCCCACAAAAGCACCAAATAACAATCCTCTGTAGACAGTAACAAAAGAATACACACTGTCAAAACTTGGAACATTGAGTGCTATAAAAATTCAATTTCCATTTGGGGACCACTGATGTTAAAGCCTTTGTAGATTCAAGAATGTTTGATGGAGGAAATAAAAGAGAGATTATGTGGAGAAAAACATTTTCTTGTTAAAAAAATACAAAATAATAATGGAGAAGAAGTAAGCAAGTAAATGTAGTGCTTGCTCATTTTGAATTCAGAATTTGTATTCATCCAAAGACTGAAGCTATTTAAATCAGTTTGTTGCATACAGCTTTCCACAATTGTTGGTATATTTGTTAAACTAGTATTTTCTTTTTTATCTACATTGAAGATGAACATTTTATCCTTTAAAATTTTATTCATCTAATATGTTATCTGTGGAAACCCAAATCTTTGAATATAAGCTGAAGTCACAAACATCCTGTCTTTGGATAAAAAAGATGTTACATTAAGACTGTTGTCTGGGGAAAATAAGTTTGATATAGTTATTAACTGGATATGGAACAACAGAAGATATGTTTGTGTATAACTGCACACACACATATATGGGGAGAAAGGGTTGGGGGTGAGGGGAGAGAGGAGAGAGAGAGACAGACAGAGAGAGAAAATATACCATTGTTCCAGCATAATTTGTTGAAAATATTATCCTTTTTAAAATCAGATTGCCTTTACATCTTTGTTGAAAATCATTGGTTCACATGCATGTGGGTTTGTTGCTGAGTTCTCTGTTCCATTGACCTATTTGTCTTGATGTAAATACCATATTTCTTTGATTATTGAAGCATATTAAGTCTCAAAGTCAGGTATTATATCTTTCACATTTGTTCTTTTTCAAAATTGTTTTTCTGATTGTTACCTCTAAATATAAATTTTAGAATCAATTTTTTTTATAGTTATGCAATTTTTATTTATCAGAAAAATCATATCACAGAAACACAGATGTAAAATAAGTCCTCACCTAATGTTCAAAAGAGGTTCTTGAAAACTGCAACTTTAAATGAAAGAATATTGCTATACACTAAACGTAACTCTTGTTTGTACTAATTAAACTCTGGTAAAACTTTCTTTTCTTTTCTTTTCTTTCTTTAGAATCAATTTTTAAATGACTACACATAATCTTCCTGGGATTTTTATTGGTGCTAATTGAATCTAAGATCAATTTGAGAAGAATTGACAACTTAGTATATATTTCTAATATATGAACACAGTGTATTTCTTTGTGTACTTAGGCCTCCTTTGATTTCTTTCGTCAGTGTTTTCTGGTTGGATTTATACCCAGTATTTCTTTTATTTCTGTGTGGTACTTAAAAGATTGTGTTCAACTATTCATTAGGAAAGCAGTTTATTTTTGAATATTGACTTTTTACCCTGTAGCTTTAATAAACTCATTTATTAGTTCTAGGATCTTTTATGTAGATGTATTGGAATATTTTATATGTAGACAATCATGCTGTTTGCAAGTAGTGACAGTCTAACTTACTGCTTTCTAATCTGTATGCCTTTTATTTCTTTTTCTTAGCTTATTGCACTGAAAAGGGCTTCCAGTGTAATGATGAACAGGGTTGATGAAATCAGACACTGTTGCCTTTTACCTAATCTTAGAGAGAATCAGTTTTTTACTATCACATGTGGTATTAGCTGTAGGTTTTTGTACCTCCTTTGTATCATGTGAAAGAGACTCCCTTCTATTCCTAGTTTGCTGATGGTTTTTAGCATTAATGGATGTTAAATTTTGTGAAATGTTTTTCTGCATCTGTTGAGTTGATCCTACAGTTTTTTTATGTTTAGTCTGTTAAAATGGTAAATTATACCGATTGATTTTTGAATGTTGAACTAGCCTTGCATTTCCAGATTAAACTCTACTTGGTCATAATGTCTTCTCTTATTTATATATTTTAGGATTCGATTTGCTAATGTGCTTTGAAGAGTTTTGCATTTATGTTCATGAGAACTATTGATCTGTGTTTTATTTTGTTGTAATGTCTGTATGGTTTTGCTTTCAGAGTAATGCTGGCCTCAAAAGGAATTGGGAAGTCTTCTCTCCTATTTTGTGGAAGAGATCTTGTAGAATTAGAATTATTTCTTTCTTAAATGTTGCATAGAAATGACCACAGAAATTATCTGTGCCTGGAATTTTTTTGTCATTGAAAGATTTTATCCATGAATTCAATTTTTAAAATAGTAACAGGTCTATCCAGGTGATCTATTTCTTCCTAAGTGAGTTTTGGCAGTTTGTCTTTTCAGAAATTGCTCAGTTTCATCTAAGCTGTTAAATGTATGACCAGAGAGTTGTTTATAGTATTTCCTTAATATTTATTTAATGTCTGTAGGGTCTGTAATGATAATCTCACCTATCACTTCTGATATTGATAATTTGTGTATTCTTTCTATTTTCTTGGTCAATCTGGCTAGAGTTTGATAAATTTTGTTGATCCTATATAGGAACAAGCCTTTGGTTGTGTTGTTTTTCTCCATTCTTTTTTTGTTTTCAATAATACTGATTTCTTCCCTAATATTTATTATTTCTTTGCTTCTGTTTGCTTTAGGCATAAATGACTTTTATGTCTCTGGTTTCCTAAGGTGGAAGTTTATTGATTCTAGATTTTTCCTTTCTAATCCATGGATTTAATGCTATACGTTTCACATTAAGTATTGCTTTAGCTACATAGCACAAATTTTGATGTTTTATTTTAATTTTCATTTCCTTTAAAGTATTTTCTAATTTTTTTTGAAATTTCCTCTGATTCATGGATTTTTCAGAAATATATTTTTTTAATTTCCAAATACTTGGAGACTTTTAGGGCATTTTTTGTTACTGTTTTTAATTTCAAATTTATTTGTTATTTTCAGACCATCATTGTATGATTCCAGTTGTTTAAAATTTTTTAAGGTTTGTTTTATGGCATAAATCTTGTCTATATTTTCAATATTCCATGTGCACTTGGAAAAAATATCCTGCTATTATTGAGTGAAGGGCATTTTGAAAGTTGGTTAGGTTGAATTGCTTGATACTGTTGTTCATGGCTTCAATATCCTTGCTAGTTTTCTGTCTACTTGTTCTCTCTTCAGTCTTATCAGTTTTAGCTTTATTTATTTTGGAGCTCTGTTGTTAGAGGCATACACATTAAAGACTATTATGTCTTCTTGATGAATTGACCCTTTTATTGTTGCGTATGTCCCCCTTTATCCTTGATGGTTTTCTTGTTCTGAAGCCTATTTTTTCTAATATACTATTGCCAGTACAGCTTTCTTTTGATTAGTGTTTTCATGGTATATCTTTTACCATCATTTTACTTTTAATATAACTATATTATTATATTTAAAGTGGGTATCTTGTAGACAGCCGACAGTTGGATCATATAGTTTTATCCAATCTGATAGTGTCTCTCCTTGTTGATCAAATTGGACTATATATATTCATCTATCTTCAACTTCACTGACTCTTCTGTTATCTCTGTTCTGCTATTGAGCCCATACTATGGGACTTTTTAATTTCAGATATTATGTTTTTCAGTTCTAAAATTTCCATTTGATTCTCGTTATCCTTTTTTTCTTCTGAGAATGTCTCCATTTATTTCAAAAATGTTCACCTTTGTCTCATGGAGGATGTTTATAATATCTGCTTTGAAGTTTTTTCTGGTAATTTCAAATCTGTCTGTTTCTTTGAGAATTAACCACATCCTTATTCTTTGTGTGTTGAGTAATTTTGGATTGTATCCTGGAAATTTTGAATATGAGACTCTGGGTCCTGTCAAAATCCTCTGGATAAGATTGATTTTTTGGTTTAGCAGTCAAATAACTCAATTATAAGTTTAGATCACAATTCTTAGTTCTCCTTCTGTGGGTGATGTTGCAATGTCAGTTCAGATTTGTAAGCCTTCACTATACTGTTCGAATCTACTCCTCGGCATTCATTACTCAGGAGTTAAATGGACTAGGATTTATGATATTGTTTAAAGCCTCTGATATTCTTCTTTAGATGTGTTCCATGCATGCACAGCTTCAGGCCTTTTCTCTACAGAATTTATCCTACCCTTGCCCCACTTTCCATATCCCAGGGGTACCATTTTTATACTTTTTTTTATGGCCAAAATGATGAAGTTCTTTCAGAGTTTTCTCTTCCCTTGCTATTGCACAATTTCATGCCAACACTGGGGGCAAAGTGGTAAGAAAAAAGAGAGAAAAATACTTGGATTTCCCTTACATTCTGTGCACAACAGGGGCCTCTTTTTCTACTTCTGTCCAGAGAGACAGGTTTTTGCTCAGTGTTTTGGGTAACTGCACCACTGCTTCTTCTGTTGTGACAATACAGTTCTGTGAGTGGGGTTAACCTTGGGGTAGAGACAAAAGAGAATAAAGAAAAAAAAAGCAAAACATGAAATAAAACATGGATTTACGCCCATGCTCTCTGGCTCACATACGGTCATTTTTTCAGTTACCTATTTTGAGTTATTGCTACCTGTGCCTGCTGCACAGTTCCCCCACTAAGCCAGAAAATAGAAAGAATGTAAAAAACTTAGAAAACTCACTACCCCATTACTGATAATTCCTCAAGTTAGGATTTTTCTCCCATTCACTTGTTATTATTTACTTTTTAGAATCTGTAAGTAGTTGTTTTTTGTATTTTGTTCAACATTTTTAGATGTAATCAGTGAAGGAGATAGGCCGTAAAAAGCCTAGCCCATCTTGGTTAGAATCAGAAGTCCTTTCCTCTGGTTTTGAAATGCTGCTCATTGGACAAGTATTTTCGGTGCAGGGATAATCTCTTAGAGAATTTCAAATTTTAAAATTATTTAATTTGTGTGGTGTTTGCCCCATGACTTTACTGTGTCTGTATCAGTGGATTATCACATGCAACCTTTATTTGATCTAGGAAAAAAAGAATAAAGAATGAGCACGGACCCGTCCTTTAAAGGAATAAACAGTTTAGTTGGATGATGCAGCTAAGGAATTAGAGAATTACCATAATAGAATATTACCATTACATGCAAATACCATAAATATAACATGGATGAATTGCTAAAGAAGTTCAGAGAGAAAAGAGATGGAGAGAGGCTTTGTGGACTATATAGCTTTTGAGCTGATGTTCAAACATGAGAAGGACTTAAATGGGAAAAGATGGGAGAGAAGTGCATTTTGGACAAATAAACAGGATGAACATAGGTATTGTGGCTAAAAAATGTGGAAGTGATACAAGAGTGAGTAATTCAATTTATTTAGGAAAGCATAAATGCTGTTTAACATTCACACACAATTCTCCAAACTTAAAAATATATTTCTAAAATGTGACAGAATGAAAACTTTTTATATATTTATATTTTTATTTCTTTCTAATTTCTCTTCTCTCACTCTCTTTAGAATGATTTTTCGTTAGTTAATTGCATCTATGATGTTACATTACTCTTTTGATGTCTTTTCTTACATAATTAATGTCATAGACTGAATTATGCTGCCCCACCAAATTTTTATGTTGAAGCCATGACTCCCAATGTGACTATATTTGGAGATAGGTCCTTTCTTTTTTTTTTTTTTTTTTTTTTTTTAAGACAAGGTCTCACTGTGTCACCCAGGCTGGAGTGCAGTAATGCAATCCTGGCTCACTGCAAACTCAAGTGATCCCCGCACCTCAGCCTCCCAAGTAGCTGGGACTGCAAGTGCACACCACCATGCCTGGCTAATTGTTGTTTTTGTAGAGATGGGGTTTTGCTATGCTGCCCATGCTGGTCTCGAACTCCTGGGCTTAAGTGATCTGTCCACCTCAGCCTCCCAAAGCACTGGGATTACAAGCGTGAGCCACCATGCTGGCCCTGAACATAGGTCCCTTAAAGAGGTAACTAAGGTTAAATGAGGTCGTAAGGGGGAGCCCTAATCAAATAGTAATGGTGTCCTCGTAAGAAGAGGGAGCAGTACCAGGAACATCATGCATGGAGCAAAGGCCATATAGGACACAGCAAGAAGGTACTGTCTGCAAGTCAAGGAGAGAGGCTCTGCAGAAACCAAACCTGCTGAAACCTTAGTCTTGGACTTTCAGGGTCCAGAACTGTGAGAAAATAAATTCTGTTGTTTAAGCCACTTAGTCAGTGGTATACTGTTATGGCAGCCAGAGTGACACAAGGATAATGCTCACATTGGAGGTTAAGAAAACTATTTTCTTTTTTATCTAAGTTACATTTTTTTTTTTTTTTTTTTGAGACAGTCTTGTTCCGTTGCCAGGCTGGAGTGCTGTGGTGCGATCTCGGCTCACTGCAACCTCTGGCTCCTTGGTTCAAGCAATTCTCCTGCCTCAGCCTCCTGAGTAGCTGGGATTACAGGCATGCACCACCACGCCCAGCTAATTTTTGTATTTTTAGTAGAGACGGAGTTTCACCATGTTGGTCAGGATGGTCTCGATCTCCTGACCTCATGATCTGCCTGCCTTGGCCTCCCAAAGTGCTGAGATTACAGGCGTGAGCTACCGTGCCCGGCCTAAGCTACATGTTTTATACCAGGCTCTAACTAATAACTGATAAAAATATGGTTTCTTTTATTTTGGGGGACAAGTTATCCATTGACATTCCAATTTCATGTTATAATGAGAGTGAATTTAATATGTTATCCTGTTATATCCCCCTTTTTTTCTTCTCAATTTTTTTTTGCCTCAGTCACCTTTTATTTTCTCCTCTTGCTCTTCTGATGACCTAAATGAATTTGCTCTGCTCACTTTTGTTTTTTGTTTTTTTTTTTTAACTTAATTTCATTAAAATGTTGTACTTCTCATGCTCTGCTCACTTTTGAAGGACGTGGCGTTATCTTTAGAAAATTGGCCAGGATTATAGCTTGTGTTGATTGAAACGTCTAAGAGAAAGAAAAAGAATAGTGATTTTATTGTCAATTACATTTCACACAAGGTGGAAAGCTATGTGGTTGAATATCATATGGTAATTGCAGATACTGATGAACTCATCTGTTCACTACACCCTAGAAAATAGACTGGGTTCCTCCTGGGTTATTGCCCTTGTTCTTATCATAAAACAAATATGTAATGAACTAAATATATGACACTAAATACACAAGTATTTGAAACAAAGATTGGGTCAACAATAGTGTTAACACTTAAGTGTCCCTGGATATTATGAAGTTCAAGTGATATAAAATTATGCCTTTTACCTTTTCGTTAGGCTGTTATTTCTTTAGTGGTCTAGATTTTGAGATATAATATTCCAAACCTCTTTCCTTATTGTACAAATGACAGCAGGTGGGAACTAAGGAAGCGAAGTGACTTATCCAAGGTCACATGATTCATTAATGGGAGGGCTTAGTGAAGAACTGGAGTTTCCTTATTTCCAACACAGTCCTCTTGATGGTTGTCACTGTGACATAATTAGCAAGAGCAGCAAATATTTTCAAAAGTGTAATTTAACATTTAGAAATTGTAATTTTCCAAAAAGACTATAATAACTTGTGTTAACTTTGCAGGACGGTTTCTGTAGTTGCCGTTCAGGTAGCCCACTCAATCTACACGTCTCTATTTTAAGAACATAGTTTCTCATAAGTTAAAAAGTAAAATATTACAATAAAGGGCAAACTTTTAAAAAGTGACCTGTGATGTGAACATGATTAAATAGTGTAGAAACAAATCATGACTTGACCAGCATCATCTTTCTCCTCCTTTTCAGGAATGCAAGAAGGTGGCCTCTGATGATAGATCCTCAAAGTCAGGCTAATAAATGGATCAAGAACATGGAAAAAGCCAATAGTCTTTATGTGATTAAACTTAGTGAACCTGACTATGTCAGGACTCTGGAAAATTGCATCCAGTTTGGTACTCCTGGTATGTAGATACATTACAGAACTGCCTGGAGAGGGCACAATTAACCCAAAACTATATAGATTGTTTCAAGCGATCCTCCCACCTCAGCCTACCAAGTTGCTGAGACTACAGGCACACACCCCCACGTCCCCACGCCTGGCTAAGTTTTGTATTTTTTTTGTAGAGATGAGGTTTCTCCATGTTGCCTAGGCTGGTCTCAAACTCCTGGGCTCAAGCAAACTGCCTTCCTTGGCCTCCTAAAGCACTGGGATTAAAGGCATTAGCCACCACGCCTGGCCCAGACTCATCTTAAATGGTGACTTTGTTAATATTTTTCATTATTTAATGATGATTAATCAAATGAGTATTTTAAAGATTACAAACCTCCCAGAAGGTTAGGAGGTTTTGTCTCAAGATTCATTTGTGATGCTTCCCCTAATTTAACTGTTTTAATTTTTGTCTGTTGTTTCCCTTTAGTTTTCATTATATCTCCAATTCTGCATTTAAAAGGGCCACTTGATATATGCCAATAGTATTGTAACACAAGTCTAGTTCAGTTATTTATGTATTCCTCTCTCAACTTACCCTACAGAAGTGGCAGAGAGGAGGGCCGGGCGCAGCTCATGCCAGTGCTTTGGGAGGCTGAGGCGGGCGAATCACCTGAGGTCAGGAGTTCAAGACCAGCCTGGCCAACATGGTGAAACCCTGTCTCTATTAAAAATACAAACATTAGCCAGGCGTGCTGGCGGGTGCCTGTAATCCCAGCTACTCAGGAGGCTGAGGCAAGAGAATTGCTTGAACCTGGAGGTGGAGGTTGCAGTGAGCTGAGAGAGTGCCACTGCACTCCAGCCTGGGCGACAGAGCAAGACTCCATCTCAAAATAAATAAATAAATAAAAATAAATAAATAAATAAAATACAAGAAGTGGCAGAGAGGAGAGTACAGATTTCATGTGCCTGGTTATTATCTGCCATCTAAAATAAAGAGATTATAAACACGACAAAGATTTTTCAATATAGCTCTTATGTAGATATCACATTTATCAAAACAAAAAACAGAAAACTTGTGATTTGAGTAAATTGGGGTTATTAGTCATGCTTTAAATTCATGTAGCCCATCAAATTTTGACTATTTACATGACCAAATAAAGGTAAGCACTTATGAAACTACAATCTATTTAGCTCTAGGACAGTACGCAGGTCTCACTTGTTATTAGACCTAATATAATATGGAAGAATCATAATAAATATTCCAGGTAGTCTTATGGACACCTTATTTGTGCATATTAAGAGGGAGTTAGTCTTAAAATATTAATTATAGTTTTAGGCTCTAGTAGAATAAGTGTGAAATGAAGACAGTCTATGAAATTTTGTGTTTATGTAATAGACACAGACACATGCGCACGTGGTATTTCATTCATTGATGTTCTTAGCATATAGAATGTGATATAGGAGTTACATAGAAAAGGGGAACATGATCTCTACTATTAAATATTTTGCCTGTTTTACAGTAAGATCAGATATATGTGTGTGTGTGTGTGCATCACTGTAATAAAATTAGAAAGTGGTTATCACTAATTCTTATTGGAATCAGTGTAGTTAATGGGTAGGGGACTGGCCTTGGATTCAGAGTACTTGCCTCTGTCACTCAGTGTTTGCTTCAGTGACCTTCCTGAGACTCAGTTTCCCCGTCTATATTTTAACCATATAGTATGAGGAAGAAAATAAATTACTGTATGTTGGATACTTATGGTGGTGTCTGTTGATCAATTTTTGTTTTTTGTTGAACATTTACTGTATGATTTATGTGTATCATATTTTCGTATATTATAATAAGAAAGGCACAGATGGTGTACTATAGGAATTCAGAGGAATTGGGGAAGACTTCTTGAAGGAACTGGTACCTTAAATACTTTAAGTAGGCTGGACACAGTGGCTCATGCCTGTAATCTCAGCACTTTAGAAGGCTGAGATGGGAGGATTACTTGAACCCAGGAGTTTGAGGCTAACTTGGGCAACATAGTGAGACCCACCTTTACAAAAAATACAAAAATTAGCTGGGCGTGGTGCTATGTGCGTGTGGTCCCAGATACTCAGGAGGCTGAGGTGGGAGAATCGCTTAAGCCCAAGAGGTCAAGGCTGCAGTGAGCTATGATAACACCACTGCACTCCAACCTGGGCAACAGAGTGAGACCCTGTCTCAAAAAAAAAAAAAAAGTAAGAGAAAACCAAAAACAAAACCCAAAACGTTAAGTAATTTAAATTACCTAGGTTAATTTAAATATTCAAATAATTTCCTTGACACAGTAAAAGACAATTAAATGATAATTGAGCATCTACCATATGCTTGACATTCTGAAGATTTCTGTGATGTCAGTCACAAATCTAGATGTTAGAATTCCATAATTTTAGACACAAAAGGGCCATAGAGATGATCAGTTTAGTGTTTTCCAAAGTATGGGTCACAGCCGTGGGAGAGATAACCAATTTAGTGGGTCATGACCAATATTTTGTTAATAAGATGCAGTAGGAAGGAATAGAATATAGTTGGCTGCAAGGCATAGTATAAAGGTAAGCATTATTTCATGAAATTTTTTGTTTAAATTTTATATGCATATATATGTACTTAGTCAATATTTAAAATGTATTTCCTACTTTGAGTTGTGGCCAGAAAAGTTTGAAATCCAGTGGTGATTCCAGCCACTTCATTTTATTAACAAGGTAAGTGAGGTATTAGAGAATGTTAATTAAATGGCTTAACCAAGGTAGTTAACTACCCCTTGACTATACTGGTCCCAATAAGGGTTAGTGACGGGTGTCCCGTTTCTATTTATGTGTATATCATATCACCATACTATATGCTAATTAAGCCAGTTAAGAGGAGTGCTGAAACTAGTCCCTAAGTCTTCTGTCTTTGTCTGGTGCTTACTGTGTTACACAAGCAAGATTTTCTTTCAGTTGATTTAACCTACTTTTTAGAATAAAGTACTTTTTAAATGCTGATGATTATTTACAATGCTTTCTAACATTAGTCATCAGAGAAGAGTGAAGTTTTAATCTCTTAGTGGAAGGAGAGCTAGATGGCAGATTCTAAAGCTATTTCTATATTTAACCATCAAGTAAAAAAATTGGTTACTGTTATACATTTACGACATAAAGACTCTTCCATTTAAGGAGTTGTCTTTAGATATTGGCCTCTTCGGGGTCAGTGGCTTTTGATCTATCGTCCCTCACAGGCAGCCTGGGTTGAGCAGGCAGAAGTTTTTGCCTGCTTCAGCTGCCTGCTTCTTCAGCTGCCTGCCTCTACTTCAACCAGAGTAGGTCTCACTTTTCTTTTTTATATTGCAGTTTATGATAAGATCCTCTTTGAAAAGAAGTATTCTGCTGCTTAAAAAAAAGTTTGCAAGCCAATGTTCTAGAAAATAAAGGTACATCTGTATTAGCTATGCCAATGGATAAAGTGTGCATAAAATACTAATCATACAAATATTGCTGATAAATCCATTTGTAGAGAAGATATTTTAATGACTTTCCATTGAATCTATAAAAAAAAAAAATCTTTGTATCAACAGCAGAATTTACGATATCTGAGCCTTCCTTACTTTTCTCATCTCCCAGCGCGTTACTTTCTTTCCCCCTTGTATATAACAAACCAGGGATACAAAACTACTTCCAGTTTAATGTTTCTTTCATTTGCTCATTTATTTGTCCATTCATTCATTTAATTAACATTTATTTTGCAACTACCATATACCAGGCAGTGTGGTAGGTACTAAAAACAGCAAGAATAAGACAGACTCAGTCTTTACTTTCATGAAGCTTATAGGTTAAAGGGGCAGAAAGAGATTACAGACAAAATGAGGATTTAGAAGATGGGAGTGCAGGGTACTTGGGAGCAGCCAGCATTGAAACAACATGGCATTGTTTCAATCTCTTAGCTTGTTTTTGCTCTTCCATCCATCTGGTGGATTCCTTTAAATTCCATCCTTTAAGATACAGCTCAAATACCTCTTTTTCTGTGATATCTCGACCCCTCCAGTGAAGTACCAACACTGAAACTTTCATGAATTTCCATGATTGCCCTTATTTTATGTGCATAACCATTTGTTTCTCTTCTACAAGCTGCTTAAGGGCATCTGATAGGTGCTCAGTAATTGTTGAGTCTACTTTTGATAAAATATGCTAAAGAGTTGAACATAAGTTGTAGAAGAAGATTTTTTTCTATTAATTTGAAGTCTCACATGGGATAATATAGATAATTCATAACTTAAAAATCGACATTATTTAATGTCCTACATGCAACAGAAATTTGAAAAGAACATTTAATTCTCGTTATGTTTCTGTTGCTAAGGATAACTGTTTGTTTTGAGTGAGATGATGATCTGCCTTACTCAAAAATATTAGTGTCTGTGTGCTTGGATTCCTAGTCTTGATTTCCCATAAGCTTTGCAAATACTGTGATGTCTGGCGCTTGAGAATGAGAAATGAGGTTTTAACATAAACCAGCAAATTGTTAATCTTGATGATAGAAACATGAAGAGAAGTCTGTCTCTTGAATTTGCTCCTATAATTTTAACATGGTATATATTTTGATCTAATTATAAGTTAAAGGAGTCAAAATAAAATGACGAAATTAAAGAGAGCATTCTGGGTAATTCATGTACCTATACGTTTTTTTCTTTTTTTAAAATTTAAAATGCTTTAAATTTTAAAAAAATTTAAAATGCTTTAAGTTTTAAAAAAATTTAAAATGCTTTAAGTTTTAAAAAAATTTAAAATGCTTTAAGTTTTAAAAAAATTTAAAATGCTTTAAGTTTTAAAAAAATTTAAAATTTTCCAGTGAGACGCATAATATAATAAATACTCAGTACTAAGGATATATTTCTTTGAAATCAAGACACGACAAATATCTTTCCTAACAGGATTAAGACTTGATTCTAGCAATAAGACAATAAATTTTCAAAACTGGAGGAAAAGAATCAAGTCTGTAATATTTAAGTTTCATAATGTATATTTTAGCTTCAAAAATGATTTTTACATATATTAATATAGACACTCTTAATTACATTTCAAAACTAGGAAAAATGTTAGGGTGAGTAGGGGATGAAAATATATAGTTACTTTTAGCCAACATTAAATATCAGATTTTATGTAAAAAATTAATATTGATAAATGTTGAGGCAATAAGCAAAACTGAAATGTTATAATCTTCCTTAAACAGAATTTTGGTTCAAAATGGTTGAGCAAATTAGATTTTAAAAATATGATCATGTAAAAGTGAAAATGAGAAATTGATATCTGTTATCACTGTTATTGTTTAACATTGTTAGGAAAGTTGTTTTCAATGCAATAAAACAAGAAACAATGAAGGTGCTATAACATTTAAAGGAAGAAATTATTGATTTAGTAGGGCCAGATATACTGAACAAAAACCAAAAAAGGAGGAAACAAAATTATCATATTTATAAATAATATACCTCATCTAGACAACTAAAGATAATTAACTGAAAGGTATCAGAATTTAAAAATTCAGTGGAATAGATATATTCCAAAAAGAATATTAAATCAGTGACAACTGAGAACCACCTATTTTGGTAGTTTTTATAGTCAACCAGTGAATAGAAAGCAAAGCAAAACAAAACAACAAAATAAAAACCTAGAGAAATTTTAACAATAAAAAGTGAGAAAAAGACAAAACTTTTCAGAAAAACCAGAGAAGGCTTAAGTACGACAGCTCTTTTTCTCTGACAGGAAAACTGAAAGTTGTAAAGATGTAAACTTTCAGAAATAAATGTTTAGAAAATAATACTTAACCTAGAAGAAAAGAGAGTAATGAGCCACAAAACATTCAGAAGAGTAAGTTTGGAATTAACTGGAATAAGCTCTGGAATGAACCCTAATATATGTAAGCCTTTGATGCACTATAAATTAAACCTTATAAACCAACAGAAAAATGATACATCACACCAGCAAGTGGTATTAGGAAAACTGGCTTTGTGGAAAAATATTTTAGGTCAGAGTCTCACTTCACACCAAAATATGTTCCAGATGAGTTTAAAAATTAAATACAAAAGAAAAAAGAGAAGAGAAGTGCTAAAAGGAAACATAGTCCTTTGATGGGAAAGGACGTCCTAAGCAAATATGCAATGGAAAAAAAAAAAAAATATATATATATATATATATATATGTTATTTTTGAGACGGAGTCTTGCTCTGTCGCCCAGGCTGGAGTGCAGCGTCACGATCTCGGCTCACTGCAAGCTCCGCCTCCTGGATTCACGCTGTTCTCCTGCCTCATCCTCCCGAGTAGCTGGGACTACAGGTGCCGGCCACCACGCCTGGCTAATTTTTTTGTATTTTTAGTAGAGACAGGGTTTCACTGTGTTAGCCAGGATGGCCTCGATGTCCTCACCTCATGATCCGCCCGCCTCGGCCTCCCAAAATGCTGGAATTACAGGCGTGAGCCACTGTGCCCGGCCTGGAAAAAATATTTGAAAAGAAAAAGTTTCAACCTATGAAACTTATTTATATCCTAATTTAAGCCATAACACTGTAATCCAAATACCTTAAGACAATGGGGAATTATATTTTCTGCCTTGATATTTGACAAAACTATGAATTATTAATTTTTTAAGATGTATCAATTTTTAAACAGTTCTTCAAGAGATACTTGCAGCTGAAGTTTTATGATGTCTAGGATTTGTTTATAAATAATCCAGGTTAGATAAGGAATGGATGAAATTAGATTGGCCGAATTTACAAGGCCTAAAGCAGGATGATTGGTAGGTATATCAAGTGCCAATTATATACTGTTTATTTTGAGAAAGGCTTGAAAATTTCTACAACAAAAAGTTAAATGATAAGAAGAAATACAGGCAAATATAAAAACAAGTGGAAGGTCAGGTACAGTGGCTCATTCCTGTAATCCTAGCACATCGGGAGTCTGAGGTAGGAGGATTCATTGAGCCCAGGAATTTGAGACCAGTCTGGGCAATGTAGCAAGACCCCATCTCTAAAAAAAAAAAAAAAAAAATTAGCTGAGCCTGGTGGTACATGCCTGTAGTTCCACCTACGTGAGGTTAAGGCGGGAGGATTGCCTGAGCCTGGAGGTTGAGACTACAGTGAATTGTGATCACACCACTGCACTCCAGCCTGGGAGACACAGCTAGACCCTGTCTCAAAAAAATAAAATAAAATAGGCCAGAGACAGTAGTTCACACCTGTAATCCCAGCATTTTGGGAGGCTGAGGTGGGTGGATTGCTTGAGCTCAGGAGTTTAAGAGCAGCCTGGGCAACATGGTGAAGCCCTATCTTTACCAAAAAACACAAAAAATTAGCTGGGTGTGATGGTACCCACCTGTAGTCCCAGCTACCCAGGAGGCTGAGGTGGGAAGATGGCCTGAGCCCAGGAGGTGGAGGTTGTAGTGAGCTGAGATTGTGCCACACTGCACTCCAGCCTGGGCAACAGAGTGAGACCCCATCTCAAATTAATTAATTAATTAAATAAGAACAAGTTGAAAACTGGGGGAAATATTTGCTAAAACAATGTTTAAAAATACAGATAAAGTTTTTAAACTAGCACATGTGGCAATGAGTGCTGGTTGTTCCTGCCATCCACTCACCTTTCTCTTTAGTATCAGCACCCCTGTGTTACATGGGCACGTTGCATCCAGGGTAAAGAACTGTATTTTCTAACCTCTGTTGTGGTTATATATGGCCATATGACTATGGTTGGGTTTGGTCAAATTACTGTATTCTGGCCAACAAGATGAGAGTGGAAGTATCATTTGTGACTCCCAGGAAACACCCTTAAAGGATATTTCTTCTTTTTTTTTTCTGATGGATGGAATGTGGATGTGGTTTAAAAGGCCATATTGGCCAAAGAGATCAAAGCCATGTGCCGAAAATAGTAAAGCTGCAAGATGGCAGGATCTTGGATCCGTCACTATTTAGATACACCGTCCTTTCAACCTTGAGCTATCTTGGGCTCTCCTGTACATGAGACATAAATTTCTCCTTGTTGTCGTTGCTATTATTTCGGGTTTTCTGATGCTTGTCACTGAACCTCATTGTAAATAATATATCCTACAATGAAAAAATGGTCAAGTATGTTAGTATACAGTTTCCAGGAAAAAATATGTAGTTAACCAAAGAACAGCTAAAAACACCCTGCCAAAAATACAAATTTTAACGGTATTTTTTACCTATCAAATAATAAAAGTCACAGATATATTATTGAATGCTGACAGTATGGTATAGTGGTTAAGAGAGCGACGAAGGAGCCAGACAGCCAGGTTCAAGTCCCTGCCTTGCTTTGTCATTTACTAGCTGATTTAACTGAAAAATTTATTTTGACTGCCTGTCCTATTTCATCTGCAAAACATGCTTTTTACAGTTATGAGGATGACAAGAAAATACAATGCCAGCATGGTGTCCAGCATTTGTAAATACAGTGATATTTTGTAAAAATAGGCTTAAAAACAAACGACAAAATGAGTGCTCATTGCAACTCTGAAATCTCTACAGCTTTTCAGGAAAGTAACTTGGAATATAAATAGCTTTTAAAATGTTAATAACTGTTGACCATTAATTCTACTTCTAGGGCTCCAGCCTGATTAAGTAATTAGAGATGAACACAAAGGTTTATTCATAAAGATGTTCACTGTGGCATTATTACTAACAGTATAAAAGTAGAAGCAATCTAAACAATAGAAAATTAACAAATTTAATACGTTATGATGCGTTCATATTATTTAACCATGAAAAATAATCATTTTATGCAAGTAGAAAATAAAAATGAGTTTAAAAATAATCTGACAGGCTGTTGGCTGAGATCTCAGCAATGGAGCAAATTACCAAGAAGACAATTTTAGCAATTCATTTAGCCAGGAGTAACCTGTGGGAAGGAGAAAATATGTCTGCCCTTTCGTGGCAATTGAGATCCAAATACCTGTCACCCCAGCACCCTGAGCCCCTTGCTTCCCATCCACATTGTACACCCATCCTTTGAGGGATTTCTACAAAATGCCATCATCCAAATTTGGCTATGATAGCACCCCAAACACCAAAATGTAAGACTTTAACTCAGCAAAGATATCAGTAGCGTTAACACTGATCTTTGATCCAGGGATTCCCGTTCTAGAATGCTATCAGAGGAAAATATTCTGAAATGCAGTTTTTTTTTTATACAGTGCTTGTTATAATATTCAGAACAAGAAACAATCCAAACATCTAATAATTGAACACTGGTTTAAAAAAGAGAACACTAATATGATACACTATTATGCAGTGATTAAAAGCATGCTGTTAGAGTTTTCAATAACATGGGGAAACATTTATGCTGTTAAGTCAAAAAAATAATTAGGATGCAAAATTCAGTGTGTTGTTTAGTCTCAGCTGTGTGTGGAGAAAGATAAATAACACTAGAGAGATAATAATTTATTCAACAGTTATACTATATGTAGTTTGTGTCATTTTTCTTTTTTTTTTTTTTCCTTATTTATGTTTGAGACAGGATATTGCTCTGTGGCCCAAGCTGGAGGGCAGTTAGTTGATCATGGCCCACTGCAGCCTTGACCTCCCAGGCTCATACAATCCTCCCAGCTCTGCCTCCCAAGTAGCTGCCACCTGGCTAATTCTTGTGTTTTCTTTGTAGAGACAGGATCTTGCCATGTTGCCTAGGCTGGTCTCGAACTCCTGGACTCAAGCAATCCTCCTGCCTCGTCCTCTCAAAGTGCTGGAATTACAGGCATGAGCCACTGTGCCTGGCCTTTGTGTCATTTTTCTATCAATCTATATACTGTACGAGTCAATTATTAAAATATTAGGGAGAAGTAGAGAGAGTAATTAAGCAAATCTAATTAGGAGCAGTTTTCCATTTCTTATTTATACCTTCCTTCCTGTACTTTGCAGATGTTCTACAATAAGCATTCTTAATAATTAAAAATACGGTAACAATTTAAATAACTACAACTGGAAATGCCTTTTCTCTGGTGTCTCAGATGGATAAACTTCACTGCCATAATACCTGGGCACCCAGTGAACCCCAGGACAGGCAGCATGCACCCAGCAGGACTATGACTCAGGAGAAGGGAAGCCGGCAGGATGACTAGGTAGACCCACCACTTAAGTCCTTCCCACAGAATGTAGCTATTTTTATGGCATTATTTCTTTATACTTTTCAGAAGTCAAAAATAATTTTGTAGATATCTAGGAACAGAATTTATCTATAAGGCTGAAAGAACTTGGAGGGTTGAATGTTTATCGTCAATATTTAAAATAACATGAAATCTTTTCTGATTTTACTCCAGTGTTGCTAGAAAATGTTGGCGAAGAACTAGATCCTATTTTGGAACCTCTTCTACTGAAACAAACCTTTAAGCAGGGTGGGAGTACATGTATCCGGCTTGGGGACTCCACAATTGAATATGCACCTGACTTCCGCTTCTATATTACTACCAAGTTAAGAAATCCTCATTATCTTCCTGAAACATCAGTAAAGGCCAGTATATTAAATGAATGTTTCTTTATCAGATTTTGTAATTAGTGACTATATATTCCTCCTGAGTCATAAGAAGAACAAGTCTTCCTAAGAAAAATGGATTTTGCCTTATTTTGGTATTTCCTGAAATTATTGCTATAATAATTTCCAAATGTTGCTTTGGTGAGTACATGTAAGTAATAAAGGAACCTTCAGCATGCTGTGAAAAAAGAAAAGGTCATCAGAATCAAATTTCTACAATTCAAATGATTATTAGATTTTCATTGTTAAACATAGAAGATATATACCCACATTCTTTCTTTGTAATAAATGATGATATGCTAATTATTGAAATTGAAATTCAGAAACAGAACTCCATTCTTCTTTCTCAGACTAAGGTTGCTGCTATCTGATTTTATGTAATTACTTAATAGAACTGTTTTCAATCACTGTTCTTTTAGAATACTAAAAATTCCTTTAAAGAGTAAATTTAGCTTAAAGTTTTAGTCAGTGACTAAAATGTCCTGAGATGTTGATCTGCAACTGAGCTCCTAGGTTTATGGGCTACACCTTATTCCGTTTTTAGTCCTACTTCTTAGCCTTGGTTGGCATTCATTAAATGTTTGTGGAGTGAGTGAATGAGTGAGTGAAGGATTGCTTTCATTTACAGAGGCAAGCAGGAGAAGACATTAAGAAATGCTTATTTAGATTTTGAAAGTTATATAGAGAGGCAAGAGTTATACAGTGAATTCAAATACTTGCCTTTATTGGAAATATTTAAATAAACATAGGCATCTCTCTGCAGAGAAGCAGAGAAAGGATTGAGATGGTGTAATTTATTCCCTCCAAGATGAATAAACATGATCCCTGCTCTCCAGAGGTTTATCTTATAAATAATGTGTATGCAAAGTGACTGAATTGTGTGACTAGGAAGACACAGCGGAGCTGCAATGTGTCCTGGGAGCTCAGAGTTGAGGATGTACTTAGGGTGGACATTCAGGGATGTCAGGAAGACTAGGGGAAAATTGAGTCACCCTTGAACTCAGTTTTAAAAACAGAATGTTAAAACATGGAAATTCTTGGCTATTTTTAATTAAAATCCAATATTATTTAAACACTTTAAAATGTCTACTATGTATATACCTGCTAGGGAAGGGAATATCCAGTAGTAGTTAAGGCCACAGATTCGGGTGCTACTTGCCAGGTGTGTGATTTGGGACATTTCATTTAACCTCTCTGTGCCTCAATTCTCTCATCTGTCAAATGAGAATAATAAAAGTATCTATCTCATAGAGTGATGTGAATTAAATAAATTAATCTGTGTAAAATGCTTAGAATAAAGCCAATAGATAGTATTACTATGAGTGTTACTTATTAGCAGTATTATTTAACATTTAAATATAAGTGAAAAGGAAGCAAAAATGACAAAATCCCAGAACTCTGTTAGAGAAAAATGTTTAAATAAATGACATGGAAAACCTTTTTTACTGTTCAGTAAAATACATGGAACTATCACACATAACATAAACAATTTTTAGTTCACTAATAACTGGTTATGGTAGGAGTCATAAAGCGCTGTGGGGAGGAAACTGACCTATGATTCAGTATCAAAACCCTTAAGATCCCTGGAGTGTCTTACTGCTTTATTATTTTTAATTGCTGGGATTGATTAAACAGGGATTAGAAAACAGAGTGAGGCAGTTACTTGCTTTCATTTACAAATTATAATACTTCCTCTGGATCCCACTTTTAGGATCTTTTATGTACCTTTTGCTTTCAAAAGCACCCAAGGGATGGTGTCGTGCTGGTATAATCCTTTTGAGTCTAAATGAAAATAAAATTATGAAACCATAGTTTATGTTCTTAAATGCTTATTTGAGAACAAATGGCTTGATTTGAACAGTCTTGATGTGAAAGGACCCAACATTAATGGAATATGAATGGATACCTCCTTGTGTCTGAACACAGTGAAGTAAAAGTTGTAAAACATGCATTTTGCTACCACTGTGCCTATGGTTTTTGGATTAAAGCAAATGTAGCCTGTGGACTTGGTTTCTCATGCCAATAGGGAAAATATCTTGAAAGCATTATACTTTTTCCATGAATAAATGGCAAAGCAGTAGAGAATTACATAACGTTTAATGAGTTTTCCAAATTGCTCAATTTTAAAAATTGCTTATCTCATATAAATTTATGATTATATCTATGTAGTCTATAGTTAGTGGCCTCCATGATCTGCCATGGGACAAGTGGGGGAAAAGTTTTTAACCCAGATAATACCCCATTGAGGAGGTGCCTAGGTGTGGGTGGAAGGAGGGAATCACCTTCCTAGGGGTTTTGCAAGAAGCTGTTTTACACTTACTGGCCACAGGTAGGACATTTTCTTACAAAAATAAAATTACTCTGTCCCTGAAGAGGAAATATTTTCTTACAAGTAAAAGCAGGGAAACACGATATCTCCCACCCAGTAGCAGGAGCTGGGAATACAGAGATGTGGAGGCTAAAGCAACTGCATCTTGGATGCTAATCCACCAAGTTGGCTTCTGATTTACACCCTGTTCCGGGAAAGGTCTAAGATTTCCAGTTTATCTACTGTGCTTCGTGTAAGAGCAGGTACTTACCATACGTCCTGCCCTTCGGTCAAACAACCTTCAATTATTCTACACATCCCTTCTAAATCACTTCTCCTGTGGTATATGAGCCCTGGGTCTTGTGGGTAATGGCACAGGGATCCACCGACTTGTCTCGCTGCCACCCAGGACACAGACATGGCTTTTGTTCGTCAAGTCCCTATTAGATGTTTCTTTCTAAGAAGTTGGATATTTCGGCCTCTTTCTTCGGCCTCAGCTTCTGCTGATTTCAGGGGTAGGTTTGCATAGACCCGCCCACCAGGAAACAACAGATGAAAAGACAAAAACCAAAAGTAGAGAGAACAGCAACCTCAGTAACAGCATTACCTAGTTTTAGTTTGTAAAAAAGGAAAACCTTTGCGCCTTGGCAATGCAAACAATTTATAAATCAGGCAAAACCTCCAAAGGTGCTTTAAAAAAGTCATTAAGATTAGAAAAATAACATTTTTGACTCTTCTTTTTTTTTTTTTTTTTTTACCTTCCCACCAGTTGGGTAAAACGCTGCTTATCTTTAGGAGGGAGAGTGATGGCTCCTTCTATAGTTGGGCAGTCTGTACATAAAACAAAGGTGGAGTTGAAGAGGGCTGGAATCTAGCCCCAAGTTGCTTAGGCATTGGCCTGGTGCAGGGCTGATTCTGCATGCAGACAACATCTTCTTCTAATCCACACGAGGTACTTCATAGACTAGCTGAGCCTTGAGAGGATAAAACATAAAAACAAGAACAGCGCTTTTGCTTTACAAATAAATCTTTTGAATAAGCTGCCTGTATTGGGTTTGGTTGATTATAACCTGCTACATGTAGGTAGTGGGGTTGTTTCTTCTCTACTAGTTCACATGTTTTACAATTCGAATTAAAATTCTAATTTACAAAAACCCTCAGATTTCGGTATGCCAAAATGGCATTTTTTAGCTGCTACAATTAAGGTTAAGTTGTGATTGAAAATGTATTTAAAAGTTTTGGACAAAATTGTCACTAACATATAGAATGCAGTGGTGTAATCTGGGTTTGGGAAAGTACTTTGGGAGGGAAATGATGAAATCAGGAGCAAACACTGAGTCACTTCTGATGATTTGTGGTAGTTGCTGAAATTTTTGTAGAATTTTCAAGGGTAAAAAAACAAGTATTTTTTTTTTTTAAATTTTACTTTAAGTTCTGGGATACATGTGCAGAGCGTGCAGATTTGTTACATAGGTATACATATACTATGATGGTTTTCCGTACCTGTCAACTCGTCATCTAGGTTTTAAGCCCCATATGCATTAGCTATTTGTCCTAACGCTCTCCCTCCCCTTGCCTCACACCCCCCAACAGGCCCCAGTGTGTGATGTCCCCCTTCCTGTGTCCATGTGTTCTCATTTTTCAACTCCCACTTATGAGTGAGAACATGCGGTGTTTGGTTTTCTGTTCCTTTGTTAAAAAACAAGTATTTCTAATATTGCCAACTGCACACATTGAATTCTGATAAATGTGGTAGAAAATGTTTGCCTTCAATTATAGGTAGTAGACGAAGAGTGCTCCTTGGGTCCTACCTGCACATTCTCCACTGGTAGAATAGATTCCTCTAAACGTGCTTTGCCTTTCTCTGCTGCTTTGTCTTTGCTGTTTTGTTTGCCAAGAGCAATTGTTCTCAATCCTGGCTGAACACTGAAATCACCTGGAGAGCTTTTAAAACTCCAAATACTCAGGCCACACTCTAGACCAATTAAACCAAACTCTCTGGACATAAGACCCAGACACTACTGGTTTTTAAATTTCACAGTATATTCCAATCAGCATCCAAGGTTGAAATCTTCTGCCCTGTAGAATTTTGCCCTCTTCTTTCTCTTGACTAACTGCTGATCACACTTAAGTTTCAGCTCAGGTGTCCTTTACTGGGGGAAGTCCTTTTTGCCTCCCTGATCTAGGTTGGGTGCCGTCTGTGCTCCTGTAGCATTGCAAGCTGACCACTCTCAGAGTCCTTATCCCAATGCATGTTCTTTGTTCTTCTGTTTGCTCAACTAGATGAAAACTTTTTGAGGGCAGGGACCAGACTGTATCTTACTCTTCTTTATATCATAGAGCCTGATTCATGGTAGCTATTATTTTATATAAAATGCCTTTGGGAAGAATCATCAAGTGACTAAAATTTTAGGAAATAGAAGTAGCAGAGAGCAACTCTATGAACAGGGAATGTGGGCATTCTGATTGTTCATTCAGTAAGTTTGTAGGGAGCATGACTTTGTGCCGAACAATAAAACCGTGAAGTCAAATAAGAGACGACCCCTGTGCTAAAGTTACTTTCATTCTGGTCTGGGAGAGAGGTGTATATGCCCATGATTGCATACAGTGTAATGTGTGCTGTAAGGAGTTAAGACCCCTATGAGGAAGTGCAGAAAGTAGCTTGGGGGTAGTGATTGGGGTAGAACACATTGTCTGGGAAAGTGTCCAAGAGGAGCTGGCACTTGATCTGCACACTGACAGATGAATAGGAGCTAATCTGGTGGATAACAAGGGGAAGGGCGTCCAAGCAGAGCAAACACGGAGGCATTTCATAGACAGCGTGTATGGGATTCCACAATCAGTTCTGTGCAGGAAAATGAAAGGCATGTGAATGGGAGTAGTGGGAGGTGGTGCTTAAGACATAGGTGCAATATATACAACTATTATGTATCCACAAAAATTAAAAATTAAAAAAATTGGTGATACATGGTGATAATAAAGAGCCATCTGACTTAAAGAAAAAAAAAGATGTGATTCAAGATACTAGGTCAGGCAGACTGCAGTTTACATGAAAAAAAAAAAAAAGGTGAGGATTTCAAATGAAGCCAAGGTCAAGACAGTGTTTATTGACTTATGGGTTCATTGGTGACCAGAGCCAGGAAGTTACTATGGTTTATTGCAGTGTGTGCGGATGAGTGTGCAGACGCAGGGCAGGGAGCAGATTGTAGAGGGCTGTATCATGAAATGAAGTGGAGGCAGAAAATATATATAAATAACATTTTCAATAAGTGTCCTTGTGAAAGCCCAAAGAGAGGTTATTCCATAGCTGCAAAGGATTGTGGGGGCAATAGAATGATTTGTTTGTTGTTTGCTTTTTTAAAAAAAGAGACCTGAGCATGTTTGCATGCTTATGGAAAAGAACCAGGAGATGTGAATGAAGAGAGACCTGCCTGTGAGAGCAATTAGGTCCCCAGATGAAGCAGGTGTTGGCAGACAGTCTGGATAGACACCATGAAAATATAAATTCCTTAGTTCACAGTAGTGGCTGATTATCAGATTGTAAAAATACTTCACTCATGACAAGTAATTACAGTGTTCCCTTTTCTCTTATCTCACTTTGTAAGATTTCCTTTACTTTTGACGCCACTAGAATCCTTAAAATGTAAATCAGCTGGTCCAACTATTATGATTCTAGAGCCAGGCTTTGAACAATATATTATGCCATGGCTACTCTGATCAACTGAAATGAAAGATAGCTTCCAACCTGATTCTAATGAATTTTGCTGTTAAAGAGTTCTCAGAAATTGGACTACTTTGAAATGAGAATAAGTTGATCACCCAACAAACCCTTTGAGGTATTAGATTTCTGACTATGAGAAACTGAGGTGGGTTTTAAATCCAACAGTCATGTTTGCCTATGTCATTAATCATAGTCTCTACAAATTACACCTTCATAAGTACTACCATATATAGAAAATGGAGTCTATTTTAAGGTCAGAACTTGACACATAAAAGCAGAGGCGTTTTTAACAGAAATAATGATGTAATTTTTGTATATTTTTTCATTTATAGGTAACATTATTAAACTTCATGATAACCCCTGAGGGAATGCAAGATCAGCTTCTGGGAATTGTGGTGGCACGAGAAAGGCCAGACCTTGAAGAAGAAAAGCAAGCCTTGATATTACAAGGAGCTGAAAATAAAAGGTTTTAAATGTCATAAACAGAACTATTCTTATTTGTTTCCAGATCACTAGAATGAATTAAAATACGTTTTATAGATCTCTTTTGTTAGATTTAATAGGAATACTTCAAGGGAAAATATAACAGGAAAATGTAAGGAATTATACCTCTATGTTAATTTAGAAAACTGCATTATTGAGTATATTTTTACATGCAAGTTCTTAGGCACTGGAAGAGCAAGAAGGCCTGCCAGAAGTCAGGGCAGGGTATTTTCAAATATTCCACAGTGTTTTAGCACAAGAGTTTTAGTATTCACTGTGTAACTGAGGTAACCTGTTTTCACTGGGGCATGGTATGAATGAATATGTTGCATCCCACTTTCTGCTCATAACATATATATCATAGGTGGAAAGAGTAAGCTGTATAAGTCATGTACAATTTCAGAAAATAAACGGAGTGCTACTTTCTGTTCATTCCGAGCTGAGATCCTTGATGGCAGAGTAAATTGGCTTGCCGTATTTCTCTCTAGTTAGCCCATAAATGATCATTAAAAAGGGAACTGGCGCAGAAAGGCCTATCTTTGTGACATTTTGCGAGATAAGAAATTAATTATAAGGCATCACCATTACAGATATTTGTCACAAAGTGATACACTTCTTTAGGTTACAAGTTCTTTGTTTCTTATAAAAGAACATACATGTGAAATGATTTTAAATGACTTCTTTTTCTTCTAAGAAAATTTTGTTTTATTCCAGGCAGTTAAAAGAAATAGAAGACAAGATTTTAGAAGTTCTTTCATCTTCGGAAGGCAATATATTAGAAGATGAAACTGCTATTAAGATATTATCTTCCTCCAAGGCCTTGGCTAATGAGATTTCTCAGAAGCAGGAAGTAGCCGAAGAGACAGAGAAAAAGATTGATGCCACCCGCATGGGCTATCGTCCTATTGCCATCCATTCTTCCATCCTGTTTTTTTCTCTTGCTGATTTAGCCAATATTGAGCCCATGTACCAGTATTCACTGACCTGGTTTATTAACCTTTTCATCCTGTCTATTGAAAATTCAGAGAAATCAGAAATTTTGGCAATAAGGTATGTAAAGGAAATACTAATTAATATTAACTAATTAATGCATGAAATCAGAGAATAATTTGTGACCTCCATTGTTGTCTGAGTGGTACAAGCATTACAGCCACTTACCTAAAATGAACTTGATTAATCATTGTACCAGAAGTAAATGTGAGGGTTAGAAATTGAACAGATGTGTCCAAATTCAATCTGCCAAGAAACTGTTTACAGAGATCTAGAATTATAATGTAATTATAGAAAGAGAAAACATTTACCTTCATTTTTCATTTGCAAAATATATTTATGAATGGAAGTGTAGAAAAAGTAGTTAATACTTTTTAAAATATGACTCCTGTACGAACTGGCATTCTAAAAGTTGCAAATTCACATTTTAATATACACATCTGTAAAATTTGTCAAATGCCAGGGTAAAAAACTCCCAAACCTTGTTGTGATTATTTGTGGTAATAGAGCTTCTTTTCTATTATTCTTATTTACATAAAATACTTTATATTACTGTTGGCTGTTACAGTAAGTAATGGAATTAAGACCTGACTTAAATCTACAAGAGAATTAAATTTCATTTGATTTTTTAAAATCAGTTAGATAATTTTCAGTTTGGTATTAAGACACGTTTTTTGTTTTGTTTTGTTTTGTTTTGTTCTGTTTTTGAGACGGAGCCTCGCTCTGTCGCTCAGGCTGGAGTGCAGTGGCGCGATCTTGGCTCACTGCAAACTCTGCCTCCTGGGTTCACGCCATTCTCCTGCCTCAGCCTCCTGAGTAGCTGGGACTACAGGTACCCACCACCATGCCCGGCTAATTTTTTGTATTTTTAGTAGAAACAGGGTTTCACCATGTTAGCCAGGATGGTCTTGATCTCCTGACCTCATGATCTGCCCACCTCAGCCTCCCAAAGTGCTGGGATTACAGGCGTGAGCCACCGTGCCCGGCCAAGATATGTTTTTAATAGAGTTTAATGTGTAATTACTTTTTGAAAAAAGAAAGTAATTAATTACAACTTTTGACTTTTATAACCTTCTTGATCAGTATGAACCTAAATACTTCAGTTTCTTGACTGTTCAGACCCACAAGGGAAACTCAGTTTAATATTTATCACTCACAGCTAAGAATTATTTTTAGAAATCCAAAATGTTAATCTCACTAAAATCTGAATTTAATTCCTTTATCATAGTAGAGGTCTAAAATTTTGAGTGTTCTTAGACTTAGCAATTTTTTGTTAGTAAGATTTATTATTTTACGAGTTTGAATATGAGACTAATAAAGGTGTGAGTCTGACACTTTGAGCTTGGCCAAAAATATATATAGATATATAGATACCTGCCATTGAGAAAGAGAGGGAGTAGGTAAGTTTTTTTGGAAGAAATGCATTGCATAATGATAGAGTTTATTCATCTTTATGATATTTGAAAATGTTTAGTTTATTTCTTCCAGTTCTGAAATTTTCAAGTTTAGCAAGGATTACAGAAATAAAGAAAACAAAATTTTAAGGGATCTTTCTTAGAAAAGTTCCCAGCTATTTGCATTATAAGTTAGTTAATTAAACATGCATGTCTGGTTTTCATAGTAGATTCTGAGTTCCATGAGACAAGAATTAAAAAAAAAAAAATTATCCCCAGCCTGGGTACAGTGGCTCACACCTGTAATCCCAGCACTTTGGGAGGCCAAGGTGAGCAGCTTGCATGAGCCCAGGAGTTTGAGACCAGCCTGGACAACATGGCAAAACCCTGTCTCTACAAAAAATACAAAAATTTAGCTGGGCATGGTGGTGTGGGCCTGTGGTCCCAGCTGCTGGGGAGGCTGAGGTGGGAGGATTACTTGAGCCCAGGAGGTTGAGGCTGCAGTGAGTCGTGATTGTGCCACCACACTTCAGCCTGGGCAGTGGGAGTGAGACCCCATCTCCAAAAAAAAAAAAAAAAAAATTATTCCCAGTAGTTACTACAGTGCTAATCACATTATAGCCACACAATAAATAATGCTCTGCTTTTCACTACTGGTCTTAATTTCTACCTTGCTTATAACAATAGCCACTAGAATGTTAATCTATTAATTAGCTTAAAATCAAGGTATTTTCTGGAGTCTAGAGAAGAAAATTTCTTTGGTCTGCCATTTGAAGACATTTTTCATATAAGTTTTAAAAATTAAAACAATTCTATGCTTTGAAAATAATGATGGGTCCTTTATTGTCTCCTATTATATCAAGTTAGAACTCATCCAAGGTATGGAATTTGTTTCTTCATTACTGTGCTTTTGTCCCTTAAGATATAAGGAAAAGCAAATCCTTTTTACCCAGATGTGTGATTTGGATGAAATTTAGAAAACAAAATGTGGCCTTTTCTTTTTAGTTGAACTTCTTTAATTTCAAAACAATTAAAATCATATGTATGTCTGCCGTAATACTAAAAGTATAATTTTGGAACCAAAAGGTAAATAGAGAAAATAGATTTTAAAACTTTTATTGAAGTTATCAATATACATGAAGAAACGTGCAGAAATCAGAAGTATTTGCCCAGTGAATTCTCATAAGTGAGCAAACCTGTGTAACCAGCATCTAACTCAAGACACAGAACATTATCAACAGCCCAGAAGTGTCCCCTCCTGATCACTAACCCTCTCCCCCAAGGTGACCACTGTCCTCACTTCCAACACCACAGGTTAGTTTTTGCCAGTTTTAGAACTTCATATAAATAGAATCACACGGTGTCTGCTTTTTTGTGTCTGATATCTTGCACTCAATGTCATGCTTGTGAAATTAATGCACATTGTTTTGTCTAGTGCAGTGTTTTACTCACTTATTTGTTAGTTTTCTATTGTTGGGGAAGTATAATTAAAAACTACATCTTCTCCCAGCCCAGAAACTCTCTCCTCAAAGACCGTAGAGAAAGAAAATAGTTTTATTGTTGAATAAACAGTAAATGGAACATGACACATAATCAGAGGCAATCACAAAGAGATTGCAAAGACAGAGAGGAATCTCACCCCCTTAATTATCCAAGCAGATAAACCCATCACATCACACTTAGTTCATCCTAACTTTACTTGGCAATTGAAGTGACCATCTGTGTTAGCAAATTGGCTTTATCCAGGGGAAAACCAAACTTTTCGTATCTGTATGACAGGAGGTAGTTTTGCAACTTGAAATAAGCTTGACTGAAGTTAGGCTCCTACCCTTCTGCAGCACTTTGGAGACAAGTGGGCTATCTCCCTTGATGTTTAGATTTCAAAGAAATGGCTTCTGCATCTTTGAGAAAGACATTATTGGGTCATAAAACTGACAAAGGTCTGACTAGTTTTCAAAACGGTTTATATACATTTCAACGAGAGGAGGAAGTACCTATAATTTTAGGTTTTCTAAATTACATTAAGAAAAAAAGGAGGGAAGGAAAATCTCCTTATTTTCAACATAAAGAATTGAGTCTCTTATTTTCAATTTTTTCTTGTCCTAACACTGTAACACAAATCATTTACCCATTCTACTGTTGAGGATATTTGGGTAGCTTCCAACTTGGGGTTATTATGAAATTTTGCTTCCTTGAATGTTCCTGTACATGGCTTTTGGTGCCGATATGTACCTGTCTTTGGTGGGTGTATATCCAGGAATGAAATTGATGACCACAGGGCATGGTTATATTCCCTTTTAGTAAATACTGCCAATAGTTTTCCAAAGCATTGTACCAAGAGAGAAACTTTGATCAGTCCTGTTTAATCTTTTTTTTGTTGTTAAAGTAAACTAAGAGTTTCCAATTAAGAAGCTAGCTCCCAAATCAGAAATTAAAAAGAGAATGAGTTCTCGCAGGAATGATTTGTTTTTCTGCCAATCATTGATAGACATCAAATAACTGGTAGACTTCAGGCAGTTATTGGACGATAGTTCTACCAAAAGCATAGAAAACATGTGACTATTAACACTAGCCAACCTGATTGTTTTAGAATCTTAATATTGGTCTAAAATTATTTCTTATTTTTTTTATTTAGGGATATAAATGTATTTCATTCTTGTTTGTCTTCTGATAGTGATTATTATATGGTACCAAGAATATGTTATGACTAGTATGGTATATACTGTGCAATTGCCATAACTTGGATCATCTGTTATTTATAAGATTTTAATGCATTAGAATTTATGTAACAGGATAAATATGTAGCAAACAAAATAAAACAAAAATAACATAAATATAGAAACAAAATCTAACTAGGATATAGTTTTGTTAAATATCCTGGAATCAATCTGTTGCTGTACAAATATGCATGTATATGTAATTGTAACCACCCGATGGGTTCTTCCTGTCTGCCGCACATAGAAAATCAACCCACTGAGACCATGACATTGTGATAAAGAAAGAGTTTAACTGATGTGAAGCTGGCCACACCACGCGGAAGATGGAGTTATTACCCAAATTAATCTCCTGAAAATTCGGAGGCTAGGGGTTTTCAAGGATAGTTTGATGGGCAGGGCGTTAGGGAGGAAGGCATGTTGATTGGTTGGAAACACAATCATAGGAACTCAGCAAGGAAAACAGTCCTCCCTGAGTCTGCTTCTGGGTGGGGGCTGCCAGAGGAGTTACTGGTCTAGGTGAGGCCATCCAATAGTCAGAAATGTAAAAGCCTGAAAAGACAGCCCAAAAGGTCAATCTTAGGTTCTACAATAGTGATGTTATTTACAGGAGTGATTGGGGAAGTTGCAAATCTTACCACCTCTGGAATCATGGCTAGTAAACTAAATTTCTCACAAAGTTAGCTTGGCCCATGCCCAGGAATGAGCCAAGACAGCCAGCCTGTAAGGCTAGAAGCAAGATGGAGTCAGCTATTTCAGATTTCTCTTACTGTCATAATTTTGCAAAAGTAATTTGATAATTACGCACACAGTTTTTTTTTTCTTTCACTTCTATCAAGACCATTCTCTCATGTTATTAAGTATTCTTCTGAAACGTAAGTTTTAGGAGTTGCACAATATACATACCATTTTATGAATGTACCATAATTTTTGTATTATAAGACTTTTGGCTGGGTGGGGTGGCTTACACCTGTAATCCCAGCACTCGGGGAGGCTGAGGCAGGCAGATTGCTTGAGCCCAAGGGTTCGATACCAGCCTAGGTGACATGGCAAAACCCTGTCGCTACAAAAAAATGCAAAAATTAGTCTGGTGTGGTGACATGCACTTGTAGTCCCAGCTACCTGGGAGGCTGAAGTGGAAGGACTGCTTGAGCCCGGGAGTTCTAGGTTACAGTGAGTTATGATCATACCACTGCAATCCAGCTTTGATGACAGAGTGAGACCCTGTCAAACAAACAAACAAACAAAAAACACTCCTAAGTGGTCTCCAGCTTTTGTATTCTAAGTAATGCTGCAGTAAATATAAGTGTCTGCATCTTTGATTATTTTCTTAGGCTAAAATCCCAAAATTAGGACAAAGGTGTTCACTTCTTGCAGATTCCTGATATAAATTCCTTTCCTGGAAGATTATTCAAACACACAACTCCATCAGAGGAACATGAATGATTCTATATCACTGTATTACTCACCAGCATTGAGAATGATAATTTTAATCTTCTTTTTTGCCTTAAAAGGTTATTAAAATATCATATGTCCATTTTTACTAGTGATTGAACCTGAACTTATAATATGATTAACCTTTATAATTTTCCCTTCAATCTTTCTGTCTACAAGAAGTGACTTGTTTCAAAGTGCAGAAAATTTTGTTTTACTCTAAAAAGACCAAATGTGAGTCACCCTGTATTAATTGTATGGTACTGCTACAAGTGAGACAAATTCAATGCCATGCATGAAAAGACAACCTATTAGCATAATGGGACAGAAATAGTATGTTTATTTTAAGTCTTCTAAGAATTCAACTGTATTTTAGAAACTATTGCCAAGGCTTTATCTACAAAAACCTTTTTTTTGAAGTTCCCAATTAAAAATAAGATACATCAATTTGTTGTAATTCTCTTTATGGGAATGCTTCAGGGGATAAAATAGTTAAGAAAATAGGCAGGTAAGGAAAAGTGGAAAAAAGAGCTAGGATGATTGACAGCTTAGAATATCAGTCAGGACATTGCCAAAATTAGCCAGGCATGGTGGTGCATGCCCGTAGTCCCAGCTACTTGGGAGGCTGAGGCAGGAGGATGGCTTGAGCCCAGGAGGTGGAGGTCGCAGTGAGCCAAGATTGCGTCACTGCACTCACTCCAAACTGGGTGACAGAGTGAGACCCTGTCTCAAATAAATTAATAATAAAAAGGAAATACTGTGATTATTCCTATTTTCATATTTTGCCTCTAGCAAATAAAAATGGAGTTTGCCAAGTTTTGTGATTTCTTCAGCTTTTATGAATTTATAATGAGTAGCACAATACTAAATTTAATAAAGAAGCTACTAATTTTAAACTATTCATTTAATATACAATATAAAACATTTGAAATTATTTGTTATAAAGAGGTCAAATTCTACCCCCAGAAATGCTTTGTAGATAAAAACAGTCTGTAAACTTTTTAACCTAACAGATTAATATACCATCCACTAACTTTTTTCCAAGAAGATTAAGTTTAAAAAAAAAAAAAAAATTCAGTCCACAGTAAAATGCAATTGGACTGAAGTGTTTCTACACTGTGTAGCTCTCAAATTGGTGCACCCAGTTAATGAGGATTCTTGAATGTTTTGGGGGTAATTGACCAGAAAGTTTATCAGAAGAACATACATGTAAATTTCTTAAGAGCATTATCTTTAAAGTATATTTTTATTTATTTCCCTTATTTTCTGTTGACCCTTAGGCTTCAGATTCTCAAGGATCACTTTACTTATTCACTGTATGTTAATGTCTGCCGGTCACTCTTTGAAAAGGATAAGCTGCTCTTTTCCTTCTGTCTAACCGTAAATCTACTGCTGCATGAGCAGGCGGTCAGTACTGTTTTCATTTGTAAGAAAAAAACCCTTAACACTGATTCATTAATTTATTAATATTTATGAGAATATATATAAAAAGATTGTAAATAGTTAAGCAATAATACTGTGTTATTATAGTTAGGGCAAGATGTTATCAGGAGAATAAATTTCACAGAAGTGAGATATAAATTAAGCACAGAGTCCATTATGTTACTATTAAATTTTTGTATGTTTTATTTTAAAATAAATCGATTATATTAGATTTTCATACAGCTATGCATATAAATTTACTTAATATTGATACATTTACACCAGGTAGTAGTGTAAATGTTTTTAAAGACTTGTGCAAATTACTGAAATCTGTGTAAAGTCACTATTTTATACACTTACGTGTTAAAGATTTATGGATTTCATAAGGTGATGTATTGGTTGAATTCTGAAGAAATAAAGGCTTTATTCTTGCATTTCTTGCAAAAGTTGTGTATCAGTAACTCATTATACTTTATGGAAAATAGTCGAAAACATGGCACATTGATGGATTTCTGCTTTTCTACAATTTCTAGAGCCAAAAGGACTCTAGGCAGTCATTTTGGAAAACGTATTCAAATAGAACATATTCAGATTTTCACATTTAGACAAGTAATTCTGGAGGAAAATTGTCAAAAAGTAACTATTTAAAATGGAACTATTTTGAAAACTGGTTATCATGAGTATACTGGTTTCTTAAGAATAAATATTGAGCTATAACACTAGCTATAGAATTTCATAGAGACCACATCTGAAACTTGCAAGTCAACACTCAACTCTTTTATAATGGTTGTAAGCTTACTGGTTTATGATGAACTCATTTCTGACTCTTCATGCTGCCTTGTTTTCCAAAGATTAATAAAGCTGAGTGGAGATTTCTGCTAACTGGTGGCATTGGACTGGATAATCCTTATGCCAACCCTTGTACATGGCTTCCTCAGAAATCCTGGGATGAAATATGTCGATTAGATGATTTGCCTGCCTTCAAAACCATTCGTAGAGAGTTTATGCGCTTAAAGGATGGATGGAAGAAAGTATATGATAGTTTGGTATGTTTTAACCCTCTTGCTTGTTCCAATGTTTTTAAATGGAGAAAAGAATGTTAAATATCTTTTGATAAAAGCAAGATTTAAATAAGCTTTAAACAACTGGTCGCATGTTAGAATGCAAACTTTGATTTATGTTATCCCCCCTTCTAAGTCAGTGGTTCTGTTTGAACTTCCATTCAAACTCCTTGAAATGTATTAAGATGCAAGAATGCTGCGTGGTTCTTGAAAATATTCTTGTTGAATTTCCATGCCAGGTTTTTATTCATTATCAATGTAGATTTTGGCAATCCTAATAGCAGATGAGTTAAAGTTTATGGAACAGCTGTTGTTTAGATTTTCTGAATGCAGGATACAAGCTAATAAAATTTTTTGTGTGTGTCATTTGAAAAAAGGAGAAAGCTTGTACAGTAGTTCTAAAACAATTTTCACGAGACCTTGTTTTACTAGCTGAGGAGTATTATACTTGACACGGACATAATATTCACAGTTTCCCATCTGGGATATATAGCAATTGTTGCTTTCTCACAATTTTTCTTTAGCACAAGGGCTAATATTTTTCCGATTCCCAGTTAAATTTTTCTATTCCTTTATTTCTACTCCCTTGACTTCCTGCTTTCCATGAGTTTAATATGCAAGAGCTCTGCTTGGGAGAGGTTGGAGGAAAGAAAGCTAGATATGAGGAGAGTATGTTTTGTTTGGTTAACCTATGTTTTATTTTGTTACCTATACAACCTATATTGTTGTATTATATGTGATAATGAGATTATGTCTTCACACGAATTCAAATATTTGGAAGTGATCTCTTTTGGATTTCTCCTTGTTGGTAATAAAAATGTTTTCTAGAGACAAGTATGTGTTGTGAGTACCTCAACTAATTTAAAATTAAAATTTTATTACTATACTGAAGCATGAAGATTTCTAATTTGAGATACCACATAGCTTTTCCTAAAGTTTCACAGGTATACATGTCTCCTTTATTCCCCACCAAGGTTTACCACTCCTGGTACCCTGATGGCTCTCTTCTTGTGATTTTTTAATAGCTCTCAATTGGCTTCTTCATTACACACATTCTCAAGTCTTCCTTTATAAAACAATATTTTTAAAAAAACAAGAAATAATACAATAAATTTCAGTACAATACCCTTTTATTTGTTTTGAAATATTTATTTATTTTTATAAATAGATGATAAGTGGGTAGGTTTTTAAAAATGTCTTTGTTCCAGCTGGGAGCAGTGGCTCATACCTGTAATCCCAGCACTTTGGGAGGCCGAGACAGGTGGATCTCTTGAGGTCAGGAGTTCAAGACTAGCCTGGCCAACATGGTGAAACCCCATCTCTAGTAAAAATACAAAAAATTAGCTGGGTGTGGTCGTGCACCACTGTAATCCCAGTTACTCAGGAGGCTGAGGCAGGAGAATTGCTTGAACCCAGGAGGCAGAGGTTGCAGTGAGCCAAGATCACACTACTGTACTCTAGCCTGGGCGATAGAGCAAGACTCCATCTTAAAAAAAGAAAAAAAAAATGCCTGTGTTTGGAGGAATAAAGGGAAAATAGTAGCATATGGACATTTACTTTTTTCATAATAGGGATCATTTTGTCTGTTTATTAGGGTTCATGTCAACATTAACCTGCTTAGTTCATGTCCTTGTTTTGACTCCTTTAAAGTATATTAACTTTTCTTATTATTTATTTTATAATGTCCCAACTTTACACTAAATAGTAAAATTTAGACAAGCATTCTTGATTTCATTTATATATGTTTTCTAAAAGTTGGTTTATAAATGAAAATACTGTTCTGTTTATAATCTCCAAAATAACTGAATTATTTACACTATAATTTTAGGAACCACACCATGAGGTTTTCCCTGAAGAATGGGAAGATAAAGCAAATGAGTTCCAAAGGATGCTTATTATTCGTTGCTTGAGGCCAGACAAGGTAAATGTGGGCTTTCAAAACAGCTCAATGATTCCAAAGCCTTATGCCTGCTCAGTCCATCCAAATGTGCATTTCCTTATGTAATCATGGGGGAGGTAGAGGAGCCTGCAGGAAATAATCCCACTTCTTTCTAATGCAGACATTTTTTTCAAAAAGTTTGTATATTTTTCTAAAACCATCCTGAATTAGTAACTAATTGGATTATATTGTATAATTTTATTTATTTTGTGATTATTTGTTTATAATTTATGGTTTTCTGTACTCACAATCTACTCCCTTTACATATTTGTAGTCTCATTTTTACTGTTAATACTTTGGTGAAATTAGTCAGTGATGTCAACATCAAGCTGATAGACTAGAATCTCTGGACTTCTCAAATGCTGTCCTTATATATAGTTTTTTGTTGGAATTTGAATTTAAGACATTCGTCATTATTGACAACAAAGGAAAATATCAATATTGTTACTTTTAACTTCTTTAAATAATAAATTATATAACCAGTGAATCAGCAGACCTGTTATATTAGCAAATGTTAGTATTCATTAACATCCTCATTTATATTAGATAAAAAAATTCACCTATGAATATTGACTGATATCCAAACATATCAATATACTCTAAAAAAATAGACATTAGCTATGTTGGAAAAAATTGAGAAAATATCCTAGTTGTCCATTATTACCACTCAAAAGTTTGACATAAATATTTCAAAACTTATATTCAGTTTCAGCTGTTAAGGAATAGGAGACAGTATCTCCATCCTAATCAAAAGAAGAAAAAAATAAAGCAGAATTTAGATTGTCAAAGCAATGTAGTTTTTAAAAATACACATCAGTGTTAATATGGGTTAGGGGCATTTTTCCCTCTATGAGCCCTACTCTGTTCACTGAACACATGTAATTCTTGCATGATGTGACAGTCTGTTCTTAGCCAAGGCCCAAGTATCCATTAGGCACAGGAGGCACAGTGCTTGGGAACCAGAATACTTTTAGGGGTCTATGAAAATGTTGTAGTTTCTTTTAAAATCAGAAGAATATAATCCAGTGTGTGTTATATTTGTCTTTATACCAACAATGGTAAAATATAATTTTTAATTTTTTTCAACGGAGAAAGGGGCCTATGAAGTACTTTGGGTCCACGAAAGTCACTTTGCTACCCCACTCTCAGATGCTGGAAGTAACTACTGTGGTTTAGCATTCTTTATGACACTGGTGAAACATCCTACCCCTTGGTAGCCCTTTTAAAAAACTGAATCTCCATGAAAATGCTAGTGTTAAGCCTCACAAGTTTTCACTTCACATATTAAAGATGGGAGAATATGAGATGCTTCACACTGTTGTTTAATGTGGCTTCCTCCCCTAAAACATTTTATTAAAACTTTCAGTTTTTCACTTTGTTTTCTAAGCTAGATAAAGACTGTTATACTATAATGGCTCTGGATGTACCACTGACCTTCCTCCCTCAATATTAAAAAAAAAAAGTTTGTGTTTTATATTAAGTATAATTAAACGTAATTAATGAGCCATTTCCTAATTGCAGCAGTTTCATCGGCAAATATTTTCCCCCAGTTCAATGTTCTTAAAACTTTGACACTTTAATCTGAAAATACATGGAGCTATCAATAAGATCAAATATCTCTTTCTACATTCCTTCTCTTTTTAAAGTATATTCGAGGGAGGTGGGAAGTTACATAGTCAAGTTGAGGGGTTTTTTTGGTGGGGGACAGGTTGGTTTGTATGTTTTTTGTTTGTTTTTAAATCAGTGGAGGTTAAATTTATGGTTTAAATTTATACTTCTTTCAGCTACTTTGCTTAGTACTTTAGCCCTCTGTCTTGTATCATCTTCATGTATATTTAAAAATCTCCTCTACAGTTTCCCAGTTTTACTTGGATAGATAGATAAGTATGTGGACAATACTACTCATCAATATTTCTGGTTCTTCTCTCCTGTGCACACTTGAAGTGGGAGGATTGTGGCCATATATCTTACTTTGACCAATAAAATGTGAGCAGAAGTGTTAGAGCGAAGCATTTAACCACCAGGGTCAGATTCTCTGAGGTGCTCTCCCTGCCATCAAAATAGTGGAATCACATATTGCTGCTATTTAAGCACTATAAGCAGGCTTGACTGCTGAGCCAATGTATGGTGACAGTTGCCTAAAGACTCAGATGACTTTGCAGGAACAAGAAGTAAGTTTTCATGTGTTAAGCCACTGCAGTTTGGAAACTGCCAACACAGCTAAACTCAGTCTATCCTGGTGATACAATTAACTAGGTACCATTAGCGACACCTCCACACTCATGTCCTTAATAAAAAAAAATTGTTAGTATGCCGTTACATTATCCAGCAGCTTCAAACCCTTTAATTTTACTGTACCAGGTACTCCAATTTCTAGTGGTGAAATTATGATTTTGAATCTATATATGATAAAATGATACATGGCTATTATGCTTTTAAAAGAATAATTTTCCAAAGAGGAATGGTAGTAGAATACCAGGGAGAGGAACAGTGCTGTATGGGGCTAATATCTGAGCTAGTACTCTATAAGAGTTTATTTCTTTGTCATCTCTAAGAGATAATCTGTATAGCCACAGATATCCAGGAAAATCAGCAATTAATTGATCTCTAGTTTACAGTACGCTCCATGAGCACAGTTTGGGGGGGGGTCTCCTTTTCCCCCCTCTCCTCTCAAAACCAGCCCCACTCAGTGGTAAGAAGCCACAAATAGCAGGCCCTCTAATGCTCCAGTTTGAAAAAATGTAAAAGAGTCTCACTAAATCACCAGTAGAAAAAATGAGATGGGCTTGCACTTTCCTTTAGAATTTAATAGTTGATAGTGTTTTATTGACAAAAGAAACATATCAAATGGATAAATACTGAGGTGTGGAATGTTTTGAGTCCATTTACAAAATGAAGAGCTTCTGGCCACAGTTCTATCCTTCTAAATGGTAAACAAACAGCAAATTAATCAGCTTTCAATAAGAAACTTGTCAAATATAAGTTAATATGTTTCTCTGGCCTCAGATAAATCCAGTAGGAACTTGCAATAAATAGCAAAACGTACATAGAAGACCGCAGACTTCTTCCCTGCCTGTGGGAGAATGGTTGCCTAAATTAGTCTGTAAGTTTTGTTACTGACAGATTTCATTTTACAAACTTAACGCTAGCGTAATCAGATTGAAGAGGCAAACCCAATTCTGTTGCCTTGCAAACTGAATAGCTAACAGGTTCATTTACCTCGGGAGTTACGCTTCAGTCTTGGGAGCAAGTAAGTTTTGTTCAGCTTTGACATTAAGAGTGAAACACTGCAGTTTGTCTCTGATCACTCTCAGGTGAGCACCCCTGACTTGATCCTCCAGTGCTAGCAGACAGAAGGAAGAATCACACTCTACCAGGCCCATTTGCCTGTGCAAAGTGACTGACACCAGTTTGAACCACTCACAGAAGTGAGGCCATTTATAATTCAAACTTGCTTCAAGTAAAACCATCCACTTAAAACCCGTATTCTTTTCATTTTGTTTGCAAAATTATAATTTCGTGAAGTTAGCCTTGGGAGGAAAGAGATTACGGAAAAAGTGGGGGTTTTTTTGTTAATTTTTTTTAATCTATCGAGAAAAGATCAGCTATGGGAAAATAATAATAAAGAAAAGGGTAAGGCCAAGTCCTGGGACAGACGATTAGAATATTTTTCATTTTCCGACAATAAATTTGACATCTGTGACCATTCAAAATATCTGAAACATTTATCATATGTGAAATGTCAGACACAGAAAGACAAATACTGAATGTTCTCACTTATAAGTGAGAGCTAAATAATGTGTATATCTGGATATAGGGTGCAGAATGATAAACAGAGGAGACTCAGAAGGGTGAAGGGTGTGGTGGGGTGGATGACCAGAGATTACTTAAGGGGTACAATGTACATTATCTGGGTAATGGATACCCTAAAAGCCCTGACCTTACCACAACACAATCTATGCATGTAAAAAATTGCACTTGCACCCTATAAATTTGTACAAAGTTTTTGTTTTTTTGTTTTTCCTTTTTGTTTTTGTTTTCTTGTTTTGAGACAGAGTCTCTCTGTCACCCAGGCTGGAATGCAGTGGCGCCATCTCCTCTCACTGCAACTTCCACCTCCTGCGTTTAAGCGATTCTCATGTCTTGGCCTCCTGAGTAGCTGAGATTACAGACATGTACCACCATGCCCAGCTAATTTTTTTTTTTAATTTTTTGAGATGGAGTTTCATTCTTGTTGCCCAGGCTGGAGTGTAGTGGCACAATCTCGATTCATTGCAGCCTCCACCTCCCGGGTTCAAGTGATTCTTGTGCCTCAGCTTCTTGAGTAGCTGGGATTACAGGCACACGCCACCATACCCATATTTTTAGTACAGACGGGGTTTCACCATGTTGGCCAGGCTGGTCTTGAACTCCTGCCCTCAGGTGATCCACCCGCCTCAGCCTCCCAAAGTGCTGGGATCACAGATATGAGCCACCACGCCTGGCTGAAATTTATACAGATTTTAAATAAGAAAAAAAAAAAAACCTGAAACATAAAATAACATCTATAAATGAAACTTTATGTGTAGATGAATTAATTATGTATAGATGAATTATTCTGTGATTTTTGTTTAATATTTTTGTAATTAGAACCCCACTTTCACAAAAGTAGGCATCCTGAGCTTTTTATCAATGTATTATTCATTCAACGGATGTTTATTTTTCACAGACAGTATATATGTCATCCTCGTAGGTAGGTCCATGCTGTCGGGCATTTATAAATGTGTTGTTGCTCACCTATACATTTTGCATAATTGAATGAATCTAGAGAAATATTGGGAGGGATTAAAAAAAATCTAATCCCTAACACAGATATTCCTCCATTGGCTCTCAGCTCCCCACCCTAACACACTCAGTCTCTCAGTCACACATGCATTAGGACTGACACTGTTCAGAAGGCATTGTGACATGTCAATTATTTTTACTTACAGATCTTGTGTAAATAAATGTTCCATAGACTATAAAATCGAAGTTTGGAAATATTTGCAATGTTTTACAGAGTAGACCATCGTTTTGAGATACTTGGCACCTGCACATTGCTCCTGCAGTTTGCTTCAAGTTGAGAAAAGTTGCAGGCTGGTGGAATTGTCAACATAGTGCGGTGTGTTGTATACACACACAATTCCATTCTTGTATCTGAGCAGCTATTCAGTGGGGGTGATGCTGGGGCCTTAAAAAATCTTTCCATTACTCCTTCTCTTGAGATATCGCTATTCCCTTCTGAAACTGGTATGCTTTCATAGCCCCTTGTCTACTAGGAGTTTAATTGTAAACTGTAAGGTAGTGTTCACAATATTCTATAAAGGGAGAATCCATTCATTTGCAAGAATTTGTGATGAAAAAATGAACAACAAATATTTATGACAATTTTGTGCATATATATATATTTCAGAGCAGGAAAAAAAGTACTTTTGGTAGTTAATAGACGAGAAATTGAAATTAGATAATAGTCTTAGTCTGTTCTGTGTTGCTGTAACAGACAACCTAAGGCTTAGTCACTTATGAAGAAGAGATATTAGAAACTCATGGTTCTACAGGCTGGAAAGTGCAAAAAGCATGGTATCAGCATCTCCTTGGCTTCTGGTGAGGGCTTTTGTGCAATGTCACAGCATGGCAGAAGGTCAAAGGGGAAGCAGACACCCAAAGGGTGTCTTGACTTTATATCAACTAATTCTTCAATTCATTCCATTTGTTTTGTCAGCACAGAAGTACTGGATATAGGAAAAGAGAAGCATAATAGTAAAGGGAGTACAGATTTGAAAAAAGCAAAGGAGAAAATTGAAACATGAAACATGAGTGGATTCTTCTCTCCCACATTATTTTCTCCTGTGTTTTGTTCCTAGATTTACTTTTCCCTTTCATTTTGAGACTTTTTTAATGAGTAAAAATAGGTATCAATTGATTTTTTTCCAGGAAAATAGCTTTAGGCTGAGTAATTAACAACATTGTTTCAATTTCTGTTGCACTTAATGAAGGTGTCAAAATATTTGTTTGATGTGAGTGAGGCATGAACATGGAAGCCAGGCGACAATGTCTCCTGCTTGACTTTATTAGAAGCATTGCAGATGTGCCCTTGAAAAGTGAAGTAGAAAAAGATCCCTTACATTTTACTAATATAGCATTTAATCCCCTGTTCAGGGAGAAGCATTTTTAGGCCTTCCTTGCTTTGCTATATATTGAATTTTCTTTTTTGCATAAAAGACAACCAAGCTGAATTAACAATATCATGTTAGAGTATTGAAATACCAAATAACTTCTTTAAAGTAGCTACTTTAGAGTAACAAATGTATACCTTTTATTACACATCCACTTGCCATGTTTGGAATTTATATTCACTTTGAAAATAAATAGCAGCTACAAATATATATATGGACAACGTGATGAACACAATTTGTTTAATTATTGGTGTGCTTTGAGTTTGTCCCCACCAAAACTCACCTTGAAATTTAATCCCAAATGTGGCGGTGTTGGGAGGCGAGGCCTAATGGGAGGTGTGAGGGTCATGAGAGTAGATCCCTTATAAATGGCTTGGTGTAGACCCTTTGTCAGAAAGCAGGAATGATGTACCCGAGGCTGTACATCAGTCATACTGAATGCAATTCCACCCCCACATCAAGGTCTGAAAAGGACCAATTAGCAGAGACACCAAGCTGCAGTGTTCTGCTGTTTCTCAAACAGGCTCCCAGAAAATTCTCAGACATGCTATCAGAAATTCTACACAACATAGTTTTGTCTGGTTTCTTGGGTGTATGGCTTGTCTCTCTTGAACAGAGCTCTTCCTTTCCTTCTCCTTCTTTTCCACACTGACATCAATTCTTTCTTGATGATGTAGGAAATTTTACACAACTTACACTAAAATTTCTACTTTTGAGTTGTGAATTTTTGAAACATAATTAGTGTTTTATAACTTAAGAGTTCAGGTTTCTTCTTCAGCCACTATGTCTGGAACATTCATTTCAAGGGGACACAAAAAGTCTTTGAATGTTTGTGTCAATTACCACTAACCTTTTATTATCTAAATATTTTATAATATTTCCTATCTAAAAGGCATTTGTATAAACCTTGATGCCCTGGACTCCCCACCATTAATGAATACCTAAACTAATAGAGCTAGGGTACTTTGTTTTAAAACAGGTTTGAATCTAAATTTTTAATGGTTTTAGGCAGATTTTGAATATTCTTCCAACTATATCCTTGTCTCTTTCTAGGTTATTCCAATGTTGCAAGAATTTATAATCAACAGATTGGGACGTGCATTCATTGAACCACCCCCCTTTGATTTAGCCAAGGCATTTGGAGACAGTAACTGCTGTGCACCACTGATTTTCGTGCTCTCTCCTGGAGCAGATCCCATGGCTGCCCTTCTAAAATTTGCTGATGACCAGGTACCTTACAATAGATGAAGTTATTGGATATTATTTTTAAAAAGCAATACTTGCTTATAATTGAAATTTTAAGGATGAGAGAAAGGTAGAAATTTGTCACTCAACCTTTGAAAGTTATCACAGGTTGACAGAATCCCAAGAAAATGATACTAAAATGGCAGCACTGACACTAAAAAACAACTCCTTATCCAAATTAAAATTTAATTAAAACTAGAATTGGGATTTAAGGGGCATTTACTTTTATTTGGGGTGGGGGGACAGGAAACTCTTTGACATTATTTGCACCAGTGTATGAGCTTGGGTTGATTTAATAAATTCAAGCCTGGACAGTGACCACAGGGGTGCACCTTTTCTGATCCCACCCCTCTGCCACTCTCTAAAGGGGGGCCTTCATTGACTTTCCAGAGCAATTGTACATTGTGGTCACTGTATTAGATTAAAATATGTTCTAGCCAGGCGCGGTGGTTCATGCCTGTAATCCCAGCACTTTGGGAGGCCAAGGCGGGCAGATCACAAGGTCAGGAGATCGAGACCATCCTGGCTAACACGGTGAAACCCCGTCTCTACTAAAAATACAAAAAAAAAAATTAGCCAGGGCATGGTGGCGGGTGCCTGTAGTCCCAGCTTCTCGGGAGGCTGAGGCAGGAGAATGGTGTGAACCCAGGAGGCAGAGCTTGCAGTGAGCCAAGATTGCGCCACAGCACTCCAGCCTGGGCGACAGAGTGAGACTCCGTCTCAAAAAAAAAAAAAAAAAAAAAAAAAAAAAAAAAATTCTGCTATTTACATGCCTTGTCTTTAAAAATTAATTCAAATGAATTCAGTACAAATGTTTTTACATCATATGGTCTAGAACAAGAAAATGATAATAAACAGATGATTGGGCATTTCCTGAGTTGAATTTTTTCTGATTTGGTACAATTAAAATAACACAGTGTGGTAATGCTACTGATATTTCTAAAGCCACCACCACCACTTGTGTTGAGTGCTTAATGTATACTGTTGGCTTTGCTAGACCTTGTTACATACATGGTCTACAACCCCGTAAGGTAGATGGTGGTATCTCTATTATACAGATAGGAACACTAAAGCATGGACAGGTTAAGTATCTCCTCAAAGGCCACGTAGCTGAGAGGTTAAAAAAAAATTTATTAGGCCAAAAAAAATTGATATAAGGCATAGAAAAAATTTAAGAAGACTTTTAACATAAGGAGGAAATAAAAAGGACTGGCTGCCTTGCAGCAACTCTTAAAATCTAAAGCTGAAAAGAAAACTATAAATAGGTGAACTTGTCCTATTTCCTCCAGATTTTTGAATTATATATTTTGGCATGAGTGTAATTCTTATACACAGAAGAATAGATGGCTTGGCATAGTACTTATTATTTGTTGAAGAAGCATTGGAACGTGGCTGTGGTGATTGGAGGAGAGGAGGTCTGAGATGTGTGAAGGAGCAGATTATGTAGGGTCTCTGTAGGCCACATTAAGGACATTGAGTAAGATGGGAAGATGGAGGAGTAGGATTTTAAGCAACAAACTGATGTGATCTGACCTATAATTTATAAAGTTCATCCTAGTTGGAGCCTGAAGAATTTATTTGGGTGGTGCAGAATAGAAGGAGGCCCCTAGTAAGGGGGGGGTGGCCATTGAAAGTCCAGGAAGAGCAATGGTGGGTAGGAGTAGAGTTTGGGAATGGTGGAGGTGTTCACTTTTACGTAGGACTCACCTCTCCTAGTCAACCCGAGCTTGATGACCCTTTGAGCCCCTCCTAGTTGCTCTTTATATCTCTCTTCACGTTGTACATATGATTATTCTCTGGCTCCTATGTGGGTCCTGCTCCATGCATTCTCTTCTCTTGCTGTCTCTGCTTCTTCCAGAAACAGCAGGATCCAGCTCTACTTTGTTTTCTGCTGCCTCTACAATAAGCCATGGGCATTCGGGAGGGGCTAAGACCCCACTCTTCCATATCCAGGCCTCTTCTACAGGGGCAGTCTGGTGATAACTACCCCAGAAAGGAGACCCAGAAGCCACGGACGAATTGGAATACAGTAGAACTGAATACAGGAAAACATTCCCACAGAATTCTCTAAAGAAACTGACATGGGAATCAGTGGCAATTTTTAAAATTTTCTTTTATACAGTAGCCAAAATAACTAAAATATAGTTATTCAAAGATCTGGAGGAAACAGGACAAGTTCATCTGTTTCTTTTTAGTTTTCTTTTCAGCTTTGGATTTTAGGAGTTGCTGCAAGACTGCCAGTGCCTTTCATCTCCTCCTTATGTTAAAAGTCTATTTAATTTATTCTTTCTATCCCTTCTATCAACAACCAAAGACTCTACAGAATTTTCCATTTATTGCCATGACTATTTCCTACATGAACTGACTTGCTTTTTATCAAAGTGTTTATAAGATTCTTTGTCAAAGAGAGTTTTTTAGGGATGCATGTGTTTGGCTTTTTGAGACATGTGACCCAATTAAATTGTAATATGGTTAATGTTAACATTTAAAAAAAAAACAATATTGATGTTTCTTAAAATGTAATTTTAAATAACATCTTTACTATTCTTGTACACAGGGATATGGGGGATCAAAACTTAGCTCTTTATCTCTTGGTCAAGGCCAAGGGCCCATTGCTATGAAGATGTTAGAAAAAGCTGTCAAGGAAGGAACATGGGTTGTTCTTCAGAATTGTCACCTTGCCACCTCTTGGATGCCAACCCTTGAGAAAGTCTGTGAGGTAAAAATGCAAGTTTATACTTATTAGGTTGTATTCCCTGAATCTAATTAGTAATATACATAGCATTCAGGTAGCTCTATTCCTCTCTAATTTGGAGGGTTGCAGGTTAGTGCTTTGGCTGGATTACAGGAGAGAGAGGCTCACATCGAAAACCAGATCTGGAGGAACAGAGGCAAGCACATAGCCAGGCCTGGGCAAATCCCTCTTAGCAGGGACAAGGCCTCATCCAGTGAGATGGAAATATCCTCAGTCCTGAGGCGCAGGCTCAAGGAGGGGAGTAAACCACAGGGTAGATATACATCAATTTACTTTTTATAACAATGGCCTAAAGCAACGAAGGAAGACTGTTCAAGGTGAAATTCATGTGGCCACTCTAAACTCAAAGGCTTCAGAATGTCACTTTTCTTTAACTTACTTTTCTCCCACTTGGCCAGTTACCCTGCTACAGTAGAGAAATCTGAAACCCAAAGGGCACTGTTCCCACCTACCTTGCAGTGAGTCATGGGACTTCCCTGTTCTGGTTGGCAGAAATTCCAGGAAAAAAACTCCATGTAGCTCAACTGAGTAAACAGAAAGCCTGGCACTTGATCTCAACAAACAGAGAAAATGAATCCTCTGGAATTACCCGCGACTCTAGCCCACTCCTAACTCCCTTCTAAATAACCATTGTGATGATAGAACTTGCACCATCCACCCATCTGGCTTTGTTTTTTCTTTATGTCACTTAGTGCCAGTTTGTTCTGGCCGTGTCTCCCACTAGAATGTAAGCATCATGAAGACAGTGACTTTGTCTTTATCTGTTGTATTCTCTGCTTTCCCCCCAGCACCTTGAACAGTGAGGCCCATAGGATACAATCAATAGATATTTATTGAATTAGTGAATGGATATTGCTTCACTGCCTGACACTTTTTAATGGCCTCCCAAGGCATGCAAGACAAAGTTCAAACCCCCAACATGACCTACAGCACCCTTCAGAACCTGACCTTTGCCTGCTTCTCAAGTTTCTTCTCAGGCCACTTTGATCATGACTTCCATGCTCCAGCCTTTTGAACTTCTTTCACTTTTGTTGGTGCAGCACATTTTCTCAAGAGTATAGGTCATCATAGTTGATGTAATTTCTGCCTGAAAAGCTATTCTTTTTATCATTTGCCTTACAACATTTCCTCATACTTCATGCCTTATATCAGAGGTGTTTGTTGTTGTTGTTGTTGTTTTGAGATGAGGTCTCAATCTGTCACCCAGGCTGGAGTGCAGTGGCACGATTTTGGCTCACTGCGACCTCCACCTCCTGGGTTCAAGCGATTCTGGTGCCTCCGCCTCCCAAGTAGCTAGGATTACAGGCGCCTGCCACCATGGCCGGCTAAATTTTTGTATTTTTAGTAGAGACAGGGTTTCACCATGTTGGCCAGGCTGGTCTCGAACTCTTGATCTCAGGTGATCCGCCTGCCTTGGCCTGCCAAAGTGCTGGGATTACAGGCGTGAGCCATCATGCCTGGCCTATCAGAGGTTTTATATTTGTGCCTGTCTGCTTATGGTTCATCTGTCTCTAGACTGTTCTCATGACCTGTTGAATTGTATCATATATACCCATCACAGAGTCCTGTAAGAGAGAAATCTGTCCCTGATGGATTGGCTCAGAGTCCCATTAATCATGTTACTAAAGTCACTAGACCATAGGGCAGCTGGTAGGAGAAAAAGAATGGTGCTTTCACCCACCATATTGTTATTAAAAAATATAGACACATATGCCTCCTTCCTTATCCACCCCTTCTCCATAGGAATGCTCAGGGTTTTTTTTACCAATAAAGATTTGCCATTTCAAGAAACATAGATACCACTGACATGGACAAGTGGGGGAGGTAGCAGTAGGAAGTGGGACTAGACAGGAATGGAGGGAAAGGTCCATGATAATTCTTCCTAGTGTCTATACGGCCTTGCGATGGTGCTAATTGAGTGTTTTGTTACCCTAGCGTGTGACCATCCCCTTGAATAAATTTAGCGATTAGTACTAAGTTTTGATGTTTCAGACTGTCCTAGTTTTTCTCACCTTTAAAATACTCTCTCTCTCTCTCATCTAATCTCTGCTTGGTTTAATATTGACTTATCTGAGTGCCTTGTTTGTTCTCACAACCTGGCTACAGCAAGAAAAATGGATTAGTCTTAATCTAGCTCTGAGGCAGAGAATTATTTCTGTAAATATTTCAGCAACATCAGTGCATATACAAGAGTTTTGGGAATGTCTTAGTTATTTTGACCAACTCTGAATTATATAGCACTTTTGTAAACTTTATAGTCATATGAATTAATGTTACCAAGGAGAATGACAACACCCTGGGCCTTCTCAACAAGGCATTATTGTTTTAGGAGCAGAATCAGATTTTAAAGCTTTTGCTAAAAATTGCAGCAGTTACATTTCTACTTTGTAAAAATACTTCCTCCCCCTTCCAACTCATCCTTCATATGTATGCTTTTGAGATTTTCTTGGGTTTTATTTACCCTTTTGTATCTGATTTGTTTTCTTACAGGAGTTAAGCCCAGAGTCAACACATCCAGATTTCCGAATGTGGCTGACGAGTTACCCATCTCCAAATTTCCCTGTGTCGATACTGCAGAATGGAGTGAAAATGACCAATGAAGCACCAAAAGGTTTACGGGCTAATATCATTCGATCATACCTCATGGACCCGATCTCTGATCCGGAGTTCTTTGGCAGCTGCAAAAAGCCTGTTAGTAATGGTTAAGTCTTGTTACCTCGGCCCTATAAAGCAGTTCAAGTGGCCCCTGGTGATCATGGATGTGTGCACTGAGTAAAACTAAAAATTAAATAGACCTCCTGCACCGCAGTGCAGTAGGTTTTGATAACTGATTATTGACTGTGCTGAAGTCAATTTTATTAATATTTTATTTTAATTTTAGCACCAGCCTCATTCCTGCTCAGCTGAGATCTTATGGGGTGTCATTAATAATGTAGCTTTCTATTTAGAAAGTCAGCTGTAAGCCATTCCCAGTACAAATCTGCAAGGTTGGAGAATCTTGTTTCAGGATATTAACTGAGCCTTGTGCTATTTAGAGCCATGTCTCTAAATTAAAACATAAAAACATTTCCTTCATATAACTATAATGAGAGCCAAAATGATTTTACTCCTTGATTGATGGGACTCATAAGGGTCTTTTTTAGCGTCACCAGGCAAGCAGGGAAACCACCCGCTGCTTTCATGATTAGAATTGTGTACGTGAATGTCTGTGACCTAAAATTGTTTCACAGCGTTTTGCCATAATTAAAAATGGAACAGTTTCTTTTTAAGAGGGGTTATGAACTTTAGAAGTTTTTGCTATTAAAAAGCTCACACGCTTGATGTCTGAATTTGTTTTAAGTGCACATCAAAAGAAAACATTCAAAATAAAGAAGTACTTTCATTAAACAAAAGTCTTGGGTACTAAAAAGTAAAAGGGGGCCTATATTTAAAACTAAGTCAAACCATCTCTTAAGCTTCTAAGACCTGCCATAGGACTAGCTTTTGCATTGATTAGGGCCAGAGAGAGCAGGTTACTCCCAGACAGATGATGAGGGCATTTCTGCATATGATGAACTAGACAGAGCCTCTTTGCAAAATTTAAGTCAAACCCTCCCTTTCTTCTAGATCAAAAGGTCTCTCCAGCAGTAGTCACCTATATTGGAGGTCCAGGAATTTATGAAACCCAGCCCAAACCAAAACCAAATTCTCATTAAATGCCAAAGCAGCACATCATAATTTTTGTTTTAACTTTTTATTTGAAAATAATTTTAATCTTACAGAAAAAATGCAAGTATAAAAATAGTACAAGGGCCAGGCATGATGGCTCACACCTGTAATCCCAGTGCCTTGGGAGGCTGAGGCAAGAGGACTGTTTGAGGCCAGGAGTTTGTGGTCAGCCTGGACAACATAGTGAGACCCCTAGCTCTATAAAAATAAATAAATAAAAAATTAGCCAGGCCTGGTGGCACACACCTATAGTCCCAGCTACTGAAGAGGCTGAGGAGAGAGGATCGCTGGAGCCCAGGAGTTTAAGGCTGCAGTGAGCCTTGATCATCCCACTGCACTCCAGCCTGGGTGACAGAGCAAGAAGACCCTATTTCTAAATGAATAAATAGCAATAGTACAAGGAACATCCCTACACCTTTTTACCCATATTCATCTCCTGTTAATATTTTATTCCTTTTGCTTTATTATTTGTGTTTCCTCTCTCTCTCTCTCCCACTTCCCTTCACCGTCCCTCCCCCGCCCCCACATCAGGTACATGTAAATTAGATAAGTTAGATATATCATGGCCCTTTATCATTACTTTTTTTGGTGTAAATTTTGTAAGAATAGGGATATATCTTATTCTGGTACAGTTATTACTTTTAATAAGTTTAAGAAGGATACACTGTTATTTAATCTATCATTTGTGTTTCAGTTTTGTCAGTTGCTGCAGTAATGTCCATTAAAGCGTTTTCCCGTCCGTGACAGCATTGTTCTAGTATTCAGTATTATACTTAATTGCCTCGCCTCTTTTGTCTCTTTTAATCTGGCACATTTCCCTATCCTTTCTTTGTCTTTTATGACATTGATATCTCTGAAGAAGTCATCTCCCCCTGTTTTTTTATGTATGTGTGTGTGGGTGTGTGTGTGTGTGTAATTTTTTTTTGTACTTTCAACTTTTATTTTAGATTCAGGGGATACAATTACAGGATACATATACCCATATACATGGGTATATTGAGTGATGCTGAAGTCTGGGATATGAATGATCCTGTCACCCAGGCAGTGATCATGGTACCCAACAGTTTTTCAGCCCTTGCCCCCTCACTCCCTTTCCCTTTAGTAGTCTCCAGTATCTATTGTTCCTTTTTTTTTTTTTTTTTTTTTTTTTTGGAGACAGGGTCTCACTCTATTACCCAGGTTGGAGTGCAGTGGCTCCATCACAGCTCACTGCAAGCTCCACCTCTTGGGCTCAAACGATTGTCCCACCTCAGCCTCAGGAGTAGATGGGACTACACATGCACACCACCACACCTGGCTAATTTTTGTATTTTTTGGTAGAGACAGGGTTTCACCATGTTGGCCAGGCTGGTCTCAAACACCTGACCTAAGTGGTCCACCCTCCTTGGCCTCCCAAAGTGCTGGGATTACAGGCATGAGCCACTGCACCTGGCCTATTGTTTCCTTCTTTATGTCTGTGTTTACCCAATGTTTAGCTCCTACTTATAAGTGAGAAGATGCAGTATTTGGTTTTCTGCTCCTGCATTAACTAGCTTAGGATAATGGCCTGCAGCTGCATCCATGTTGCTGCAAAGGGCCTGACTTCATTCTTTTTTATGGCTGCATAGTATGCCACAGTGTATAAGTACTACATTTTCTTAATCTAATCCACCATTGATGTACGCTAAGGTTGATTCCTTGTCTTTGCTATTGCAATTAGTGCTGAGAACATACGAGTTCATGTGTCTTTTGAGTAGAATGATTTATCTTCTCTGGATATACACACAGTAATGGGATTGTTTGGTGAAATGGTAGTTCTGTTTTAAGTTATTTAAGAAATCTCCAAACTGCTTTCCACAGTGGATAAATTAATTTACGTTCCTACCAACAGTATGTAAGCATTCCCTTTTCTCTGCAGCCTCACCAGCATCCATTGTGTTTTGACTTTTTAGTAATAGCCATTCTGACTGGTATAAGAAGGTATCTCATGGTGGTTTTGATTTGCATTTCTCTGATGATTAGTGATGTGGAGCACTTTCTTTTATGTTTCTTGGCCACTTGTATGTCTTCTTTTAAGAAGTGTCTGTTCATGTCTTCTGCCCATTTTAATGGGGTTATTTGTTTATTGCTTGCTAAATTGTTGAAGTTCCTTATAGATTCTGGATATTAGACCATTGTCAGATTCATAGTTTGCAAATATTTTCTCCCATTCTGAGGGTTGTCTTTTTACTCTGTTGATAGTTTCTTTTGCTCTCCAGAAGCTCTTTAGTTTAATTAAGTCCCACTTGTCAATTTTTGTTTTTGTTGCTGTTGCTTTTGAGGACTTAGCCAAAAATTATTTTCCAAGGCCAGTTTTGAGAAGGGTATTTCCTCGGTTTTCTTCCAGGATTTTTATAGTTTGAGTTTTTACATTTAAGTCTTTAATCCATTTTGAGTTAATTTTTGAATATGGTGAAATGTAGGGATCCAGTTTCATTCTTCTGCATATGGCTAGCCAGCTATACCCGTAACATGTATTGAATAGGGAGTCTTTTCTCCACTGCTTATTTTTGTCAACTTTGTCAAAGAGCAGATGGCTGTAGGTGTGCAGCTTTATTTCTGGGTTCTCTATTCTCTTCCATTGGTCTATGTATCTGTTTTTCTTTTTCTTTTTCCTTCTTTTTTTTTTTAACCAGTACCATGCTGTTTTGGTTACTGTAGCCTTGTAATATAATTTAAAGTTGGGTAATATGATGACTCTGGTATTGTTCTTTTTGCTTAGGATTGCTTTGGCTATTCAAGCTGTTTTTGGTTCTTTATGAGTTGTAGAATTAGTTTTTTCTAATTCTATGAAAAATGACATTGATAGTTTGATAGGAATGGTGTTGAATGTGTATATTGCTTTGGGGTGTATGGCCATTTTAACAGTATTGATTCTTCTAGTCCATGAGCATGGAGTGTTTTTCCATTTGTTTGAGTCACTTGTGATTTCTTTCAGCAGTGTTTTATGGTTCTCCTTGTAGAGATTTTTCACCTCTTTAGTTAAATGTATTCTTAGGTATTGTGTGGGGTGGGAGGCAGCTATTATAAATGGGATTGTGTCCTTGATTTGGCTTTCAGCTTGAACATTATTGGTGTATGGAAATGCTGCTCATTTTTGTACATTGATTTTGTATTCTGAAACTTTACTGAATTCATTTATCAGTTCTAAGAGTCTTTTGGCAGAGTCTTTGGTGTTTTCTCGGTATGGAATCATATTGTCAGCAAAGAGAGATAGTTTGTCTTCTTTTTCTATTTGGATGTCTTTTATTTTTTCTCTTGCCTGTTTACTCTGTCTAGGACTTCCTCTCTGTTTTTTAATAAATTTCTCATTTTGGGTTTTTTTTTTAATGTTTTCTCATAATTAGATTCAGGTGATTCATTCTTAGCCAAGATATTCCATAGGTGATGTTGTATGCTCAGAGATCACATCTGGAGGCACATGATGCCATTTGTCCCTCATTGATGATACTAATTCTGATCACTGAGACAAAGTATTGCCCTATTTCCTCACTGTATAATAACTGCTTTCCCCTTTGCCATGAATAATCAGTCCCTGGGGGAGATAGTTTAGCACCATGAAAATATCCCATTCCTCATCAAAATCCAGCCCCAACCCAGACTTAGTAATCATTGATGATTCTTACCTGATCCAGTTATTCCTGTGATGATTGTAAAAACATTATTTCCCACCTGAGTGCTCCCTTCCACATTCGACATTTGGCACTCTACTACAAGCAACAGTTCTCCCTTCTCCGCCATTTGTTTATCTATTAATTGGCATGAACTATGAATTCCTAGGCTTTTTTTCCCCTCAATGGTACATTAAGTATTTTCATTGCTATACTTGAGTCTTTTGGTACTCAGATTGTTCCAGAGTTGGTCAATTAGGGCTCCTTCAAACTGCTTCCTCTGTACTTGGTATAGGTTCCATATTTTTTAAAAAATTCTATTATCTGATGATTAGTAGCAGTAGTACCTCTTAATTTCTGGCATAAGATGTTCTAGGCTCATGGTGTACCTATCTTGCCCCAGCCCTGGAATCAGCCATTTTTCTGAAGAATCCCGTTTCCTTTTTAATGGAGAATGGCATTAGAGAGCATGGTTTGGGTGTTAGAGGAGCTTTTTGCTACTGCATTATCTGTCTGTATTTTCTTGACTCTTTCAGTGGAGAGAACTTGGAAGTATATACATGTACACACATACACAAATATACATGCACACATACATGCAAATATACAAATATACATACACATACATGCAGACAAGTTCATGTGCACATAAATACTACATACGTATTTTAGAAGCGATGAATTCTGCCGGGCGCGGTGGCTCACGCTTGTAATCCCAGCACTTTGGGAGGCTGAGGCGGGCGGATCACAAGGTCAGGAGATCGAGACCACGGTGAAACCCCGTCTCTACTAAAAATACAAAAAATTAGCCGGGCGTGTTGGCGGGCGCCTGTAGTCCCAGCTACTCGGAGAGGCTGAGGCAGGAGAATGGCGTGAACCCGGGAGGCGGAGCTTGCAGTGAGCCGAGATCGTGCCACTGCACTCCAGCCTGGGCGACAGAGCGAGACTCAGTCTCAAAAAAAAAAAAAAAAAAGTGATGAATTCGTACAGATACCTCCAATTTCAGTCACTCTTCTCAGATATCTTTTTTGCTTTTCCTCATTCCATATTTGTATGTCCCTTCTTCTGCAATGAGAAGCCTGGCTTTCAACACATCAGCACATTTACTGATTTGCTCAATTCTCTAATATATTGAAAATAGTCCAGAATTAGCCCAGCATGTTTAACTATCTCTGTGGTTAAATTTATTCTACTTTTTTTTGTCTCCCACTCTCCCTTTCAAATTTATTCTACGAGGGAAACCCTTCCCCGGCTCTTGTATAAAATGTCATTTCTGTGACTTTTCTGGTTACTGTTAGGTAGTAAAGTGTTCTGTAGTCATTTTAAATTGCAAAGCCAGCCTTGATTCAGAAACCAAGAAGTATAATGTAATATATTGATCATTACTTCAACTTTTATTCAAAATCTAGTGTCTCACCTTGGGCCTGTAGTTGGTGGGCTTCCTGCCCTTGGGGGAAGATGGAGTTGGCATCTTTCTTCTTGTGACTCCTCCTGCACTTGATAGCTGCTGATGCGGACTGCTCAGCTCCAAGTGTGTGTGAGGGTAAGGCTGGGAGAGGCAGAAATTCCTGATGGGGGCTGCTATTGCCTACAGCTCTCTGGACTTGGCAAATCATTTAAAGCTGACCCTTGAGCTTTTTGTGAAATCTCTTGTGAGTGTTTTCATGGGTTCTCCTTAGGCTCCCCTGCTGGACTCCTGTGACTGTGACTCTGTCACCTCTGGCAGTGCCTCTACTCAAGGTGGCTACTCCAAATCCTCCTCAGCTTCTGGTTCTCCAGCACTCCCCTCATACAGGCTCTTACCCTTGGGGTTTCCTCACCCTGTGGCAGAAGTCTTCTTAACCAGGGCACCTTTAAAATGACCCCCAGCTCCCATTCTCAGCCCACACTCTCCGTCTGCTCCTTGGGATTCCCACTGGATGGGCCCACTGTTGGAGGAGTGTGGCGACCTCACTTTTACCATCCTCTCCCTACTTTCCACCTTGCCCCAGCTGCGGGGGACGTATGTCAGCTCTCCAGGTGGCCCCATCAATTCCTTCTCACTAACTCGAACTTAGAGGGTAGACCCCACACAACCCTCCCTAGTGGGGGGTAGGGGAAGGGGACTCCCAGCATAACAGCTGTTCCCTACCAGGAAATCTCTTTGCAAATCCTCTTTCAAGTTGTATTTTCCCTGTTTCCTATTCTCCTTGTGGGTTTTAGAGACCTCTAATCAGTTCGAATTATCTCCTTTGACATTTCTCCATGGTGACCTGGGAGCACACATTGGAATTGTTATGTGTTGCCTTATGATGCTTCAGTAAGGACCTCCAAAATCTGTAATGCAGCGTTAAGTTAGATGAGCCCCCCATGATTTCTAAAAACCTGGGGTACACAGCTACGTGTGCATAGCTATGTGAACGTGTACACAGATGGACATACTTTGCTTGAAAAGCTGTAGAAACATACTTAATTCTGATATAATTTGGGATGAATATATCCCTATGCTATTTATAAATGAAAGAAATTTGCTATCATTTTAAAATATGGTAAATATAATGTAATATATGGAGAAAATAATGATGCGGCATCATTTCTTCTCATTACAGGAGGAATTCAAGAAATTGCTTTATGGCCTGTGTTTCTTTCATGCTTTGGTACAAGAAAGACGGAAATTTGGACCCCTAGGGTGGAATATTCCTTATGAGTTCAATGAGACTGATCTGAGAATCAGTGTACAGCAGCTCCACATGTTCCTGAACCAGTATGAGGTATCATAAAAATCACAGCAAGGACATTACTTATGTTGTTCTTTATCATGTTATAACTGTGTTATAGTAAGTGGGCACTTCTGAATAATTTCTACTCTTATGAAATGAATAGGAGAGTAGTTTCCAAGAGCTTATTAAGTAGTACTTTATTGTAACAGGATATTATAACTGCTATACTAAGTAGGACATCAGTTTGTCTATTAGAAACCCATGATATATCATTTATTTTGACACACAAACAGGGAGATCCAAAAAAAAGATAATATTATACTTATTTTGAAAAGGACTTGAGAAGACTATTAACCAGTTTCCAAAATGTAAAAAACAAACAGACCAATTTTCTTCCTTTGTGGAGTATGACTTTATTTTTAGGGAAATGTTGTTGTACCATTATTCCAGAGTTTGGACCATTTGTCAGGAAGAAAAAAAAATCTATTTAAGCCATTGGTGTTAACCTGGGGTGTAGATTGTGGAAAGAAGCCAAACAGCCTAATGTTGTCACATCAACCACATTTCAGCCTCTCCAATTCTGATGTACTCATACACACGCAACATGGCAGTACCCTTTCTCTCTTTGCTACTTATCAATGGGATTTTCGACATGCCTGTACCTTTGAAGAAGCACTTGGTAAATAAACCCAAATGTCCTATAAAAATATGAGGCCTTTTTCTGAAAGTTAATCCTCTAAATTTTGGCAATTTTGTTCAAATTTAGTTTGAAATCTATAACTAAATCATTTCATCAATTGAGTATTAAAAAGTTTTGGTTTTTGAAACTTTTAGTAAATTATGACTTTTTAAAAAGGCTTACAAACAGGAAGGCATTGCATTCTGTCTCTATAAAAGTAAAGAAGAAACTGAACAAAATAAATACTGAGAGTTCAGATGGTGTATCTAAACTTGTGTGAAGAATCTTTTATTTGGGCTTCTGTGTTTCATCAGACAAATTCTTATTCTATAGAATGAATTCAGAAAGCCTTCAATTCTGCAGCATCTAAATTTGACAAAGCATTCCAAAGAATCATAAATTTAATGAGCTTTGTTCTTGTAGTAACATTTATCCAAAAAATACACTAATAAGGGAGCAAAAATGCAGTGATACAGTGCCTGAGGAAGTATTCGAGCTATAATTACACTTTTCAAAACAAAAAACAATAAAAAAGGATGAGAAGCTCTTCCATTTAGGAATTTGTTCTGAACACTTGTAGGGTATATTCTAATTTAAAATATTATATAGTGAAGAGTCAGTTAAAAGTATGCAGGTATGCGAGGCTGGTTTAACATTACAAATTCGGTTAATGAATTAGAAGGCTGAAGAAGAAAAACCACATGATCATATCAATAGATGCAGAAAAAAATCTGAAAAAATCCAACTCATTCATGATTTAAAACAAAACAAAACAACAACCAAAAAAAAAAAAAAAAAAGCTCTCAGTAAACTAGGAATGGAGGGGAGCATCCTTAACTTGATTAAACAAATATACAAAAAACCTACAGCTAATTGTACTTAAATGGTGAGAAACTAGAAGCTTTCCCGCCAAGATCAGGAACAAGGTAATGATATCCTTTCTCACTACTGTTTTTCGTCATTGTACTAGAAGTCCTGGCTAATACAAGTCCTAGCTAAACAAGACCCTGTCTTAAAAAAATAAATAAATAAAATAAAATAAAACACACACACAAACACAGACTGAGAGAAAATGTTTGCAAAAGACATGTCCGAAAAAGGACTCTTATCCAAAATATCCAACAAACTCTTAAAACTCAACAATAAGGAAACAAAATACCTGGTTTAAAAATGGGTCGGCCAGGTGCAGTGGCTCACGCCTGTAATCCCAGCACTTTGGGAGGCCAAGGCAGGCAGATCACGAGGTCAGGAGATCGAGATCATCCTGGCTAACACGGTGAAACCCCGTCTCTACTAAAAATACAAAAAATCAGCCAGGTGTGATGGCACACGCCTGTAGTCCCAGCTACTCGGGAGGCTAAGGCAGGAGAATGGTGTGAACCTGGGAGGCGGGGCTTGCAATGAGCCAAGATCGTGCCACTGCACTCCAGCCTGGGTGACAGAGCAAGACTCCATCTCATAAAAAAAAAAAAAAAAAAAAAAGGGTCAAAGATTCTTAACAGACATCTCACTAATAAATATGTACAATATGACAAATAAGCATATGAAAGATGGTCCACATTATATGTCATCAGAGAAATAAAAACTAAAACGATGAGAGCCCATTACACATCTATTAGAATGACCAAAATCTGGAACATTGACATCACCAAATGCTAACAAGGATGTGGAGCAGCAGGAACTCTCATTAATTGCTGGTCTGGGTACAGCCACTATGGAAGATCCTTTAGCAGTTTCTTATAAAACTAAACATCCTTTTACCATATGATCCAGCAATCATGCTCCTTTGTGTTTTCCCAGTGCAGGTGAAAACTTAGGTCCACAAAAAAACCTGCATATAGATGTGTAGAAGCTTTATTCATAATTGGCAAAACTTGGAAGCAACCAAGATGTCCTTTAGTAGGTGAATGGATAAACTGTGATACATTCAGACAATGGGATATTATTCCTTGCTAAAAAGAAATAAGCTATTAAACCATAAAATGACATGGAGAAAACTTAAATGCATATTGCTAAGTGGGAGAGTACAGTCTGAAAAGCCTACGTAGTCTGTGATTTCAACTATATGACATCCTGAAAAAGGCAAAATTGTGGAGACAGTAAAATGATTATTGGTTCCCAAGGCTTAGGTAGGAAAGAAAAATGAATAGGTAGAACACAGATGATTTTTATTTAGGGCAGCAAAAGTATTCTATATGATACTATAATGATAGATACACAGCATTATGAATCTGTCCAAATCCATAGGATGTACAACACCAGGAGTGAACGCTAATGTCAACTGTGGACTTTGAGTCCTAATGAATGATGTGTCAGTATAGGCTCATCATTTGTAACATGTGTGCCACTTTGGTCATGGATGTTGATACTGGAGGAGGCTATGCAGGTATAGGGACAGGGAATATGTGGGAAATCCCCATACCTTTTGCCCCATTTTGCTGTGAACCTAAAACTGTTCTTTAGAAATAGTCTTAAAAAAAAAAAAAGTACAAATCAGTGAAAAAATCTGGTTAACTATGAGTGATTTGGAATGTTATGCCATGCCAACTAATTTGGTGGTTATTCTATTGTTATTGGTGTGTTTTTTGGAGACTATTTTTGCCTTTTAGAAAGATCACTCTTGCAACAGAATGGAGGGCGGATTAGAGAGACTTCGCTGGCAGGCTGGTTTTAGGAGATACTAGGAGTTGAATTGTGTCCCTGTAAAAGACATGTTGAAGTCTTAATCCATGGTAATTCAGAATGTGACATTATTTTGGGATGGGGTCGTTGTGAGTGTAATTAGTTAAGTTAAAATGTGGTCATTTGGGAGTAGGGTGGGCCGTTTATCTAATATGACTAGTGTCATTATAAAAAGAGAAATCTGAACACACACAGAGAGGGAAGGCAGCCATGTGAAGACAGAGGCAGAGATTGGAGTTGTGCTGCCACAAGCCAAGGAACACCTGGAGCTACAACTAGAGGAGGCTGGGAAAGATCCTTATAGAGGCTTGAGAGAGAGTGTGGCCTGCCAGTCCCTTGATTTCAGACTTTTAGGCTCCAGCACTGTTAGAAAATAAATTTCTATCATTTTAAGCCACCTGTTGGTGTCACAGGAAAGTAATACAGGAGACTATCATGATAACCCAGGCAGATAACGGTAAGAGTCTAAACGAAATCATTTGAGCAAGATTAGGGAACATGGTAGAGATACAGTGGATATGTAGGGGGAGTGATTGAAATGATAAAGGGAGAGGGAGAAGCCTTGTTGATGTGAGTTTTCTGGTGTGGACTGGTGATGATTTCATTCATTAATCCAGACAGGGAATAGAACCAGGCATTAATAGGTATAGAGCAGATGGGTGAGTGGATATCCAGGTAAAAATGTATTTTAGGCTCTTGGCATATAGATACAAAACTCAAGGGAAGAGAGAGCACAAAATAGAGATTTATAAATTATTCAAGTGTTAGGAGAAGGCTGAAAATAGATGAGATTTAAAGGGGAGGCCTTGTGCTGTAGAAAAAGAAGAGAACAAAGATTATGTGTTGGTGAGCACCAAAACGCAATGGTAGGAGAGAGAACAGAAGACGTGGAGGGCAGATGGTGCAGCTAGGAAAAAAAGCAGGAGCGAGCAAGCTGAGTAAATAAAGTATCAAAAATAGTTCATCCCATTAAATGCTGGAGAGAATAAATTAAGTGCCTGCTGGATTTGCAACAGTAATTTCAAAAGTGGTGTGTCTTTTTAAATGCTGAATTCCATCTAACTTTCAGGACTTTGCAGAAATAATACAGGTTTTTTTTGGAAAAAAATGGCTAATTTACACATGTTTTTCTGTGTTTCTTTTAGTTCATTTACAGTGAAAGAATATGATATTTAAATGTATTAAATAAAAAATGATAAATAATTATGTGGTACAAGTATGAGCTATTTCACTTTCTTCAAGAATCTTTAAATGACATGTTTCACTGACCAAAGTGGGTCCTTCTATTAAATGACAAGTCGGCAAGTGCTTCACATTCCTCCAGCATAGTAACTGTATTGCAAACTTGACAAAACTGCTATTCTTGAGTCACGTATACTTCATCATGAGTTAAAGAGGGATCCTTTGTGGAATGTGGATTCATAGCTCCCTTTGATATTATTAAGCCTAATGCACTCCTTCTTGAACAATCGACATTAGAAAATGGAAGAGGTATTCGATAAATGAAGTTAGAATAATTGGTTATTTGCTAAAGTAGATTCTTCATATGTAATTTCTGTTGGATCAAAAAAGACTAAATAGAAGAAATTTAAAGTGTAAAAAGAAAATTTAGGTTGATATATATTATCTACTTGGCAGATGGGCAATTGCTTTGTCATTCTTGTTTTGGTAGGGGTGCGTGTGTGTGTGTGTGTGTGTGTGTGTGTGTGTGTGTATAAGACCCACCTCTCACCCCTCATTCTGACCCTGATACCCAAGGCAACCATTTTCACATCCTGGGGCATATGCGCCTGGACATTTTCCTGTGCATATATAGATACACATATATAAACACAATACACACCTAATTTTTTCTCAAAAACATTATTATAGTGCACATATTTATCTTCAGCTTACTTTTTCTTACCTACATATGTTGTGGATAACTTTCAAAGTAGATAGAGATCTTCGTTTTAATGACCACTTACACAGCATTTCCCCTTTTTGATACTTAAGATGTTCTTTTCTTTTTGTGTTTTGCTAGTTAAGGTTAAAATGAACTTCTTATATAACCATGAATACTAGTTGTTGACTTCAAGCCCTGTTTTCAGCTACTCTGTCCCGCTGCTAATTGTCTCAACCCTCTTGTAACAAGGAACAGGGAAACAATCCAAGGAGCCGACTGCCACTATCTCTAGAAAGTTTAGTAATCTACATGCCCACCAACCCACCCACCCCTGGGGAAAACACTCCTCAATTTAATTGGCCCTGGATTTGACCAAGCTTCTGAGAGAAACAACAGGTAGCATTTACCTCATGGACTCTCAGGGGCATGTTGGCCAAGTTTAACCCTTATGAAATTCTCCTCCTCCACATCTCGTCTATGTCTACGTCACAAAGCCTTCTCAGGGGCTAGCTGATCCACCTCTACCTCATTTACTACTTATTTGATTTGCATTGAGCTTTCTTATTGTATTTCATTTTCTTATTGTACTTCATTTTTCTGGCGTGAGGGCCTGTCAACAGCGCAAGCCCAGGCAGTGTGTGTATCTCATCAAACTCCGCTCGCATTTGCAGTTGGAAGCACGTAAATATTCTGCAATTCTTCCTGATTTGATTTGTTTTTTTCACAAGGGCTTTGTCACTGACACGTGTTCTCCTAAATTCACTGCCTTAAGTTCTAGTTCTACCAAATAACAAGTCTTATAATTTCCAGCATCTAATTCAATAAATTTCCCCTCTCTAATCACGACTTCTTACCCTAGTGCTGCTGTTTCTGCTTGAAAGGATTGCTCGAAGTGGGATCACTAGAATGTCGGATCTATGTGCTTTAGATTTTAGTAGGTAACTGTAAGGAGGACATAGAAAGCACAAAAATGATGAAAAAATTCTCAAGAGATTACTATATTTTAGTATAAAAATATATATTTTTTGAGATATATATATATATTTTGAGATAGAGTCTTGCCCTGTTGCCAAGGCTGGAGTGCAATGGCACGATCTCGGCTCACTGCAACCTCTGCCTCCCAGGTTCAAGTGATTCTCATGCCTCAGCCTCCTGAGTAGCTGGGGTTACAGGTGCTTGCCATCACATCCAGCTAATTTTTGTATTTTTAGTAGAGATGGGGTTTCACTATGTTGGCCAGGCTGGTATCAAACTCCTGACCTCCAGTGATCTACCTGCCTCAGCCTCCCAAAGCGCTGGGATTACAAGTGTGAGCCACCACACCTGGCCTAGCATAAAATATTTTTAAATATTTCTATATTAAACTAAAACATCATAGAAGTAAAAGATAAATGGATAAAATATTTAAAATTTTATCTGAAAGACTGATTCAATTTTTACAAAGAGCTTTTGAATAAGAAAAAGAAGATAATCATTTAAATTAGGAAAACATATAAAAGATCAGAGTGAATAATTTATAAAATAAGAAATACAAATGGTGAATAAGAATTTTGAGAGTGCCAATGTCAAAATCAAAATTAAAAATAATTATATTGCTTTATTGTCAATTATTTTCCTAAATGATAATACTCTGTTTTCTTGAGAGCAGTGAGAAATAGAATTTTCTGTACTGCTTGTGGGTGTGTGAGTATTTATGCTCAGGATAAAATAAATTGCAATGTGAAAAATCAACACCATTGCATTCATAAACATTAAAAATTCTATACACTAAAGAACATAATAAAATAATTTTTAAAACTAAGTAGAAAAAATATTTCTTCTTAGTTTGAAAAATCAAAGTCAGTTTATAAAAGAGTATATACAAAGAAGTACTATAAAAACTTTAATAGGGCAGGGTGCAGTGGTTCATGCCTGTAATCCCAGCACTTTGGGAGGCTGAGGCAGTGGATTGCCAGAGCCTGGGAGTTCGAGGTCAGCCTGGGCAACATGGTGAAACCCCACCATTATATAAAATACAAAAACTAGCCGGGCATGGTGGCATATGCCTGTAGTCTCAGCTACTAGAGAGGCTGAGGTAGGAGGATCTCTTTAACCCTGGAGGTGGAGACAGTGAGCCCTGATCACACCACTGTACTCCAGCCTGGGTGACAGAGCAAGACTCTGACTCAAAAAACAAACAAAAAAAACCTACAAAACTTTAATAGGAAAAATAGATAGGAGGCTAGTTTAAAAAGAACAACAAATGTTATCAAACATATGACATAATTGTGGACCTCACTATTGTTCTAGAAATGCAAATTAAAATAATATTATCGACCTACCATATTAGCAAAGATTTTAAAACTGGCTGCTACAAATGCTTCAGCTTTTTGGAAAAGCAGACTGGTAATGTTTATAAATTGCTTTTTATAAGCTTCTTTCTTTGGAAAGAAAATAGTAATTTCCTTTTCAGGAATCTAGACTGAAGAATCATTAGACATTTTAAGAAATGTATATTTAATGAACATAATTCAGCACATTGAAAATTAGAAGCAACGAAAGTGTTTAATATTAAAAAACAGTTATGAAAATGGTATTTTCAAAGAATGTTTTATGAAATTGTAAAAGAAATCATGTAAGAATTTGTGAAAAAAAAGTGTACAGTCTGGCTGGGAGCGGTAGCTCAACACCTGTAATCCCAGCACTTTGGGAGGCCAAGGCAGGCGGATCATGAGGTCAGGATCGAGATCATCCTGGCTAACATGGTGAAACCCCATCTCTACTAAAAATATAAAAAATTAGCTGGGCGTGGTGGCACACGCCTGTAGTCCCAGCTACTCGGGAGGCTGAGGCAGGAGAAACGCTTGAACCCAGGAGGTGGAGGTTGCAGTGAGCTGAGATCGTGCCATTGCACTCCAGCCTGGGCAACAAGAATGAAACTCAGTCTCAAAAAAAAAAAAAAATGTGTACAATTGTGTATATATATATATATATATATATATATATATATATATATATGATTCAAATTGTCAAATATATATGGATATTGAAAGGTGGTAAAGTAACACTGCTGATCTCTGAGTTTTATTTTATATATATATATATATGTATATATATTTTTTTCATACAGGGTCTTGCTCTGTCACCCAGGCTGGAGAGTAGTGGCATGATTATTGTTCACTGCAGCTTCGATCCTCCTACCTCAGCCGTGTCCCTAGCTGGGACTATAGGCATGTACTACTATACCTGGTTAATTTTTTTTTTTTTTTGGTAGGGACAGGGTCTCCCCATGTTGCCCAGGCTGTTCTCAAATTATTGGGCTCAAGTGATTCTCCCGCCTTGGCCTCTCAAAGTGCTGGGATTACAGTTGTGAGCCACGTTCCCCGCCCTCTGAATTATACTGTATCTGCTTTGCATGTCACTCAGCTGTGCAAAGTTTTCATAGATGACATTATGATCTAATTCATTTGTATCTGGCACATAGTAGGTGTTGAAATAATTTTGGCTGAATAGACAATAAATTCACAAGTTAATAGAGGAGCTCCATTCTCAGCATTGACTGGATGGAAATAAAAAGCCAGAAAAGAAGTGAACAGCCCTGGGAAAAATGGCAACAATTAGCAGGGAAGCATATGAAGGGAAGTTGTGTTAATGCAAACTTTTTGTAAGATGTTTAATTTAATAATAGGAAAAAACAAGAAACATGGTTCTGTATAACATGCTCCTGACAACTGGTTGACCGACACGTGCTCTCTATTTTAGGAACTGCCGTATGAGGCTCTGCGGTACATGACTGGCGAATGCAATTATGGAGGCAGAGTGACCGATGACTGGGACCGGCGCACGCTCCGCAGCATCCTAAACAAATTCTTCAATCCCGAATTAGTTGAAAATTCAGACTATAAGTTCGACTCAAGTGGCATCTATTTTGTTCCTCCTTCTGGTGATGTAAGTATGCCCTTCAAAAAAACTAAAAGCAGTAAGACATGAAATTATTTTGGTGGTGGTGATATTTTTTAAATGGTGATTTTGCTGCAGGCCTTGTTATTTTGTTACCCTTGTCTGTGCTTTCTTCAGTCATATAGGGATAAAACAAAGCTCATGCTATAGGTGGAGTTAGGGGTTTCCTGTTCTCTGTAATGTAAGAAGTATCAGAAACGTGGCTCACGCTTTTTCAGTGACCTGAAGTTCTGTCATCATAAACTCAGTCCTTTGGCTAAAAAGACATTGTCCCCAATTAAAATGGAAATACATAAGAGATGGTATTAGCAAAATATTATTAGCAGTAGTAGTTAATATTTATAATTATTTGGAAGCCAGTTACAAGTAATTATCTCACTAGAGCATCAAATTAACATTGGTATTATTATTTTATCCCTTTTACAAATGAGAAAGCAGGTTCATTACAGTAGAATAATTTGCCCAAGGCCACACAGGTAAGAAGGTGGCAGCGAGACACAGAACCACCTGCAGCACAAGACCAAGATTCCCTTCTGCTCTTCTCCAGTCCTGTCCACTGCCTTCTGATGATCACACTGGATTTCTAGAGATTGCTAGGACAATCAAGTTGGTTCTCATTTTATTCCCAGAAGTCAAAGGGCATATATTGAAAGTTAAACACAAGCAACAGAAACACATACTGTAACCCCCCAACCCTAACCTCATCTTCCACTAGGATTAATGCTAGCCAAGGGCAGATGTTGGTATAGATAAAGGGAAAAATCACTCCCAATGCTTAGGTCCCTGATTGGGTACAGCAAGTCAACATGGGAGCTGGGGTAACAAGATCTCCAATGATGAATTGCCAAGTGAGAAAAAAGCAAGATGAAGTAAGGTGTTTGTAAAGGGACCTAAATCGTAAAGCCATCCATGACCAAACCCCCTTTGCCATGTGTGTGTGTGGATGTTTGTATATGATTATATGAGCATCAAGGAAGGTATGAAATTTTAATAGAAGTCCATTTAAACAAAGTATAAAATATGTGTGTATGCATAAAAAGAAGTGTAATGTTAATGGTGATTATCTCAGAATAACAGAATTTTAAATAATTTTTACTTTTTTGAATTGGGTGAATTTTTTACAGTAAGAGTAAACAGAATCAGAGTAAATCAGAAAAAAATATTTTTATTGTGATAAATTAAGAATAATCATCAGCAAAATATGACACAAAGATTTCTCTGTAGGTAATTTCTAAATGAAGTTACCAGGATTCCCCTCCCGCCATTAAAAAACCCATTCCAATTGAATGGTACATTTTCTTTTTCTCTGTAAATATGTTCTTTTTTTTTCCTCGAGACGGAATTTCACTCTTCTTGCCCAGGCTGGAGTGTAATGGCGCAATCTCGGCTAACCGCAACCTCTGTCTCCTGGGTTCAAGTGATTCTCCTGTCTCAGCCTCCTGAGTAGCTGGGATCACAGGCGTGTGCCACCAGGCCCGACTAATTTTGGATTTTTAGTAGAGATGGGGTTTCTCCATGTTGGTCAGGCTGGTCTCAAACTCCCGACCTCAAGTACTCCACCCACCTCGGCCTCCCAAAGTGCTGGGATTACAGGCGTGAGCCACTGTGCCTGGCTGTTCATATTTGTTTTTAAACTTTGGCCCAGGCTGAAAGAAAGTGAAAGCACTCAATGTTCAGTGTCACAGGCCTATCCAGTCAATAACTTGAGTATTGAAAACTGCCTCTTTTCTGTGAAAAGTTCTAGAAAGTAATTGATTTCTAACCTCCTGACTTCTTGTTATTCACCTCTGCAGCACAAAAGCTACATTGAATACACAAAGACTCTGCCACTGACCCCAGCACCAGAAATCTTTGGGATGAATGCCAATGCAGATATCACTAAGGATCAGTCAGAAACTCAGCTGCTGTTTAATAACATTCTTCTTACACAGGTGTGTGATCTGTATAGGAGCTGGCTTCTGAGGCCTAGGAAGGATGCTCCCCAGGCACGTGTGCCAGCACCGAACAGGCTTCCTTACACAATTCTGTTCAAGTGGAGAAACATTTAAAGGAAAAGACAAAAATACATACATAACTTAAATAAGGATTTGAACACCAAGTACATGAACGTATGTTTTTTTTTTTTTTTCATCAATCTTTTTTTGGGAACCAAGGCATATTCTTTAAGTATCATTCTGCTTCTAGGAATTTCATTTTGCCTTTCTTGCCCTACCTAAATACATCATACATCATGTCCCTTTTAAATTTCTTTAAAGAGGAAGAAGAATTTCAAAGATGCTTGGGAAGCAGTTTGATGAGAGAATTCATCTAAAGTTTTACCTATTTTATTTTCCAGTCCCCTAGTATTTCAACAGCTGTTCCAGAATATTTAAACTGATTTACATGGACACAGTTTCATTCACACTCATATTTTATCGGATTTATATTAGTATAACATTTAAAATATAATTGCAATAGTAAGTACAAAATAAATTTAAAAGTATAGGAGAAGAATTCATAGACGCAGCTCTCCTGGAGAGCGCATAAGCGCATTGGGGTGTGGGAAAGCAATCTGCAAAGACACCAGAATTTAGCTGCCATGAGCACAGGTCAGTACATTTTAATGAAAAACATTTGCTAATCTTGCTTGTCTATTAAGACATAGATTGGGTTTATCACAATTCAGAGGTAAAGAGACCAGAACTACAGAGCTTGGAGAGCAAGTTAATGATGACAAGACTTTTTGTATGTAACTAATTTATCTTGGAAAAAATAAAAGAGGAAGCTATCTTGTATTGTTATTCCTTTAGAAGATATGCTCAGTTGTTAATTTAATTTGTTTTTGAAAGGAAATTAGTCCAAATGGCAAGAGTTCCCATAATGATTCAGTAAACTTTTGATGAATTAAGGAAGAATAATCAGTCAAGCAAATTATCCTATTAACTGAATTGTAACTGATCTTTTTATGGCATCTCAGAGTAAAAATGACAACAGTTAATACTTTTGTATAGTGCTTACTCTGTACTAGTGTTGTTCTAAGTGCTATTATGTATAACAATGTAATGCTAATGACAGTCCTATGAAGTAGGGTCTAACTATTGCTATTCCCATTTTACAGTGAGAAAAGTGAGGCACAGAAAGATTAAGTAGTTTGCCCAAAGTCAGCCTGTACGATTTCAAATTAGGACTCAAAACCAAGCGGTCTGGCTCCTACCAGTTTGGCTCCAGAATCTTGTGTTCTAAACCACTATGCTATATTCTCTTTCCAGATTCTGAAAGTGGGATGAGAACTAGAAGGCAGATAACCAGAGATTCTTAAAAAGCTAAAAATTAGAAGGATAATGTGGACTATTCATTAGTAATAGCATAATGGAATAATGGAAGAGTCCATGGAACTCCTATCTCTGGTCTACTCTACTATGACATTTTCTAATAAGGGAAAAGGAACAAAGACTATTTTTACATCCATTTTAGATATTGATAGCACTAAAATCAGTTATTGCCTGGGCATAAAAGTGTATGTGCAAACATGAATGAGTAGCTCTTTAGGAGCATTAGATTGCATGTAATACACAACAGTCTGACAACAGGACATTAACAGTGTCTTTTGGCTTTCCTTAAACTTGATGGGGTGTGTCACATTACAGAATACTGAAACAGTGGGGTCATTCTAACAGAAAATGACTCCGAACCAAACAAATAAGTTTAAATACACAAGGGGTATCTTTTCTCTTTCAATCCTCAAACTCAGATTGGCAAATACAATTATAGGAATGGGTAAGCAGTAGTTCAGTGATTCTAGATTGGGTTTATCACAATTCAGAGGTAAAGAGACCAGAACTGCAGAGCTTGGAGAGCAAGTTAATGATGACAAGACTTTTTGTATTTAACTAATTTATCTTGGAAAAAATAAAAGAGGAAGCTATCAGAGCTAAGAAGTTTGCTTGTGCAGAGCTCCTTTGCTTGTGGTTAACTGCCACACACTATTTAGAATAGAAAAATTGTTTCAACTTAGAATATTATAAAACTAGATAATAGTCTAGGATCTCTGAAAAGGTTAAACTTTCTGATGTCTCTGAAAATGAATTCCACTTATCTTTAAGAGGAAAATAACCCTTAGAAGATTCCAGATGCTATTTGTGATAACTCTAAAGAAAGACAGTAAAGAGGAAAAAGCTAAGATAAATAATTATAAATAAATAGAACCCAATTGCTCTTAATTATCAGTATCAGTTGGATATTACTTTCAAAAACCTATCACTCTAATCATGTGATCTTTGTGTGTGAGAAATAGGTAAGGGGAATGTTTGTGTTACTAAATTTTTTTTTTACGTTCTTTGAAGAACTATAGACCTGGATTTGTTTTTTTTTTTTTTGCAGGGGCACAGCTCTTGTTAGAATATGGGAATATTTTAATGAGTTTTTGCTGCCTTTTATGCACACCAAAATACTACTGGAAATCAGCATATGATTCTTTAAATATAATGGAATTAGATATTTCATTAGTTTTAGCCAGATACTCACTTTTCATTCTCTATGATTTGTTTTTATATTTTGTTGTAAACCCGGTACTATGGAATCATAATAAAGGATTATTATATGAGCATATCTCTTTTTTAATAGCACATAATTAAAATGTACCAACATTTAATTATTTTATTGTGTAACTGTATACGATATTATGGTGGTATGTGGTAAGTAGTGTTAAAATCACAGTAGAGGCCGGGTGCGGTGGCTCACGCCTATAATCCCAGCACTTTGGGAGGCCGAGGCAGGCGGATCATCTGAGGCCAGGAGTTCGAGACCATCCTGGCCAACATGGTGAAACACCATCTCTACTAAAAATACAAAAATTAGCCAGGTGTGGTAGCAGGCCCCTATAATCCCAGCTATTTGGGAGACCAAGGCAGGAGAAGTGCTTGAACCCGGGAGGCAGAGGTTGCAGCGAACGGAAATCATGCCACTGCACTCCAGCCTGGGCAACAGAGTGAGACTCCATCTCAAAAAAAACAAAAGTCACAATAGAAACTTAGGTAAAAATAATTAATATTTAAAAAAGAAAATAAAGTTAATATTTTCAGAATCAATTTTGAGCATATTAATATTTATAGTATAGAAACCAGGGAACAAAATCTAAAAGAAGACTAAACACAATTTCCTCAGACTGGTAAAACATGAGATATATTTATTTATATTCTAATAGTACTTGTTTTCTTTCAGCACACACCCCATATTCATTTGTTCTGAGGATTTAATTTTTTTTCAGAAAATATAGATTCATTTACACAATGCCACCATAAATATAAAAAACAAAAATGAAACTGAAATTCTCCTTTCTTACTTCCAACGTGAATCACTAAAGTCTGTCTTTCCTCCATAACTCTTCCAGCTGCTTAGAGGAGATGAGCTTATTTTCTTTGCTCTCCTGGTTCAAGGAGAAACTATATCTCTGCTTTTGGCAACCAGTAGACACGAGAGTTATTAGCAAATATATTTTGTGGCATGCTTTCTCAAAGCAAGATGAGATTTCCCCCTTCTGGGTTTTAATGCCCAGCATCGCTTGGCCACTCCACCAGTGCAATGCTTTTTCTTCCACTATCTGCAGCATCCGCAACTCCCCCTGTACCCAGGCAGCCAAGCATACAGCTTCTTTGCTTTCTCCAGATCCTCTTTTGCCTCTGAACACATTACATGCCCTTATTCCTCCTCTCTAACAATAGTTTTCCCTTGAAAATCCATCCTCCTGCCTGTTATCATCACTTTAATAAATCTTGTGTGGAGAGGGATCATGGATAAAATAGAGAGCAATGTTCTTTCTTATAAAGATTTACCTTAGGATTTTTCCTATTCAGCTATTCTTAGACCTTTATGAGGATTTTTGAGTTATAGTTTGGATTCTTCATAGTCTCGTTCAGCAGGTGCTGGTGCAAAATCATCAGATGAAGTAGTGAATGAGGTCGCTAGTGACATCTTGGGCAAACTTCCAAACAACTTCGACATCGAGGCTGCCATGAGGAGATACCCAACAACTTACACTCAGAGCATGAACACTGTACTTGTCCAAGAGATGGGACGGTTCAATAAGTTACTGAAGACCATAAGAGATTCGTGCATAAATATTCAAAAAGCAATCAAGGTAAGGTGAAAAACACCAAAAAAAAAACCCATTAAATTATATATAGCCTTCATTTATTTAGCAAATATTTGTTTAGCACAAATACTGTGTAAGCACTGTTTTGGGTTCTAGGGATAGATAAGATTAGAAAATAATTCTTGCCCTTGAGGAGCTTATAGAATTCTGGGAATGAGAGTTAATAAACAGGGAAATAAGTATAGAGGATGTTAGATAGGGATAGGACCCTGGATTGGATATATGCTAAGGAGACACAATGTGGTAAGGAATGAGCCCTTGCCCTCATAAAGCACATTTTTTCATTTATTATTATTATTTTTTTAGAGATGGGTTTTCACTCTGTCACCCAGGCTAGAGTATAGTGATGTGATTACAGCTCACTGCAGCCGTGAACCCCTGGGCTCAAGGGATTAATTTGCCTAACCTTCCTGAGTAGCTTAGATTAGAGGTGTGAGCCACCCAGCCTGGCTATTTTGTTTTATTTTAATTTATTTTATTTTATTTTTATTTTATTTTTTTAGAGAGATGGGGTCTCGCCACCCTGCTCAGGCTGGTTTTGAACTCCTGGGCTCAAGTGATACTCCTGCCTTGGCCTCCCAAAGTGCAGGGATTATAGGTGTGAGCCACCAACTCCTGGCCCAAGCTCAAATTTTAGTGAGGGAGGCAAACTGAGAAACTGGCCAAGTGTGGTGGCTTATACCTGTAATCCTAGTACTTTGGGAGGCCAAGGTGGGAGGATTGCTTGAGCTCAGGAGTTTGAGAACTTCCTTGGCAACACAGCAAGACCTTGTCTCTTCTGAAAAAACAAAAAAAATGCTGGGCATGGTGGTGTATGCTACTCAGGAGGCTGAGACAGGAGGATCGCTGGAGACTGGGAGGTTAAGGCTGCAGTAAGCTACGATCCTACCCAGGCCAGGCAACAGAGTGAGACCCTGTGTCAAAATAGAAATAAACAAATACATATAAATTTTGGTAAGTGGTAAGTTTTATGGAGAAAAATTAAACAAGATTAGGGAGTAGAGAATGATGGGTGAGAAGCTCTCTTAGGTTGGGTCAGGTCCCTCTGAGGAATGACTCTTGGAGAGAGACCTAAATTATGTTGAGGGGCAATCCATGGAATGTTTCAGGGAAGAGCATTTCAGGCAGAGGGTATAACACAAGTGTAAAGCCAAGAGAAAACAAGCTGGGCCTGGTCCAGGAACACAAGTAGGAAGGCTGATTGGCTAGAGTGGAGTGAGCACGAGACAGACCCTAATACTAGAGAGAAGACGCCAGAGGCTGGATCGTGATGGTGTTAGCCATAGTTAGGGTCTTAAATTTTGTTTTATTTGATTTTAAAGTATAAATATAAAGAGGAGGCTTCAGAGGGTTTTAAGCACTGAAGTGAAATGACCCATTTTACATTTTTAAAAGTTTACTGTAACCACTGCTGAAAGGATTACGGGGAAACAGCAGTACAGACAGAGACCAATGATATGATTGAGAAATCCAGCTGAACTGGTCTCTTGTAGTAGCATTGGAGGCAGAGGGAGGTGGCTGCTTATGAGTTATTACTGAAAGAGGAGTCTACTACCCTGGCTGAAAATTGATGTGTGTGTGAGCAAGAGAGTAGTCAATGATAATTCCTAGATGTTTGGCCTAAGCAAGTGGAAAGTCTGGGCAAGGAACAGATTTGATGTAGAAAATCAAGAATTATATTTTGGTCATATTAATTTTGAAATGCCTGGTAGACTCAATGGGGAGATCGAGTTGTTAGATACCTCCTTTAGAGTTCAAGAGGGAAGTCAAAGCTGGAGATAAATTTCAGAGTCTGCATCACGTTGATTATATTTGAAAATGAAATGTATAAATTATCTCAAATATTTTGGTAGTACTGATGAGCATTTTTCGGCGGCAAGCAGGTCTATGGAAACCTATCCACAAAGGCCGAGAAACTGAGAGACCAAAGAAAGAAGCTGAACAAATTCAGTTTCTCAGAAAGGAACATTTAATAGTGACTTATGAACAGAAGTCATAATGTCCAGGCAGCCGTGAGAGGAGATGGTGGGTCCTAACACCTTTACCCCCTAGACCCAGGGCTGATGCATCATAGGGAAGGAATGTGTAGGACAACTGAAGACAATCCCTCAGGGAAAGGCAATAATGCTATGTGAATCTGCCCAATAGCAGGGTTTAATGTCAAGGTTGTTTTGACCTAAGGGCAGGATTTGTGGTTACAGTGGATAAAGTAGAAATCTTAAAGGCATTCTCAGCACAGGGGTTAATGAGATGCCAACATGGCAGATTGGCATCCAAGATGGAGTTGCTGGCCTAGTGCAGTGGCTCACACCTGTAATACCAGAACTTTGGGAGGCTGAGTTGGGAGGATTGTTTGAGCCCAGGAATTTGAGACTAGCCTTGACAACAGTAAGACCCCATCACTAAAAAGAAATGACAAGGTGGAGTTGCTTTATTCTCCACAAGCTTAGATTACTTTGAAGCATCAATTTCTTTCACCCAACTCATATGAACTACTTATAATGTCTTTCTCATGCCGTTCTTTCATCATTCTCTTCATATTTCACTAATCTGAGGAGGAAAATGTTTCAAATTTGAAAAACCTAACTTGACATGATATCTGTGACCAATGTAGCAATATAAGTCCTCATGTTAAACTCATTTCTTTTCCTAATATCTCAATGAAATGACATAATCTAACTGGGACAATTTTATATCACATTTTCTGGTATAATGCTGAAACCAGATGTATTTTTAATGACAATATCCAATACATAAGACAAAACCTATTTCTTACAGTTACACAAAAGGTAAATTATGACAATAAATTTAGCAAACGAACATGTTGAACCTATATATTTGTAAAAGATCAAAGCTCTCCTAAAACTTAAAAGTTCAATATTGTAAAAATGTCAAAGAATTGCAATTATAGAAGGATTCAATTTTAGTTTACCCAGGATTCCAGCAAACATTTAAATACTTAACAGTATGCATTGTTGGCAGGTCAGTCATCAGGAAGTCTCTTATGTGTTATTGGAAATTTAAATTGTTGAACCTCTTTGAAGTACAACTTAGTAATATCAGTAAAAATGTTAAATCTTCTTTATCCTAAATATATATATATAGATACATGAATGTGTATGCAAAGCTAGAAGCACAGGAATGGTCAGCACTGCATTGTTTCAATAAGTGATTAATCTAAATATTATCCAGTGGTTATGATAATATACACAATGAAATGCCCATCAGTTAAGAGCGAGATAGTTTTATAGTTGCTGATGTGGAAAGAGGCCAAGACATATTGATAAATGAAAAAAGGTATATTACTTTATGTATTGTTTGACTCAATTTGTGATTTCTTAAAAATATGCATATTCTCTGTAAAATTATATTCTCCTGAATTTGCCATATTTGCCATATCATTTGCCCTCTGCTTCTCTCTATATATCTTAAAGATATATATTTGTAATATATATAAAAGATATATATATATAAAAGATATAAATATATATACCCATATATAAATGTTTTCTGAATTACTTGAGAATAGTGCTTACTTATACCCCTTTATCTCTTAATACTTTAAGATGTACTTTCTAAAAACAAGAATATTCTTTTACAATATCATAATACAGTTATCAAATTTAAGAATAAAAACCTAAATGTAATATTTTTATCTAATCAGCAATCAAATATTTCAGTTTTTCCATCATCCCAATTCTGTCTTTTCTAGCAAAATCTATTCTGACACAGATTTCAGACCAGGATCAAATATTTCATTCAGTTGCCATGTTTCTTTATCTTCTTTATTCCAAGACAGTTTCTCAGCCTTTCTGTATCTTTGATAATATTGACATTTTTTAAGAATACAGAGCAATCATTTTATAAAATGTCCTGTGTTACTTTTTAAATGAAATAAGAAACTAGTTGGCAGTTTTTAAAAAGTAAAACAATAAACAAAAGAAATTACACATTATAATTATGGGATAAAGCTGAAGTTATACCCAAAATTTATAGTCTTAACTTTAGCTATTTTTAATTTAATTATTTAACAAGAAAGATGGAAAAGAAGTGAATTATTTGGCTTAAGAGATAAGAAAAAGAATATCCTGTAAGTTCAGTACTAGAATAAATAAATTTTAAATGCTAAAATTGAACAAAAAAAAGGAGGAGGAAATTTTGAGGAGGAGGAGTGAAGGTATAGAAGTGTTGAACAACTCCATTTACAAACTGAGCTAATTGGTGTATATGGAACAGTGATTCCCACAGAAGTATAATATACTTTTCTTTTCAAATCAACATGGAACATTTACAAAGATTGACGATATAAAAACTATAAAACAAGTCTCAATAAATTAAAAGGTCTCAGATCATCAGACTATATTCTCTGATCAGAGAGGAATTAAGCTAGAAATGAATAACAAAAGCACAATGAGAAATACCCATATATTTGGAAATTCAGTAAAACACTTCTTAACTCACAGCTTAAAGAAAAAATTTAAATAAAAATTGAATAATAATTTATATTAGAGTGAACAAATATCAACATGCCAAAAATTGGAGAATGCAGCTTCAAATATATGTTAGAAAAACAAAAAGTATAATAAAATAAAGACAAATTAATGAAATAGAAAACAAACATAATAGACTCAACAAAGCCAAATGGTCATTATTTTAAGACTAATAGAAGTGACAAAGCAAAGAAAGAGAAGTAACCAAAAACTAATATCAACAATGGAAATGAAGTCATCAAAATAGACACTATAGTCTAAGAGATCTGAAGATGACATCATGAAAACATTATGCCAATACATTTTATTTATTTCTTATTTTTGTGGTTATATAGTAGATGTATATATGTATGGGATACATATTTTCATACAGGCATACAATGAATAATAATCACATCAGGGTAAATAGGGTATCGATCACCTCAAACATGGATCCTTTGTGTTATAAACAATGAATTATTATTTTAGTTATTTTTAAATGTGCAATTAAATTATTGACTGTAGTCACTCTGTTGTGCCATCAAATACTAGATCTCCTTCATTCTTTCATTTTTTAAAATATTCATTAACCATCCCTACTATTAACCCTACCTACCACTACTCTACCCAGCATCTGGTAGCCATCATTCTACTCTCTAACTCCACAAGTTCAATTGTTTTAATATTTAGCTTCCATCCATAATCATTCCAACATAATGATCTCCAGTTCCATCCATTTTGTTGCAAATGACAGGATCTCATTCTTTTTATGACTGAATAGTACACTGTTGTGTATAAGTACCACGTTTTCTTCATCTTTTCCTTTGTTGATGGACACAGGGTGCTTTCATATCTTGGCTATTGTGAGTAGTGCGGCAATAAACATGGGAGTGCAGATATATCTTCAATATACTGATTTCCTTTCTTTTGGGTATATATAGCAGTAGGATTGCTGGATCATATGGTAGCTCTCGTTTTAGTTTTTTAAGGAACCTCCAAACTGTTCTCCACAGTGGTTGTACTAATTTACATTCTCACCAACAGTGTACAAGTGTTCCCTTTTCTCCACATTCTTACCTGCATTTGTTACTGTCTTTTGGATATAAGCCATTTTAACTGGGGTGAGGTGATATCTTATTGTAGTTTTGATTTGGGTGTCTCTGATGATCAGTGACATTGAGCACCTTTCCATATGCGTTTTTGCCATTTGTATGTCTTCTTTTGAGAAATATCTATTCAGATCTTTTGCCCATTTTAAAATTGGATTATTAGAGTTTTTCCTACAGAATTGTTTGACCATCTTATATATTCTGGTTCTTAATCTCTCATCAGATAGGTAGTTTGCAAATATTTTCTCCCATTCTCTGGGTTCTCTGTTCATTTCATTGATTGCTTCTTTTGCTATGTACAAGCTTTTTAACTGGTGTGATCCCATTTGTCTACTTTTGCTTTGTTTGCCTGTGCCTGTGGAGTATTACTCAAGGAATCTTTGCCCAATCCAAGGTCCTGGAGAGTTTCTTCAATGTTTCCTCACAGTAGATTCATAGTTTGAGGTCCTAGATTTAAACCTTTAATCCATTTTAATTTTTTTAATATGGCAAGATAGGGGTCTGGTTTCACTTTTCTGCATATGAATATCCAGATTTCCCAGCACCATTTATTGAAGAGACTGTCTTTTCCCTAAAGTATGTTCTTGGCAACTTTGTCAAAAATGAGTTCACTGTAGATGTATGGATTTATCTATAGGTTCTCTCTGCTGTTCTATTGGGCTGTGTGTCTGTTTTTATGCCAGTACCATGCTGTTTTGTTTATTATAGCTCTGTAGTATAATTTGAAATCAGGTAATGTGATTCCTCCAGTTTTGATCATTTTGCTCAGGATAGCTTTGGCTATTCTGGGTCTTATGTGGTTCCATATAAGTTTTAGGGTTTTTTTCTATCTCTATAAAGAATGTCATAGGTATTTTGATGGGGGTTGCACTGAATCTGTAGACTGCTTTTGGTAGGATGGACATTTTAACAATATTGATTATTCCAATCCTTTGACATGGAATATCTTTCCATTTTACCGTGTCCTCTTTAATTTCTTTCACCAATGTTTTATAGTTGTTATCATAGAGGTCTTTTTACTTCTTTGGTTAAGTCCTAGGTATTTTATCTTTTTGTAGCTATTGTAAATGGGATTCTTGATTTCTTGATTTCTTTTTCAGATTGTTCACTCTTGGCATATAGAGATGCTACTAATTTTTGTATGTTGATTTTATATCCTGTAACTTTACTGAATTTGTTTATCAATTCTAATAGTATTTTTGGTGGAGTCTTTAGGTTTTTCCAAATATAAGGTCATAGCAACTGCACACAAGGATAATTTGATTTCTTCCTTTCTAATTTGGATGTGCTTTAGTTCTTTCTCTTGTCTGATTGCTCTAACTAGGACTTCCAGTAGTATGTTGATAACAGTTGTGTAAGTGGACATCCTTGTTATGTTCCACATCTAAGAGGAATGGCTATCAGCTTTTCTCCATGCAGTATGATACTAGCTGTGGGTCTGTCATATATGGCTTTTATTAAGTTGATGTATGTTCCTTCGATACCCAGTTTTTTAAGTTTTTTTTAATCATTAAGGGATGTTGAATTTTATCAAATGCTTTTTCAGTATCAATTAAAATTATTATATAGCTTTTGTCCTTCATTCTGTTGATATGATGTATCATATTGACTAATTTGTGTATGTTGAATCATTCTTGCATCCTTGGGATAAATCCCACTTGGTCATGATGAATGTATTGTTGAATTCAGTTTGCTAGTATTTTGTTCAAGATTTTTGCATCATTGTTCATCAGGGATATTGGCCTGTAGATTTTTTTTCCTGTAGTTTTCTTTGTCTGATATGTCTTTGTCTGGTTTTGGTAAAAGTAATACAGGCCTCATGGAATAAGTTTGTAATTATTCCCTCCACCTCTGTTTTTCAGAATAGCTTGAGTAGGATTGGTATTAATTCTTCTTTAAATGTTTGGTAGAATTCAATACTGAATTCTAAGCTATCAGGTCCTGGGCTTTTCTTTGCTGGGAGACCCTTTATTATGGTTTTGATCTTATTACTTGATATTGGTCTGTTCAGTTTTTGGATATCCTCATGGTCCAATCCTGGTAGGTTGTATGTTTCTAGGAATTTCTCAATTTCTTCTAGGTTTTCCAGTTTATTGGTATAATAAATTGCTAATAGTAGCCACTAATGATCCTTTGAATTTATGTGGCATCTATTGTAATGTCTCTTTTTTCATCTCTGATTTTATTTATTTGGGTCCTCTCTCTTTTATTTTCTTAGTGTGGCTGAAGGTTTGTTGATTTTGTTTATCTTTTCATAAAACCAACTTTTCATTTTGTTCATTATGTACTTTCTTCATTTCATTTTTTCTGCTCTGATTTTTATTATTTCTTTTCTTATATTAATTTTGGGTTTGGTTTGCTCTTGCTTTGCTCGTTCTTTAAGATATATCATTAGGTGGTTTATTTGAAGTTTTTCTACTTTTTTGATGTAGGCACTTATAACTATAAACATCCACCTTACTACTGTTCTCACTGTATCCTGTAGGTTTTTGCATGTTGTATTTCCATTATCACGTGTTTCAAGAAAATTTTCAATTTCCTTTTTAATTTCTTCATTGATTCACTGGTCTTCAGGAGCATATTGTTTAATTTCCATGTATTTGTATAGTTTCCAAAATTCCTCTTGTTATTGATTTCTTGTTTTATTCCATGTGGTCAGAGAAGATACTTGATATTATTTCATTTTTTTGGATACTTTGAAACTTTTTTTGTGGCCTAACATGTGAACGATCCATGTGCTGAGTAGAAGCATGTGTATTCTGCAGCCACTGGATGAGATGTTCTGTAAATGTCTATTAGGACCATTTGGTCTGCGGTGCAGTTTAAGTCTGATGTTTCTTTGTTGATTTTCTGTCTGGATGGTCTGTCCAATGCTGAAAGTAGGGTGTTGAAGTCTCCAGCTACTATTTTTATTGGTGTCTGTGTCTCTCTTTGGCTGTAATAGTTGCTTTATATATCTTGGTTTTCCAGTGTTGGGTACATATGTATTTAAAATTGTTATATCCTCTTGCTGAATTGACCACTTTATCATTATATAATGGCCTTCTTGGTCTCTTTTTGTAGTTTTTGTCTTGAAATCTGTTTTGTCTGATATAAGTATAGCTACTCCTGCTCTTTTATGATTTGTATTGGCATGGAATATCTTTATCCTTTTATTTTCAGTCTATGTGTATCTTTATAGGTGAAGTGTGTTTCTTGTGGGCAACAGATCATTGAGTCTTGTTTTTTAAAAAAATTCATTCAGCCACTCTATGTGTTTTGATTGAAAGGTTTAGTCCATTTACATTCAACGTTATTATTGATAAGTAAGTACTTACTCCTGCCATTTTGTTATTTTCTGGTTTTCTCCTCCTTTCCTTACTCTCCTCTTAGTGAAGGTGATTTTTCTCTGGTAATATGTTTTAACTTCTTGCTTTTTATTTTTTGTATATTTATTATATGTTTTTTGCTTTGAGGTTACCACGAGGCTTGCAAATAATATCTTGTAACCCATTATTTTAAACTGATGACAATTTAAAACTGATTGCATAAACAAAGAAACAAGCAAAGAGAAACTTAATAAAAACTCTACACTTTACCTTCATCCCTCCTGCTTTTTAACTTTTTGTTTTTCCTATTTATATCCTATTATACTATGTCTTGAAAAGTTGTTGTAGTTATTTTTTATTTGTTCATCTTTTAGCCTTTCTCCTCAAGATATGAGTAGTATACACAACACACTTACAGTGTTATAATATTCTGTTTTTGGGTGAACTTAGTATTACCCTGAGTTTTATACCTTCAGATAATCTTATTGCCCATTTACATCATTTTCTTTCAGGTCGTAGAACACCCTTTAGTATTTCTTACAGAACAAGTCTGGTGTGGATGAAACCCCTCAGCTTTTGTTTGTTTGGGAAAGTCTCTTTATTTCTCCTTTATATTTGAAGGATATTTTCACCAGATATACTATTCTAGGGTAAAAGTTTTATTCCTTCAGTAGCTTAAATATGCCATGCCACTCTCTCATGGCCTGTAAGGTTTCCGGTGAAAAGTCTGCTGCCAGACATATTGGAACTCCATTGTATGTTGTTTCTTTTATCTTACTGTTTTTAGGATCCTTTATTTTTTTACCTTTGGGAGTTTGATTGTTAAATGCCTTGAGGTAGTCTTTTTTGGCTTAAATCTGCTTGTTCTATAATCTTCTTGTACTTGAATATTGATATCATTCTCTAGGTTTAGAAAGTCCTTTGTTACTACTGCTTGAATAAACTTTCTTCCCATATATCTCTCTCTCCCTCTTCTTTAAGGCCAATAAGTGTTAGATTTGCCCTTTTAAGGCTATTTTCTAGATCTTGTAGGTGTGCTTTCTTCTTTTTTCTTTTATCTCATCTTACTGTGTATTTTCAAATAGGCTGTCTTCTAGCTAACTAGTTGTTTCTTCTGCTTGATTAGTTCTGCTGTTAAGAGACTCTGATGCATTATTCAGCATATTAATTGCATTTTTTAGCTCCAGAATTTCTGCCTGATTCTTTTTAAAAATCTCAATCTCTTTGTTAAATTTATCTCATAGGATTCTGGATTCCTTCTCGGTGTTATTTGAAATCTTTTTTTTTTTTTGCATTTCCTCAAAACAGTTATTTGAATCCTCTGTCTGAAAGGTCACATATCTCTGTATCTCCAGGATTAGTCACTGGTGCCTTAGTTTATTTGGTAAGGTCATGTTTTCTGAATGGTCTTATTTTTTATTTTATTTTATTTTTTGCTACCCAGACACTATTCAGTATCCTAGATGGTCTTGATGCTTGTGGATGTTTGTCAGTATGTGGGCACTGATAAGTTAAGTATTTACTGTAGTCTTTGCATTCTGGGCTTGTTTGTACCCATGCTTCTTGGGAAGGCTTTCCAGATATTTGAAGGGACTTGGATGTTGTGATCTAAGTTTTTGGTCACTGCAGCTGTATCTGCTTTAGGGGGCACTAGAAGCCCAGTAACACTGTAGCTCTTTCAGACTCATAGAGATACTGCCTTGGTGGTCTTGGATAAGGTTCAGAAGACTTCTCTAAATTACAAGGGAAAGAGTCTTGTTCTCTTCCCTTTGTTTCTCATAAACACATGGCCTCTCTCTGTGCTGAGCTGCTTGAAGCTGGGGGAGGGTGACAAAAGCACCCATATGGCCACCAACATTGAGACTGTGCTGGGTCAGACCTGAAACCAGCACAGCACTGGGTCTCATCCAAGGCCTGTTGTAACCACTCCCTGGCTACTGTCTACGTTTGCTCAAGGCCCTGGGGCTCTAAAATCAGCAGATGGCAAAGCCAACCGGGCTTGTGTCCTTCCCTTCACAGCAGTCGGTTTCCCTGGGCCCTGGACGAGTCCAGAGATGCTGCCTGGGAGTCAGAGCCTACAGCCTGAAATCCTAAGAATTCACCTGGTGCTCTGTTCTACTGCTGCTGAGCTGGCACCCAAAGCACAAGACAAAGCTATTCTCAAACACAGTTGTGTTGTCTTCTTTCCCCTTTCCACAGGCAGAGGAGCCTCTCCCTGTAGCTGCCATCACCACAGGTTCACAGGGAGTACTGCCAGGCTACTGCTGATCTTACTCAAAGCCCAAGGGGTCTTTAGCCACCTTGTGGTGAATGTTGCCAAAGTTAGTCTGTGATTTAATAGCTAGCAAGTAGCCAAGTATTGATTAAGAAGATTTTTCTATTAAAATTTGGTTAGATCAGGTGCAGGTGCAGTGGCTCACACCTATAATCCTAGCACTTTGGGAGGCTGAGACAGGAGGATTGCTTGAGGCCAGGAGTTGGGAGAGCAGCATGGTCAACATAGTGAGACACCATCTCTACAATTTTTTTTTTTTTTTAAGACAGGGTCTCACTTTGTCAACCAGGCTGGAGTGCAGCGGCACAATCTCGGCTCACTGCAGCCTCAACCTCCCAGGTTTAAGTGATCCTCTTGCCTCAGCCCCCCAAGTAGCTGGGACTAAAGACCTGCACCACCAACACCCAGCTAATTTGTGTATTTTTTGTAAAGATGGGGTTTCACCATGTTGCCCAGGCTAGTCTTGAACTCCTTTCCAGAAATGCCATCTAGGAGCCAAGGCCTGGAATTGGGGACACTAGGAGCCCTCTTGGTGCATACCCCACTGTAGCAGTCAAGCTAGTACCTGAGCTGCAAGTCAAAGCTCCCTTTACTCTTCCCTGTGCTTTCCTCAAAAAAGAATCTCCCCTGGTAGCCACCAAGGTGGGAACGTGCAGGGTCACACCTGAAGCCAGCATGGCACTGAGTCTCACTCAAGGCCCATGGTGTGTACTACTGGCCTACTGCTGCTTATTATTCAGGGACCAAGAGCTCCTTAGTCAGCAGGTGATGAATCCCGCCAGGAGTGGGCACTTGCCTTCAAGAGTGCAGGTTCCTTTATGACCAAATATGTGTCTAGAAATATTGTCCAGGAGCCAGGGCTTAGAATGTGGGCCCCAAGGCTGTTCCCGGTGCCCCATCCTACTGTGGCTGAACTGGCCCCCAAATTGCAAGTCAAAGTCCTCTTTACTCTTCCCTCTCTTCTCCTCAAGCAGTAGGAAGTAGTCTCTCCTGGAGCTGCAAGCTGTGCTGCCTGGGATTGGGGGAGGGGTGGTGCAAACACTCTATTAACCACCCTGGCAGGTGTCTCACTAGATGGCATGCCCCCCGCAAGCCACTAGCTCCGAGTCTAGCACAGGACTAGGCCTTGCCTAGGAATTGTCGTCCCTGTGGCCTAGACTGCCTTTCAAGTTTATTTAGAACCCCAGAGCACTTTAGCTGGTGGTGGCAAGGCTTGCTGAACCTCAAGTTCCAACTGCTGGGATGTGTGTTTCCCCTATAGTTAGGGTTGGTCTAAATGCTTCTTTCACAGGCATCAGCTGAGCTCTTCCTGGTGTTGCTATCTTCTGTGACAGGAAAGCACTGAGTTCCAGTACAGTCTCAATCACTGTGCTCTCCCTCCCATAAGCGACAGATTCTCAGTGCCACACTGCCACTGCCAGGTGATGGAGGAGGGTTGGCATCAGCAATTCAAGACTGTCTTTCCTGCCGTCTTCAGTGCCTCTTTCAGTGATTAAAGTTAAAACTGGGTACTGTGGTCATTCACCTGATTTTTGGTTCTTATGAAGTTGCTTTTTTGTGTAGATAGTGTTAAATTTGGTGTTCCTGCAGGGAGGATGATTTGTGGAGGCTTCTATTGGCCATCTTGCTCTGCCTCCCTTCTCAAACATTCCTATGCCAATACATCTAAAATGTAAATACATTTTAAAATGTAAATGAATAGACAAATTCTTGGGAAAACATGTTACCAAACTGATACAAGAAGAAATAAAAAATCAGAATAATCTTTTTTGTGTTTAGAAGTTGAATGCATAATTGAAAAACTTTACATGTTAGAAGCCTCTTCTGGTATCTGATAATTTGGGGTTGTCTACTTATGTTTAAGAATGCGGCATTATCATGTTGAATGAACATAGTAAGAATACTGGTGATTGTTGACTGTGGTCTTCAATGTAGTGTTATCTGGCTAGGCTGTTTAAGAAACATTCAGCATGATTATGTATTTCTTCTTGACCTGCTTCTTCTTGTGTCCTTCCTGGAAGGGGCTCTAGTATTCTGGGAACTAAAAGGGAAAAGAAGCTCCAGGGAATCTCAGCATCCAGTATTCATGCATTCACTTAATCTCCCTGATTTCAGTATGGTAACTTTGGCCCTAACGGGGCCTGGCGTTTCCCACTCTAGGGATTTCTGCATTTTCCTCTCCAGATTATATTCAAGGTAGGCAATGCATAGTTTGTGGGGCGGGGGAGGAAGATCTAGGGTTCTGTTTTTTAAACCAAGTTTTAATGATCTTTAACACTGCCCTCCTCGCCCTACTTTCAGAAGTATCTATGACATTCATTCCCAAGATTTAGGGGTATTGTGCAGTGTATGTCTGATTGATTCTTAGCTTTCCCCCTGCCAATTTAGGATCAGGTTTCTTCTGTATGCTAAATCTACTACCAGCAGCCATATGCTTTCTAGCTCCGACAACTGTGTTGTCATTTTCCCTTCCCCTGTTTGTTTCTACACTTTGGGGCTTATGTCTTTAAAAAGTAAATTCCTTTACTGCTGTTTCAGAGGGGTTTTGAGAAGACGGCAAATGAAATGTGTGAATTTAGTACATCAGATTTACTCCCATATCTTCTCCCTATGTTAGCTAGAATAATATTTTCAACCATAGGAAAGACAGAAATGAATAATAGCAACTGGCCCAGTTAAAAGTCAGATAAGCAGGAATTATCAGGGCCTTCAAAGTTTTAACATCCGTGCATCAGTCATTCAAAATGGGAAATAGTCAAGTAGACTTCATAATTCAATTCCAGGACATTTTAACTTTTCAAAGCATTTTATGTAATTTTTCTAATTTTATATTTATCACCATCCTTTTCAGAATGCAGTATGGAACTGTATAACTTATTCACTTAATAGACAGTAAACTAAGTCAAAATTAGTCTGTGATTTAATAGCTAGGGAGTAGCCAAGTATTGATTAAGATTTTTGTATTAAAACTTGGTTAGCTCAGGTGCAGGTGCAGTGGCTCATGCCTTTAATCCCAGCACTTCGGGAGGTTGAGACAGGAAGATTGCTTGAGGCCAGGAGTTTGAGACCAGCATGGGCAATATAGTAAGACCCCATCTCTACAACTTTTTTTTTTTTTTTTGAGATAGGGTCTCACTTTGTCACCCAGGCTGGAGTGCAGTGGCACAATCTTGGCTCACTGCAGCCTTGACCTCCCAGGTTCAAGTGATCCTCTTGCCTCAGCCCCCCCAAGTCACTGGTACTACAGGCGTGCACCACCACACCCAGCGAGTTTTTGTATTTTTTGTGGAGATGAGGTTTCGCCATGTGGCCCAGTCTAGTCTTGAACTCCTGAGCTCAAGTGATTCACCTGCCTCGGCCCCAAAGTCCTAGGATTACAGGCATGAGCCACCTTGCCTGGTTTCCTATACAAAAAAAATTTTAAAGTAAAAAATCAGTCGGGTGTGGTGATGCATGTCTGTCGTCCCAGTTTCTTGGGAGCCTGGGGTGGAAGGATTAATTGAGTCCAGAAGGTCGAGGTTGCAGTGAGCCATGATCCCACCACTGCACTCCAGCCTGGGCAATAGAGAAAGATCCCGTCTCAAAAAAGAAAAAAATGTTAGATTAAAATTGTTAATATTTTTCTAACGAATAATTCAAAGACTCCCTGGCCTACTTGTAAGGAAAAACAAATATCTTCACTTTTTTTTTTTTTTCCTGTATGACTCAACCTTAACTAATCACAATGTAAACAAAGGATAATCGTGAAGGAGGTATTTAAAAGGTGGTTGCTTATAATCTATCGTAATCTATACTATTATATTAACCAAGGTTAAATGTGTTTCAGGGGCTTGTAGTCATGTCTACAGATCTTGAAGAAGTGGCTAGCAGCATTTTGAATGTCAAAATTCCAGAAATGTGGATGGGTAAATCCTACCCAAGCCTTAAACCACTTGGCAGCTATGTGAATGACTTCCTTGCAAGACTAAAATTCTTGCAGGTAAGTTCATCTAAATGATCATATATTGTTAAGTTTCTCCTGGTTTCATTTTCTTTTTCAGAATGCTTAGTGTAATGAGTATTACTCTCTAGTTTTTCTGTGCACCCCAGGCACAAATCACCACTACTTAATATTTCATACAATGTATGTAACTGCTACACTGAACTGTCAAAAAGCTAGTACTACATGAAAGCAGAAAACATCTAGCTATGTTGGTTTTTCCACCAAGTATTTAACATTAAAATAGATACCTACAGCAAAACATCTCAGGAAGCCAGTCAAGCTACCAGTGGGGGTATTATAGCTTCATTGCCCAGCACTTTTCTAGGTCATGAAATCACTAGATTGCTGTTTCAGCCCAAGTCAGTAATGACGTCAATGGCTAATGGTCTTGGAAATGTTGAGTGGGCAGAAGCCTATCTACTAATTGTCTGGTAATATTGGTGCTTAACTATGTTCTTATTAACAACTATACCTATTAGAAATATCGATTAATTTGCTAGATTCTGTATATAATGTGTCAAAAGCCGCCTATGAAGAAATTTCTGCAGGGATAAAAATGGTTAAATTCCCTTTTCATAATTCAGGCATTTTGTTATGCTACAGTCAATACTAAGGAAGTAAGATTGTTTTTGAAGGATAAAGTTATACCTTGGGCTCTTTTCGGGAAAAGCTTTTCAAACTCCTTTCTTCAGATTGGCTTCTCTAATTTACTATCTAGTTAAAGTTGGTATTCAACTGACTCACCATTAGAATCTATGTTACGAACAGAGAACTAAAGTATCTTGATATTTCTAAAGGCCTTAAGGTCTCACTACCCTGCTTCTTCCAGGAGTTCCTTGTACAATATTGTGTTCCTATATGTTGAATTTTACTGTGTTTTAGTGAAGTAGGAAGAAAAAGTTCCAAAGCAACATTCTATTGGGTACTAATGACTAATTAGAGAGAGAAAAAAAGTGAAAAACATAACCATCTGACCAGACTTTATGGGGATCTGTTCTTCTGTTCAACTATATAACATGATATATTGTGTAACAATGCATATTAGATATTCACTATTGTAGGGAGCCTTTCTGAAAGAATCATGGGGCATGTATAAAACAGACATTTGTTTGCATTAATGCACATTGTAATTTCCAAGCTGATATGATAGGTATGAAATTGAAGTCAGGACAAATACTGAATATGCTACCTGTTTTTAAAACCTTGAGAGTATGGCTTGTTATTCCTCAGAGGTCATTTATTAGTTTATCTAAAAGACAATAAATGTCTTTGGATACATTTTATTAAGTAGTGTTGTATTCAAAAGTTGAAAGGCTCGCTAGGTGTGGTGGCTCACGCCTGTAATCCCAGCACTCTGGGAGGCTGAGGAAGGCATACTGCTTGAGTCTAGGGGTTCAAGACCAGCCTGGGCAAAATAGCAAAACCCCTTCTCAACTAAAAATACAAAAAAAATAGCCAGGCATGGTGGTATGTGCCTGTATTCCCAGCTACTTGGGAGGCTGAGGTGAGAGGATCACCTGAGCCCTGCCTGGGCAACCAGAGACCCTGTCTCAAAAAAAAAAAAAAGGTTGAAAGGCGCTACTGTTAGCCCACTTGTGTTTTACACCCTAGCAATGGTACGAGGTTGGTCCTCCCCCAGTCTTCTGGCTTTCTGGCTTCTTCTTCACACAAGCCTTCCTGACCGGTGCCCAGCAGAACTACGCCAGGAAATACACAATTCCTATTGATCTTCTTGGGTTTGACTATGAAGTGATGGAAGACAAAGAATACAAGCATCCTCCTGAGGATGGTAAGTGCAGGGACAGAATGAGTCGGCTCATATCTGGGCAATGAACAAAAACATGACATTCTAGCTTACTTTCCTCAGCTGTTAAAAAAGTAATAAACATGAATGTAATTTACCTTAAATGCCAGAGAAAAAAATTATTGAGATACAGAGAGCAAATGAGTGAGCCAGGGGAAAGAGAGAGAGAAGGGGTGAGGGGGGAATGATCAAGCAAATAGGGGAAGAAAATGATAACAGTAGATGAATATTCTGGATAAAGAATATATGTCCTTTATACTTTTTTGCAAAATTTTATAAGTTAGAAGTTATTCCTAAAATGTTAAGAAGAAGATAATCATCAAATTAACAGCACATGGGATAATCAGCCATAATCTTATGTTGGCTGTGGGGACTTGACATGTACAGCATTGAAAACAAGGTTTTTCCTGGTCCGTTGAAGCGTATACCTTCGTAGAATCCTAAAATATGTATTCTTTACTGTCATTCCAAAACTTATAGCTTACCATTCCAAAACTGATAGCTAATAGAAACATTTGCTTTGTGGTTGAAAGATTGTGAGGAAATCTTTATTTTCTTAATGATTGTCTACACTTTATGGCTACCCTGATGTTTTATTTCAAATTTAGTGGACAAGGCCACTATTTTAAATAAGAGTTATTTTTTAAATGCTACAGATTCCAGAATTTTATCAAAATTGTCTTTATATAAATGACATTAATCTCTTAAGTGACTGTTAATGTGTACTGCTTTAACTAGTGTGTTGAAGACAACTTGCTTATTCATCACTGAATGATGAAGTCACTGGCTCACTCTTCTATCAGGCACTGGAGATATCAACAGGGAACAATTTAGGATCTTGTCCCTCAACTAATTTATACTGTGGTGGGAGACACTAACAAGTAGATATGTAATCACAACAGTGTATGATAATCACATTACTGTGCCAAGAAGTTTTATTTTAAATTGATGGTCACAAATCTCAAGATGGTTTGTAACACTATGAAGCAATCCCACTACTATTCCCGGGGATATTTGCTTTCCTCCTCTCAAAACAACCACTTATGCCCTCTTTGCCCTTCCTTCTGCTCCTACATCTCACCTTATCCTTCATGAAAAAAAAAAAAAGCCATCTGAAGAGAGCTTTTAGCACCACCAACTCAATACATTTGTCAACATCTGCACCCTCGAGGAATCCAGATCCCATTTTCTTTTTCCTTCTCGAGGGCTTTGCTCCTTTAATTGTGCCCTCTCTTTCAGGAATAAATTATTTCTCTCTTATTAATAGATAATTCCTGTCAACCTACAACATGCTGTAGAATCTCTCATCTTAAATCAACCATTTCAATTGTCTTTCTACATCCCCCTCAGCTGCTGTCCCGTATCTCCGCTCACCAGTATAGCAAAATTTCTCAAAAGAATTGTCTTTACATGCTGTCTGCAGGTTCTCACTTCCTATTTGTTATCTACCTTTCATCCTCTCTAATCAACTGATGCTGTTCTTTTCAGAGTTAGCGATGACTTCCATGTTGACAAATCCTATGAATTCTCTTATGTCTTCATCTTAATCTCTTAGCGATTTTTACCAGTTGCCATCTTCATATTTCTAGAGACATGCTTCTCTGTTTCCAGGACATCACCCTCTCCTGATTTTCCTTATCTCATTGGCCATATTCATGCTGGTTGGCTGGTTTAGGCTCCCCTAATATTAGAGTTTCCAAGGACTCAGTCCTGGGACTATTTCTCTTTTCTGATAGCATCCTACCCCAAGTTACCCTATTCTTTTTTGTATCTTTAAATATTAACTCTTTGCTTATGTCCTCCAAAAGTAAATCTCTGAATCTTCAATCTAGATCTTTCCTCTAAGATCAGACCTCCATATCCAATTGCCAACCTGAAATCTACACTTTGGTATCTCCTGAATATGTAAAATGAGTCATTTCAATAAATGGCGCCACCATCCAGACAGAAACCCAGAAACTCTTTGTTCTTCTGCTCCCTCATCTGTTCATATCAAGGGCAGTTGCTCACCTACAATCCTACTGCCACCACAATTTTTTTTTTTTTTTTGAGATAGGGTCTCACTTTGTCACCCTGCCTACAGTGTGGTGGCATGATCTCGACTTACTGCAGCCTTGACCTCCTGGGCCCAAGTGATCCTCCCACTCAGCCTCCTGAGTAGCTGAGACCAGAGGCGTACGCCACCATGCCCAGCTAATTTTTTCATTTGTTTGTATAGACAGGGTCTCCCTGTGTTGTCCAGGCTGGTCTTGGTCTCCTGAGCTCAAGGAATCCACTCACCTTGGGCTCCCAAAGTGCTGGGATTACAGGCGTGAGCCACTGCACCTAGCCCCACGACCACTTTAATCTTGCCTTCTCCGCTAGCCTTTATCCTGTCTCCCTACTGTCATTACCCACTTATTGCCCTTAATTTGTAGAGAAACCACAGAACTTTTTTAAAAAATGAAAATAGATAATATCAGCCTTTGGTCTCCATTGAAAACCCAGACAACTAAATAAGTTTTTTCCCTTTGTGGTTTGAATAAAATCCAGACGCCTTATGGTGACAATGAGGCCAGGTGTGTTCTAGCCACCGCCCACCCGTACAAGCTCATCATATGCCACTATGCTCAGGTCACACTAACCTCCTGACAGTTTCTAGAACGGCTCATGTTCTTTTCTCTTTGGGATCTTGGGAACACCACTTCCATCTGTTGGAGCCACTCATTTCACCTTATTATCCTCTCTTGCAACTCTGCTTATTAACTTTAAACCATCAGTCAGACTGTAAGGCCGGGCGCGGTGGCTCACGCTTGTAATCCCAGCACTTTGGGAGGCCGAGGCGGGCGGATCACAAGGTCAGGAGATCGAGACCACGGTGAAACCCCGTCTCTACTAAAAATACAAAAAATTAGCCGGGCATGGTGGCGGGCGCCTGTAGTCCCAGCTACTCGGAGAGGCTGAGGCAGGAGAATGGCGTGAACCCGGGAGGCGGAGCTTGCAGTGAGCCGAGATTGGGCCACTGCACTCCAGCCTGGGCAACAGAGCGAGACTCTGTCTCAAGAAAAAAAAAAAAAAAAAAGCATCAGTCAGACTGTAATTATTTTATATGTTTCTTTCTTTATTATCTCTCTCCCTCACTACAGTACAGATACCAGAAGAGCAGTGACCTTGTTTGTCTGCACCATTCTTTCTTGAGTGCCTCTCAGTGTCTAGCACATAAAGGGCCCTCAAATGCTGCTGGGGAAATTCTAAAAATTATGCTACTGGAATCCATTAAAAACGTATGGACTCGAACCCAACCTGTTAAAGATACCTCTTATTCCAGTCTCTAATACTTGAACAGTTTTATTGCAGAAACACATTTAAGAACAATAAATGCAAGGAATAAAGAATCATTGGGACATATGATATCTTAGAAATAATATTTTTCAGCCACAGATGCCTGGCCTACCATTATTCTGACCATTTGTTCAAAATCCCTTTATTCTTAACATACTCAAAAGAAGCTTTATCCCACTAGAGGCTTTTAAAATAAATAAATAAAACAAATACAGAGGGAAATTTAACAACCTTCTGCTAAGTTATTTAGTTTATTATTTCCTTAATAATATAAGCTTTAACAAAATTTTTCCCATACAGCTCACTGTATTACGTGTCATAAAAGACACTAATAAATACGAGTTTGAGCCCCTGCCCTCATAAAATTAAAAGTATAGTTAGATAAATTTAGCAACATACCAGAAGGATAAATAATTTGGCTCAAATTAAGTATTTGGCAATGGAGAAAAGGAATGTCTAAGTTGGGTTAAAGCAAATCAAGGAAAGAGCATGGATACTTACGGTGGGGCTGCTCTGTACCACTGCTGGGATCCAGAGACTGCCCAGTCCATTATACTGAATCCTCACAATACCCTATGGCTCAGATACTACTATTATTGCCATTAGACAAGGTGGAAATTAAGGCTCAGGGGGGTTAAGTAACTTGCTGAAGGTCCCACAGCTAATAATGGACAGAGGTGAGATTCAGACCCAGGCCATCTGGCTCTCATGCTTAGCTGCTTTCTCTGTGGCCTACTGAGTATTTTGGTAGAAGTTTGAAAACATCACATTTCTCAAGGAAAGTTTTCTTAAAGGAGTTAGGGTTAATTCTTAAGTATTTAATTCAGATGCATGAATTTTTTTCTAGTTCTTTTCATATTATTATAATAGGCGGAAGGTCGCATTTGGGTTGAAGTTTGAGCAGGAGTGATGATATCTTTCAGGGTTATACATTTTTGAACTCAGCTAAAAGACTGAATTTATAAGCATTGCCAAAAGCTTCTGAATTAGCTAATACCCAAGATCAAACTATTGTGTTTTCCATTATTATATACTGAACATAATGTACAGGGTAGTTGATATTTCTTTTTGCGTTGGTTTACTAATTTAATCCACAGAAGCTCTTATAAAAGAAGGTCAAGTATTAAAAACCCAAAATTATCTTGAAAACAGTGGAGTAAAAATAAAGCACAACTTATTAAAGGATCCATAAAGCCCATTTAGTGTCTCAAGATCATACACTGAAGAGTAGTCATCAGCTAATTAAACTGTTTTGCTGACTACCACAGTGTTGGCCCAGGCTTAATTTATAATAGCTGATAGATTTCTGCAAAATCTTGAACTTTATTATTTTATACACATACCAACGCACATATACATTTCACCAATAAGCACACATATCTGCAAATTAGCCTTTTTGTCATCCTAGTTTTTTCCTTCCTACTTAGCTAATTATCAGAAAGAAAAAGAGAATCCATGGAATGATTTAGATAAATGGTTTGTTCCCCAAGGAATCACTTTCTCATAGGACCCTAGTGGGAGGGACATAGATCCCACCTGAGAACAGCTTGGGATAGAAGCCAAGTTTCTTTTTTTCCAATCTCTACCCCTTTACCATACTTTACACATATTTTTGTATGTTCCTGTTTCTAGGTTCTGGGCCTCATAACGATGTCATCCTTATATACCTAAGATTAAATTAAAATACAATGAAAAGGGGCACCTAAAGGCTACAATGCTGCTGAAAGTTTTTTAGTATTTGAAATCTGTATTAGTTAGGGTTCTCTACACGGACAGAACTAATAGAATATATGTATATATGAGAGGGAGTTTATTAAGAATTGACTCACACAATCAAGGTAAAGTCCCACGATAGGCCATCTGCAAGTTAAGGAGCAAGGAAGCCAGTAGTGGATCAGTCCCAGTCCCAAAACCTCAAAAGTATGGAAGCAGACAGCGCAGCCTTCAGTCTGTGGCCACAGGCCCAAGAGCCCCTGGCAAACCACTAGAGTAAGTCTGAGAGTCCAAAAGCCAAAGAACTTGGAGGCTGATGTTTGAGGGCGGGAAGCATCCAACATGGGAGAAAGATGAAGGCTGGAAGGCTTAGCAAGTCTACTCTTTCCAACTTCTGCCTGCATTATTCTAGCTGAACTGGAAGCTGATTAGATGGTGTCCACCCACATTGAGGGTAGGTCTGCCTCTCCCAGTCCAACTGACTCAAATGTTAATCTCCTTTGGCAACACCCTCTTAGACACACCCAGGAATAATATTTTGCATCCTTCAATCCAATCAAGTTGACAATATTAATCATCACAACATCCTATATTATAGATGCAATTACCTAAGATTCCTCTTATCTGAATTGCTAGGTACTACTACTAGGTGACTCAGTCACCAGTTGACAGCATTGCACAGCATGAAGGGAGGCAGAAAATAGTGAACAAGAGTGGAACTGGAAAAACCGTAGCTGACACTATGTGCTGATGACATCTCACAGATGGCAAAGGGCATCACTCATAGAGCAGGACAGCTGTGAACAAGGACCTGTTAACATCTACCTGTCATTTTCTATATATTCTATGTATCTATATCCTCATGGTCCTTACTAGCCGTGAGAAATAAGAATGTATTTAAAGATTCTCATCATATTTCCTATACAATTGATGGGTTGGAAAGAACTTTTATCCCTATCACCACTTTTCTAGGTGTGAAATGAACTCTTTTGTTTACTTTCTATGATATTATCACTCTTCCCAAATGAGGAATAACTAATCTGATTGCTTAGAGGCAGAAATTTATTGAGCTATGCTTTTGAGTCAGTGAGGCAGGGTATTAAATAGCTCACTTGGACCTGTGTATAGGCTCTCTTTCTTTTCCATTGTATTCCATACTATAAAGTTCTCCTACTTTGCCCTATCCCCACTTGTTTTGGTGACTGGTGGACAGGCCTTAGAGCTGGCCACAGAGGTAAAGACGCAGAATGTGCTCTGCAGACCCATCTCTCCCCTCACGCAAGTCCACCCCTCCACTGCCCTGGAATCAAGGTCCATTTTGCAATCCAGCTTTACCAGAGTTATACATTGGCAGTTACTGGACAAGTGCTTTGTCAATTAATAAAACTGATACTATATTCCAATGTGTTCTTCCCATCAGCTAAAACCCAGAGAAGAGAAAGGGTAAGTCTTTCCCTCAACTCTATCATTAAATTATCCACATGTGGCCATTTAAATTTAACTATAATTAAAATAAAATTTTAAATTCAGTTATTTGGTCACACCAGCCACATTTCAAGTGTTCAGCTTACTAATACCAGCCTCTTAGAGCTGGTGGCTACCATACGGGACAACACGTAGAACATTTCCATCACTGCAAAATGTCCTATTGGACAGCACTGCTCAAGCAGATTTTCATATTCTACTCTACAAGGGCACTTCCCCCTATGTTAGTTGATTTGATTCTAACAACTCTACAAGGTGGACAAAGCAGATATTACTATTTTACAAATGTTTTTAAGGTTGTTCTCCAGATGACAAAACAGGTTTTGAGGTTAAATTAATTGCTCAAGGTCACACAACAAATTAGGAACTAAAACTTTAGTCTTCCCAAAGTCTACAATGCTTGACATCTGTACTGTTACAATAAATTTTACCTGCAGACTCCAATCTATGAGGCTTTACTGATATGTAAAGCCAAAGAAAGTAACTCATGTTTCACTGACTGCCTAATTTGTACTCTTTAGCTGTTAGTGTACAACATGACATTTTAGAGAGAGTTCATCATGTGTCTTTCATCATCAGCAGACTAAGGAGAGCTCTTGGCAGTAAGAATAAATTCTAAAAGGGGAGGAGCAATTTAATTCTTACGACATTGGAGATCTACAGAAGGGTACTTTGTTCATATGCTGCCCACTAGCCACCACTGGATCCCTATTACATTAAGAACTATTTTTTTTCCCTAGATTTCACAGCTTCTGAAAACACAGTATAATCATTGGCCAATTAACAATATAAATTTGATAATGTTCACACACACACACTGAGAACTTCCCATAGACCCGTTTAAAATTTCTTTCCTCTTTTGTCTTCCACACCTAATTTTACTATTGTATTATTTCACTAGGCAAAGTTTCAATGTTCTTGAAATATGGATGTTAAAACACTCAGGAGATTGCTTTCATTGGAGAACAAGTCTTAGTCTGCAAATCTAGTATCACCTGCATAGTACTTACATGTAGAAATTTCAGATTCAGAACTCAATCAAAATGCATATTTCAAGTGTTATATTAAAGTGTTTCTTTTATATTTAGGTGTTTTCATTCATGGATTATTTCTGGATGGGGCTTCCTGGAATAGAAAGATCAAGAAACTTGCAGAATCGCATCCCAAAATTCTTTATGATACAGTGCCTGTGGTTAGTAAATTCTAATTACATATACATGTGGAATTATTTTATACATATTTTATATATTATATATAAAATAGACCCCATATAGTGTGTGTATATGTGTATACATATGTATATATATATAAATACACACATATACAGTCAATTCTTGTTATTCATGGTAATTACGTTCTATAAAGTTGCTTCCAACATTGAATTAGCAAATACTGAACCATTGCTCCTGGGGAAATAAATACAGGGTTCTTTCTTTGGTCACAACACTTTCGTTAGCTGATCAGTAAGTAACCTTATTTTATGTGTCTGTTTAAAGACACCTTATTTAATATACAATGTTGAGTCATTAACATTAACTCATGGTCAAAATGCTATGAGCTTTGTTGAGGCATGAGCTAATATTTTCTCTATGAGGCGCATCAGCCTTCTTGCACTTAGCACTAGCTGGGCGCAGTGGCTCACGCCTGTAATCCCAGCACTTTGGGAGGCCGAGGCAGGCAGATCACCTGAGGTCGGGAGTTTGAGACCAGCCTGACCAACGTGGAGAAACCCCGTCTCTACTGAAAATACAAAAATTAGCCAGGTGTGGCGGCAGGTGCCTGTAATCCCAGCTACTAGGGAGGCTGAGGCAGGAGAATCGCTTGAACCTGGGAGGTGGAGGTTGCAGTGAACTTAGATCGCACCATTGCACTCCAGCCTGGGCAACAAGAGCGAAACTCCGTCTCCAAAAAAAACAAAAAACAAAACAAAACAAAAACCAAAACAGCACTGCGTTACACATGGGGGTCATTTAAAAGTGAAATCGCCAACAAAAACACAAAAATGTGAAAAACATGGTACTAAATAGGCCATGAAAAGGACACTTGTTTACGGTCATGAGGTGAAACAAGAAAGCAGAGCCTCACCTGGTTCAACCTGAGATGGGAACATGTGTTGGATGACGCAAATCTTTGATGCTCTGCAAATGTCCACCAAGGAGCGCGACAATGCTGCCAATTGATTTTAGGATTAGAAATAAACTTTGGTGAGTAGGCAAACTTGGAAATGTGGAATCCACAAATAGTGAGGTCCACTGCATAAACATACACTGGACTTATTATGTTTTTCTTATACTTTGACTTGAAAATGTGAAACTTGCATATTAAAGATTATGAAAATCATCAATTTAAAAAGCTACATTTCCTAGGCACCCATCTCCAGCATTGGCAGATTAAGCTTTATAAAATATAATTAAGTTTCCATCTATAACTGCATCATGAGAAAATGGCTTAAGAAAATAGCAATTTGAAGGGTAGGTCTGGGATGCTGTGATAAAATATAGGCAGTGGGACTTATGTGAATTCTTTTTGCAAGATTCTGGCAGCAGCTCAAAGACAGGTAAAAACCCCTTCAGAGCAGCTGTAACAGGATCAGTGAGGGGTCAACTGACAGCCATTTGCGAGAAAGCTGTCATGTATTTTAAAATACCGTGAGAAAATACAAGACCCAAATTGAAAGTTGCAAGGACAAATAAATGCAATTTCAGGAGCTGATCAAAATTGAGTCTTTCACGTGGAAACTCTTAAGTAGTTTGCAGTGTGTACAAGAAGAAATTAATTTATAAATGGATAATGATTCTCCTGAATAAGGAGCTAGTTAGAAATAAAAATTATCATTAGAAAAATCCCCTGGGGTTGAAATGAAATCTGAGTTAGGAAGAGTGCTTCGAGTTTTACATAGTAGTTAGTATCTGCAAAACTGCCTTGTGGATCCCCCTTATGAAAATCTGGATTCCACAAGTAAGTGGGAGAAATAGAGAAACTTGCATACTTATAAGCTCCTTCAACAATCTGTGTTTTGACCTGAGAAACCTAAAAGAGGGGTCTGAACATTGCGGCTGTCAAGTCCTATCATCTCGAGGATTGCTATTACTTCTACTCCAGAAAAATAAATTGAATTAAATTCTAAAATATCTTTATGAACATAGTTCTTACTCTTACATTCAAAGATCAAATTGCCTCAAAATCTTATTTTTAAGATTGATGAGGTCTAATAATAAATTACAGGAACTTAATGATAAAAAGAATGGGGTATAGATTGTAGTTATAAAGGAATGCAATTATATTTTAAACAGCATAATATATATAGTATCTCCTTTATAATAGTCTCCTAAAATGGGAAGGTTCTCTAGCTATACAGCTGTTGATAAAAATCCCTTCAGAATTTTTTGGGACTGGCTTTCAATTAATATAAAGGCACACGATTCTGAGTATCAGTGTGGCAATTCTCTCCTTTTAAAGTGTATCTGATTTTTTTTTTTATCATTGTAAGCACCAAAAGTCATTTCCCAGGTCATTGTGGCTGAGAGATAAATAGTTGGAAAATATGCTTTTAGACAGAGTAGGTGAAAACTATTTTTTTTCAGTTATGAGAGTTCTATAAAATGTTTTGAGCAATCACAGCACTGCTGGTGAAAATAAATCTATTTGGGCCACAGAAATTTGCATGCATAACCTTACTCTGAGAATACTATATTAGGCTGAAACGTATGTACATTTAACAGCCTTGACTTAAAGAGGTGTTATGTACTTTCTTCCAGATGTGGCTAAAGCCCTGTAAGAGGGCAGATATACCGAAACGGCCAAGTTATGTTGCTCCATTGTATAAGACAAGTGAGCGGAGAGGAACATTATCCACCACTGGCCATTCCACGAATTTTGTGATTGCCATGACTCTTCCCTCTGACCAACCCAAGGAACACTGGATTGGACGAGGTGTAGCACTGTTATGTCAACTTAATTCATAACCAGAAGACGTCATTTCCTTGTTCCTACTTCTTGTTGGATGGCTAAGTAGAAAGCATATTTTACTACTTAAACCTTTTTTTTGGTTTAAATACATTTGACTAAAGTTGTAATTATGAATTTACTTATGAGCAAATGCAGATAAACTTAATATGATTCATACTTAAATGTAAGGAAATGTTCTAAAACAAAGACTAAAGAAAACACACTGGCATATTTGCTCTCTTCGAGTAACAACTTTATTTTGGAGGAGTTCCATAAGCATTAGGAACATACATAAAATGACACACCACTGTTGACAATGAAAAAAAACAGCATTTGATATTTTCCAGCTTTTTAAGTTAAAAAAATGATTCAGTTAAAACAAAAGTTTAGATATTTTAGCAAGAATCACCTTGCAGGACCATAATCACATTTAAGCCACTGACTTACTGTTAATGGAAAAAATTCACACTGCATCTAGTTACTATAGTATTTCTAAGCATAATCACAGCTGATTGAATGCAATGTGATATATACCAAAATTCATATGGATGTCACACAGTGACAGCATTGTACAAGTAACATTAATGACCTCCAACAAACACATTTTAAATTTTAGACTGGTCAAGCTAAAAGGAATGTTGGGGCCAACAGAAATGTAGTGGAATTCAGATTGTCTATTAAGACTTGAAACTATACATTAGAATGATGTGAAAACTAAATAATGGTGGAACCCTAATACTAGCAGCAACTGTTACAGCCCTCTTAAAAGATTTGTAAAATCTAGCAAATAAAGATAATACAATTTTTGAGAGAATATAAAACTTCATATACTTCAGCATAACCCACTTGTTTTAACTCAGGCATTTATTTTAAAACTGGGAGTATATTCCAGCTATTGCTTTTATAAAGGTTCTAAAATGAAGCAGATTTAATGCTGGAATGCAGAATCCTACTTGGGTATAAAAACCCAAAAATGAACTATAAATATATCTTGGGTTCAGAAATCAAGATATATGAATCACTTGAAGTTGGCAGTACTAAATAAAATATCAGCACCTTTTAGCTAGGTTGCTTGAAGGGCCAAGCAATGAGATGAGGACTGTCCTAATTAATTCAGTGCCCAATGCTGAAAATAATCTATGTATAAAACTTCTACTTATTATAATAAGGAGGCCATGGAGTAAGTCAGAAATAATTTTTCAGATTCAAGCATAAATTAAAGAAATAACACCTAAGCTCCCTTGCTTATAGCATACAGAAAAAACACTGGCAATAATCTATAAATACCTGGATGCATGTGCTGCTCTCAAAGTTTTGTTTTAAAGTTCATAGAGTAGGAGGAAAGAAGAGTACTAAATGAAAACATTTTAGATGGAATGGAAAAGAGTTTGGCTCTTATATATTTAAACAATAAGATTGTTACAGCAGCTACACTGGTTGCCAAGCAGATTAAAACAAAGCTAGCTGCACATAGTTCAAATACAGTTTACCTGGCATAAATGAAGACCATGTGGCATTAGGATGTAAACAGAAAGCTACATGCATATGACTAGTAATACAATTAAGTAAAAATTCAGGATAAACATGGCTTGCACTTCTCACAAATCATTCACAATTATGGTAGGAGAACAGGGCACCTAAAAAAGAGACTAATCCCTATCAGGCACCAACAGCATATCTTGGCACAAGATGATCAAGTGATTTCAGCTGAGTAATTTAAATGTATCTTCCAAGTCACTTGGGTACCATGACAGCCATGGCAATAATGGAGTTTATCCTAGTAACTGTTCTAAATTGACACTTCATGTACAGATTACAGACATGGTAAACTTCGATTTTCTGCTTTACAACCTTGTAGCCAGCCACAGCATGTGCTCTTGGTTCCAATGCCAAACTGGTAAAGCAATGTGAACATTCAGAACTTATATTTCCCAGTTAACTAGTTGGTACTGTTAAAATAGGAAAATCAACTATTTAAACCACGTTTGGTTCATTTCTTTGATATTTTCAAAGAGAGTTACAATTTTTTAAAAAGAGAACATTGACCACATGCTCCAAACCCTCACCTCCCCCGCCAAAAAAAAAAAAAAAAATTAAAGTAAAAAACAAAACAGAACACCCCAACACCAAGTATTATAATAATACAAGGAACCATTATGAATCTTTCATTAAACTGAAGCTCACACAAACATACAATCACAAATTTCAGTAGTTTAGGCTGCAGGTTTAAACACTATGCAAATATATACAAAAATAGTAACTCTAGATTCAAGAATAAGGGCTTTTCCCAATGCTAAATTCATACTCTAATGCAGCCTGAGCTTTCCTCTAGTTCCTATGTCTACTTTATGCAGTTTCAAAGTTGTGTCAAGTTGATCCCTATCAATCAATCACCACATGTATGTATGTAGCTGAATTTCCCTATCAATCACCACATGTATGTATGTAGCTGAATTAAAGGGCACTACAATTCATTCTTAAAACACACAAAAAAAATGTCTCCCCAAAGTCCATTTAAAATATTTTTAAAGTTTAAATGATTTTTTTTTGGTTCGATCTCTATTTCTGCATAGCCACAGAAGTTTCTACTAATAAAGAGACTAGTGTTTTATATGATTATTTTGTGAAGTCTTAATCAAACATATCAACACTGGTTCATGGAGTCCCGTATTCTCCTCTCTTTATCACAAGCTATATATTTTTAAAAGACCCCTACGTGCAGGGAAAACAGTACTAAGCACCAGCCTTTTGTGGTTAGGCTCAAATCTATGAAACTTGTAAGTAGTGCAAGCCACTGACTTTCCTTTGAGCAACGTGCATACAGTACAAGGAACAGATGCAAAGCTGCATGGTAACAAACATTCTCGTAATCAACAGTGATTACTGGGAAAGGTCAAAACTGGATGTCAAACACAATTTTGTCTTCATAGAGGGCAATCACCAGCATAATGGCAAATCCAAAAAGCAATCCTAAATTCTGAAGGATGAATTGCCCCACAGGACAAAAGCCATGTTCTTCATTGTCACCATCACCATGCAACATTTCTGGAAGCTAGAAAAACAGATCTTCACATTAAACTTTGTATAATACTTCTGCTCAAAACAGTTTTTAAAAACATTTTCCTACTTTTAAGAAAATTAATGACTAAAGTGTAACTATACACAAAATAATTATTTTATTGAACACAATGCTACCCACCAGATGTATTTTAGTCAAATACTGAAGAAGTTTTATGCTTTCACTAGTCATTAAGGAAATACTAACTCTGTTCCCTCCTCCTCATCATCCCCCACAACAAATACTTAAAATATACCCATTAGTCATTTTTCACAGTTACTATCCACTGTCCTTATAAATTCTGACATTTTACTTTATGCTAAAGCATAAAGCAACTTATTACCAATAAGACAGACACTCCAAAAAACGATCACCACAATTCCCACATTTACTAATGTATCTTAAACTCAATAAGAAAGCAAGATTCTTGGGCCGGACACAGTGGCTCACGCCCATAAATCCCAGCACTTTGGAAGGCCAAGGCAGGCGGATCATGGGGTCAGGAGTTCGAGACCAGCCTGGCCAATATGGTGAAACCCATGGGTGTGGTGGGGCGTGCTTGTAGTCCCAGCTACTCGGGAGGCTGAGGCAGGAGAATCATTTGAACCCGGGAGGCAAAGGTTGCAGCGAGCCGAGATCACACCACTGCACTCCAGCCTGGGCAACAGAGCAAAACTCCATCTCAAAAAATATATATATATATTTTTTTTAAAAAAGGAAGATTCTTTTGGGAAATGCCTAATTCAAAATGGTTTCACTTCTTCACTCTTTTCCACTTGAAATTCTCATTTCCCACTGCACATGACAGCAAAGAGATACTTGGGGACAAATCCAAATTGGCATCTCTATGCCCTTAAGCCATTGCTTTCATTCCAATAATAGACACAGAAAATAACCTAGCAGAGCTATCCAGCATAACTAGTACCAAGTCATGCACACTGCCCTCACAGTGTACTCTATTCTCTTAATATTGTTAAAATTTCAAAATTCTGAAAATTGTCACATCTTTGAAGGCATAGTGCTTTGAAAAGTTCATATATGGCTGGGCGTGGTGGCTCACGCCTGTAATCCCAGCACTTTGAGAGGCCGAGGCGGGCAGATCAACTGAGGTTGGGAGTTCGAGACCAGCCTGACCAACATGGAGTAACTCCATCTCTACTAAAAATACAAAATTAGCTGGGTGTGGTGGTGCATGCCTGTAATCCCAGCTACTCAGGAGGCTGAGGCAGGAGAATTGCTTGAACCCAGGAGGCAGAGGTTGCGGTGGGCCAAGATCACACCGTTGTACTCCATCCTGGGCAACAAGAGCAAAACTCCGTCTCAAAAAAAAAAAAGAAAAGAAAAGTTTATATACTTAATTTCTAAAGCATACCACATACTATTACATCTAAGAATAATCTGTAGATTCAAAATATAAAAATTAAATTCCTTTAATTTGTCTAAGTAAATAAGATTTGTGGAAGAAATACATTTGCATCATTATAGGCATACATTCTTTCCACCCAAACCTAATCTAAAATTGTGAAGGAATTGCTACTTCCAATTTTTACTTTCACTTTTCTGCAAACATAATTCAAATTTGCAATCAATATCTATAGAAAGATGACACTGATATGCTACCCTCTGGGACACTACGTTTTGCTCCACAACAGTATCTTGGTGCTTTGGTTTAGGGAGGAGAAATCTAGTGTTAAGTCACATAATTCTTAATTCATACATACTTCTTCCTGTCTAGGAAGAAACATCATTATTTGTTATTAAATAATGGGTATAATTAATCTAACCACCATGCTCTGACAGTGCTACGGTATATTTTAGCAATCTCCTAAAGGTCATATTTAAAAACTACAGCATGCTATCATAAATTCTGTTTAAAAGTCTATGGAAATGGTATATAATAGCTAGTAAAGATTATTTTCTTGTCCAAACCATTCACAAAATCACTTTACCAAATCAACTAATGGTCTAAGAGTTGGCAAACCATGCTGAATCTGGCCATGGCTATTCATTTACGCATTGTCTATGGAGCTTTTGTGCTACAACAGCAGAGGCGCTGTCCCAGGAACCACTCATTACAACAGTTGAATAACTGTGATAGAAACCATATGGTCCCCAAAGCCTAAACCATTTACTATCTGGCCCTTCAAACTGAAAGCTTCCTACATATGGTTCTAGTAAGAAGACTATTTTACTCTATCCTTTCTCCTCCTTCCAAGTTTTTATTGTTACAAAGATTTTTCATTATGACTTTCCTTAAATACTTAAGCATAAACAATATGCAGGATGTTTTACAGAAATATGCCCTCTAGATATGTATACATACCAACTAGAATAGGAACTATGGCTTTGCCACATTTAATTCTAACCTGAATGTCAACACGCACACTGTTTGTCATAACCACAGCTAAGAGCCAACCAACACCTACCGGTACGGCCATACTTGTTTAAAATACTACACAAAAATGCTTCGATACTGATTGATAAACAGCACCACCCAAAGTCCTCTACAACTAGATACTTCCACCTGGATATCCTATAGGTATCTCAAACTAAAACTTCTGGTACTGTTGATCTCTTATTGAATGGCTTTAAATCAATAAAAGTCTTCCTCCATAGAGCCAAAGTGGTCTTTCTGAAACAAAAATGTGATCGTGTCATTCTTCTGCTTAAACTTTTTCATGGCTCTGCAAAGTTTACGAGGTAAACTCCCATCTTTTTGGTATGGCATGTTGTGTGACTGTCAGGATATGGCCAACACCCACCTGATAACAATATGGATCCATTTTTTCCTACTTAACATTAGAAAATACCCAATTTCTGTGTTGTTAAAATCTCACAAAATATATGTGGATAGTTTCTTCCCTTTCTCTTGAACATTTAGAGTGTTTCCAATATAATTGTGACATTATAAATACTACTGCAAAGAACCAAGTAGTGAGGTTTTATTTTTGTTTGCTTGTTTTATCAGGAGTAGTCATGTTATTTCCTCAGAATATAGTCCTAGCTATAGACTTACTGTTCAAAGGAATGATGTTATGAATCATTCAGCTTCCTCCTACGACCCTTCCCCTTGCTTCTAATAAACTCCATTCTTTAGGACTCAGCTCGGATTTTTTGACATAAAAACTTTCTATTCCCTAACTTTTTAGCCAGCCTCGCTGTAGTTCCACGAACATCGTGCGAAACTCTATCATAACACATATCAAAATAACTGTAATTATGACTACTTTTCTTCTTCATTAAACTGTAAATCCTTTCTGTAAAGACTCATTCTTGTATCTGTAACTTTCTAGTGTTACAGATTTAAGGAAATACTAACTATAAATTTCCAGCAGTATATAAAATAAGACAAAAATGCCTGTCCTCCCAGAGCTGACATCTTAGTGGGGAAGACAATGAACACGATAAATAAGTAAAATGGTGTTAATAGGTTGAGACACATGTACAAAGGAGAAAAAGTAAAGCAGGGATAGAGGATATGAAATGTTGAAGGGGAGATTTAAATTTTAGATAAGATGCCTCTTAAGCAGGAGCTAGCCATGAGGATGTCTGCAGGAAAACTATTCCAGAGGGGTGATCAGCAAGTGCCACAGCCCTGACGCAGAGTGTCCCTTGGGGAGAGTGGGAGGATTTGAAGTAAGGATAGGAAAACTAAGGAGGACAAGGGAGTGGAAATGTTCAAGGATGATGAAAAACTTTGCAAGTCAAAGAAAGAACTTTAGGACTTTTACTCTGAATGGTGTGAAAAACCACAATGTGAAGCACACAAACGGGATGATGTGATCTATATGGCTTAAAAGGATCGCTCTAGTTGAGCTGATCAGAGTTGGAAGGCAGGACAAGGACAGAGCAGGAAGAGCAGTTAAAAAGAGAAAGATGGTGGTGGCTTGGATGAAAATGATGAGGGTACAGATGGTTAGGCGAAAGAGGCCTCAGGACTTTCTGGCAAACAAGATGTGGGAGGGCAAAAAGTTGAGTCAAAGGATGACACTCAGGCTTTTTGAGCAACTAGGAGAATAGAGGTATCATCATTTCTGAGATGGAGAATTCTACAAGACAGGCTGGTCAAGGAGTAGTGGTGGCAATGTCAAGAGCTGTTCTGAACATGTCAAGTGCACAATGCCTTTTAGACATTCAAGTACAGTTGGATTAGTCTGGAGTTAAAGGCCTATACTAAAGATACAAATTTAGGAATTATCAGCCAACAAACATTTAAAGCCATGAAACTAGATGAAATTACTTATATCTTTTGCCAACATTTAGAGGCAGGGGGAGAAGAGGAGGATCCGGTAAAGAGTCTGAGAAAAGCTAGCAAGGTGGAGAAAAGGCCAGGAAATTGTGGTATTATAGAAACCTACTGACAAAAGACTGGGCGTGATGGCACATGCCTGTCATCGCAGCTACTTGGGTGGCTGAGGCATGAAAATCGCTTGAACCCAGGAGGCGGAGGTTGTAGTGAGCTGAGATCATGCCACTATACTCCAGCCTAGGCAACACAGCAAGACTATCTCACAACAAACATAAACAAACAAACAGAAGCCTACTGACACAAAAGCATTTCAAAGAAAAGAGAATGACCAACTGTCAAGTTCTGCTGTTATGACAAGAAAAATGAAGACTGGAAAATGACTAGCAGACTTAGTGATGCCATGGTCAATGGTTAATTTTACAAAAGCAGTTCTGGCAGAAAAGTCTGGGGGAAAACCTGCTTAGGTTTGGCTCAACAAAAGAGGAAAATTTAAAAATAAACAATGGGCAGGGCATGGCTGGCTGGCTATAATCTTAGCACTTTGGAAGGCTGAGGCTGGAGCATTGTTTGAGGCCGGGCATTCAAGACCAGCCTGGGCAACATAGTGAGACTCCAGGTCTACAAAAAAAAAAAAAAAATTAGGCATGGTGGTGTGCACCTGTGGCCCCAGCTACTCAGGAGGTAGAGGCAGGAGGATCACTTGAGCGTGGGGAGTCGAGGCTGCAGTGAACTATGATTGCACCATTGCATTCCAGCCTGGGTAACAGAGTGAGACCCTGTCTCAAAAAATAACCCGAAACAAAAAAACCAATGAAAATGTCCTAAAAGAGAGCAGCAATAGGGTGATAGTTAAAGGGGAAGTTGGAACTAAGAGAGGTCCCCCACCTTTTTAAGAAGGGAGAAGTAATATGAGGTTTATAGGCTAATAGAAATAATCCAGCAGAAGGGGGGAAATGGTGTGGGAAAGAGAAAGGAGAACTTAAGGGAGTTAGCACGAGGGGATCAGTTCTAGGGAACAGTTTGCAGGAGCACCAGCTAGGAAGTTTCCTTTTGGTAACAGGAAAGAATGTAAATGGGCATAGATAGAGAAGGTAAGCAGAAGTGATGATGAGAACTTGTGGATTGATGGCTTCAGTGTTCCTCATGAAATCAGAAGCAAGGTTATCAGCTGAGGGTGAGAATAGGAAATGAGATATTAAAAGTCAGCAGGGAAGATGACTATTCCTAGGTAACTTTGTCAACAAAAAGAAACAATTGTTTACATTTTCGAAACCTTCTATGATAAATAGGCATTAATTCTGTGATTAAAAATTTAGGCTGGGCCGGGTGTGGTTGCTCACATTTGTAATCCCACACTTTGAGAGGCTGGGGCAGGAGGACTGCTTGGGCCCAGGAGTTTGAGACCAGCCTGGGCAACACAGCAAGACCCTATCTCTATAAAAAAAAAAAAAAAAGTAAAGAAAAAATTATTTTTGCTGGCTGTGGTGGCAGGCACGTGTAGTCCTAGCCACTCAGGGGCTGAGGCAGGAGGATTGCTTGAGCCCAGGAGGTCGAGGCTGCAGTGAGTCATATTCATGCCCTTGTACTCCAGCCTAGGCAACAGAGTGAGACCCTATCTCATAAAAAAAAAAAGGCTGCATAATTTTGAAATAAGACTGTGATGATCTTACCAGAAAAAAAGAGTAAATGTCATATCTAGTCAGACAACCAACCAAAAAACCTAATTGCTAGTTCTGTAAATACACTGTCTAACATATTTGGGGTATTAAAGTAAAATCAAAATAAAACAAATGGTTAGCATTTACATTTAACTTTAAGCTAAATTTAGAAATAAGAGAAATTACATAAACCCTATGGAATATATATCACTTCCTTCCAGAAGACTGGCTTACCTAACAGGAATAGTATTTCTCTCCTGTTTGCCATAAAACAAACTCAAAAAATTAATTTTGCTAACAAAAATACAACACTTCTACACCAATATTACAAAGTCTTTAAAGTAGTATAATAATTCTGTAATTCTAACTCTACTACTAATGATTAAATAGTAACATCATTTGGACAGATACTTTCAGCAACTCAACTGGTTTCCATAAAAGGAAACCTCCTACTTAAATGTCTTTCCTTAGGAGATTATTTAGGATATTATGTCTTTAAAATGAGTTATATTTTTAAAAATAGTTTGGCTTCAAACCACTTCCAAGGATTTCTTTCATTTGCAGGTTTAGTACCACAAAAAAATATAAAGTATCTTACCATATCCACCAAGGCTACATAGAGGAACATGCCTGCAGTGACTGCAAAGATCCAAAGTGTGATATTATTGGCATACTGACCCACAGCTGTGCCTATGAGCATGCCTATGTAAGCCATCATGGCAGAGAGGAGGTTGTATACAATTGCTTGCTTTACAGTCATGCCTGCTTTAAGAAGAACTGCAAAATCACCTGCAATTAAGAAACAATGGGAATGTTTTAAAACCACAGGATTTAAAACACAAATCTGAATGGAGAAAACAAAATCAGCATTAAAAAGATACACACTTTTAATAAAAACATTTTATGTGATATATAAAATATTTTACTTATTAAACCACAATGCATGCAAAAACTTGGATGAATCTCAAAGGCATGATACTGAAAGAAGACCATCTGAAAGGTTATTCATCTATTGTGAAACAGACAAAACTATAATAATGAAGAACAATTAGTGGTTGCCAGGGGACAGAGATGGTGGAGAGCTGTGACTCTAAAGGAAGAGCACGAGGCAGGGGTTGTTGGGGGTGACAAAGCTACTCTGATCCTGATGGTGGCAGTGATTACAGAAATCTATATATGTTAAAATTCAAAGAACTGTACTCACAAAAAAGTCAATTCTACTGTATAACTTAAATGTAAAATTTTTACAAAAGAAAAAAACACGGTCACCACTCTTCTTGTAACCAACAATCAAGACCTCCCTGCTAGAACTTCTACCCTTTCTTCAAAGGGAAATGACCTAAGGAAGAACAGAGGTAACAGGTGCTTTAAGTATATTTTATGCTATGGTTACATTTATTTTTTTTTTCCCAGAAAGAAAATCTTTAATCCTGAAAATTCTAAAAATGTAATAAGAATGAAGAGCTCTTCCTACCACTTTTCCATGCTTCTACAACGATGCACATAAATGTCTGGCTGAGGCTCCGAAGAGCATCAACAATGCTGGAAATAGAGTAAATGCCAGGTTCTTATTAAGCCATGCTCCAAAGTCTGTTTCTAACTGTGATGATGAAGAATGGTGACATTGGTGACTGTGAAATCATCCATGACCACAGAGCTGATGTAAGACAAAAACTCACAGGAGGGAAAATACTGAAATGTTTTTCTAAGGATCCTCAATGGACTCTCCTCCTGCCACCCCCTCCCTCCCAATTAAGAAGAAAGGCACTTTTCTTATTCATCTGTCTAAAGTTGGAACATTATCTGCAAGCTTGACTAGTGCCTATGAAAAAAATGAAGTTGGAACATTAGGGGGAAAAAAATATTGCTCAGAGAAGTGTCAGTGGAAGGGCAAAATGATGCTAGAGACAACAGTATTGAAGCTAATGGGTCAAAAGCAATAGTTTCTTCCACCTTGAAGAGGTATGAAAGAAAAAAACCCATTAGCTTTACTTACTATAATAGTTTTGTTTCAGTTACTACATGAACAAACATCTAATCAATTATTGAACACTCAGCATATGCAAGGTGCTATACAGAATACTGACTGGGCTTGTTTCTTTCCCTTAAGAAAGGATCTTAACAGCTACGTATCTAAAAATACATGATCTGTTCTTCTATACCTCTCATGGTTACAAGGTCACAGTCTATAACAAGGAGAAGTTAACAATAAAGAAATTACTGCAAGGTATATTACCTTCCAACAAATTGCTACAAACTAAACACTGCAGCATTATTTTGGAAAGTTAAGATAATATACCTAAGGAGATTATTTACCAGTGGTTTCTAAGTTGTAATTGTCCAGTTTTCACCTAATGCTATTCTCCTTACATCTTTTCTCCTCTGATCCTAAATACCTTAATTATCCTGCTGAGACCTGGATTTAATATCAGCTTTTATCTCTTCTCTCTCCTGGAGTTTTGTTTAATTTTCTCCAGTCTTTCTCAGCTTTTTCTCTGTGGAAAGAGCTCCCTAACTTCCCTAACAAATTTCCTCTTCTTGTTTTCAATAAATCACACACCAACTGTGCTAAAGAGGCAATTTCATTTAGCAGGTTACGTAAAACAAACTGAGACTACAGAAGTGTCTTTTAGGTTGCAAAATGCATTGCTTCCTTTTATAATTTAATAATGCGTTTAAAAATGAGCATTATTTAATATTCAATGAACAACGGTGTCATGGGTACAAAATACATCAATTTTGTTGCCTTCTCTAATATTACTGGATAGCAAGATGGTTTAAGTTCCTTCCTAAGTAACAACCAAACAGCATGAATTAACTAATCAAGATCGAAGGTGAACTATTTTCATTTAATATTTTTATAAACTGTGGTATAATTACACAATTATTTCATTTTTTAAAAATGTAGACTTCTATGAATTTGGACAAACACATACACCCTATAACCATAAACACCATTAAACTCTAGAACTGTTTCATTACCCTTCCAAAATTTTTTTAGGCCACTTGCCCTTAGGCAACCAACAATCTGCTTTCTGTTCCTATAATTTTGCCTTTACCAGAACATCATCTAAATGGAAGCACACAGTATGTAGTCTTTCAAGTTTAGATTTTGTTCACTTAGAATAATGCATGTAAGACTCATTCATGTTACTGTGTATATCAGAAAATTATTTTATTGCTCAGTAATATTCCATAGATGAACCATAGTTTATTTATCTATATTCACTAGAAAGAACATTTAGGTTGTTCACAGTTTTGGGCAATTATGAAGAAAGCCACTGTACACATTCATAAACAGGCCTTTGTGTCAACATAAGTTTTCATTTCTCTTGGCCAGACACCTATTAAGTGGGGTCATTGGGCCATACACTTAAGCATATTTCTAATTTTATAAGAAATTGCATCCCCACCAGCAATGTATAGAAGCTCTAGCTGTTCCACATCCTTGACAGCCCATAATTTGCAATCCAGCATCTCAAATCTCATCTGTATACTTTCTTCAGTGAAACGTTTGTTCAAGTCTTTTTGTCTATTTTATTTTGTTGGGCTGTTTTACTATGATTGAAGTCTTTTGTCAGATATGTATTGTCCAAATATTTTGTCCCAGTTTGTGGCTTGCCTTTTTGTTAACTGTCTTTTGTGAAGAGTTTTTAATTTGTAAGAAGTATATTTTATGACTGTTTTCCCTAATGGAGCATGCTCTTAGTGCTGTATCTAAGAATACTTTGCCTAACCCAAGAACCAGAGATATTCTACATTTTCTTCTATTTTTAAGAGTCTCCATTTAGATTACCTACTTTGAGTTCATTGTTTTTTCTATAGTGAGATATGGGTCAAAAGTATTTTTCTTTTTTTTTTTTAATTGCATGTAGATGTCCAACTGTTACAGCGCCATTTGTTGAAAATACTATCCCATCCTTTCACCATGGAATTTTCTTTGTACTTTTGTTGAAGATAAACTGCCATATATATGAGGACCCTTTGCTTTGTTCCATTGCTTTATGTGTCTACTCTTTCATCAATTCCAACTGTTTTGATTACGGTGGCTTTATAGTAAATCTTAAATCAACTTTGCTGCCCTTTTCCAAAATTCTACTGGCTATTCAAGTTCCTTCCCCTTTCCATATAAAATATTTAAAAAGCTGTTCATCTCTGCAAAAAAGCCTGCTGGATTTTTTACTGAGAATGCACTGTGTCTATAGGAAAAAATTAACACCTTAACAATAGTCTTCTGGTCCCTGAACCTGGTATAGCTCTTCATTTAAGTCTCCTTTGGTTTCTTTTATTGATGATTTGTAGGTCTATGCATATTGTTAGATTTAAGCTAAATATTACATGTTTTTGATGCTATTATAAGTAGATCCTTTTTAAAATTTTAATTTTCAACTGTTGATTACTAGTATATAGCAATACAAATGATTTTTGTATAATTATCTTTGTATCAAGTGAATTATTTCATTTTAAAATCTATCTTGGTTGTAGTCTTATCTCAGGTTATAAATTCTCAAAGGTATCTGCATGTTTTTCTCTTTTTCCTCATTTCCCTTCTCAGTGAGAACCTGTATAAACATTTTAAAACTAAGTCAAAGGAATCCTCACAGCAGGGATTTATACTAAACATGCAAATCTATTCATCTTTTGATAAATCAATATTCTTTCCTTCCTGCTGACAAAGGATATCATTAGCACAATGAATGAGGTGTGCCTGCCAAAGCTGTTAAACTAATGAGATCCAATGCTATAGATGTTAACATCTGTTAACATCCACTATTGAGATTTTTTAAAACATGTATATATTTTAAGGTTCTTTATTCTTGTCTTAAATAATGGTTGTATACACATTAAAATTCTACATAAATGTATACAATGAATGTTCAATTTCCTATGGATAATTTAACACATTATGAAAATCTTATTTTAAATTTCTATGTAATCCTTAATTTGAGAGAAAGGAAAAATGTACAACACTATAACCTCTCTTAATTGAGTCTTAATAATATGGTTACATATTTTTTCTTTTTCAACTTTTATTTTAGAAGCAAGGGGTACATGTACAGGATTATTACAGAGGTATATTATGTGATGCTGAGGTGTGGGGGTATGACTGGTCACCCTGGTATACTGCACAATAGTACCCAGTATCCAATAGGTAAGTTTTCTAACCCTTGCCCCATGGCTATATATATATATATTTTTTTTATCAAAATGTTATTTCCTTGAAGCTGAAACACATTACTCAACATCAAGAAGAAAGTTTGGGAAATTGTGATAGAACAAGATGTCAAAATGGAAGGTGACCCACTCATAACCCAACATCCACAAGAATAATTCTGCATCTATCCACAGTCAAAAGCCTCTCTGTGGGAGTCTCAGAATTCAGGCAGGAGTCTGTGAAACCCTGGTGGAGTCCAAGACTCTGGGGCCGTTCTGAGAGTGCAGGCGACACCCAGGTGGTTGATCTGTCCTGAGTTCAAACCTGGAAACGGCTGTCTTCCTCCTGCCCTCTGGATGGTCCCCAACATTATATCCCCTATAGATGGCCTCCCCCTACTACAATTATTCTTCAAATGCTTATACGGTTCCTTATTGAAGGAAGGTGGAAAAAAGTGAAGAGATAAGACAAAGTTGTATTGTAACTTAAATTCAGCTACATAAGTTTGGCAAACACAGAAAAGACAGTAGTGACTTAATAATTCAGGCAGTTTAACCCACTACCACACCAGAGAGCAAACACAAAATGAGATGTGAGTTTGCTATTTCCTCAAATGCTTTCAATTTCTTCATGTCTCTTAGAGTCAAATTCCCTGAACTATATGTTATTCTATGGTTCTAAGGATATGTTTTTACCTATCACATTCCTAAACACAACTACAAAAAACACCTGCAGAAACTGCAGAGAGAAAAAGGGGTAAGTGGTAAGAAGGTAACCATCATTAATCTCTAAAACAACTTGTTTTCAATTCTGTGTCTCAATGAATATACCACTGGAAAAACAGCAGTCTGTTCAGAAACGGAACACTAGAACTTGGAATTACCAACTAAGGGTCAGTCTCCAATGTATTGCAATGTAATTGGAAAACATGTTTTTCCTCCAAGGGTCTGAGGTCAGTATGGAAATCTCAGAATTGTTTTAAGAATTCATAATAAAAAATGTAACAGGGCAAAATAGGTTTTAGATCAAATACATATGAAATGTGACATACTCTACTGCTTTGCCAACATCTTAACCTAGAAAGTGGGAAGTGGACTTCTCCCTGGCTGTATCTGCCATGCTTCTAACTCAACCTATAGAGGAATGAATTTCCCTGTGCTTGGGAGTTCTGAGGAAGAAGCTTGTATGCCTTTCTCCACATCCTGTTCCTCTCCGAGTAAGAATAGATGATCTGATCAGAGTAGGGACACTGACCTGGTCCTATTGTACAAAAGTGCCCTTTGCTGTGCCTTAAGGCAAAAACTAGGCTCCACAATCATATTTTTACTTCCTTTATTTATGGTTCCTAGACCACTTCTTAACTTGTTGATAGATACAAGGACCAGAGCCCTTTCTGTCACCTCCAGAAGAAGAAGCTAGGTCATTTCTTTACACTGTTTCTTCCCTAGTGGCCTATCCAGCTAGAGTATGGTATAGTTTATGTCAATTTAACATTAGTAAAAATGCACATTTTCTTTTTTTTTTTTTTTTTTGAGACGGAGTCTCGCTCTGTCGCCCAGGCTGGAGTGCAGTGGCACAATCTCGGCTCACTGCAAGCTCCGCCTCCTGGGGTCAGGCCATTCTCCTGCCTCAGCCTCTCCGAGTAGCTGGGACTACAGGCGCCCGCCACCACGCCCGGCTAATTTTTTGTATTTTTAGTAGAGACGGGGTTTCACCGTGGTCTCGATCTCCCGACCTCGTGATTCGCCCACCTCGGCCTCCCAGAGTGCTGGGATTACAAGCGTGAGCCACCGCGCCCGGCCAAAAAATGCACATTTTCTTAAAGCCCACTCCTTTCCCTCTGGCAAAATTCAGTATACTCTGGCTTGCCATTACTTCTCATAGCAGTAGCAACATCTCAACCTCTGATTTGTGGGATAAAACAGGTAGACATCTGAGGTCTGAATGACTCACTAGGGGGTCCTGGTCCAAGCAGTTCTCCGCTCCCGTTTTTTACCAGAGCTCTGCATTGGGTATCAAGGGCTTACCTAGCTATTAATGTATGTAATGCATTTGTTCCACATGTGGTTATCAGCCCTTGTGTGTCACTCCTTCAATGAGAAATTGCAGACAGAAAAGGGGTGGTAAGAAGGTAATCATCCTTAATCTCCAACTTGTTTTCAATTCTGTGTCTGAGTGAATCCTTCAAGGTTAGGGCAATTCAATAAAACCACACTTAAAGTTGAAGTAGCCTGACACTCCATTTATTGGGTAGTGGGTAGATGAACAGGAAGGAAAGTTGGAGGTTTTTCTAGTATATTATGGAGGTGTATGTATGATTATCCAAGTCTGTTACTAAAAATAGTTTTAAGTGAAAGATTAAATATGAGGCAACATGTTACTCATATATAAAAACTGATAGCCTTGATTTGTGGAGTTAGGCTAACAGCAGTATGTGATAGAGGAGAGTATAAGACATAGTATCTGTGCATTAAAAAACTACAGTTTAAGAAATACGGCATCTAACAAGAAAATGGGTGAAGGACCCCGAGAAAGCAAACAATAAAATTTAGAGGAAACAGTAATCCAAGGCATGAGGTAAAAGACGGTAATAAAGTTGAAGATTCTTAACATGATAAACTAGGAATACAAGTATTTGGGCCAGCCATGTAGGAGAATGGTATAAACAAGGAAACAGATTCAGGCACCCACACTACACATTTGGTGAATTGCATTTAGTTGAAATGAAAAACATGTAACAGGATGTACTGCAGGTAACCCTAAAAAGGTAGGTAGAGAGAAGAAGGGAAGGTCATTGAAAGTGTGACTCGTAGCTGGGCGTGGTGGCTCACACCTGTAATTCTTTAGGAGGTTGAGGGAGGTGGATCACTTGAGCCCAGGAGTTCAAGACCAGCTTGGGCAACATCACAACACCCTATCTATCAAAAATACAAAAATTAGCTGGGCATGGTGGTGCATGCCTGTAGTCCCAGCTACTCAGGAGGCCAAGGTAGAAGGATCATTTGAGCCCAGGAGGTCAAGGCTGCACTGAGCCGTGATCAAGCCACTGCACTCCAGCCTGGGCAACAGAGGGAGACCCTGTTACAGGGGGAAAAAAAAATGTAACTAATAAAATCCAGCTCTATTTTATATGTCAGGAAAGCTACTGGAAGACTTTAATTACATAAGAACATCACATTTAAGCAGATATATCTGGCAATGATATACTACCACAGAATAAAACCAGAGATATAAAGACTATGGAAACTGTCTAAGCAAAAACACCACAAAGGCAGTGATGACTTGGTCTGGATAAAGGATAATGGGCATGAACAAGAAATAAGATTATGTGTCTGAAGTTGGCAAGGTAAATGAAACCATACAGAATCAAGCCCCAAGGAATTAGCACCAAGTATGCACTAATATATTTTTGCTGCTTTATGTAAGAAGTTACTGATTTCTCAAGAAAATTACATGATAAGTTCTATTCAAAATGAGCAAATACTACAAATCAAGACAATTACGCACAAATACAGACATTTCATAGCCAGGTGAGTTTTCAGAAAAATTAAATTAGAAAACACATGAAAAAATCCCTTGCATATTCCAAAGGTGACATTAGTATTTTTTCTTTCAAATTAATGCCATCTCCATTTCCCTCAGATATTTTCCATGTGAATGAATATTTACATCTTAAGCTACTGTTTTTTAATTTATAAAAGAAGAAAACCAAAGCAGTATTGCATGTGGAGAGAAACTAAATTGGTAAACCAATAAATACCAACTAAAATAAAAAGAAATGGTTTACATCCATTACCTTGGTAAAAAAGTGAAAGTTAAGGCCAGGTGCAGTGGCTCACACCTGTAATCTCGGCACTTTGGCAGGCTGAGGTCAGGAGTTCAAAACCAGCCTGGCCAACATGGCGAAACCCTGTCTCTACTAAAAATACAAAATTAGCCAGGCGTGGTGGCGCAAGCCTGTAATCCCAGCTACTTGGGAGGCTGAGGCAGGAGAATCACTTGAACCTGGGAGGCGGAGGTTGGGGTGAGCCGAGATCATACCATTGTACTCCATCCCGGGCAACAAGAGTGAAACTCGGTCTCAAAAAAAAAAAAAAAAAAAACAAACAAACAAAAAAAACAACAACAAAAAAATTAGCCCGGCGTGGTGGCGCATGCCTGTAGTCCCAGCTACTTGGGAGGCTGAGGCATGAGAATCGCTTGAACCTGGGGGATGGAGGCTGAAGTAAGTCGAGATCACGCCACTGCACTCCAGCCTGGGCAGCAGAGCAAGACTGTCTCAAAGAAAAAAAAAAAAAAGAAAGTTAATGCCAAGTGCTGGGAGGGTTGTGGCAACAAGAACTTTCAGATATTGCTGTTTGGAAATCATACTGCTTTAGCATGCATACCCTAGACCTGTCAATTCTGTTTCTGAGTGTATATCTCAGAGGAGTCGACAGGTATCAAGTCTAGAAATGTTCAATGCACTACTATCTGTGACGGGATGAAATTAAAGGCCACGTGCTGTGTCCAATAATAGGTGCTAAATATGTAAAATATGGTGAAAGCACATTTCTGAGTACTGGGCAGAAACAACAGATTAAATTAACTCATCGTAATCAGGATGGAGAGTTTTAAAACATAATAATAAGTAACATAAGGTAAGAAACATAAGGGATGTATCAGGAAAGCAAACCAAAGTGAGGAGGAAGTAACCCATTTCTCTTTTAGAAAAAAAAATGCAGCTCATTTCTAGCACTAATTTCTAAGGGCAAATAGGAAATGCCTTCAAAAAAAAAAGAATGAAGTCCAACATAATATATATGATTACTATAGTTGAAAATGTATCAATAAACAAGAAAATATTTTTTAAATGAAAAAAGAAAAATACAGGTTTTTAAAGATTATTTTTTGAGTATTCAGCTCCATTCTACCAAAATCACATAAGAAACACATACTAGATTTTTGGGTATTAAGATTATAATATTAAAATATATAAAATGAAAACAGAAATCATCCAACCTTCTTACTTCATAGATAAAATAAGAGCTTTGGAAATAAATGATTACTCTAAAACCTCAGTGCTGGTTAGTAACCAAGGTAAGAACACAACCCTATCTTTAATAACCATCCAGATAACATTTTTGAACATCAATATTAACTTTCTATTATTTATGAAGAAAGACTGCCTTAAGTACATCTAGGACAACTTTCAATTATGTAATTGCAAACTTTACCCTGATTCTTTTAAAAATATAGTCTACATGGTATATGAAATAAAAGTAGATTAACAGCAAAATGTGGCATTTAAATTAGGAAATATTTCTTTTTAAAAGTTATATTTAGTGAACCAGTCATAATCTATAATCTTCATTATAACAGTAGAACTATGTTATTGAATGCAAAGGAAAACACACAGAAATATTTCATCAATCTTAAGGAGCATTTTTTTTTCATATTTTAACATCATGAAATATCTTACAATTACTGACACTATAGTTGCCATCAGCCATTTTTTTATGCTTGAACATCTCTGAAATTTGAATGCAAGTACAATTAAGGAAGTCTTAGATTTGATGAAATCTGGTAAAATTTTTAAGGTTATATTACCTAATTCATGTGGCAGTTCATGACAGAAGACGGCTATAGAAGTACTGATTCCTCCTGTCAATCCAGCACTGAAAGCTGCACCTGAGGAAGATAAGAAAAAAAACAAGTGAGGTTTGCTGATCTTAACTCTTCACATTTTCATTAATGACAGATGCAGTTTCTTTTGCCTATCTAAATTAATTTCTTAATATATGAGTGACTCACTTATCTTACACACTATAGTTTTTGAATATAGAGTGGGGTATAATAGGTATGTGACAACTAGATAAATAGCTATTCAATAAAAGCAATATTCCATATTGAATTTAATTCTCTATTTTTATAGCCTTCCAACTCACTAATATCTCGGGAATAGTAACAATTTTCAGAACTTCAAAGTAGTGGTTTGATGGTCAACTTTAAGTCTTATAAGTCTAAGATTGTACTTGCTCTCTCATATTGATCTTCATAGGGATTTAAATGGCTAACATCCTTATCAAAACTTTTCTAGACCTAGAAAATAAATGGCACAAAGTATTACTTGTCTGGTAGTGTTGAGGACTGAGGTCTGATTTATAAATGCATCTAGGTCTACTAGCAGAATTATTTATTCTTTAGTATTACAGCTACTATAGGCTGAGCATGGTGGCTCATGCCTGTAATCCTAGCACTTTGGGAGGCTGAGGCAGAAGGATTGCTTGAGGCCTGGAGTTCAAGACCAGCCTGGGAAGCATATCTAGACTGTCTCTATTTAAAAAAAAAAAAAAAAAACAGCTACTGTAAATTCAAAAACATGGTCTCCGCTTACTTCTGGGTGCTAAAAGAGTCTGGATCTCAAAGAAAATTATGTATTGATCACACTTAATGTTCTCTTTAACTGGTAATATCAGTTTACTTTAGCAAGATACTAATATATTTGAATTTAGTACAATGAATTTTCAATGTTGTAAATTTTTTTTTTTTTTTTTTTTGCCTTTTCAAAGATATGGCAAATTTATTAAACCTAAGATTGAAATTAAACTGTTCTCTTTCAGGGATATGTAAATGCATTTGAAAATATAATGTTAAGCAGCTTTTTTAATATGGTAACTGTACTTTGAGAAATCAAGTTATTAAAGAAATATACTATAGACATTTGTTTACATGTTCAAAAAAACCCCACTAAATTATACCCTTACACCTCCAAATGTAACAACTGAACACAAAACTGTAGCCTTTGGGAAAAATCAACTGACCAGAGTGATACATAACCGTATATTTGTTAAGCTCCAGCCAAATTTAATCGTACATATTATAGTCCATAAGATTAGCACAGACAGTCGTTTCCAGTCCACTTACCAATTGCAAGCCCATCACTGAAGTTGTGGATGCCATCCCCCATGATCACCATCCAGGCTATATTAGCTATTCCTGTTTCTTTCAGATCAGATCCAGAATGACAGGGGCCATGGGAATGATGAGAATGCTTATGGTGCCACTGGTGATTATGCTTCCTCAGCACAGTTTTGTTCTCACTGTGGTGGTTATGTGCAGCAGCATGGAGATCGTGCTCATGAATGGTATGTAATCCATCACTGTGAGAATGGTCTATGATTTTCTCCTCTTCTATACAAAGGTAATTTTTAGGAGGGGATTCTTGTTGGCCTTCTAAATCTGTCAGTTCAGTTTCATTAAGTCGATCTTCAGAAACAACTGAGTCATCAGTTCCTGTATTTATAGCAAAGGATATGCTTTATCAACAATTAAATGCATGGATATTTGCTAATTTAAACCTAGACAGAATAGCAGTGCAATGAACATTTCTTAAGTGAATGTCTTTTAGAATTCTTAAATAAATATATTTCCCTAAAATTATTTAGAAGCCATTCTAATAGAAAAATGATTTCTGGAGTTCAATAAAAAAATAAGCAAAACAAAACAAAACAAATATACACACACAAAGAAGAAATTGGGTTTGGGGGGAGATTCAAAAGATGCTCTGGACAAGGTCAATGGGAAGGAACTGAAATCAAAAGCAGGCAAAGTGAGGAGAAAAACTGGAAAGCATGAAGATAAAAGTTCCATAAGAGCTCATCTTTGGATAGAAAGCCTTTTTTAAAAAAAATCACTCCCTCTAGACCCCCCCCTCCCTTATTGCAGCAGCCTACTGAGAACTTTATTAACTGTAGCTGGTAAATTAGAAGCTATAGATTTAGCTTAATGATAAAGAGCAGAATTGTACTTAAAGTGCAGATCCTTGTTCTCTGACAATCTGTGATGTCTGAAAAGCCAGAACCCAAAAAGCTATGCTGATATGTACGGGCATTATTTCAGGCAGTAAATGGCTTGTGATACTCTGACACTTGTTTTCAAATGCATTTACTAACTGTAGTGTTGACTGCCTGACCAAATTCCAGTGAAACTTAATACACCAAAATATTCCTCCTCAGTCCTATTTACTAGTAACATGCACACTGTGACTGGCTGATATAACCACCCCAGTTAAACTGTTTTCATAATTAGTACTGCCAGCAATAGTGGCAAACACTGCAACTTTTCTGCATAAAAAGCATTTATTGCATGCCTACCAGCCACACAAATAGATAAGTTTTTCTGACTTCACGTTTATTAAGTGAAATTTATTTCCCATGCTGTGGAAAGTTTATTGAGAACTTGTATTTCATAAATGGATATCCCTACTATGACTATGAAACATGTCAAGCATCACATTAGTGTCACAGAAAGCACACACCTATGCAATATTGCTTATTTATATTTATTTGTAAAAATTCAAGCCTAGTTTAAAAGATGATGTCAATATTACTAGTCTTGAGTTTCTTTTTTTGAGACGGAGTCTCACTCTTGTCACCCAGGCTGGAGTGCAATGGCACGATCTTGGCTCACTGCAACCTCCACCTCCCAGGTTCAAGCGATTCTCTTGCCTCAGTCATCTGAGTAACTGGGACTACAGGTGTGTGCCACCACACCCGGCTAATTTTTGCATTTTTAGTAGAGATGAGGTTTCACCATATTGGTCAGGCTGGTCTTGAACTCCTGACCTCTTGATCCGCCCACCTTGGCCTCCCAAAGTGCTGGGATGACAGGCGTAAGCCACCGCACCCAGCCACCAGTCTGGAATTTCTAAGAGAGTTCTTTATGATTATACCAGGTAAGTATACAAAAGACATTAAGTGCTTTTCTCATCACTTATTTTCTTTAAAATCAGCTATTACAGGAAACATTTTTATTTTATACATGCTGTTTTTTAATTAAAATATAATCACTTAAGCTTACTAATTTGATTATAAGGTTTGTAGCATTGCCAGGCGAGGTGGCTCACGCCTGTAATCCCAGCACTTTGGGAGGCAGAGGTGGGCGAATCAGGAGGTCAGGAGATCGAGACCATCCTGGCTAATACGGTGAAACTCCGTCTCTAATAAAAACACAAAAAATTAGCTGGGCGTGGTGGCGGGCGCCTGTAGTCGCAGCTACTCGGGAGGCTGAGGCAGGAGAATGGTATGAACCCAGGAGGTAGACCTTGCAGTGAGCCAAGATCGCGCCACTGCCCTCCAGCCTGGGTGACAGAGCAAAACTCCATCTCAAAAAAGAAAAAAAGGTTTGTAGCATTACAGAATAACTAAATTTGGATTTATAAACCAGCAGTGATTAACCATGTAAAGTATTAAATATTGAACTTGAACCAGATTTTTAGGAAAATTATGTTGCTTTTTCCCCCTTTATGCTTGTAACTAATTTGAATCCTTCAAGAGGGATTTTTCCATACTATTTTTTGAGACAGAAGATAATTTGAGGGGGAGGGGTGGAGAATGCATCTATGATACTCTATAAATTCAACATTCTTTACCACAGGTAATAATAAATGATTATAAACAAGATGCATCTTATATAGTATTAATATTCTGAGCCTTGGAGCATATATTTAATATAGGACCTATTTTGAATATTTATTCATATGGCTCCTAGCTTACAAGGGCTAGATCTAAGATTATTCCCATGAGAAATGCTGAATTTATGGAGAATAGATTTTGAAAATGGCTAATTTCTCAAAAACATCTATGTCCAAACATCTACCTTTTTTCATAGGAGGAGACACTAGCAAGCTAGACAAACTATCATAAAAGTATTTGTCGGCCGGGCGCGGTGGCTCACTCCTGTAATCCCAGCACTTTGGGAGGCCAAGGTGGGCGGATCACAAGGTCAGGAGATCAAGACCATCCTGACTAACAGGGTGAAACCCCATCTCTACTAAAAATACAAAGAAAAAAATTAGCCAGGTGTGATGGTGGGCGCCTGTAGTCCCAGCTACTGGGGAGGCAGAGGCAGGAGAATGGCATGAACCCAGGAGGCGGAGCTTGCAATGAGCCAAGATGGCGCTATTGCACTCCAGCCTGGGCAACAGAGCAAGACACTGTCTAAAAAAAAAAAAAAAAAAAGTCTTTGTCACGCATAACCTGTGGTCTGTTGCTGATTTAATACAGTACTTTTCTTGTGTAATTCTTATCATTATAGCACAAGTATTATCTCAGTGGATTATCTAGAATAACATCTGAAAGATATGTTCATCTATGTATTTGCTCTTCAAACTATTGTTTCTCCTATCCCAAGTTGGCTTTGCATCTATCAGTAAATAAATTATTCAGCTGCCTTATTAGGAGTGCTATGAGGGTAAAGCCAGCCACTATCCTATGAACCTTTTCTGCTTTTCATCTTGTATTTAGTTTACTGTATTATTTAATTTCAGATTGAATGAATGTAAATAGAAATTAAATGTAAATTTGAATGAAAAAAAAAAAGAAAAAAGTTTGTCTTGAGTCAGAATTGCTGTCTACCGGCAAGAGGCTTGAGTTGAAGCCAGTCAGAATCTGGTGTATTGTTTAACTTGTGATCTGAAAGCTTTCTTCCAATAGTTGATTCTTCTGTGTTCTGTTTCATAAACCATTTCTGTTTTCCCTAAAAAAAAAAAAAAAAAAAAAGTATCTGATATTAGTATAAAATGTGAGGACACAATTAGCAACAATATTGACTCATTAACACCTAAAGGTAAAAATGGTGTTAACTTTATACATAAATTACTGTAAAGGGGCATGAAAAAAATTTGGGGGAGTAAAGCAATCCACAGATGAAAAATCCAACTAAATTTGTTTTTTTTTAAACATTCAACTAAGAGGTTCCATTCATCTACTTTGAAGTTAAGAACAGAGCACACAGTACTGAATTATTAGATGCAACAAATGAAACACGTATAATATGTGTAAAATCTCTTATCCAAAAGTGTAAAGTAACAGAAAATTCCAAAAAACTAAAGTGTATTTGTTTGAATTTTGTTCATATTTAATGCAATCTATATTTCCTTGAATGTGACATAAAGAAGAGAGTCAAATTTGAGTGAGAATCTTAAGTTTGTAGTTTCCATCTGACACTTAGGCAAGTTTGTTAAATTTATTGAATATAAGAATATTCATCTGCAAAAATAAAAATAACATTCTTATGAGGATTAAACGAGGTGATGTATGAAAGGACCTATCACAGTAAGTGACTCTTAGTAGTCTTATAGTAAAGACAAGCATCCTTTCTTACCACCTTGGAATTAGATGGAGAACATAATTTAATCTGTCCTTAATTAATTACAAATACTAATTATTGTACTTCATTGTTTAGGTTTAAATTTTTCTTATTGTATGTCTTCAGTCTGGCTTTTACTGCTTTCTTCTTTTATCAATGTAACTACCACTAACAACTCTTCCAACTTAAATTTCTGCTTCTAATGTATGTTAATTTAAGAAAGCAAATAATTATTCTAGAACAGTGTTGAAAAAAAGTTTTCTCTGGGAGATGCTTACTGACTGGCATGGCATTTTTTTGTTGTTGGTTTTGTTTATAGGCTGTTAACTATGTTTCAGATGTTTAAGTCTTCTAACTGCTGTGTAAGTAAACTTGCATGGCTAGTAGGGCATAAGGTAATCTCAAAGATGGCCACTATCAACTTCCTTCCTCCCTGTATCAGCATTCTGCTCCACCCATGAGGACATGGAATCTACCCCCCTGTCCTGGAATTCTGGCTGGCCTTTTGACTTGTTTTGATCAACAGAATGCAGGAGAAGTGATGCTGTGCCACTTCCAAAACTACCTTTATAGAGATCTGGAAGCTTTTGCTTTTGCTCAGGAAAGCCAGCCACTATCCTATGAAGAAGATTGGTCTGTCCTAGAAAGAGAAGCCATGTGGAGAAGCACTAAGATGCAGACAGGGAATGAAGTATTCTTGGACTTTCCAGCCTTACACATCCTAATCCAGTGGCCTGCTGAATTTTAATGTAATAGTGTTAACGACTCTAGCAAACGGCAAGTAGAGCGGAACTCCCCACTTGAATCCTGGCACAGAGAGTAAGAGAAGGAATGGTTAATGTAAGCCACTAAGCCAACAGAAACTGGGAAAAGTTAAGACATTCACAGGAAAATAATGATATGGACAAGTCCTAAAGAGAAGAAAAAAACCAGCAACCATGAGTTAAGGGGGAAAAAAAGGAAGGAGGAGCCAATAGTACAAAAGTCAATGAGAAGGATATAGAAATTAAAGAAAATGAAAACCCCAGATGAGATTTTGTTTAATTGCTTTGGTTGATTGTCCACTTTCTTAGAAGCTTGCAAATCATTACCCTCAAGGTCCCCAACTTGTGAAACAAGTCAACATCTAGTGTATTATTTAACTTGTGGTTTGAAAGCTGTAACAGTTGATTATTCTGTGCAGACTGTCAAATCTCTATTCTACTCAAGTATCACTAATTCCCTTTCTTCAAAAGAATGCCATAACCTTTTCATCTTAGGTTACTTATTGTCCTATTTACCATAAAGCAGATGCCCTGACTTATCTGGCCAGATTCCCTTCTCTGATATAGATGAGAATTCCTTACTATTTAATATTTAGAGTACATTCCCTGCATCCAAGGTGTTCTTCCAGTGTTTTACTTCCCACAATTTCAAATTTACAAAAAAGCTGTCATAGTTTGGTGACTCCATTCTTGTAACAGTTTTCTTTGCAAAAATAAATGTATAAGCACCAGTAAGTTTAGGTTCAAAATGAGATTAAAAATATCAAATTATAAAAAACAAAAAACTTGTTTATCTGAAATCTGAAATGTTCCAAAATCTGAAACTTGAGTACTGACGTGAAGCTCACTGGAGCATTTCAGATCTTAGATTGTCACATTAGAGATGCTCAATTGGCAATTCTAAAACTTCTTTACAAAGTTTGCAATATCTAATTTATTGTAGTGATGAACTTTTAAATACTTACATGTCTTACATCTAATCAGCTAAGAAGTCTTCTTGATTCTCCCATCTAAATAATTCCCTTAATCATCTTTTCCTCCCCTATTTCTTCTGCCATAACCCTCATTCAAGCCCCACCACATCTTTTGAATTATTCTGCAGTAATCTACTTAGCCAACTCTTGTTTCCCTGCAGCCCCTTCTGTGTTGGCATCCCTCCCACCATATTTTATTCTCTACTCATCCATCAGAATTAATTACTTCACCTTCCACAAGCCCCTTCAAAATCTAAATACTGTTAGCTCTCTTTTACTTTTCTCTAAGTGGAACTGGGAAGTTCCTTTTATCATTCTTCTTTTCTAGGCTATCTTAATCACCTCTCCTTTGGAGGCAAACAAATGTGATGATGTCCTGACTAAATATAACTAAAATACACAATTTGAAATAAGATATGAAAATACAGATGAGAAGTAAGATTTCTTTCTCATGATTTAGATAACTACTGGAAATCATGAGGAATGAGTCATAGTCACACAAATAAGTTTTATGTAAACCAGAATCAATCCCATGAATCCCAGTTCAGAGATCTGTTCCAAATCACGAAAGGAATATATACAAAACACACACACATGCAAACAAAACAGAAACAAAAATAGCATAAAATTGTATCTTAAGAGTAGCCTGCACATCTTTAAGATCTTGACCATCCCAAAAAAGGTATCTGGAATTAACTAACAAAATGAATTTTCCAACTCTTTTTTTTGTGGAAAGCTTTACTTAAACAGAATATACCGAAGATAATCACTGTTAGTATCACAAACATGTTAGTGAGATGTATTCAGGATAGAGCTTTAAAAGGCAGATGTGAACTGAAGTGAACAGGGAGTAGTATAAATCATAGTGAATGGCAGCAGCCCTGAATTTACTTTCTTGGAGGATAATTCTTCTTAGATATTTTTCATATTCTCATAAATGTGAGGTGAAACAGACAGCTGCATCACAATCGGAGTATTTAAGCAACAGTTCAACCAAGAGTCAAGCATCATCTCCAAAGTGGTGCATCATTCTTGAAAAGAGTCACCATTTCCATCATTTCATTTTATTTTCTTCCTACAAAGCCCCCTTAATCTGACTTCTTACCTGCAGTACTACCATTGGTGAGGCACTTCTGATAAAGAAATGTATTGTGTGAAAACATTTTCATTAAAAAAATACTACAATAAAAGTCACATGATTAAAAATATTACCTAAGAAGACTGATGAAACTTGCTTCTCTTTACATACTTTCACATTTTTATAATAAACTTAATTGGAAAATAATCCTATTTAAGTCAATTAGGTATGATGTAACACAAAATAACTGAAACTGAGACTGCTGTACCTTGATTATACATGCCAAAATAAATGTAGTAACAAAAATGGCAAAGATCAAAGTCATGTCAGGTGTGGTGCCTCATGCCTGTAATCCCAAGTCTTTGAGAAACTAAGGTGAGAGGATCACTTGAACCCAGAAGTTCAAGACCAGCCTGGGTGACATACTGAGAACTCTGTCTCTACAAATAATATTTAATAGTTAGAGGGCACCAGGCATGGTGGCTCACGTCTGTAATCCCAGCACTTTGGGAGGCTAAGGCAGGTGGATCACTTGAAGCCAGGAGTTCCAGACCACCCTGGCCAACATGGCAAAAATACAAAAACTAGCCAGGCGTGGTGGTACGCAGCTATGGTCCTACCCACTCAGGAGGCCGAGGCACAAGAATTGCTTGAACCTAAGAGGTGGAGGTTGCTGTGAGTGGAGATCATGTCACTGAATTCTAGCCTGGGCAACACAGCGAGAATCTGTCTCAAAATAAATACATACATACATACATACATACATACATACATACATAAAAGTTAGCTGGGCATGGTGGCATGTGCCTATGGTACCAGCTACTCGGGAGGCTGGGGCAAAAGGATCACCTGAGCCCAGGAGGTCAAGGTTGCAGTGAGCCATGATCACAACACTGCATTCCAGCCTAGGTGACAGAGGGAGACCCTGTCTCAAACCAAACAACAACAACCACCACACATTTAATTTTAAAAAATCAAAGTCAGCTTTTTACTCTAAAGATTAGCTGTTACAAAACTGAGACTTAATACACACCAACATCATAATTAAGGAAAGCATATACCCAGAAAAGGATAATTTTTGTTTTGAGTTTTGTGGTATAAAATGAAATAAAAAATACTTACTCTTTGTTGTTTGTAGTGCTTAAACATTCTAATGCAGTGTTCAATGATAAATAGCAAGTAAATGCCTCCTAGAGCAACAAGTCCTTTCAATACAGCATCATATTCTTCCAAAAACTTGTTAGATTCATGTCCATGAGAATGTCCATGCCCATGTGCATGTTGGTGACTGTGATCATGTCCACCCTGAGACTATTAATAAGAACAAATAAAACTTCTAAACAAGTAATTGAAATGCTATTTAAAATTTTGAAATTATAATCTCCTAAATGACACAGAAAAAATAACTTTCAAGTTTTAAAGTGCTCCCCTAGATATTATCTCACTTAGTCTTCCATTTAATTTGCTTTACTCAGTTGTCCAGAATAATACCACATTTTACAGTAACTCAAAGACACCAACTCAAATGCCTATAAGAATAAGACACATACTACAGTGAGAGAATCAAGCCAGAAGTAATAATAGGGAGTGATGGGTTCTTTGTAAATTGAAGTGAACATGATCTACTTACATGCCAAATATTTAGTAAAAATGAAACAAAACACAAAAACTAATTCACCAGCAGTCACTTGTGATTCCCTGTAATCTAATTCTTTCTTAAACTGATTATTGTATATTTTTTCTTTTAACTTTTATTTTAAGTTCAGGGGTACAAGTGCAGGTTTGTCACACAGGTCAACTTATGTCAGGGGGAGTTGTACAGATTATTTCATCAATTTCTTCTCTTATAAATTATTTCAGAGGTAATAAGGTCGCTATCTCTGCATATACTGTGGAAAGTTAGCAAGAGGGTATCCTTAAATATGTAATTTTCTGTATTTTAAAGCTTTAGCAATCATAAATGTGTGTATAGAAAAGGTTATGTTTCAACATTATGAAATGTACAAGTATCACAATAGTAATCTTATAGAACATAAGTTAGATAACTGCACTTAAGTATCTTTCTTCGTTCTAAAATTTATTTGTATTCTTTTCCTGTTAACTAGTGGTCAACCAAAGAGATATCTAAACCTCTCAGAGGATCTCAGACCACTCAAAAAGGTAACAGCTAGGTTTAGTTAACCCTTCTTAATACAAAAACAAGTTGAACAGCACTTAAATACTGTTCTCACTTCAATAACTCTTACTAGGCCCAGTTCTAAAGGAAACTGTTGCTATTCTTGATGGCTAGTAGAAACGGTGAAACAAAAACTTCATATTCACAGCCTTAAGATTCATTAACCCGTTTATAAAAAAAAAAAGAAAAAGCAATGCTATACATTGCTGTAGATACTAAATCTGAAATTCTCAACCGAGAGTGCAGAAAAGAGGAGATATACACAACACACAAATACAATCCTGTCTCCCAAATTCTCTAGAAGGGAAATACTCAATACTTCAATTTTATATTTGGAAAAGAAAAATCCCCATTGTTTTCATAATTTGAAGTAAAAATAGTAAGATTGAATTAAATACTCTTAGCTGGTGATAGACAGCTATCTACCAATTGATAGGTTATAGACAGCAACTTTTAAAAAGGTTGGTAAGCATGGTACTAGGAATATAGGCTTGTGACCATATAATTAGAAGTGTCCCCAAAGAGAAGAAAAGGAGTGGTATGCCAGGTGAAAAGATAAATGCCCCCATGTATAAAGAGCTAAGTGTAAAACAGCGCACTGAGTCTATCTGCCTACTCCCGCTCAAAGATGCTGATGACATATCACCTACAGGCATAATCATTACAACATATCTTATGCATTTCTCCTAAAGGCTAACCTCATATGCTACACAGATAAAAAAGACCACTGACTGCTACTGATATTGCAAATTTTAATCCAATGAGTTTTTTTTTTAAAGACTATTGAAAGCAAACTTGACCTAATGATTCAATTTATTTAAAAAATATTGCTATTAAAACTCTGAAAATGGAGAAAAAAATACTTCATCCTATAAGCAAATAAAACAATACAAATACTAGATTACTGTGCTATAGCTTGCTAATGAAGGACCCTTTCAGCTTAAATATTTTTATTTTAAATTTTTAAAAACATTAAAAACATTTCTTACATGGGGCAGTAGATGAAGAAGGGCGTCTCCACTCATTGTTCCTACAGCTAATGCAACAAGGAATGTAAGAAGGAATTTGAAGCATCCTTGGTTAATGATAGGAACCAAGATCACGCCTAGCAAGGAAAGCAGGCTAATGACAGTGATAGAAATGATACCACAAATCCAGGCTGTAGAAAAGAAATTAAGAGTCAACATTAGTATAACAATTTAAACCAACAGACTACCAAAAAGAATAAAAATATAAGATAAATGAATCGTAGAAGGTAGACTATTTTACCCAGATTATGAAAGCTTTATGGCATTGTTTAAAAACAAAACAAAAATATGACATATAACTAACTGAAACATTTTTAAAAAGAATTAAGACACTCAGATCAAGTTATAAATAGTACCTTCAATGGCCCACGAGATTAGAACCAGTGACTTAAAATGACTGAAGGCTGTGATTCACTTAATAGCTAAACTATAAATAAAAATTTCCCGAAGTCTAAAGGCGGAGCCACAATAATAAAGCTGTTTATTTAAAGAATTGTAAAACTCACCTGAGAACATTAAAAAAGCCAAGTATCTATTTAATGTGTTATAATGTTTGTAAATCTTTCTAATACAGAGTTTAAGAAATGTAACATAGCCCCAAATGGAAATATATTCATATGATGAGATAACAAAAAAGTCTTATTACTGGTAGCTTTATTGTTACAAAGGTTAGTTCAGTCCTATTTTTCTTGTTTTTTTTTTTTTTCTCCACACCTGGTTCCAAACTCCCATTCCTCCAATTTGGGTTTCTGCAACAATTTAACACTTTAAAAAAAAGTCACTATATGATTTTAACTGGCTCAGAACACAAGAGAAATGTTTTCACAATATGACTTAAAGAAAAATAGGTATGGTGGGGAAGGGGAATTCTGTATACATGTCTTTATCTAGGTCATTCACAAACAGGTAAGACATCAGAAATATATGCCAGTGGTTTGGGGGCTGGACATTTTCACTACAATTTCTATTACTGGCCTAAAATGAAATAGAAATGTTATTAGTTTTTAAAATTCTGCTTATTTTAAGATCTATCTACAGAAAATCTCACTGAAGAGCAATAATTTTATGAAGATTTTAATCTAAAATACTATTTTTCAAATCAAATCTAAGAGGACTATAAATCTGCTGAAAGACTTTATATTAAGTCTGTGATATAATATTGAAAAAATACATCTCTTCATCAAAATAACTCAAAATTTTCAACAACAAGGAAAAGTAAAGATAGGGAGATGATACTAACTGTCCCACTAAAGGCTGAACTTTATCAATAAAACTGTTTTATCCAATGGGCATTGTATTCACAATATCCCGTAATGTTAACACTATAGCCAATACTCATTAGCTCAATTATCTCACTGAATTAAAACAACAGATCATCTATCACTAATAGAAGCTCTGTGGCTTCCCCTGTATCTTAAAAGATAATTACTATCACATAAATATAGGTAACCTAAGAGGCAAAATAAGATTCAAACACAACCAGTATTAGAGGGCTGAGGATCTACCCACTAGACTTGGATTCAATGGCTTCAATCCTTGCAAGGATTTTGGATTAAGGAAGGAGCAGGAACTCAATTCTTGAGGAACCAGGATCATATTTATTACAAAAATAATATATCCTGGTTAGTGGAAAGAAAGGATGAGGAGGATTGTGGCCCGGCGTGGTGGCTCACGCTTGTAAACAGCACTTTGGGAGGCCGAGGCAGGTGGACAGCTTGAGTCCAGGAGTTTGAGACCAGCCTGGGCAACACGGTGAAACTCCATATGGACTAAAAATACAAAAATTAGCCAAGCGCGGTGGCACATGCCTGTAGCCCCAGCTACTTGGGAAGCTGAGGTGGAAGGATCGCTTGAGCTTGGGCAGCGGAGGTTGCAGTGAGCTGAGATTGTGCCACTGCATTCCAGCCTGGGTGACAAAGTAAGACCCTATCTCAAAACAAACGAACAAACAAACAAACAAACAAAACACAGAGGCAGGGGTGGGGCAGTGATTGCTCTATTGTTGGGATGACAAACCACGGGGAACTGATGTCAAAAACCTTATTCTAGAAAGAAAAAATATATGCTCAAATAAGATTTACAGGCTAACTTAATGATCACCAGGCTAGTTTGTTTGTCCCGTTTATACACAGGAAAAATAAAATCAGTGGAAGAACTTAATGAAATAAGTCAGAAGTAGTCATAGGTATAAATTTTAGACACGAGGTCTTAATCAAAATGGTTTGTCAAAACTACTGCAGCTCTCTAGATCCAATCATATTGAAGAAAAAAATAGAGACTAAAAAGGACAGGGAACTTACAATAACTACATGGGACAAAGTGAGTTGGTAACAAAAGCATTAACCTGAAGATAAACTGTATCTTACACAGTAATATATAACTCTCCCTTTACAAATATATTTCTCCTTATTATTTTGGCAAAAATCTAATATAGAAGCAACTTTTCTAAAAGCAACAGCCTAAAAGCAACTTCAATTAAGAACTTGAAAATGTGCACTCTAAACTACTTGGAAAAGCCAGTATTTCATACTCTAAGATACTCTAGGAGAAAAAATAAAATGTGTTTACTTACTAATGTAAATATATGTGAATGGGGACTGCCAAAACTACAGACAAGACCCCGAATACACAAGATATACAGAGTAAACACCTGATAACCCTTTAGTTATTAGAAATTTTTATTAATCGGAATTATTTTAGCCAAGAATGCACTAGAATTAGTCACCAAAATTACCCAGTAAAAATATTTTAATGGCTCAGGGTCCTTTGCTTATGCCTGTAATCCAAGCATTTTGGGAGGTTGAGGCAGAGCAGCCTGGGCAACATGGCAAAACCCCATCTCTGCAAAAAATATAAAAATCAGCCGGGCGTGGTGGCATGTGCCTGTAGTTCAAGCTCCTTGGGAGGCTGAGGTGAGAGGATGGCTTGAGCCTGGGAGGCTGGGATTGCAGTGAGCCAAGATCATGCCACTGCACTCCAGCCTGGGTGACAGAGTCAGACCCTGTCTCACAAAAAGAGTTCTTTTGTGGAATAGTGTTTTGATAAAAAGAAAAAATAAATCAATAAATAGTTTCTGTATTACTTTGAACATTTTAACTCTTTAAAAATATTTTTCTATTTCTTTTAGAGGAAATATGTATAGCATACTTGCTATATAAAATATTTTAAAGACTACCTTCAAAAGATTTTTAACTGACTAAAAAAAAAGACCTAAATTCTAGGACTAAAATTGATCCTATATCTTTTGATAACTTTGTTTTTGCATATAAAACATAGAGGGCACAACTGGAAATATTATAACAGTTAATTACTCCTTCATATATAGATTGCCTTGATTGACAGAGTTGAAAATTATAAAAATATTTTCAAAGATGCCAATTATTCTGCCCCTTTAAAAAGAGAATCATTCTAAATTATTTACTTGTGAGTAGCTACTTGAACTGGCCACATACTAGCTATTGTCATATTATACTGCTAGAAAAAACTTTAATAATCTGGCATTTCTCAAACTGAGCTCACTGGTTCTATGAGATAGGGGGTATTTCAAAGGGGAAGGAGGAGAAATTTGATTATCAAGTAAGTTTTGGTAATGCTGAATTACACAGGTTCCTTCAGAGCCTCTAACAGTTTAACAAGCAATGTGAATCTCTGAAAGAAGAATACCGTATGCAGCATTTCCCCAACTTATCTGATCATGGAATTTATTAGTATAGGAGAGGGTCTTCAAAAAGTTCATGGAAAATGCATATTATGAAAAAAATCAATTTACTTGTGCCCTAATTGAAAAGGACCAACAATTAACAGCACAAACAATACTCAACACCACAGACATCTCAGCTGGTTGAGCTAACACAATTCTGACAGAAAAATTAAAGTTGAACAAACTTTCCACTCAACTGGTGCCAAAACTCCTGTGCCCAGATCAGCTGTAGACAAGAGAAGAACTTTCCGTAGAAATTTTAAACAAGTGGGAGCAGGATCCTGAAGTATTTCTTTGAAGAATTGAAGAAGGAAATGAAACATGGCCTTAATAGTATGATCCTGTAATTAATGCCAATGAACTGTATACTTAAAAATGGTTAAAAGAGGAGGATTCTGGAAAGACTGTGGAGTAGGAAGCACCAGAAATCTGTATGCCCCCTAAACTGTAAATGAACTCAAAATCTGTCTGTTAACTACTTTGGAACTCTGTAGTCTATTGAAGGCTTGCAACTTCTAGGGGAAAGCTTGATGGTAAAATGTGGTTAATTTTGATCAATTTCAGCTCTTAGTTTAGTGGCAGCTACCCATCTGCCACCCTTAGTCCTTTGAAAGGAAGCTGTGCCTGGTGTCCTGAATCAATCTACAGGACCCTACAATTACAGGAGCTAGAGTAGACAACATGTATTTTGCTTGCAAATATTGAGGATCTGTACTCTGATCACTGATTCTGATCACAGAAGTACAGACAAAGAGACAGGTGGCCATGTTGCTGTACCTCTCCTCATTTTTGCAAATCTCTCTCCTGGCTAAAGTGACTTCCAGGGGATTTAAAAGACTAGCACCTCTTTTTCCTCCCTTCTTTTTTTCTCTTTTTTCCCTTTTGGGAGCCAGACAATAAATATTGGAAAATTAAAAAATAACTGCATACTTGGAGAAAATTAGAAAGTAATCATGCATGCCTAGGGAAAAGCACAGGCTCAAAAAGGACCTGTGAAGATAGGCTAGGTGCAGTGGCTCATGCCTATAATCCTAACACTCTAGGAGGCTGCAATGGGAGATCACCTGAGCCCAGGAGTTTGAGACCAGCCTGGGCAACATGACAAAAACCCATCTCTACTAAAAATACAAAAACTAGCTGGGCATGGTGGAACATGCCTGTAGTTCCAGCTACTCTGGAGGTTGAGGCGGGAGGATCACCTGAGCCCAGAAGGTCAAGGCTGTAGTGAGCCATGATCATGCCATTGCACTCCAGCCTGGGTGACAAAGTGAGATCCTGTCTCAAAAAAAAACAAAAAACAAAAAAAACTGTGAAAATCTTATGTTTATACCACAGAGACAGCATAAAACAATAACCCTCCCCAACCCAAATTAATAACAAACAAACACAATTTAACAAGAAAATAGCAAACCCTGGGGAAGGGGAAGAATCTGAGTTCCAGAGTTAGCATATTACTAGAATCAAATGTCCAGTTTTCAAAAAACCAGAAGGCATACAAAGAAACAAAAAAGCAAGGCACATTCAAAAAAAAAAAAAAAAAAAGACTGACAGAAACTGTCCCTGAAAAAGACCTAATGGCAGATCTACTAGACAATGACTTTAAAACAACTGTCTGAAGGATGCTTAAAAAAAAAAAAAAAAAAAGTCAAGAAGATAATGTATAAACAAAATGGAAGTATCAATAAAGGGGTAGAAAAAGTAAAGATAAATCAAAAAGAAACTCTGGAACTGCAAAGTACAATAACTAAAATGAAAAATTCACTAGAGAGATTCAAAGGCAGATTTGAGCAGGCTGAAGTATCAGTGGACTTGAAAACAGGGCAATGGAAATTACTGACGCTGAAGAACAGAAAGAAAAAATATTGACTAGAAATGAACAGAGCCTATGGGACCTGGAGGGTACCACCAAGCAGACCAACATCCATATACACTGTAGAAGTCAAGTAAGATGAAGTGGGGGGAGTAGGGGGGGGGGGGGGACAGCAAGAATATTTTAAGAAATAATGGCTAAAAACTTCCCAAATTTGATGAAGGGCATGAATATAAACATCTAAGAAGCTAAATGAACTCCAATAAGAGGAACTCAAGAGACCCACATCAAGACATATTACAATCAACTCTTGAAAGACAAAGAGAGACTCCTAAAAGCTGCAAGAGAGCAACTCATCACATATAAGAAGCTCTCAATAAGATTACAAGCAGATTTCTCAACAGAAACTTTGTGGGTCAGAAGGCAATAGACCGATATATTCAAAGTCCTAAATGAAAAAACAAAACTGTCAACCAAGAATCCTATATGCTGCAAAACTGACGTTCAAAAGTGAGGGAGAAACTAAGACATTCCCAAGTAAACAAAAGCTGAGGGAGTTTGTTGCCACTAGACTTGCCCTGTAAGAAATAAGAGAGTCCTTCAGGGGGAAAGGACACTAAACAGTAACCTGAAAGGTGTGGAGATGAAGTTGTAAAGGAGCAGAATTTTTGTATGCTATTGAAGTTAAAATGATATAAATTCAAATTAGACTGTTTTAACTTCAGGCTGCTAAACGTAATCCCCATAATAACCACAAGAAAACAGCTATAGAATATACACAAAAGGAAATGAAAAAGGAATTTAACCTTTTCACTACCAAAAAAAGTCAACTAAACACAATGGAAGACATTAGCAGTGGGAATGAAGGACAAAAAAAGCATTAAGGCATATAGAAAAACAAACAGCAAAATAACAGAAGTCCTTCCTTATCAGTAATTACTTTAAATGTAAATGGATTAAACTCTCCAATCAACTGACAGAAATTGACAGAATGAATAAAAACATGAGTCAACTATATGTTATATACGAGACTCACTTTACATCAAAGACACAAACAGGTTGAAAGTGAAAAGATGGAAAACGATATTCCATGAAAATAGTAACCAAAAGAGGGCACGGGTGGTTATACTAATATCAAAGTAGACTTTTTTTTTTTTTTTTTTTTTTTTTTTTTGAGACGGAGTCTCGCTCTGTCGCCCAGGCTGGAGTGCAGTGGCACAATCTCCGCTCACTGCAAGCTCCGCCTCCTGGGTTCACGCCATTCTCCTGCCTCAGCCTCTCTGAGTAGCTGGGACTACAGGCGCCCGCCACCACGCCCGGCTAATTTTTTTGTATTTTTAGTAGAGACGGGGTTTCACCGTGGTCTCGATCTCCTGACCTCGTGATCCGCCCACCTTGGCCTCCCAATGTGCTGGGATTACAAGCGTGAGCCACCGCGCCCAGCCAAAGTAGACTTTAAATCAAAAAAGGTTACAAGAAACAAGGAAGGACAGCGATAAAACAATTATAAACATTTATGTACCTAAAAATAGAATATCAAAATATACAAAACAAAAACTGTCACAAATGAAGGGAGAAATAAACAGTTCTACAACAATAATAGTTGGAGACCTCAGTACTCTACTTTCAATAATGAATAAAACAGCTATCCAGCAGATAGGCAAGGAAATAGAGGACTTAACACAATAAACCAACTAGATCTAATATACAGATAAGGAACGCTACTCAAAACAGCACTAGAAACATTCATCAGTGCACATGGAACATTTTCCAGGATAGACCATGTATTAGGTCGCAAATTAAGTCTCAACAGTTTTAAAAATATAAATATAATACAAAGTGTCTTCTCCTACCATAATGGAATAGTTAGAAATCAACTACTGAAGTAAAACTGGAAAATTTACAAATTTATAGAAATTAAACAACATATTCTTAACAAGAGGATCAAGGAAGAAATTACAAGGGACATTAGAAAATACTTAAGAGACAAATGAAACAAAACCACAACCAAAACTTATGGGATACATCTAAACTAGTGCTAAGGGAAATAAAGATAATTATTAACACTCACATGAAAAAACGAGTAAGATCTCTAACCAAAAACTTAACATTACACTTAAGGGACTAGAAAAAGAAGAACAAAATAAGCCAAGACTAGCAAAAGGAAGAATATAATAAAAATTAGAGCAGAGGTAAATGAATAGAGAGCAGAAAAACAAAATCAATGAAACCTATGGTTGACTCTTGGAAAAGATCACAAAATCGACAAACCTTTAGCTAGACTGACTAAGAAAAGGAGAGAAGATACAAACTACTAAATTCAGAAATTAAAGTGGGAATGTTACTACTGCTTACAAAGAAATAAAAAGGATTATAATAGAATACTATGAACAGCTGTAAACCAACAAACTGGATAACCTGTATGAAATGGACAAATTCCTGGCAACACAAAACCTACCAAGACTAAATCATGAAAAAACAGAAAATGGGAATAGACTATAACTGGTAAGACTGAATCAGAAATCAAAAATCTTCCAACAAAACAAAGTCCTGGACCTGATAAATTCTACCTAACATTTAAAGAAGAACTAATACCAATCCTTTTCAAACTGTTTCCAAAAAAATCAAAGAGGAGGTAACACTTTCTAACTCATTCTATGAGGCCAGCATTACCCTGATACTAAAGGTATCAAAGACACTACAAGAAATGACAACTACAGACCAATATCCCTCATGAACACAGATGTAAAAATTCTCAAAGAAAAAAAAAACTAGCAAACAAAATCCAGCAACATATTAAAAGGATTATACAACATGACTAAGTGGGATTTATTGCTGGAATGCAATAAAAGTTCAATATATAAAAATCAATATGTATTAACAGAATAAAGAAAAAAACACCCACGTGATCATCTCAATGAACAGAAAAAGCACATGACAAAATTCAATATCCTCTCATGATCAAAAGACTCAACAAACTAGGAACAGACAGAAACAACCTTACATAATAAAAGCCATATATGAAAAACTCACAGCAAACATCATACTCAATGGTGAAAGACAAAGCCTTTCCTCTAAGATGAACAAAACAAGGATGCTTGCTTTCATCACTTCTATTCAATATAGTACTGGAAGTTCTAGCCAAACAATTAGGCAAGAAAAAAATTAAAAACATCCAATTTGGAAAGGAGTAAGTAAAATTACATCTGTTTGCACTTGATCTTACATGTAGAAAATCGTAAAGATTCCACACAAGCACTTGATTCTTCAAGTTGCCTGCTTGGCCCTCTTCCAAGTACTCTGCTTTCTCTAATAAACTCTCACTTTTCTTAAAATAAATTCTCTGCTGTGTTTAAAAAAAAAAAAAAGATTTCACACAAAAAAGTATTAGAATGAATTCAGCAAAATAGTGGGACACAAAATTAACACAAAAATCAGTTGCATTTTTATATATACTAACAATGAACAATCTGAAAAGGAAATTATGAAAACAATTCCACTTACAATAGCATCAAAAAGAATAAAATACTTAGCAATTAACTTAACCAAGGAGGTAGAAGACTTGTACAATGAAAACTACAAAACATTCTGACTGGTGTAAGATGGTATCTCATTGTGGTTTTGATTTGCATTTCTCTAATAATCAGTGATGTGGAGCTTTTCTTCATATGCTTGTTGGCTGCACGTATGTCTTTTATTGAAAAGTGTTTATTCATGTCCTTTGCCCACTTTTTAATGGGGTTGTTTTTTCTCGTAAATTTGTTTAAATTCCTTATAGATGCTGGAGATTAGACCTTTGTCAGATGCATAACTTTGCAAAATTTTTCTCCCATTCTGTAGGTTGTCTGTGTACTCATGGACACATAGAGGGGAACAAGAGACTGAGGCCTATTCACTGAAGGTGGGGAGGGACAGCATCAGGAAAAATAACTAATGGGCACGAGGGTTAATACCTGGGTGACTAATCTGTACAACAAAATCCTATGACACAAGTTTACCTATATAACAAACCTGCATGTATAACTTGAACTTAAAAGTTAAATTTAAAAAGAGTAAAAAAGAAAACTACAAAATATTGCAGAAAGAAATTAAAGAAGACAAATAAATGAAAACATACCCCAAGTTCACGGATTGGAAGACTTAATACAGTCATCACTTGGTATCTGCAGAAATTAGTTCTAGTTAGTACCCCCCTACAGACACCAAAATCTGTGGATGCTCAAGTGCCTTATGTAATATAGCATAATAATTGCATTTAATCTATGCACATACTCTCTTATATTTTAAATTATTAAATTATAGTTGATCATTGAGCAACATGGGTTTGAACTGTGAGGATCCACTTAATACATGGATATTTTTCTGACTTGGCCACCCCTGAGACAGTTAAGACCAACAGATCCCTCCCTCTTCCACCTCTGTCCTCAGCCTACTCAACATGAAGATAATGAGAATGAAGACCTTTATCATGATTCACTTTCATTTAGTGAACAGTTAATACGAATAATGAATAGAAAATCCTAAAGATTCCACACAGGCACTTGATTTTTCAAGTCATCTGCTTGGCCCTTTTCCAAGCGTACTATACTTTCTCCAATAAACTCTCACTTTGCTTAAAATAAATTGTCTGCTGCATATCCTGACAATTAATAATAAATTCTACATAAATTCCTTATGATTTTCTTAATATATTTTCTTTTCTCTAGCTTATTTTATTCTAAGAATATACAATATATAATAGATATAACATACTGTTGACATAAATTGACTATATTATTGGTAAGGCTTCTGGTTAACAGTAGGCTACTAGTAGTTATGTTTTGGGAGAGCCAAAAGTTATACACAAATTTTCGACTACACAGGGATTGGCACTGCTAATCCCCCCACGTTGTTCAAGGGCCAATTATAATATCTAACAATATAAATGCTATGCAAATAGTTGTATTGCTTTTTGTGTTATTTTTTATTCTTGTATTATTTTTATTTTTTCCCCAAATATTTTTGGTCCTTGGGTTGGTTGAATCTGCAGATGCAGAACCCACAGATATTAAGGGTGGACTGTATTGCTAAGATGTCAATGCTGCCCAAGTTCATTTACAGATTCAATGCAATCCCTATTAAAATCCCAATGATAGGTTTTGTTTTTTTTTTTTTTTTTTTTTTTCAGAAATAAAAAATAAAAAACATCCTAAAATTCATGTGAAACTGCAAGGAACCCAAAATAGCCAAGATAAACTTGAAAAACAAAAACAAAACTGGAGGACTCACACTACCTGATTTTAAAACTTACTACACAAAGCTACAGTAATCAAAACAGTACGGTAACGGCATAAAAACAGACATACCAATGGAATAGAAGAGAGAGCCTGGAAATAAGCCTTCAAATATATGGTTAAACGATTTTTGACAAGGGTGCAAGATCATTTAATGAGAGAAAGAACAGTCTTTTCAACAAATGATGCAAGAAAAACCAGATATCCACATGCAAAAGAATGCAGTTGGACTCTTATTTAGCACCATACATAAAAATTAACTCAAAATGAATCAAATACCTAAATTAAATATATGACCTAAAACTATAAAACTCTTAGCAGAAAACTGGGCAAAAGCTTCACAACATTAGATTTGACAATTTCTGAAAAATGAAACCAAAGGCACAGGCAAAAACAAAAAAATACAGACAAATTGGATTTCATAAACATTTTAAAAATTTGTGCATCAAAAGACAATTATGGATTAAGATGGCGGATAGGAGGCTGGAATAGCTTGCAGCTCCTGCTGGGACAGAGGAGCATGTGGAGACTCACATCGTGAACTTTTGCTCCAAGAACTACCACAGCAACATACCAAAAAGCTGAGAGACTTCACAGACCTTTGGAGGAACTGGATTGCCTCTGCAGGCTCCCTGAGACACCAAAAAAACTGTGAGTCCACTTGCTTTCTCAGTGGGGAGGCTGGTGACCTGGGGCAGATCTCAGTCCTGCTCACTGGCTGCCTGGAAATAGACTCGGTGCTTCTCTGGGGGAATGGTGGGAGTGAAACCCACCTTTAGGACTGCAGGTTGTGTGGGAGTGTGGTGAGGCCTGTGACTGCCAGTGTTCCCCCATTTCCCTGGTGACCTGTGTGACTCAGCAGAGGCAGCCATTATCCCCCTGGGAACAAAACTCCATTGGCCTGGGAACCACATCCCCATCCCCCACAGCGGCCACAGGAAGCCCCACCCAAGGAGAGTCTGAGCTCAGCCATGCCTATCCCTACCCCAACCTGGTGGTCTTTCTCTACCTGCCCAGGTTGCCAAAGACAAAGTGAGACAGCCAGGTGGGAGGAGGTCCCCGGAAAAACTCCAACTGGCTTGAGCACTGGGAGGAATGCGCACTGGGGTGGAGCCTCAGGAAGTTGCCTCCCTTTGCAGCTGGAGGAGCCTGGCTCCCCTTCTTCTTGTGTGGAACCTGGGATGCCTACCTGCGGGGCGAGAAGCACTTTAGCAGGGACTCCTGCCCCGCGGAGAGTCTGTTTTCCCCATTTCTTTCTTTCACTCAATAAAACCCTGCTTTGCTCACCCTTCAAACCCCATCTGCGAGCCTAAATCTTCATGGCCGAGGAAGGACAAGAACCACATCTTTGGCTGAATTAAGGAAAAGTCCTGCAACAAAAGGACACAATCTCTTGGGAGCTCTATAGCCCCACCCACTGCCTGATGCCTGATCCTCCCTATCCAACTGCAGCTGATGCACTCTTGAAAGCGCCACATCCTGGCTGGATGCCAACCAACACAAAACCAGAGCGCCAAACAAAAATACAATCAAGGACCTTCACAGTGTCCATTTCACTCCCCTGCTACCTCCTCAAGAACAGGTGCTGGCATCCACAGCTGACAGACCTGAAGATGGATCACACCACAGGTCTCTTTGCAGACACTCCCCAGTACCAGCCTGGAGCCCAACAGCTCTCTGCTGGATGGCTGAACCCAGAAGAACAAAAACAATCCTGTAGCTCGGGTCTCCCCTAAGGAAAGGGGGAGAACACCATATCAAGGGAGCACCCAGTGGGACAAAATAATCTGAACAGCAGACCTTGAGTTTTGACTTTAATACTCCACTGACAGCACTAGACAAATCATCAAGACAGAAAGTCAGCAAAGAGACAATGAACTTAAACTATACCCTAAAACAAATGAATGGAACAGATATTTACAGAACATTCTACCCAACAACTGCAGAATATACATTCTATTCATCAGCACATGGAACACTCTCTAAGATATGCCATATGACAAGGCACAAACAAGTCTCAGTAAATTTAAGAAAATGAAAATTTTATCAAGTACTGTCTCAGACCACAATGGAATAAAACTGGAAATCAACTACAAATGGAACACTTAAAGCCATACAAATATAAGGAAATTAAATAACCTGCTCCTGAATGGTCATTGTGTCAACAATGAAATCAAGAGGGAATTAAAAAATTATCTGAACTGAGCGATAATAGTGACACAACCTATCAAAACTTCTGGGATACGGCAAAAGCAGTGCTAAAAGTGTATAGCATTAAATGCCTATTACATCAAAAAGTCTGAAAGAGCACAAATAGACAATCTAAGGTCACACTTCACAGAACTGGAGAAGCAAGAACAATCCAAACCCAAACCCAGCAGAAGAAAAGAAATAACAAAGATCAGAGTAGAAAAAAATGAAACTGAAACAAACAACAATACAAAAGATAAATGAAACAACAAGTTGGTTTTTTGAAAAGATAAATAAAATTGATAGACCATTAGTGAGATTAACTAAGAAGAGAGAAGATCCAAATAAGCTCAATTAGAAACCAAAAAGGAGGTATTACTGCTGATGCCACAGAAATACAAAAGATTACTCAAGGCTACTATGAACACCTTTACACACATAAACCAGAAAACCTAGATGAGATGGATAAATTCCTGGAAATATACAACCGTCCTAGATCAAACCTGGAAAATATAGAAACACACCAATAACAAGCAGTGAGATTGAAACTGCCAACAAAAAAGAGTCCAGGACCAGACAGATTCACAGCTGAATTCTATCAGACATTCAAAGAATTGGTGCCAATCCTACAGACACTATTCCTCAGGATACAAAAGGAGGGAATCATCCCTAAATCATTCTATGAAGCAAATATCACCCTAATACCAAAACGAGGGAAGGACATAACAAAAAAAGAAAACTACACACCAATATCCTTGATGAACACAGATGCAAAAGTCCTCAACAAAATACTAGTGAACCAACTCCAACAGCATATCAAAACGGTTATCCACCATGATCAAGTGGGTTTCATACTAGGGATGCAGGAGTGGTTTAACATCTGCAAGTCAATAAATGTGATACACCACATAAACAAAATCAAAAACAAAATCACACTATCATCTCAATAGATGCAGAAAAAGCATTTGACAAAATCCAGCATTCCTTTACTATTAAAACCCTCAGCAATTTTGCTGAGAAGGGACATACCTTAAGGTAATAAAAGCCATCTACGACAAACCCACAGCTAATATTATACTAAATGGGAAAAAGTTGAAAGCATTCCCTGAGAACTGGAACAAGACAAGGATGCCACTTTCACCACTTCTATTCAACATAGTAGTGGAAGTCCTAGCCAGAGCAATCAGAGAAGGGAAAGAAATCAAGGGCACCCAAATTGGTAAAGAGGAAGTCAAACTGTCACTGTTTCCTGATATGATCGTGTACCTAGAAAACCCTAAAGACTCATCCAAAAAGCTCCCAGAACTAGTAAATGAATTCAGCAAAGTTTCAGGATACAAAATTAATCAGTAGCTCTGCTATACACCAACAGCAACCAAGCTGAGAATCAGATCAAGAACTCAACCCCCTTTACAACAGCTACAAATAAAATAAAATACTTAGGAATATACCAAACCAAGTATGTTAAAGACCTCTATAAGGAAAACTATAAAACAGTGCTAAAAGAAATCATAGATGACACAAACAAATGGAAACACGTCCCATACTCATGGATAGGTAGAATCGATATTGTGAAATTGACCACACTGCCAAAAGCAATCTACAGATTCAATGCAATTTCCATCAAAATACCATCATCATTCTTCACAGAAATAGAAAAAAAAAATCTTAAAATTCATATGGAACCAAAAAAGAGCCTACATGGCCAATGCAAGACTAAGCAAAAAGAACAAATCTGGAGGCATCACATTACCTGACTTCAAACTATGCTATAAGGCCATAGTCACCAAAACAGCATGGTACTGGTATAAAAATAGGCACATAGACCAATGGAACAGAATAGAGAACCCAGAAATAAAGCCAAATACAACCAACAGATCTTCAACAAAGCCAACAAAAACATAAAGTGGGGAAAGGACACCCTATTCAACAAATGGTGCTGGGATCATTGGTAAGCCATATGTAGAAGAATGAAACTGGATCCTCAGCTCTCACCTTATAAAAAAATCAACTCAAGATGGAGCAAAGACTTAAATCTAAGACTTGAAACCAGAATATTGGAAACACCCTTCTAGACATTGGCTTAGGCAAAGACTTCATGCCAAGAACCTAAAAGCAAATGTAATAAAAACCAAGATAAACAGACAGGACTTAATTTAACTAAAAAGCTTTTGCACAGCAAAAGAAAATAATCAGCAGAGTTGACAGAAAACCCAGAGTGGGAGAAAATCTTCACAATCTATGCATCCGACAAGGAACTAATATCCAGAATCTACAAAGAACTGAAACAAACCAGCAAGAGAAAAACAAACAATCCCATCTAAAAGTGGCTCAGGGCATGAACAGACAACTCTCAAAAGAAGATACACAAATGGCCAAGAAACATATGGAAAAATGATTGACAACACTAATTACCAGGGAAATGCAAATCAAAACCACAATGTGATATCACCTCACTCCTGCAAGAATGGCCATAATCAAAAAACCAAAAAATAATAGATGTTGCCATGGATGTGGTGAAAAGGGAACACTTTTACACTGCTGGTATGTAAACTAGTACAATCACTATGGAAAAACAGTGTAGAGATTACTTAAAGAACTAAAAGTAGATCTACCATTTGATCCAGCCATCTCATGACTAGGTATCTACCCAGAGGAAAAAAAAGTCATTATACAACTAAAATACTTGGACACATGTTTACAGCAGCCCAACTTGCAATTCCAAAAATATGGAACCAGCCCAAATGCCCATCAACCAACGAGTCGATAGAGAAAATGTGGTGTGTATATATATCATAGAATACTACTCAGCCATAAAAAGAAATAAAACAATGGCATTTGTAGAAACCTGGATGGAACTGGAGACTATTATTCTAAGTGAAGTAACTCAGGAATTGAACACCAAACGTCGTATGTTCTCACTCATAATTGGGAGCTAAGCTATGAGTATACAAAGGCATAAAAATGATACAATGAACTTCGGGGACTCAGCGGAAATGGTGGGAGGGGGGTAAGGGATAAAACTACACACTGGGTACAGTATACACCGGTTGGGTGATGGGTGCACCAAAATCTCAGAAATCACCACTAAAGAACTTATTCATGTAATCAACTCCACCTGTTCCCCCAAAAAACCTATTGAAATAAAAACTAAATTTAAAAACAAAGACAATTATCAACAGAGTAAAAAGGCAATGCATAAAATGGGAGAAAATATTTGCAAATCATATATCTGATAAGGGATTAATATTCAGAATATAGAGAACTCCTGAAATTCAACAACAAAAAGAATAACCAGATTAAAAAATGGGCAAAGAACTGTAATAGGCATTTTCTGAAAGGAGATATACAAATTGCCAATAAGCACATGAAAAGATGTTCAACAGCACTAATCTTTAGGAAAATTCAAATCAGAACTACAATGAGATACCACCTCACACCATTAGGATGACTACTATCAAGAAAACAAGTGTTGGCAAAGATGGGGAGAAACTGAGAGACTTGTGCACTCTTGGGGGTAACGTAAAATGGTACGGCCATTATGGAAAATAGTACGGCAGTTCCTCAAAAAGTTAAAAATAGAATTACCATATGATAGGGCAATTCCACTTCTGGGTATATAACCAAAAGAATTTAAAACAGGGTCTCAGAGAGAAAGAGAGATGCCCATGTTCACAGCAACATTCTTCACATTAGCTAAACTGTGCAAGCAACCCAACTGTCCATGGACAGATAAATGCATAAGCAAAATGTGGTATATACATGCAATGTAATATTATTCAGCCTTAAAAAGGAAGGAATTTCTTTCTTTCTTTTTTTAGAGAGTCTGGCTCTGTTGCCCAGTCTGGAGTGCAGTGGTGTGATATCGGCTCACTGCAACCTCTGCCTCCTGGTTCAAACAATTCTCCTGCCTCAACGTCCCGAGTAGCTGGGATCACAGGCACCCGCCACCACATCCAGCTAATTTTTGTATTTTTAGTAGAGATGAGGTTTCACCAGATGGTCAGGCTGGTCTTGAACTCCTGACCTCAGGTGATCTGCCCAACTCAGCCTCCCAAAGTACTGGGATTATAGGCGTGAACCACTGTGCCCAGCCAGGAAGGAATTGCTGATGCTACAACATGGATGAACCTTGAGGACATAATGCTAAGTGAAATAAGCCAGTTACAAAAAGGCAAATAATGTATGCTTCTATTTATATGAGATGCTTAATCAAAATCATAAACATAAAGACAGTAGATTGATAGGTCCCAGGGTCTGGGGAGAGGGGGAAATAGGAGTTACTGTTTAATGGGTATAGAGTTTTGGTTTTACAAGACGAAAAGAGTTACGGAGGCAGATAGTATGGATGGCTGTGTAACATTATGAATGTATTTAATATCACCAAACTGTATACTTAAAAATGGTTAAAATGACAAATTTTGTTACCATATTTCACTACAGTAAAAAAAATTGGAAAAAAAATTTGTTAAAATGGCAAATTTTATGTTACATAATTTTACTACAGTTTAAAAACATTTATATAGCTAAAAATGGCAAAGTTAAAACTAAACCCAAAGTCCTCTTTCTTTTTTTTTTGAGACAGGGTCTCACTCTGTTATCCAGGTTGGAGTGCGGTAGCGTGATCACAGCTCACTACAGCCTCAACCTCCCAGGCTAAGGTCATCCTCCTGCCTCCGCCTCCCAAGTAGCTGGGACCACAGGCATGCACCACCATGCCCAGCTAATTTTTTCAAAAATGTAAAAATTATTTATAGAGACATGGTCTATGTTGCCCAGGCTAGTCTTGAACTCCTGGCCTCAAGGGATGCTCTTGCCTCAGACTCTCAAAGTGCTGAGATTACAGGTGTGAGCCACTGCTCCCAGCCAGTCCTCTAATTTTTAATCCACTGTTTTCTCCACTAAATCATCACAGTCTTTTCAGAGAATCCTTGGCCAAATGATTTATTTATGACTCCTGTGTTTACCTCATAGAGGTGGATTCACAGAAAAGAAAATAAAAAAATATATAAAGTACAATTAAACATGAAAGTAGGAAGGATTACTAACTTTATTAATCCAAATAGCAGTCCTTCTAAATTTGAGCTAATTAGGATAGAGGCAGACAGGCAAAAGAGTATCTCTACCTTGACAAAACAAACTTATAACTATATAAAATTATCAGAATATATTTATTTCAATGCCAACTAAAAGTATACATAAGTAGCAAGGTTAATTATTTATTTTGCATGTAACACACATTGTCACTTACTCCTGCCAGTCCCAAATAAGGAGTAAAAAGCTAGATTTCCCTTTTCAGATAAATCAGAAAATTTCCAGATATTTTCTGCAGATTGCAACTATTCCTGGACAACTATTTCATTAGGAAAACAGTCCTATTATTCTCCTATGTATACATCATTACAAACATGTTTTCTCATCCTGAATTATTAATTTTAAAAAAACTTCAGCTTTCGGCCAGGCACGGTGGCTCACGCCTGTAATCCCAGCACTTTGGGAGGCTGAGGCGGGCGCATCGCAAGGTCAGGAGATCGAGACCATCCTGGCTAACATGGTGAAACCCTGTCTCTACTAAAAATACAAAAAAACTAGCTGGGCGAGGTGGCGGGCACCTGTAGTACGAGCTACTCGGGAGGCTGAGGCAGGAGAATGGCGTGAACCCCAGGGGGCGGAGCCTGCAGTGAGCTGAGATTGCACCACTGCACTCCAGCCTGGGCAACAGCGAGTCTCCGTCTCAAAAAAAAAAAAAAAAAAAAATTTTCAGCTTTCTAAAACCACTACAAATTCAAATGATAGTTCATTCTTCTAACAACTTGGAATCTTCCAACGAATAATCCTTTTGACCTATGAGCAGAAACGTGAAGTTGTTTTGAACTTACTGTACTAAAATACTTTCCCATGTTATTTAAATACTTTATTTGTAGAATTTATAACATTTAAATTTAAGCTTACATAAACTCTATCCTAATTTCCTACACGTAGGAAAAAAAAGCAATGATGGTAATAAAATTGTTTTGATTTCTAACCAAATTGTTGTGCGTTTTAATCACAATTCATTTGGTGTAAAGCAACAACAAAACAAAAGGTATCTTTTAAAAACCTTATATAAAACAATATACAAACTATTAAATACCACTAATAAATGTTTTATTTATATGTACCCAAGATACCATATGCAATAAAAAAGCGCCAAATGTCTGAAACAAGCTTCACTTATTCTGCAAATTGGGTTGCTTAAAATGCTAAAGGTCTTCAAGCTTAGTTATTCACTGACTCCCTTTCTCATTATCTAGAGAGAAAATGCATTCTTTTAAAAAGAAGCGCTCATCTGTGGAAACTTTCTAATTAACTTGGTTCAAAGCATGTGCAAGATGGCAGTTTTCTACACTGCTTCAGCATTTTAATTGACAGAAAATGCTTAGCAGCCTATTCACAACCCCCCTTGGTAATTAAGCTAGGGTCAACTCTATGACTAAATGAGCCAATCTTGTGAAACAAACGATTTCTACCATACACAGTATATAGCATATTAGGTTTACAGCAGTCTTTGAACAAAGTTAATGAGGTAGTAGCTGTGCCACTATGGGAGATTTATATAGAACAAGTTAACCTTTCTTAATGGTGCAGTAGTCATTAAAACTAATTACTAGCAGGGCATTATCTCTAACAATTATTAACATCTATCAGCACATAATTAATTCAAGCTGCATTTCTAACAATGCTAATAACCACCTGCAAACAACTAATCAATATTCACTATTAGTAACATATTTGTTTTCAAAGCGAGTACAATTTCCTCTAAGGCTTTTTAGATTGAATAAGCTGTAACTTTCAATATTACTATAGTCAAACATCTGTCAACAGCTTCATTACAATATACTGATTATGGCAATATTACAATACAGACAACTCTCATTAAAAGTCATAATCCACAGGTAACATAACAACAGAGAACAAGAATCTTTTCAGAAGCCTTCAAAATAAGAAAAAAAAGCTATTAGTTTTAACTTGAGATCAAACAATCTTGTCAGTCTCCGTTTTTCTCTGTAAGGAACAAATAAATCTATTTTATTTTTAATTAAGTTTAATCTCAGACCTAGCTTCCCCTTTCTCCTGCCACAGTGAGAATTTACAGGCACCTGAGAGGGACTAGGCCTCTCAGGGTGCTTATTCATCCACCAAGATCAATAAGCACGAAGTCAAGAAAGAGGACAAATTTATCTATTAAAAGATTAGAATTCAAATCTAGTTCAAAGCCCCACTTTCTCTGCTTTCACTCATCTTACCAGAGAGCCCCACTTGTTTATCAAGAAGACCATTCTTGGATTTTGTTTTAAACCACCAACTTATCTATACTTAAAACAATACTTGCAAATCTGTGAAAATACTACTAAAAATACTTCTATAAAACTCGCCTCATTTCTCTGCCACTTATATTCCAGCAAAGCACTCTCCAAAACCTTTTCAGGAGGAAACAGTAGAACAGGAAGTATAAGAATTACAGCACAGTGGTTATGATTATATGTTGTAGAAGGAGAATACCATAGTTCATAGCATGGCTCTGCTACCTGGCAGCAGTTTGTGTGACCTTGGGCAAGTTACCTGACTTATTCTCTAAGCCTCCTTTTCCTCACCAAATGAAAATAAATAAAAGTGCCTGTATAGTGGGTTTAATAAATTAAAAGAAATATCCTTGTAAAAATGTTTAGTACAGCACATGGTAAAGTCCCAATAAACATAGGTTTTTGTTTTGTTTTGTTTTGAGACGGAGTCTCACTCTGTCGCCAGGCTGGAGTGCAGTGGCGCGATCTCGGCTCACTGCAACCTCTGCCTCTCGGGTTCATGCAATTCTCCTGCCTCAGCCTCCCGAGTAGCTGGGACTACAGGTGTGCACCACCATATCCAGCTAATTTTTTGTATTTTTAGTAGAGAGCATAGGTTATTATAATTAATTTATCTAGTCTAAATTTATTTTCCTGTTGCAAAGATATTAACCAGAAATAGAAATGTAGGTGCCTAGAAGACTTTACTTTTTATGTAATAATATTTCCTTTTACTTGTATGTCTATCTCAAATAAAATTCTTATATATTGGAATGGGATGTCTACCTTATTCCTACGCTATGAAATGTTTAAAAATTCTGTCCTCTCAATCCTTTATTATGCCAGAATTCAGTTTTAAGTCCATATTCATATATATCATTTTGCTCATTTTAATTACTATCCTCTAAAGCCACCCTATCTTTGGCATTTCATCTAGAACTGTGTTCACAGTAATTCCGTCATAGTTTTTCATTACTTTATGGTAAAAAAAGTTCATGAAAATCCAACTAATTTTGAGAACATTCATTATCAAAGTATACCAGGCTAACTGATACATTCACATAATGATCTTCAAAGACACATTTCAACAAGTATCTTTCCTGGATTATAACTGAACGCTTATAGACTAATATTAAGCAATTGTATTCATTCAATCAACGTAAGAGCTTAGAAGGTTTAGTCACTGTATTAAAGCAACTAAAGTCCAACAAAAACAGATTAATTCCATTATTAAGATCCCCCAAGATCTATACTATGAGGGAGACATCTAGAGGTGTCAAAGAAGGGAACATAATTTAGCCTAGGATGGTCACTAAGTTTACCCGGAGGAGCCAGTACTTGGTCTGAATCTTTGAAGAATCAGTCGTCAGTCAGGCACGGGGGTTTAGAAAGTGAAGAGGAAGAAAGACATGGGAGAAAAATGGCACAATCTGTTATCAGTAGTTTATTATGGTTAGAACTAAGAGAAGAGAAATGAATGATGAGGGGTAAGAATGTCAAGGCAGGCAGGGAGGATCATATTACGGAAAGCCTTGTGGGCCAAGTAAAGGGCTCTGAACAATACAGCATGATGCAGTTTCCTAAAATGTATGAGAAAAAAATATAACTAGCACATCACATCAAATCCATGTTCCAGAGATATAAAATATATATATTAGTGATAAAATACAAAGTATTAAATGGTGTAAAGATATATGGGAAAAATCACAAAGGTGATACCAGAACTAACTTAATTTGGAAGACAATGTCATAGGGATTAGATACTCAGAGGTTTCATCAGACAAACCTTAGGGTTTGTGGACTCTGTCAGTTTCCTTATCTTGTTTTTAAAAACAAGAATCGTAATATGTCCCTCCCAGGATTACGGCTAAAATTTAGTAAAAAAAAAAAAAAAAAAATGCATTTAAAACAGCACATAAGATAGCAAAATGGTTACAGGACTGAATCCCAGTACTACCACTTATTAGCTCTGAGATATCAGAAAAGTTACTGGGAAGAGTAACATTACCTATTTCATAAAAGTGTTGTGAGGAGTAAATGAATTCAGCTTAGAACAGTGTCTGCAATGTGTGTTTAAGTAAATAAGATTTAAAAAGTATGTATTAACAAAATGTTAGCTATCACTATAAAGAAAAAATTCTGTGTCAGAATCTCTTTGCATTTTAGAAAGATAAATCTAGTTTAAGTGCTAAGAATGTCCTGCAAGGGGACAAGAACACAGGGAGGGAAGGTTATGAAGTTATTTCAACAATCCAATAACCAAGAAAATCCAGAATTGTTACGACAGAGTGGATGGAGTTAGAAGATACTGAAGAGATAGCTTTAACTGGACTTCATACCTGATTATAGAACGGGAAAAAAAGGAAAAGAAAAAAAAGAGAAAAAGAAAGTCAAAGGGTTCTACATTTTATCAAAAGAATGAAATGTAATGATATTTGGGATCCATTAAGGGGTACAAATTTTGTGTGGAGTGTAAGTTTTGAAATATTAAGTGGGAGGCACCTGTTAACACCAAGGTGGAGCCAAGTGGGTACGATGAAAAAGAGTCTAAGAGAAATTTTAAAATAGTTTTGGTTTTACCCTAGTTGAAGCTCTCTAGAAATACCCATAATAAAGTTCACGTGCCAAGTTTATTAGGCATTTCTCAGACATTCCTGGAGTTTACACACAGTAGCTTCCCTTTTTATGTCTTTAAAATTTTAATCATCTTTGCCTTTCAACAGAGGCACCCTGATAAATGTTAAGTAATTAGAAGAACAAATAACTTTATTTAGGGGTCCCATTATTTATATTTGCTCATCAAAAATAATCAACTTATCACAAATCTATATTTCATTTTTAATCTAGTTCTCCGTCCATAGCAAAATATCCCTTTGTAATATACCAGAAGACATAAATAAAACACATTGTGCCCCCTGTCTTCCCCCAGTTTCTTTTAAACATGCATATCTAAACCTGATTAAAATATATTTAAAGTCTGACAACAAACGAAAGCCAATAATTTAGGATCATTTTCTAATTCAACTATAGTTTAAAAAGTAAGTACAGGTACTATTTTAAGGAGAAAAAACTTAAAATCTCTCTTACCTGATGCCCCTATATTTGCCTCATCTTCAGGAACCAGGTTTTTATCCTTATTTATATCTTCAACTAAAAGTTTGTCAAAATGCTCAATACAAAGTCTGCTGTCGATTTGATATAACAACGCAGGGCAAAGGTATGTAAATAAATCAGTTGAGATGGGAGAGTTGGCACCATGACCATAGTATTTTAATAACTGAGTGACGTTCAAACACTGCAAAGAAAGCGATAAAACAAATTAGAGTGTCTTTAAGGAGATTATGCAAAAAAATAAATTTCTGCCTAATAAATATTCTAAATATTACTTGCAAATAATCTGTAATACATAGGTATCTATTACAAATAAAACTTTTTAATAAGAATTTGTAATAGGGATACACTCAACTATATTACCCAAAACTTTTCATGGACTTTAATAATTTTTCTACTCCAACACATGAAAGATAATGACTTTCTGTCATGGATAAGGATGACTCACAACTATATCCCCAAGACTCTCATAGGATGATGAGAAAAATCATTTCCCTAGCAAATTGCAATCATCGGTGACTCAAGATCCTTATCTGTGAAACAGATTAAATAGATTTAGAGTACTTTAATGGCTTATATTAAAATATACCATAATATAGACATTTTCATTGCCAAATGCACTCCAAAAGCATATTGTTTTGGAAAATTCTAGCCCAATGTCAGTTGATAGGAACAAAACTGGAAGATAAAAATAAGGGCAGCTTCATCCACTGGTACTTTAAAAACAAACAAAAAAAAGTAAGCTTAAAACTGATTAAAAAGGAGAAAGAAAAAAATAATAAAAAACAAAACAACGTAGAAAACAAATAGCAAACAAGTTTGGATCCATCATATGGTTAAAAACAAGTATCTAAAATTACGGCAAAAGAGATTGGCACTGTCCCTTTGTCACATATATCTACTTTGGTTGCATGCTTGTTTATTGACTTGCTACCTCACTATATGGCTTTATCTATGGCACACACACAAAAAAAAACCATCAAAAACTAAAATCAAAACCTATAAACACACAAAAATGATTCTTAGTTTTTTTTTTATTTTTATTTTTTCATATTTAGCACCACTTAATTGCTTTTGATCTTCTTAGGTCTTAATTACCATAAGGTACTACTCTATTAAAAGTATTGAACATTTCAGAATCATGAGATACCCAGTATACATCAGACCTATCAGAATAGCATTAACAAGTCTAATGATGCAAACCTCATGGATGTGATACAAAGAGGAAATGAACAATAAGATCCTGTAATTATCAACAAAATATTCTAGGATATTATCCTAAGTCATAATAATTAATGCACTGTAATCCCAGCACTTTGGGAAGTTAAGGCTGGAGAACTGCTTGAGGCCAGGAGTTTGAGACCAGTCTGGGCAATATACTAAGACCCCATCTCTACAAAAAATAAATTTTTGAAAATAATAATAAAATGAATGCACACTTTAAAATCATACTAAGATCTTAATATATGTTATTTTAAAATCAGTGTTTATAACTGCTGAAAACCAAATAGCTGATGATTTATCAAGGGAAGAAACACAAAGATCTTTACTTAGACATAAAACATATCTCAATGGCAGTGACAGAAAAGGATGCGGTCATTTTCCACAGTTGATGGTGCTACTTTCTATACATATGAACAACAAATTCAACAAATTTTTCTAAACTTTAACAAGAATGCTAAAAATACAATAAACAAGGAATCAACATCCGTTTAATGAAACTCAAATGAATGTGCTTAAGGTGAATAGTTAAAAAGAAAATCAAGGAGCCAACCAAATGTGTAAGTACCCAAGAGTATGAAAATTTTAAAGCAAAACAGGACATCCCATTACTATTAGTTTCTTAGTATTATACCTTTTCATATTCATCCTAAGTCTGTGAAAGGCCTGAGAAAAAAACAATTACCATGAGTAAGTAGGCCTTATCATAAAGTGACACACAGAAAACAAGCAAGCCATATGTGCAAAATACCTGACTTTGGAGCTACATCAATGACTTGGAACCACTCAATAATTAATTCAATAAATTAACAATTTATGAACTAGAAACTGTTCTAGTTACTTCCCAAGAGGACAAGTTGAACAACAATTAAAAAATTTTAATTTTCAAATACCTAGAACATGGCTAACAATAGTAACAGTAAGAGACTAGCTTGGAGGGTCAAATAATTCGTAAGGAATACATTTTCTAACAACATTAAAACACTTAGTCTTCAGATACGTACTACAAAAAAAAAATTTCTTAAAAATACATTTAGAGTTGAGGAAACCAAATTTGCGAATATAAGAAACAAACAAATACAAGTGAAATTCAGATTTTAAAAATCTTTTTCTTTTTTTGAGATGGAGACTCACTCTGTCGCCCAGGCTGGAGTGCAGTGGCATGATCTTGGTCACTGCAACCTCTGCCTCCCGGGTTCAAGTGATTCTCCACCTCAGCCTCCCAAGTAGCTGGGACTACAGGCACCCGCCACCATGGCCCGCTAATTTTTTGTATTTTTAGTAGAGACGGGGTTTCACCATGTTAGCCAGGATGGTCTCAATCTCCCGACCTCATGATCCACCCGCCTCGGCCTCCCAAAGTGCTGGGATTACAGGTGTGAGCCACCATGCCCGGCTGCTTAAAAATCTTTATACTTATTTTGATTTCTTAATGTATTCTGTTCATGAACATTACCTGATGTTTCACAGGTAAACATACGGAAATAAGTTTAAATATGATTAATACTCCACTGTTATGTATCCTGTTTTTAAAATGCACCACAATTATGTGAGAATTACGAAGCAGCTATCAGACATCTTTTTATACTTACTTCATGATGATGGTCATCTTCATTAAGATCTTTTCTCAAAGAAATTATTGCATTATTTTTAACATGTGGTGCTTCTCTCTTTCTAGTATGTCGAAGTTCACCTTCATTATCAGGATCAAGATCTTGGTGTCCACGACCAGGATCATGACCATTACGTTCTGGAAGATGTACATGAGAATGACCTGGGTTATGTACACGATCAGGTTTGTGGACCCGATTATGCTCATACTGTTCACCCTGATCATGGTTAGGGGGAAAACCTGGTGTAATAACCTCAGAATTTTCATTACTTTTCCTCCCTTTTTTCTTCCTCTTTCCTTTCAGTAGTTTAACATCAGATTGTTCCTGGGTTTTATTGGTCTCTGTTGAAGGTTCATTGCTAGGCTCCCCACGCTCACTGGGAGTAATGGAATCATTATGAAAATGGTGAGTGTTGTTATGATCAAGATGATGATGCAAACGATGGTGATGACGTAGGCGGTGATTATGGTCATGCATATGTTTATCATCAGATTTTACAGACACTTCAATTGTCTCTTTCTCTGGATCACATTTATGGTTTCTTTTTGTGGATACACTGGTCACAGTTTGATTTTCTGAATTTAAATGATTATGGGAATGCTGGTGGTTATGTAAGTGAAAATGCTTTCCCTCTTGAACTGCCAAAATATCTAAATGAGAAACATGATCGTGGCCAAGATCCTCATGATTAATCTCAACTACTTTTCTCTCTCCAAGGCCCAAGTTTGTTAAAAGTTTCTCCAAACCAAAAAAGGATAATCTTCCATTTTCACCATAACGCTCAAAAAGTTTTTCAATATAGTATTTTTTTTCATTTTCAGCAGCTTGCTTTGAAAATTTGCTTGGCTCCAATTCTGTCATTCCACGATGCTGTCTGTGAAGTGCTTCAGGGCCATGGTCATGTTCTTCATGGCAATGGTTGCAATGATGAAAAATAAATGTCAGCAAACAAATGAGGCAAAATTTTGTGTGCATATGTACCTTCATTTCTATTTTTCCTAAAGAGATTTAAAGAGAGAGACAAGTATTAGTTCCTACCTAGACACATTCAAAACAATCTAATTCTCTGGAAGTTGCCAATCCACTAAAAAAAGTTTTACTCCATTTCCTTCATGATAAAATATGTTAAGAATCAGAGAAAAGTGAAACTGTCATTATTCACAAATGGTAGAATTAATTATGCAGCATGCCTTAAAGAATCTTTAAGAATAAGTTAGTTTAGTACAGTTACTGAATATAAGGACAGTAATAAATTATATTCCTATATACCAGCAATAATTAGAAAATAAGACTCAAAAATAGTAACATTTACAGTAGCAAATAGCTAGGAATGTATCTAACCAAAGACATACAAGAACTTTACACAGAAAAGAGAGAAATTATTGAGAGAAATATTATTGACAGATAATTATTGAGAGAAATAAAAGACCTAAATAAATGGATGGCTATATCATGTTATGACTGGATAAGCTATGTATCCAATACAACTCCAGTCAAAATCTCAGAAATTATTTTGTGAAAACTGATTAACTGATTTTAATATTGATGTGGAAATAGAAAGGGCCAAGAATGGCTAAGATGTGTTCCTTGAGGAACAAAATTGAAGCATTTACTCTATGAATTATCAAAGACACTGTGGTATTTGGTGCAGTAACTAACAAACAGACTAAAGGAACAGAAGACAAAAGCTAAAAACCGGAAAGGATGGTCTTTTCCTTGGTGCTTGGTCAATTAGGTTTCCACACACAAGAAAATAATAAAATCTGACCCTTACCTCACTTCATTACAAAAATCAATTGCTAATAGCTCGTGAACATAAATCTGAAACAAGAAATGCTAAAATGATAAAGTGTCCAGAACTGTCCAATTCAATGGTAGCCACTAGTCACATACGGGTACTTAAATTAACTAAAATTAAATTTAAAATGCAGCTTCTCAGTCACCCTGGCCATGTTTTAATTGCTCAATAGCCACATGTAGCAAATGGCTACTACGTTGGACAATGTAGACACAGAACATGTCCATCATTATAGAAAGTTCTATTGGACAAGCATACTTCAAGAATCTAGAAATATAATAAGAGCCAATTATGTAATTCTGAAGTTTTCCAGAATAGATGAAACTAATTTCGTACTATTCTATTTAACCCATTATATCCAAAATATTATAATTTCAACATCTAATCAATATAAAAATTATTAAAATATTTTACATTCTTTTTAATACTATGTCTTTGAAATCTGTCATGTATTTTACACTTACAGCACATCCTAATTCAGTCTAACTGTATTTCAAGTGCTCAACAGACACATGTGGCTACTGGCTACTGTACTGGAAAGTGCAGATCTTGAAGATTTGGGAGACTAATTTTAAGACCTTCGAGATAGAACACAAAATTGATAATATATTACACTGAAATTAAGAATTTATGTTTCATCAAGAGACATCCAAAAAAAAAAAAAAAACCTAACTAAAAAGGCAGGCCGCAGACTGGGAGAAGACTACCACAATGTATACTCAAAAATATATATGGAACTTCTACAAATCAGTATGAAAATTACAATAAGACGACCCAATGAAAAAATGAGTAGGTAACTTGAACAAGCACTTCATAACAGCAGCTAAACTGCTAAAAAGCAAATGAAAACATGTTCAGCTCAGAAGTCTTCAGGAAACCAAATTAAAATCACAATTAGATACCACTATATACCCCACAAAAATAACGAAAATATAAAATACTGCCAATATCAAAAGTAGGCAAGAATATATAGAGTTAAATGGAACTTGTGTACTGACAGTAGGATTAAAGATTCTATCTCCTGAAAAACTGTTTGGCAAGATCTGCCAGAAGCTGAACATAAGCCTATGTACTTGCACAGCAATTTTAATCTGGGGTATATGCCCAACAGAAATCCATGTACATGAATACCAACATGAATATTCACATAATCATTATTCATCACAGTCAAAACTGAAAAAAGGCTGGGTGTGGTGACTCACACCTGTAATTCCAGCACTTTGGGAGGCCAAGGCAGGCAGATCACCTGAGGTCAGGAGTTGAAGACAGGCCTAGCAAACATGGTAAAACCCTGTTTTTACTAAAAGTACAAAAATTAGCTGGGCATGGTGGCATGTGCCTGTAAGCCCAGCTACTTGGGAGGCTGACACAAGAGAATCACTTGAACCCAGGAGGCAGAGGTTACAATGAGCCCTGATCGTGCCACTGCACTCCAGCATGGGCAACAGAGACAGACTCTGGTCAAAAAAAAAAAACAAACCTGATAAAAGCCTAAATGTTCATCAACAATAAAATGATAAATGAAACAGAAAAATCACACAGGAATAAAAAATGAAATTACAGCTTCATGCATAGATTAATTTCACAAATATTGGGGAAAAAATGACAAACACCAAAGAAAGCAGTATAATTCTTATATAAAGGTAAAAAGGAATAAAACTAAACTTTGTGGGGTTTTTTTTTTTTTTTTGAGACAGGATGTCACTCTGACACCCAGACTAGAGTGCAGTGGCATAATCATAGCTCACTGGAGCCTTAAGCTTCCTGGCACAAGTGATCTTCCCACCTTAGCCTTCCAAGTAGCTGTGTGTGCCACCAGGCTCAGTTATAATTTTCTTCTTTTTGGGGTCTTGCTCTATTGTCCAGGCTGGTCTCAAACTCCTAGCCTCAAGCACTCCTCCCAACTCAAATTCCCAAAGTGCTAAGATTGCAGGTGTGAGCTACCATACCTGGCCATGATTACTTTCTGAAAGAAAGATAGAGGGTAATAATTGGGAGAAGAACAGAGTGGAGGGAATTGCAAAGTGTAATGCTCTTTCCTAACATCAGTAGTAGTTATGTAAATATGTTTACTTTGTGATAATTCACGGCACTTATGCTCTGTGTACTTTCTGAACACATTCTATTTCAATAGAAAGTTTTATAAAAATCAAATTTTCTTCACTGAAAACCAATCAAAAATGTAATTATAAACAACATTGTATGGTTTCTAGAATTAAGTAGAACAAGACATATAAAACCACTAAAAGGAAAAATTTATTAAGATGTTATTGAAGGACAGTAAAGAACTGCAAAACCTGGAAAGAGACATCATCTACATGGATAGATGGGATACATTGCATAAGGTATATAAAATCTTCCCAAGTGTATATATAAATTTAACTCAATGCCAATTAAAATCGTCGTAGCTGTTTGGTTTTGGTGAGACTTCATAAGCACATTCAAAAACTCATAAAAGCAAAAACCCAAGGACAATCAAGACAATTCAGAAGATTAGCAAGGTATTAAAGACTTCTTTTTATAAAATTATACTAACAAAAATAACATAGAACTAGCACAGGGGTAGATAGACCAGTGGAATGGAACAGAATTCTGAAAGAGAACAATAATATTGATTGTGAAAATGTTTCTTCCTCACACTACACACAAAAGTCAATTCCAAGAACATTAAAAACCTATCTGTGAAAAGCAAAATTATCAACAAGTTCTACAAGAAAATGTAAGAGAATTTCTTTATGTCTTTGGGATAGGGAAAGATTTTTTAGGCAAGACACAAAGCACATACCATGATGAAAATTTTTGATTAACTAAATTCTTTAAAAATTATTCTATAATAAAGGACACCATTAAAAAAAAAGCTTATAGGCCAGGCGCAGTGGCAGGCGCCTATAATCCCAGCTACTCAGGAGGCTGAAGCAGGAGAATTGCTTGAACCTGGGAGGTGGAGGTTGCAGTGAGCCGAGATTGTGCCACTGCACTCCGGCCTGCCAGCCTGGGAGACACAGCAAGACTCTGTCTCGGTGGGGGCGGGGGAGAAGCTTATATATAGCAAGCCATATACTAGAAGATATTTGCAATGTGTATATATAAACAATGCATATAAAACATCAGTATCCAGAGTATATAAAGCACATATAGTAATAAAAAACTCCACTACTGCATAGACAACTATGAAAAGAACATAAAACAGGCTGGTAAAACAGCAACATGATGACTACTAATCTAGGCAATTCAAATCTAGATAAGGCTCTAAGAGAGTAACAGGCAAAAATTAGTATCTCACAATACTAGATGTTAAGTAAAGGTCTAATATAAAGAAACAAACTACCTTACACCTCTGGTGGAAGTATATATTGGTACAGCCATTTTGGAAAGCAACTTGACATTTACTACAGCCAAATATGAACACACTCTACAGCCCCCAAGTTCCATTTTAATTACCCTTGCACTTAGGCACGCAAAGACACATTCAAGAATCCTTATTGGGGCCAGGCATGGTGGCTTACACCTGTAATCCCAGTACTTTGGGAGATTGAGGTGGGTGGATCATGAGGTCAGGAGATCGAGTCCATCCTGGCTAACATGGTGAAACCCCGTCTCTACTAAAGATTTAAAAAAAAAAAATTAGCCGGGCGTGGTGGCGGGTGCCTGTAGTACAAGCTACTCAGGAGGCTGAGGAGAATGGTGAACCCGGGAAGCAGAGCTTGCATTGAGCTCAGATTGCGCCACTGCACTCCAGCCTGGGCAACAGAGCGAGACTCTGTCTCAAAAAAAAAAAAAAAAAAGAATCCTTATTACAATATTGTAAATGTTTTTCTAATGTGAACTATTGCAATAACAGAATACTCAACCAAAGTGGGTAAAACAGAGGAAAACTTTCACATAAAAAGAAGTCAGGAGAAATGGGTGATTCTAGGACAATACCAAAAATCCAAGCACTCTCAAATTTACCCTCAGAGTCTCAAGATAACCTTGCATAATCATATTCAAAACTGGAAGATTTATCTTTTTTAAAATACATTTTCTTTTTTTTTTTCCTCAGAAATCCTGTTTGGATGGGAGGTTTATCTTCATGTCTTTTTATCCAGGAAGAAAAATATTTCCCTGAAGCCTCTCCTTACGTATCTTTGATCAGTCAGGTCTCTACCACATGCCCATGCTAAAGCCAATCACTGGTTTACAGTAGTGTGTAGCAATGTCCCAGGCCTTCACATTCACTCACTGCCCACTCACCGACTCACTCACAGATGCTTCCAGTCCTGCAAGCTCCATTCATATTAGTGCCCAACACTGGTGTACCATTTTTAAAATCTTTTATACTGAATTTTTACTGTACCTTTTCTATGTTTAAATATACAAATATTTACTATTGTATCACAACTGCCTACAGTATTCAGTATATCAACAGGTTTGTAGCCTAGCAGCAAGAGGCTATACTCTATATGTGGGTATATAGCAGACTACACCATCTAGGTTTGTCTAAGTATACTCTATGATGTTCACACAATGACAAAATCACCTAAGGCTGCATCTCAGAACATACCCAGCATTAAGCAATGCATATGACTGTACGTGGGAGAGGCAATACTCACAGAACATGGGGGAATAAGAGGCCTCAAGAAAAAAGGAGGTAAAGAAAGAAAAGCAGGCCGGGTGCAGTGGTTCACGCCTGTAATCCCAGTACTTTGGGAGGCCGAGGCGGGTGGATCACCTGAGGTCAGGAGTTCAAGACTAGCCTGACCAACATGGTGAAACCCCATCTCTGCTAAAACACAAAAATTAGGCATGGTGGCAGGTGCCTGTAATCTCAGCTACTTGGGAAGGTGAGGCAGGAGAACTGCTTGAACCCAGGAGGTGGAGGTTGCAGTGAGCCGAGATCATGCCATTGCACTCCAGCCTGGGCAGCAAGAACAAAACTCTGTCTCAAAAATAAAATAAAATAAGGAAAAGTGGTCAACTGTGTAACCATTATTTTGCCTGCTACAACCTAAATGCTCATCATTAGAATAAATAAATATGGTATATTTATGTAAAGATTACACTGCAGTTATAAATGTGACTATGAAGGACTGTGTATTAACATGCAAAAATCTCAGAAATATAATTTTTAAAACTGCAAAAAAGATACATGCTGTATAATTCACAGACAATCTTAAAACATGCAGAATTGCTTATTTGGGGGTATATATTCATGTAGCAAGAGAACATGGGATGATTACATTCTGGAGAGTCATTATCTTCTCAGAAAGGGAAGGAGGGAAATCAGCTGATAGAGGAAGTACACAGATTTAACTGCATTTGCAGTGTTATTTCTTTAAAAAAGGGAAACGGATCTAATGCAATACGATAAAACATTTAATATTTGTTAAAGCAAGATAATGGGATTCAGGTGCTTGATTAGTCTTCTGTGTACTTTTCTATAAATTTGCAAAGATACCACATAACCTGCATCAGTGGTTAATCAAACTGTGGTTGTGAGAGCAGCATAAGCTTGCTAGAAATCTGAAAGGCAAATTCCTGCATCCCACCCAGACCTATTATAACAGAAACATTAGGGATAGGACCCAGCAATGACTTATCCAGCCTTTCTAGTGAGTCTGATGCAAGCTAGACAAAATTTGAGAGTGCCTATTTACACATATAAATTAGCAATGACTTATCCAGCCTTTCTAGTGAGTTTGATGCAAGTCAGACAAAATTTGAGTGTGCTTATTTATACAAATAAATTACCAAACACTTCCATTTCTCTAAAATGATAATTTGGGCTGGGCACTGTGGCTGACGCCTGCAATTCCAACACTTTGGGAGGCAGAGGTTGGCGGATCTTGAGCACAAGAGTTCAAGACCAGCCTGAGCGACATGGCAGAACCCCATCTCTACAAAAAAATTAGTTGAGCATGGTGGCGTATGAGAAGCCAAGGTGGCAGAATCATCTGAGCTTGGCCGGTCAAGGCTGCAGTGAGCCCTGATCTTGCCACTGCACTCCAGCCTGGGCGATAAGAGACATTGTCTCAAAATAAATAAATAAATAAATAAAATAATACTTTAGTCAACTGAATGTTATGATCTATCTGAATAAATTAAGTTGAATTATCATATATGGCATATATAGGTTAAGCATTTTTTAAAATAGTCTATAAAACAATTCCAAAGCAGCATTAAGTTTGAGATGTTTTTTAATCTTACAGTCTCATGGATAAAGTCACCATTTAAACGGTGTATCAATTTTACTTGTACACTAATGAAGATGAAAAGGCGTGAGTGATTAAGACCAATCACTGTTAAGCAAAGGAGGATACTTATTCCTTTAGCTCCCTGTTACACTCCCTGCAGTTACCTTGATTTTCCACTAGAAGATGCTAATTAAAGGTGTGAGTGTTGCTTCATTCAGCTGATATGTAAATACCATGAGGTTTCTTTAATGCATGTTATCTCACTGTCAAATGAATAGGTACCAGAGGTGGAAACAGGACATTCATATATATTGATCAGACAACATCAAATGAATGACTCCATGAAACACAAAAGCTGTAGATGGTTTACACAAGCTTTAAAACATCATTTTTCTCTATTTTTTAAATACATCATATTCTATTATGGAAAAGATTTTAAGTATCTTGAGTACTCTAATCACTTACATTTAAGAGAATATCATAGGAATACAATGATACAAGCAATGTTATGAGGTAATATTAAACCTGTGCTTTTTTTTTATTAAAGTAAATCATTCACTAACTTTGCAACTTTAGTTTAGAACTACTATAGCACATGTATGCTTTCAGAATCATTTAGGCCAGGTATGGTGGATCATGCCTGTAATCCTGGCACTTTAGTAGGAGACCAAGGCAGGAGGACTGTTGCGCCCAGGAGTTTGAGGCCAGCCTAGGCAACATACTGAGACCTTATCTCTACAAAAAAAGTAAAAAATTAGCTGGTATGGTGGTGCATGCCTGTACTCCCAGCTACTTAACAGACTAAGGTGGGAGGATTGATTGAACCCAGGACAGCCAGGCTGTAGTGAGCCAAGATCGTGCTGTGCGCTCCAGCCTGGGTGACAGAGCAAGACCCTGTCTCAAAAGAAAAAAAAAAAAAATCATTTAGATGAAATATGCATTTTGTTATCACAGGCTAAGCAGCTATTGATTGCAAAGAGACCCCTCTCAAAAGGCAAGTTTTTGTCTCTCTCAAGAACAGTTCAAGATGACTACTCCATATTAAATCACTTGGACATAAAAAAAAAAAAAAAAAAAAAATGACGACTACTCCGGGTCTGAGTGCAGCTCCGCTCCAGTCATTCAGAGACATAACACTCTTACATAATTGATATTCCAGCTAACAGGGAAAGAGAAACAATGGAAGTCCAGGTTCAGATGTTTCTTCTTCAGCATCAAGGGAAGTAGAAGTTGCAGGCATCATTTCTCATCACATTCCACTGGCAAGGGGTTAGTCACATGATCTCAATCGGCTAGGAGGCCAGGGTCTCACCAACTTACAGAGTTTCCCAAGCATTCCAGTAGATGTTAACAATCTTTTCCATCGACAGCACAAAGATCTCTGAGATGGAGACAGGAATGGGGGAAATGGTAGAAACCCATATACCACTCAACCCTAAAAACTGACATTTATAGGACGCAGCTTTGCCTGAGCCAAAATATTCTATTATGTCTCTTGTGTTTTGGAGTTTTCCAAGTTTTATGCATTAAGAATATGTTAGTTTTATAATTGATAATATTTTTTCACTTCAGCTGAGTTATCTCTACTGAAGAGTTCTACTAGGTGCTGTCGACATCAATGGATGAGCCTACTGACAAGAAATGGGAAAAGGGATTCTGGTAAATAACTAGCAGTGCCACAACAAATTTATTTTCATCTTCTGCTGTTGATTTCCAATACATAACCACAGTTAAAAGCCTAAGTATTCTATCACTGTATAATTTCTGCATTAAGAGTGGGGCTAATTTACAGTTAGGAACTTGAATTATACTATTTTGAATGCAAATATTTTGCTTTGGATGCAAAGAAAAAATGAAGTTCACTAATATTCTCTTGCATTTAAGACTAAAACCAGAACTAAATGTGTAGTGAAGTGATTATACTTTGGCGTGGGGAGTGACTGGGCAGAATCATGAGAGGAATTCTGGGTTCCTATTAATGTCCTATTTCCTTACCTGGGTGCTCGGTACATGGTTGCGCTTCACTTCATGAAAAGTGCTTGAATTTTACACTTAACATTTGGGTACTTTTCTGTAGCTGTGTTACATTTCATCCAAAACTTAATTTTTATTCCCCACATGAAGTTTATTCCAACCTTCAGTTAGTAAAATCAGTAACACATAATTTCTAGAAACACATCCATACTTAATAATACGCAAAGGGAAATGTGCTTTTCTTTAACTTATTTTGAAATAATTTAAGATTCACAAGAAGTTGTAAAATTAGTTCAGAGTTTCCATGTACTCTTTCCCCAACTTTTCCCAATAACATCTTACATAACTGTAGTACATGTTCAAAACCAAGAAACTGACATCAATACTATTAACTACAAACCTTATTCAAATTTCATCAGGTTTTACACGCACTCTAAAAAACATTGTAATAGAAAATCAATTTTCTAACCAGAAAGAAATGGCATTTTTGGTAACAAAAAGATATTGCTTAACAAAATACATGGTTATACTTAAGAGAAAGGTTAACTAGATCCTTACATGAAAGGAATTAGGGTGTTTGCTTCAGTAGCACATACACCAAGATTGAAACAATACAGAGAAGATTAGCATAGCCCCTGCACAAAGATAACATGCAAATTTGTGAAATGGTCTATATTGTTAAATGTTCTCACCACAAAAAACATGGTAAGTATGTGAAATAATGTATTTTGTTAGCTCAATTTAGACATTCCACAATGTATACATATCTCAAAATACATGTTGTACATAATGAATATATACTATTTTGTCAAAAAAAAAAAAGGAATCAGGGTTGATATTCTCCATAGCAATTTCTCCTGTAAAGGCTTACAAAAAACTTTTTTATTTTGAGACAGAATCTTGCTCTGTCACCAGGCTGGAGTGCAGTGGCGTGATCTCCACTCACTGCAACCTCCACCTCCAGGGTTCAAGCGATTCTCCTGCCTCAGCCTCCCAAGTAGCTGGGACTACAGGCACACACCACCACACCCAGCTAATTTTTGTATTTTTAGTAGAGACAGGATTTCACCATGTTGGCCAGGATGGTCTTGATCTCCTGAACTTGTTATCCACCCGCCTCGGCCTCCCAAAGTGCTGGGATTACAGGTGTGAGCCACAGCGCCCGGCTCAAAAACCTTTTTTAAAGGCATTTATTTATTTTTATTTTTCATATAGAGATGAGCTCTCACTATGTTGCCCATGCTGGTCTCAAACTCCTGGGCTCAAGGGATCCTCCCACCTCAGCCTCCCAAGCTGCTGGGATTACAGGTGTAAGCCATTGTGCCCAGCCTACAAAAACCTTAACTGTAGGCTTTGGATTGTAGTTCTGAAATGTGTAAAATGCCAAGCTACAAATTTTAAAATTTTTAAATAAAATTAAACACCTAAATAACAAGTTCAGTAGGAATATATACAAATGGCCAACATGACAAATCTTCCTACATATATTTTGTCTTAGATTGTCTTTTATTTCATATAGATAAACATAATAAAAATGTAGAATGTTTGAGATTTTAAAAATCCTCAGGTGTATTTAGCTAAATAATGTTATGTACAAGGAATCTGAGACCCAGAAAAAGTATCTAACGTGATTAAGCTCTTATTTCAAGTCTGTGGCATTTCTCTGACTTGAAAGACAGGGGCTCTTTAGTCTACTACAGTAGCATATTTGTATATCTTAAAACCAGAACACTGTGAGATCTTTATTAAAGTAAGTCATCTAAAACATACTACAAAGACTTTAAGGGAAAAGAAATTGTCTCCTAATACGACTTACTCAATAGAAAAAAACAAGACATTGTGAATAAATTTAGATCACTTAACAAAATGACTGTCTGACATAATAAGAAAAATAGCAGATAAATACTAAAATAATCCCAGTTCCAACTGCTGGAGAGGCCAATCAACTTAGTAATTTTTTTTTTTTTTTTTTTTTTCTGAGAGGGAGTCACCCTGTTGCCTAGGCTGGAGCACAGTGGCACGATCTCGGCTCACTGTAACCTTTGCCTCCTGGGTTCAAGGGATTATCCTGCCTCAGCCTCCTGAGTAGCTGGGATTACAGGCGCCTGCCTGGCTAATTTTTGTATTTTTAGTAGAGACATGGTTTCACTATGTTGGCCAGGTTGGTCTTGAACTCCTGACCTCAGGTAATCCGCCCGCCTCAGCCTCCCAAAGTGCTGGGATGTGACCCAAAGTGCTGGCTGCGAGCGACAGTACCCGGCCCGATCAATTTAGTACTTACTGCCTGTGTGTAATCTACTTAACTCATTTCACTAAAACCAAAACCAACAACCAAAAAACAAACAAAACAACAACAAAAAAACACCTCTTTTTACTCTGGGGAGTATTTTTTTAAAGGAAAATGAAGACCAAATGAAAGAACGAGAAGTTAATATCTGTATCACAATTCTTTCTTTCATACCCGTTTGTGTATGCACATGTGCACATGCACACAAACACACAAAATATGCTAATAATGATAGGGAAAAGATACTATACTGTAAGTTGCTTAGAAAGGTTTTAAAGCAAGCTTTTTAAATGTCCCAGATTGCTATTCTGAAGGTAAATAAGGTAGAAACCAAAAGATTAATCACTAAAACCCTCATCCTGGATAATATACCATGTTTCAAGTAAACTTAATGTGAAAATCTATTCAATAAATGTATATGCAGTTTCCTGATTTCATAAAGGACTTCATTTTTTAAGTTTCATTACAGGACTACTTTAAATGGTTGAAATCAGTTTTACTTATATCCTCAATCATATAAACACAGCTGATATCTATGTGACTGAATGGCTTTATCAAACTTTATCTCGACAGCAACATAGGTAGTCAAATATCAATTTAGTTTCCTTCTGTGATTCAGTAATGGCACACACAGAGTAACAGAGAAGCAGTGAAACTGTGTGCATAGTGAAGATAGATTAGCCTAGGAGTCAAAGATGTTAGAGATCTGACTCTGCCATTTATTAGCTATGAGTCCTTGGGCAAGTCCCTTAACCACTTTAAGTCTTATTACTACTTATAAAGCGGGACTGTTAATTTCTGTTCTATTTTATAGTAACTATAAGAACCAAATAAAATTATGTACATATTTTAGTAAAATATGTTAATTTTCCTACATTACTTGCAATATTTAAATGTTATTTAAGTGCAAGCTATTAATAATAATATAAATTGAGTTCTGTCCCTACTTCTCATATATCCATTAAATGTGGTATTTTGTACACAGTACAGAACCAGGAATCAGAAACCTCTGTCTCTAGTTCGTCCCAGTTGTGCCACTGTTTTCTCTCTGCAAAATGGGAAATAATACCTACACTTACGACCAAATAAACTAATGTATACAAAACTGCTTTGTAAAGCAATTAAATATATTAACCTAAGGTAATACCATTATTAGATGTAGTATTACGTATCTTTCACTTAAATTACAAAAACTATGGTGGTGGGGGAGGAGTCTCTCTGTTGTGACTCTTTTGAAAGAATGCTAACAAAATATTACAAGACCACATGCATCGTTAGCACATCCAAGACCTGCTCTAGATTACAGGAGGCACCCAATTCACTAGTATCTCAGCAGAAGTTGGAATGACTCACCACACCTTACCAGTTTCACTGACATTAGAAAATTCTTCAAGGGATAAAAAGTATTGTAGTAATGAGTTCTCAGCAGGGACCACAAAATCCTCTTACAGCTTCATGGTTTGCTTTTTCATCCCCCTACTTCACCAGCTATCTAATCTACTGGAAATCATATTCACAGTTTGGAATGCCACTGCAACTCATCCAATAAATAAATAAAAGCACAGTTCAGGCAACCCAATCTTTCCACTGAGATTCATTCATATAAAAAGTTAAGTGCATGCTAATTGAGCTTGGGTATTAACTCAGTTCTCCTGTTTCACTAACTGGAGAGAGAATATAAACATTTATACCTTGATTTAAGGTATCAAATCAATCAACAACACATCATATCTATCTTTATTGTATTCTATACATTCATGTACAAACCTACATTTTCTCATCAAATGTCAAAACAACTACCTGCATTTCTGCTTTTCAGCCTTTCATTACAGGGAACCTGGAACCATATTGGAGAAAGCTACCTGTAATATTGCTACCTCTGTTCTGCTATTTGTGAATACAAACATCTGAGATTAGTAAATGCAGTCGTTGGGATGTCTTTTGAAGCTACTAAAATGTTTATGATTTTAGTTCCATGCATTATGAAGCAGACTTACAGTGCTAACCAGCCGGATGCAGTGGCTCACACCTGTAATCCCAGCACTTTGGGAGACCAAAGCAGGCATATGGCTTGAGCCCAGGAATTTGAGACCAGCCTGAGCAACATGGCCAAAACCCATCTCTATAGAAAATGTTTTAAAAATTAGCCAGGTGTGGTAGCCCATGCCTATAGTCCCAGCTACCTGGGAGGCTCAGGTGGGAGGATTACTTGAGCCTGGGAGGTCAAGGCTGCAGTGAGCTGTGATCGTACCCACTATACTCCAGCCTGGCAACAGCTTGTTGTTCTCTTCCCACTCATCACTTTATTTTCAAATAGCTACTGCTGCACTACCTCAAATCTTTATTATTCCATGCATTCTCACCCCTTCCCTTTTTCAGTGTCCTGTCACTGTTATACATCCTTGATTTTATACCAGCTTGCCATTGTAAAAACTGCCAGCTAAAATGATCCTTCTTTTCCATGACGTCAGGGGAAAAAAAAAAAATCAAAGAATCTCCAAGTCAATCTTTGTATAACATTGACTTTTTTTATGTTTCAGACAACACAGAGGCTACTTATTCCCCAACATGGGAGCTTTCTCTCCAATTAATTTTTTAAAACTACATAAAATTCGTGAACATAGAGTCTTGACCACATTCCCCTTTCCTATATAGTTACATTCAGAAACACAGAGCTGGGGTCTTTTGATATATGCACATCAAATAAAAGGACAAAAAAATCAAGCTAATTATTACCAGAAAAAACAAAGTTGTGCAGGAAAGTAGTCGTTTATTACAATGGCACATTGTATAAAATAACATTTATAGCATAAAAATATAACACCAAATACTGTTCTAAACCAAAATTACAATGAAAATTGTACTGAGAAACTGGAGTACAGGAAATAGGAAGGAATGCAGAGAAGTGAAAAGAGCACTAAAATCATTCTTCATTAAATAGATAATGGTTAGAACTGAAAATCAGCTGCAAGTAATGAACATGTTATCTGGAGACATGGTAATGAATAGCAAAATAATCAACTAAAGGAATTAAGGGGTTCCTTATCTCTCTAGGCAGAATATGGAAGGAGCAGACAGGGGACTGACTTTTCCCCCAAGAAACTTCACACAACTATTTGATTCTTTAAACTATATTCATGTATAACTTTGAAAAAAACCTAGAATTTGGCAATTATAAATTAAATCTTAGTTGACAAACCAATAAAATAATGTCACGTGGAAGAAAACGAATTCTAGCTTTAAGATTTTCATAAGCATTTGTCTGTGGGTTTTTCAAGTACTTATTTATTTTTTGAGGCAGGTTTCCACTGTTGCCCAGGCTATAGTGCAGTGGTGCAATGATAGCTCAGTAAAGTCTCAAATTCCTGGGCTGAAGCCATCCTCCCACATAGCTGGGACTACAGGCGCGCACCACCACACCTGGCTTTTATTTTTTTGACAAAATCTCGCTCTGTCGCCCAGGCTGGAGTTCAATGGCACCATCTCTGCTCGCTGCAACCACCATCTCCCAGGTTCAAGCAATTCTCCTGCCTCAGCCTCCCAAGTAGCTGGGATTACAGGCGCCTGCTACCAAACCCAGCTAATTTTTTGTATTTTTAATAGAGACACCCAGCTAATTTTTTGTATTTTTAATAGAGACGCCATGTTGGCCAGGCTAGTCTCAAACTCCTGACCTCAGGTGATCCAGCCCCCCTCAGCCTCCCAAAGCGCTGGGATTACAGGCGTGAGCCACCGCGCCCAACCTCACACCCAGCTAATTTTTTTTGTCAAGATGGTGGTTTCCCTATGTTGTCCAGGATGGTCTCGAACTCTTGGCCTTAAGTAATCCTCCCACCCCGGCTTTCCAAAGTGCTGGGATTACAGGTGTGAGCCACTGCACCCAGCCTGTTTGCAGTTTTAAACACAATATGCAAACATTTTAATTCCAATTTGTGCTATTATCTTTGATTACTTGCCTTGAATGAATTCCAAGATGAGGGGAAAAACTATAAAAATTTTAACACTTTTCAGGTTTTGTAATATACTTACTTTCCAAATTGATTTCTAGAGAAATTAAGCTTGGTCATACTGCCACCAGCAGTATGATCATAGCACTCTCATTCACATTATTATAAATTTTTAAATAAATAAAAGGTCTTACCTTATTTTTAATTCATATTTTTAAAGTTATTCCTGATGTCTCAATATTTTTTCCAACATATATGAGCTTTTACATAACATGATTCGGTCACATTTTCTGCAAAAACCCTTCAGTTCTATTACGTTCCTTTTTATTTTGATCATGATGTTTTCCCTTTCATGTATAGATGTTTTCATGTACATACATGCAATGAAACTTATTAAGGTTTTTGCAATTTCTTCTATGACTGCTGCTAAATTTTAAAAGTTTCTTCTCCCCATATTTTAGTGTATATTTTCTTATTTTTTTTTTTTTAAAGAAAAGCTATAATTAAAAATAACTCCTAAAAAACTAAAACCCCTAACATCTATTTCTTTTTTAGGAAAAAGAAAAATGTCAGTTGCACTAACATCCAACACTTTCACACACATATCAGTTAACTAAAAAACTTTAAGTACTTACGTTTAGGCAAAAATCTTCATAGAAAAAGATTTAAGAATTTGTTTTAGAAATTATATATTCCATGAAATTATATTTACAGTGAATTTAAAGAACTTTTTTTCTTAATATATTTCAGTGATTTAACTTTAGCATACCTTTCTGATTTTCAATTTTTAACTGGCATGATTATTTGCTTGAAAATAAATTCTATATGTACACTGTATTACTTTCATAGGATGTTACATACATTCAATTATTCACTTTATTTGGAAAAAATGGGAGGGAAGGAGGAGGGAAAGGGCTGAAAAACTAGTTGTTGGGTACTATGCTCAGTACCTGGGTGACAGGATCATTCATGCCCTAAACTTCAGCATCACACAATATAACCCAGGTAACAAACCTGTACATGTACCCCCTGAATCTAAAATAGAAGTTGAAAAAAAAAAAAGAAAGAAAAAAACTAGACTATCCTAATTTAAAACCCAAGTCTTTTTTCTGTTTTAATATACAATTTACTTTTTCTTATTTTGTTTCATAACTTCTATATTCTTGAAACACCATAAAACCAAAATCTTAAAAACAGTATATTCCAAACATTAAAAAAATTATGAAGTCAAGTGATATGCTTTTCTAAAAAAGGTCCATGGGAATAGAAAACATGATCTCACTGCCTTATAACGTATATATACACAGAATACATGTTATGTGTATATTATACTTATTATTACATGTTGATTTTCTTATATTGTTTTACTGATTTTATAATGTAGTAACACATCATGTATTATTTCATTTATATTGATAAAGTATTTAAATCAATCTTTCCCTAGCCCTTTTCATCAAGAAGCTATGTTCCTCTATAACACAGTGCAGAGTATATTTCTTTACATGCAAGCAAAATAATGTAAGGAGTCATCTTCAGTAGAAGTGCACTGAGTTAATATACCAAAATATTTGTTCACAGGCCTGTAAGCATGCAGTTTTGAATTGCTTTATGACGGGAGTGAGAACACAGGAGGGAAAGGGGAAGGGAAAGAAGACATGAGACATAGGCAGCATAAAAATATGATCCATTTCCTGCTCTGAGAGAGTTACAAGGAAGACACAATCAGCTTTTCAATTAGAAAAGGTAAACTGTGAGAGAGCTACGTAAGTAGCTACAAACAGTGTGACAGTTAGGTGGTAACCCACAGTTGAAAACCAAGGGCTTCACACTCCTTTTCCGACTCCAAGCGTAATAAAGCATTTCCCTCTGTAGAGGCAAAATGGAAAGGGGAAAGGAACAAAAAGCTTCTGTACTATGTAGGTAAAGAACACCTGCAAATTCACATTACCTATGAAATGATCATTTGACTGAATTTTTCTACTAAAGTATTTTACCACAAGAGCAGCTATAGACAATACACACATGAATAAGCAAGTTCTGTTCCAATTTACAGAAGCAGGGATATTTGGCCCATAGTTTGCTGACCCGAATTTAATTTACACATTTTTTTTTAAAGTGTCAATCCAGCAGACAATTATAGGGGAAACCACTATTTTAAAACCGAAAAATTCAAATATATAAAAGTGAATTTAGAAAAAAAGTCTAGCGGTGGGAAGGCAAGGAATATCTGAAATTGTTTCTTTTTATTTATAGATATTAAAGTAATAGCATACGCTGGGCACGGTGGCTCATGCCTGTAATCCCAGCACTTCAGGAGGCCAAGGCAGGTAGCTCACTTGAGTCCAAGAGTTTGAGACCAGCCTGGGAAACATGGTGAAACTCTTGTCTCTACAATAAAAAACACAAAACATCAGCTAAGCATGGTGGCACACCCTCCTATATTCCCAGCTATAGGAAGGATGAGGTAGGGGATGACCCTAGCCCAGGAGGTCAGGGCTGCAGTGAGCCCTGATCTCACCACTGCACTCTCCAGCCTGGGGAACAGAGACACTGTCAAAAAAAAAAAAAAAAAAAAAAGGGACCACCACAGTAGGATACATATCTTTGTGATCTTTTTACTACACTAAAAGTGATTGAGGTTTTTCTTCTTCCTTTATTCAATGAAAATCTAAAACCTAAAGTGATCACTGATTAAATCTTCATCATAGAGGATTAAAATTAACCTCCTTCATAGTTCACAGTTCTTATAACAATACTTCTCGTCCTATGAAAGTACATAATATTAATAAGGATACATCCTAAAACATTCTTGCTTTTCTAATCCCTAAAAATCTTAATGGCATGGGCGGTCCCCCAAAGTCGAGTATATAAAAGGGTAAAATTGATTAGAAGTATTAATACAAGGATAAGTATTATCCGATACTTCCCTTTCAGCAGTATCTAAAAATGAGTAATTATAAAACATGATTATAAAAGTAGGTTACATTTTTTAGATTGTGAAAATAAACACTACCTGAGCAAGACTTTAGATTTTGTTCTTATACTTGTACAAGCCTGCAAACCTGTATCACCAGTAGCATCCTATTCTAACATCTTTTAACATAAAAAAAATCTACCATTAAAAATCTATTAAATAACCACTCCTTGTATCTGGCAATCCAAAAAAACCCTCACGTTCTGATAGAAAAATAGTATTCGACACAGAATTACTGATGTGATACAATGAATTGTGTCCTGTTTTAACATGTGTGAACATTGTATGTAGTCTCCTAAGCAGTCAATTTGGAAATAATTTAGTATTACTGGCTGGGCACAGTGGCTCATGCCTGTAATCCCAGCACTTTGGGAGCCCAAGAGTTTGTCACCAGCCTGGACAACATGGCAAGACCCTTGTCTCTATATAAACAAATACATACTATTATTTAAAACTGTAATTTTGGTTCTATATTTCTTCATACCTACTGTACTTTTAAGCATTCCAATAATTTTTTATTGAGAATATGTTTGGATATGTTAGAAAAAGCTAAAAGTTATCCTGTGGCCTATCCACAGAACTTTTATAGGATAATAAAAAGAAAAAAAGTTTGAAATACTGATATTGCAATAATCTAAATAAAACCTAAAACCTTAAGAGGTTTGCATTGACTATAGAAAATCCTTTCTGTAAAGTAGATTTTGTAGAATGTTATTTGTTCATTGCCTTTGTGTAGTGGTATATTGTGGTATAATATCTGTGTGTAAACTGAATACTTGGGTTTCATTACAGTATTCATATAAAATAATATTAATGATATAAAAAAGGAAATCTTGTGGCTATGAAGAGGTCCTTGAAACTATTTTTAAGAATCATTCTATAAAAGTCATAGTACCAAACAAATTCGAATTTTAAAAAAAGCTCACAATGTAAATTTAACATTTTCAAACTTTATTATTAGTACAGTCAAAGCGATACAAAGTTATACGGAATTAAATTAATCTAGAAAGTAGATTTTTATATCATTCAAGATAAGGAGGAGCCCAGATTAAATATATAAAATTGTTTTATTTACACAGCTAACTTCCCGCTTTGAAAACAATCCCATACATAAATTTCTTTTTTGGAGCAAGGTAACTTGGTGATTGTTCTATCTCTACCCAAAATTCACCCTATTTGGAAAACTGGGGGCTAAAAGCAATCAGAATTAACCAGTTCAAAAACACTTACGTCCATCTTATTAGCAACACTAACTAGCCGGAGGAAACTTCAAAATAGACCAGATTTATAGCACTAAGTAAATCCAATTGTAATTTAAACATTATCTTATTTTAGGAAAAGGTGAAGGGCATCAAACGCTAGGGGGCAGCATCAAACTGTTGTGGGTTAGGCTGGGCAGCCTTGCAAACTTTTAAGCTTTAGGCTATTTTTAATGAGAATTACACTTACATAAAATAAAACTTCTGTTATAAAGGAAAAAACTAGTTGTTTTGATTCCCTACATTTTCTTCCATTTCCCATTGTGTACTTTCTTTTGCAACTATGACTGGTATCACTTTAAAATGCACTAGTAATAATGTCCTTCTGATACAAAACTCATGGCATTTCGAATACTGAGGTAAGCACTATATAAATACAAGCTGACATTTTTAGCCTAACCATAGTGGTGAATTTAAGTTTTGATTCACTCAATTAGCATTTTAAACTTAATTAAAGAGCTTGACGAGCTCTGCATATTCATGTGTCATAAGCCGTATGTGACAAAAAAAACTGTGCAGTACGTACCCCCTCAAGAAATTTAGTTTGGCAGGGAAAACAAGATGCACATGTTATTATAAATTAGAAAATGGAAGAGAAGCAGAAATAAATCCATGAATATTATATATAAGCAACAGAACAAAAACAACAGGATAACTGTATCCCCCGCAAAGGCCCAGTAGAGACCATCAAAGCTCATTCTGGGGGTAGTCAAGGAGGGAGTGGAGGGAGAAAAAGAACGCAGACCTTCAACCACTAATGAAAGAACTGAAACGTCTGTATGTAGAAAAAAGGTAAAATCAACTCACTATCATCTTCAGCCTTTTGGTTATCTCATTTAATGGTCACAGTTAAGTCCGTGAGTAGGGTTTTTGTACTTGAAGTTCAAATATAAGATTAAGATAAGCAACTTCCTCAAGGTAAGCAAACTAATTAATAGATCAAGGTTTTGAACCTTTAAAATTTCACTCCAAAGCCCTAAATTTTTTCCAGTATTGGTCAACCCTGAGGGTAGAAGGGCTGGGTGAATAGAATATTAACAAGGTAAATTTCTCTAATCAGAAGCAAATGGTCATCCCAGATGCTGAATTTTCCTTGCTATAATACTACATCCTATCTTCTCCAAAAATCACTTTTGAAAAAGGCACAGCCGCTAGATTAGTACTTGCATACTACACTTGAGGCCTACTCAAAGTACTTCAAATCAGGTGCTCAAAAAAAGGGAAGGACCGTGTTAGCTTTTAAGCAGTTAGAATTTAAATTGGTAACAGTAAGAACTAGTATAGGTTATCACGCAATATATTATTGATGTCATTTCCTATGAGGTCTTCCCCAACCACTTCTTTTAAAGTAGCACCAAAGTCATTCTTGCACAGGGGTTCTTATCCAGGCATCTATGTACAGAACGCAGAATGTTTGTAAATATGGACAGGAAAAAAAAGAAAAATAGATTTATATTAACCTCTGACATTTACTTATCTCTTCAGTTACGAATGCAGGCAAAAATTACAGCGATGTGAAACACCTGATAGGAATTTTAGATTAAATTTAAGCCAAATTCTTTAAAGATCATTTACAGTCCTCACTAATGCTTTACTAAAATATAGATGTCATATTTCGTATCTTCATTAAGTATTTCATTATAACTGGTTTCTGTTGCAATTCTATGTATTTCACATATTTAAAACCATCATTCTGTGGTTCATCACAGAAAAAAGTTAAAAATCCCTACCAGCACATCACTGTTTTATTTTCTTCACAGCACTTATCACTGATATTATGTATCTGTTTCCAGTAAGGAACCACTGGAGTAGCCAGTGTCTGCAGAATGTGCGTTGTCTGGCATGGACCCAAGATCTAGAAAAAGTAACTGACTCATATTAAGGTACTCAAATATTTGTACAATAGAGTCCTAATACAAAACAATACACAGGAGTCTTGAGTTGAGGCTTTCAATTGCATACTAAGTTAGAAGGAACTAAGTTCTACATCTCCAGCTTTTCCATTACTTGCTTGTTCTTAATTATGTACAATTTAGATACACATCCAAAAAGAAAACACAAAGGAAATGTAAACCTACTACATTCTAGTTTTGCTCCAAGAATGACTCAGTTCCAATGTAAAATTAGAGCACTTAACAGCAAAAGGCATAAATAAAAGTTTTTTTTAAAAAAACAGTATAACCTACCATACTTTTTGTTTTTTTCTAACATGTGTTTTGTGTCACTGTTACTTAGAATAGGTACTCGAGTGAACGACCCTTCCAACGGAGGGCTTCGGGTTCTGCAGTGATATTTCTTCCTTGTGCCAGATTCTTAGTACAGCCCATGTGGACAGGCTCCCACGTGAACATTTCTTTACGGAAGACCTTGAACGTCATGTTGCTCGCGCCCTGGCAAGGCCCCTGCCCTTCTTAGCTGGGGCGTTCGAGGGACCCCCAGAGAGGCAGATTCCCAGACCCGGAGAGGTGGTGCGCAAAGGTTCCTCTACGCGCTCCCCCTGCCGCGCCCCACATCGCTCTCCACCTAAGGGCTTTCCGGAACAAAGCCGGGCGGCCACACCACCTCCGGCCCACCCGGCCTGTCCCACCGACCCGGCCCCACCCTCACCCTCAGCTCCAGGGACCCCCAGCAGCCCGAGATCTTCACACCCCCGCGCTCCGCCTCGGCTTTTCGGTTGGTCCGGGAGAAAAGTAGTAGGAGCAGAGGCGCCGCCGTCCGTTAGCCTCAGTCCGGAACAGCGGCGCCGAGGCTCCAGCCCGGGGTCCCCTCGCCGCATTACAGACCAGAGAGGAGGACTGGAGAAGAAAAAACCGGGGCGCTGGTCGCCAAGCCCCCGAAGACCTGCCTACAGATCCCCAAAGCCTCGCCCGCCCGCGCCTGCGACGCCATCCGCGGCCGGCGCGCAGCCCCCTAACCGCCGCCGTCCGCCCAGCGGTCACTCCCCCACCCCGGGCGCGGCCCGCGAGTCTCCGCCAACCTCCACAGGAGGGTGAGGGGGGCGCGAGGCTCCCCACGCGAAGTGGACGCCGCCGGCTCCCGATCCCGCGGCCCGCAGCAGCCCAGACCGCACACGGGGAGCCGCGGCGCCCAACACTCTGCCCACCACGCGCTCTGCTTCGGCTCGCCGCCGCCGACTGCAGCAGCTGCGGGAACCCCAGCGCCCGCATCCCCGAGGGAACCAGCCCCGACTCCCCGGTTCTGTTCTCCCTTTCTACCCCCACGCCGTCCCGGGACTCGCAGTCTCCGCCGCGCACGGGGCCGGTTCTGGGGGAGGGAATGTAAACAAATCGGGGTTTTATAGTTACCTCACACTCGAGTGCCGTGTGCATCTCCTCTCCGCTCGGTACCAAACCCCGGCTGCACCAAATCGTGTATTCACCAAAGCCGACTGCGCTAACTGCGTCGCAGAAACCGGCGCGTCAGACACCCTGCTACGCTTGCGGCGTACAAGGTCCACTCAGCTCCCTGCGCAGCCGCACCCCGTCCGCCTATGGTGCTACGCTATGGGCGTACACGCGCCACCTAGCTATTCACTTCGGATAACGCCAGTTGCGTAAAGGAGTCGCACTACTCACGGATTCCACATGGATCGTCCGAGCAATAGGAAATTCAAGTCTACGCAAACTGCGGAGTTCCGTGGCTCCGCGCTAGTTTTGTTCCAAGAAAGAACGCCGCGGGGGAGTTGGGGCGGCTTCTTAACGCATGCGTGGAGCGCCCTTTATCATTCGCCTTTTCTGCTGGCTTTAGAACGTGGGTTGCTGAGGCCCTGGGCAAGGCGGATGAGTAATGGAAGCTCTAAACCCAAACGCTTTAGCCAAAAAGCTTCAGAGTGATCAACTGGAATGTTCATCTGTATACGAGTTAAACATCTATGTTAAGTTAATCCCGCCCCCTTTGTTAAAGTGACCTTTTCAGTCTCTTAGTGCAACACCAAACTTTATTTAGTGCTAAGTGCGAGGTGTTTTGCCTAACTCCCCCTCCCACCCATTTAATTCTAAAGCACACTTACAAGGTCTTCCAAGCCTAAAAGAAAAAGTTGAGTCCTGAGAACATGTCACGCATTTAGAGAAATTCTCGAGGCTTTTGGCAACTTTCCAAGGTCTTCACTCCTCTACTCCTCAGTTGATCGATTATTTCTTAACACTCTATGACAAAAAAAATCCCGATCCAGCCAAGCAGTTCCATGGACTTATGCCTACACCGTGCTCATTCTTGCCCTTTGCTCACGCCATACATCCCATCTAAATTGTCTCCTCCCCTCTTAAGCAACCACCAACCCACCTTTTCTTAAAAGGTGACTCTGGACATCTTACTTTTGCTTCATTACTCTGCTTCCTGGCTCTTACTTAATCCACATGTTGAGGCGTATCTGCATTCCGCCTGGGGTGCCTGTGTTTCTATATCCAACCAGAATCTACTTAATAGACCGAGTTCTGGGGGTGCCTTACTGGTGTCTAGTAGAGAAAACCATGAACAGCAGTAATCGCAGGTTTGACTATGTGTCAAGTACTCCCCAAGTGCTTTACATATATATTAATTTAATCCCCATAACACGGTGAGGTAGGAAATTGAGGCACACAAGACTTTAACTTGCCTAGTATCACAGAGCAGGTAGAAAAAAGAGTTGGGATTTCCAAACCCATTCAGTATGGATGGCTAGGTAGTCCCGCTAACCTGCATATTATACCTTCACGAAAGAAGGTTATTTTTTGTTTTGTATTTCTACAAAAAACATCCAAAACAACGAAAATGGTGCTTAATACATGCCTATTGATTGCCATAGGTAGTTCAGAACACTGAACTACTCATATGCCCTTTTCCTTGTTTGGAAAGCCAGAGCATGGACCTCACTCCTGCTTACAAAGGGAGAAGTCCTGAGGTGTGGAGGAAAGAGATTAAGCCTGAGTCCTAGTTTCAAGTCTCACCATTGCCACTAAATGTGAGACAATGGCTGTGGTCCTCAGATTCATTGATAAATTAAGGAGATTGTTTTAAATATATTCTAAGGTTCATCCTAGAACTAAAGTCCTTAGAGTTCATAAAATCATGATAGTACATCCTTTGTGTGCAAATCATAAGAAGCTTCCAAATTAGCTTGATATTTTATGGCTCATAATTATTTTATTGAACACATTATTATCAACACCCTTAAAACATACATAACCTTTCTTTCAAATATCAATAAGATATAGCACTTGCAGTCCATATATTTTAGGGCACCTACACTGCTTTTTTAGTTATGGATATACAAGGCTAATGTTCAGCTGGTACACACAAGTACGGCTGAACCAACTAATCAAATACTGAAATACTTCAATGCAAGTTGGTTAACAGCTGCAACGCTGAGTAGTATCCCCCCATGCTTCTCTCCCCTATGCCAGTCCTTCCTCTCAAGATTCCCCAGACCTCCACATTTTAGGAACTAGTGGGTTAATACCTGGCTAAGATAGAGCTCTTTGGACCCAGCTGTTATTAGTCACTCCCACTCTACTTGGTTGGTGCCTATTCTCTACTAATTGTTACACATTTTAAATGTCATCCCTATAGAAAACTACGTGGTAAGCAACTTGAAAATAGAGACTATGTCTCCTAACACTTTTTAAACTCACCCAAACATTTATATACCTTCAAGTGTATACACACGGATTTGGGCAGATTTTCAAGCAAAATCATCAGATAGAATAAATGATTAATCTGCATACTAGCATATTACTTTTCCTACTGAGAAAAGGAATCTCAGAAAATGACTTGCAGGCTTACACAAAATCACCTGCTGAGTCAAATAATGGCCACTACAGCAACAATATCACTATATGAATTTCATTTTATCTTTACCAGTTTTATATATAAGTAGTATGTTAGGGTAAAGACTTTCTAATATGTTAGAATCATAAAACTTTCTGAAAGTTTAAGACATTTTCTTTTTCCAGCCACCTCACTTGATTCATAAAGAAGCTCATCTCAACTATAAAAATAGTATAAATGATTTTCAGTACCTGGGGGAAAGAGAGGTACTGAATTATGTGTAATGGTTTACCTTTCATTGTTTAGCTTATTCATGCTGCTTCAGCCACAGTATTAGTTCACATGTCTAAAATTTCAAATGTGACCAGTCTACCTTTGTGAGACATGGTATAGTAAATCCAAGAGTATTTTTGCCCCTCAGAGGATTTGAAAAGAACCAACTATTAATACAAAAGAGGAAATAAGAAACATACTTCACACCCCAATCTTCAGCAGTGGCTGAAGGAAGTCCATGTCATAAACCTGGGTTTCCCTCTTACAGAGGAGAAAATAGTCATCATACACAACAAAGTTAAGAGTCTTTAATGAAATCTATAAAGAACATGACTAATTCTGCCGGGTATGGTGGCTCACGCCTATAATCCCAGCACTTCGGGAGGCCGAGGTGGGCGGATCACCTGAGGTCAGGAGTTTGAGACCAGCCTGACCCACACGGAGAAACCCCATCTCTACTAAAAATACAAAATTAGCCAGGCTTGGCAGTGCATGCCTATAATCCCAGCTACTTGGGAAGGCTGAGGCAGGAGAATCGCTTGAACCTGGGAGGTGGAGGTTGTAGTGAGCCGAGATCACGCCATTGCACTCCAGCCTGGGCAACAAAAGCAAAACTGTCTCAAAAAAACAAAACAAACAAAAAAAGAACATGTCTAATTCTAAGAAATCAGGCCTTTCAAACTTACTTGTTCTTTCCGTGATTCAAGATTAGTAATAACCAATGATAAAGACCCCTTCTTTTTTTTTTTTTTTGAGACGGAGTCTCGCTCTGTCGCCCAGGCTGGAGTGCAGTGGCGCAATCTCGGCTCACTGCAAGCTCCGCCTCCCGGGTTCACGCCATTCTCCTGCCTCAGCCTCTCGGAGTAGCTGGGACTTCAGGCGCCCGCCACCACGCCCAGCTAATTTTTTTGTATTTTTAGTAGAGACGGGGTTTCACCGTGGTCTCGATCTCCTGACCTCGTGATCCACCCGCCTCGGCCTCCCAAAGTGCTGGGATTACAAGCGTGAGCCACCGCGCCCGGCCAAGACCCCTTCTTAAATTCATCTCCAGTTTAAACTATTACTTTTACATGGCCTAAAAGTTTAGACAAAGCTATGCCTAGAGAGGCTGTGAACCAAAAATAAAATTTTAAGCCTCCCAACTAACTGAATGGTCATCTCTTCTTTGCCAAGGGCATTCCAAAGTCAACCTGAAACACTAGTACCGGGCATGATGGGAATGGATGTTTGAACATGCCTCATTATATTCTCCTCACTTTAAAATTGAGGCACAGGCCGGGCGTGGTGGCTCATGCCTGTAATCCCAGCACTTAGGGAGGCCAAGGCAGGTGGATCACCTGAGGTCAGGAGTTCGAGACCAGCTGGCCAACATGGCAAAACCCCATCTCTACTAAAAATACAAAAATTAGCCAGGCATGGTGGCGGGCACCTGTAATCCCAGCTACTCAGGAGGCTAAGGCAGCGAGACTCGCTTGAACCCAGGAGGCAGAGGTTGCAGTGAGTTGAGATTGTGCCATTGCACTCCAGCCTGGGTGACAGAAGAAGACTCTGTCTCAAAAAAAAATTCAGGCACAGATGACCAGTATTAACATTAAAACAGACCTTAAGATTGACGAAAGAGACTTTTTGTAGCAATAACAACATGACAGATAGCAGGCTCTGAAAGAATTCAAGGTATTTTTCTCCAAAATATATTTCTTTGACATGTTTTGAAATGGCCTTGCAAAACTGTCTCTTGTGGGGAACATCTACATTCTGTAGAGCAGCAGTCCCCAACTTTTTTGGCACCAGAGACTGGTTTCCTGGAAGACAATTTTTCCACAGATGGGGGTGGGTGGGGATGGTTTTGGGATGAAACTGTTCCACCTCAGATTATCAGGCATTAGTTAGATTCTCATAAGGACTGCACAACCTAGATCCCTCACATACACAGTTCACAATAGGGTTTGCGCTCCTATGAGAATCTAATGCCACAATTGATCTGACAGGAGGTGGAACTCAGGCAGTAATGCTCACTGCCTGACACCTCCTGCTGTGCGGCCCTGTTCCTAACAGGCCATGCACCGGAACCAGTCTAGTGGCTGGGGGACCCCTGCTGTAGAGAATCCCCTTCCCTTTCCAAGTCTCCCCTGATCCAGGAGAGAATTAACTAAGAGTCTGGTGTCTTTTAAAGTCTGATAAGAAACACTTACAACTTATTCTCTCTGAAGCCTGCTACCAGGAGGCTTCATGGGCATAATAAGAACCTTGGTCTCCATAACCCCTTATCCTTTTTTAAAAATTTTCTGTTTTCTTTTTTTTTTTTTTTTAAGACGAGTCTCACTCTGTTGCCCAGGCTGGAGTGCAGTGGTGAGATCTCGGCTCACTGCAACCTCTGCCTCCCAGGCTCAGGCGATTCTCCTGCCTCAGCCTCCCGAGTAGCTGGGATTACAGGCACCCACCACCACGCCCAGCTAGTTTTTATATTTTTGGGTAGAGACGGGTTTTCTCCATGTTGGCCAGGCTGTTTTCAAACTCCTGACCTCAAGTGATTCACCCGCCTCGGCCTCCCAAAGTGCTGGTATTACAAGTGTGAGCCACCACGCCTGGGCTAAATTTTATTTCTTTTCTGACTACTTATCCCCAAGTTCTACATAGCCCCTTATCTTAACCCAGACACTCCCTCCTATTGATTCCAGGTCTTCACATAAACTATTTCAACCAACTTCCAATCAGAAAATCTTCCAATCCACTTAAGACCTGGAACCAGCCCCTGCTTCCAGTTGTCCCACTTTTCTGGACTAAACCAATGTACATCGTACATGTATTATGTCTTGTATCTCCCTAAAATGTATAAAACCAAGCTGTTGCTCAACTACCACCTTGGGCATACATTCTAAGGATTCCCTGGGGTTGTGTGACAGGCCATTGGTCACTCATGTTTGGCTCAGAAAAAATATCTTCAAATAAGTTACAGAATTTGACTCTTTTCATTGATGAAGTCATTAGTCAGGAGTACAAGGAAGACTAAATTATATTGCTATACCAATGTGGTGGGGTGTAGGGATATTAAGTACCAGAACAGGTGTTAAGATTTGGAAAAGGGGGCCATGCGCAGTGGCTCATACCTGTAATCCCAGCACTTTGGTAGGCCAAAGTGGGTGGATCACTTGAGGTCAGGAGTTCAAGACCAGCATGGCCAACATGATGAAAACCCATCTCTACTAAAAATACAAAAATTAGCTGGATGTGGTGGCACGTGCCTGTAATCCCAGCTACTTGCTGAAGCAGGAGAATCGCTTGATCCTGGGAGGTGGAGGTTGCAGTGAGATCACACCCCTGCTTTCCAGCCTGGGTGACATGGCAAGACTCTGTCTCAAAAAAAAAAAAAAAAAAAGAGATTTGAGAAAGGAAGATGTCAGCAATATGTAGATAAAATTCCGAACTAAGGCCTCAAAATTAATAGCTACTATTCATTTTTAGAGACTATTTCAGCCTGGGGATTGAAGCTCCAGCTCTAAAACTGATGCCAGAGAAATTTAAAGGATACAAATTATTTCCATTATTCAAGACCCGTGGCACTGTGTAACATCTAACATGGCAAACACTGTCAGAATGAAGTTGGACCCATGTGGTAGTCTTTTTCTGATCCCTGAGAAATTATGGCTGTACCATCTCATTTTTTGCAAACTCTAAAGACTAAGATAGGATAAATGGGCCCTGAGAAGTCCATGGGAGTTCTCACTAGAGGAGCACAGCTGCCCTTATACTCCTGTCTAAATAAAAAAAAAAAAAATTTTTTTTGAGACAGGGTCTCATTCTGTCTCCCAGGCTGGACTGCAGTGGTGCAATCACAGCTCACTGCAGACTCAACCTCCCAGGCTCAAGCAAAATCCTCCCACCTTCCACCTCCCTCGCCTTCCCCACCCACAGTAGCTGGGATTTTTTTTTTTTTTAAAAAAACTCCTTTCTAAAGAGCAAAAATTGCTTATTTGGAAAGACCATCCTCTTCCATAGACCCCACCATTTTGAGATGGGCACACAAAGGCAGGGAGAAATAAACCATTACAACTCTGGTGAAGGACAAACTTGTCTGATGCCTCTGAGATCATTCTGAATTGGTAGGCTTATGCAATAAAACTGAGTTTCAGGCTATCTGCAGAGACAAAAATAGATTGGAGAAATGAAACAATTGACACAAAAATTTAAGCAACTTCTCACCCAGGGGAGGAAAATTAACTTTTTTATGATTTGCCTACATGATCCTAACCTTAGAATAACCAGAACCCTTAGTTTAAGGGTTTGTATTACCATGGCAATACAAACAAAAGGCGTTTAGCATTAGGCATCTCTCCTGGAAGACAGACAATAACAGAGAAGCTTAAAGCCTCTGATTGACCATGGCAAGTCCTTTCAAAAATACAGATGAGACCAGGCTCAAGAGAAAGACCTACTCAGAAGAATGAACAAAAGCAAAAAACTCAGAGCCAGAGCCAGACTAACACGTTGACCACACATTTGCCCACGTCATAGTGCCATGAAGACTTCTCACCCTAAACTAATTTTTTTTTTTTTTTTGAGATGGAGTCCATCTCTGTCGCCCAGGCTGGAGTGCAGTGGTGCGATCTCGGCTCACTCCAAGCTCCGCCTCCCGGGTTCACACCATTTTCCCGCCTCAGCCTCCAGAGTAGCTGGGACTACAGGTGCCCGCCACCACGCCGGGCTAATTTTTTGTATTTTTAGTGTACTTGCCAATTCCTACAATTCCACACTTAGCATTTCATCCCTGGGCCTTGAAACCAAAAGAACTTTGAGGGAAATTGCTACAGTTGTATTACCTATTTAAACCTCTGTAGAATATATTTTCTTTAGGTCTTTTCTAAAGAGGAAGTTCTAAGAAAAGAGAAAACACGGTTGTCTAGATTCTCGAGGGTAGTGTGGTGCAAAGGGAAAGAAGAAAAACTGTAGACAAATTGCTAACTTCTCAATCTTGCTTCCAGGCAAGCTCATTCACTCACAGAATAGTAAGATGAAGAAAAACAGGTGTGGTAGGTAGCCATTTTAGGTCGTTTGCAACTCTACTGGCACAGCAGAAATTGACTTTTCAAAACATAACTCCTAGTCCAAAGGAATTAGAAAAAAGTGGCATAAATATCCACATGAATATGGCAAACTTCAAAAGTATTTGTGGGTGATTACACTTCAATTTAAGGACAATTGTCAACATGGAAATGAATTAACAATAAGTTACCATGTAAATTTTTTTAAAAAGGCTCATTTGTTAAACTGGTTGAAATTAACATATCTATTTTAAAATTCATTTTAAAATGTCATCACATGAGATCAAATTTCAAATTTTGCCTAAGGCTTTAATTAATAAAGAGACCCATTTCACACCTGACATTTATGAAAATAATCAAGTACATCTTCTAAAATCAAGACACACGTGTTCTGTCTTAGCAAATACTGCTTACCTTTATTTCTTAAAAAATATTTGATGGCAACAATGCAGCAAAATTCTAAATATTAGGGAAGGGAAGAAATGAATTGTCACAACAAGAATAGCTTGTAGGGATTTCTGAATTTTTCTTGTACTATTTGTAGGTAAAGCTTGGATTGAATTTTGTATTTCATACAATAAGCCACTTTCACATTCTTCATAGAATCCCGTCTCTTCTTTCCAGCACACATCTTTTTGTTGTTGTTGTCATTCTTTTTTTGTTTTGTTTTTTCAAGCACACGTTTTTAGAGAAGATTTGGAAACTTCCTAATGTTGCATGAGAAATACTTCTGGCAGTGCCCGGTGGTTAGCGACCCACCATGCTTGGCTTTTTCTTTCTCATAGATGATCTCACCTACAGCCTCCAGTGATTTCATCACACCCAAGTTTCATTTTAATTACAATGGCAGTTGCTTTCTCTAAGCATTTATGTTTTACAATCTTCCTTCCCACCCTAACCACATGAAGCTGTATTATTTAAAATGTGCCAGGCACCATTTAAATGTTCGAAATGGAACTCATTTAATTCTACAGTAACCCTCTGATGCCCATTTCACAAATGAAGAAAACTGAGATTGTTACATAAAATATGGCAGAGCCAGGATCGCAGGCTGGCTCTAGAGTCTCTGTTCTTAACTCTGACATTATCCAACCTATTTTTATTTTTATTTTTTTGAGATAGGGTCTAGCTCTGTTGCCCAGGCTGGAGTATACAGTGTCACTATCTCTTGGCTCACTGCAGCCGTGACCTCCCAAACTCAAGTGATCCTCCCACCTCAGCCTCCTGAGTAGCTGGGACCACAAGCATGCACCACCATGCCTGGCTAATTTTTGAATTTTTTGTAGAGACAGAGTTTCATCATGTTGCCCAGACTGGTCTTGAGCTCCTGGGCTCAAGCAATTGGCTGACCTCCATCTCCCAAAGTGTTGGAATTACAGGTGTGAGCCACCATGTCTGGCTGTTTCTTTTTTAAATTCCCAACATTTTCAGAGGAAGTGGTATAGATATTCTTGCAAAAATAGTGACCTGTGCACAGTCTTGATATAAGAAGCCAGATAAGGGCCGGGTTCAGTGGCTCACCTATAATTCCAGCATAGGCGGAGGCCAAGATGGGAGGATCGCTTGAGCCCAGGAGTTCAAGACCAGTCTGGACAACATAGTGAGACCGCTTCTCTACAAAAAAATTGTTTTAAAAATTAGATGGGCTTAGTGTCACACACCTGTGGTCCCAGCTACTCGGAAGGGTGAAGCAAGAGGATCACTGGAGCCCAGGAGGTGGAGGCCGCAGTGAGCCATGACTGTGTCACTGCATTCCAGCCTGGATGACAGAGTGGGACCTTGCCTCAGTAAATTAATTCATTAATTAAATGAAATCCATTTGGAGGATTAAAGGTACATTTACTTTTCAGTCCTTAGATTTATATGACTCTACATCCTCTAGAAGTCTACCTTGGAAAAAGAGACACATAAATATTAAGGGATATATCTTTAAGCAAAAGTTTGTGCTTCTCAGTTAATAGGGTTGCTTTAAAAAATGAAAAGTTTGTGTTTTTATTGTGTGCAAGCCACTCTGTTAAGTAGCTGATACAAGGGTGAACAAATGAGAGGCTGACCCTTAAGTTGCTTGTAGTCTCCTGGTGGTGGTGGGGGTGGATGGTAATTAAAGAGATAATTACAGTATCACGTGGCAAGTGCTATGTTAGATATAGGTATAGCTTGCAATGGCAGCAAAGGCCAAAATTTGGGGATACACTCAGGCTTCCCAAAGGAAGTCATATCCGAAGTCTGACTTAAGGATGAGTAGCAGAGTCAGATAAAAGGTTGGGGAAAGAGCAAACAAGCAGATGAATGAGATGAGTGAATGCCTGGTTTTCAGTTTGGGGAAGTGAAACACACAATCTTGTTGTGTGTTTTGGGCATGGGGAGTTGGGAGAGATGAGACAGGACTGGTAAGGAAGGCCTTTGTGTATCACATTAAGGAGCCTGAATGAGTCTGAATGCTACCCTGAGGGCAACAAGGGCCACTGAAGAATTTTCAGTAGGCAAGTGACGTGATCATAGGCAAGAAGGGAAATAATATTATCATACGACTAAGGGTGGTAGGCAGAATAATGCCTCCCCCATAAAGACATCCACGTGCTAATCCCTGGATCCTATGAACATGTAGATTACATGGCAAAGGGTACAAAGGCTGGAGATGGAATTAAAGTTGCTAACCAACTGACCTCGAAATGAACAAATTAGTTTCAATTAGTCAAATGGGCCCAATTTAATCATAAGAGACTCTAAAAATGGAAGAGGGAAGAAGAGGAGAGTCTGAGGAAGATAGGATTAAGGAAGAGAAATGACGCTCAGAGAGATACAATGTTGCTGAATAAACGGAGCCACAAGCTAAGGCAGCGGTCCCCCAACCTTTTTGGCGCCAGGGACTGGTCTCGTAGAAGACACTTTTTCCGCAGATGGCAGGGGGATGGTTTCAGGATGAAACTGCTCCACCGGAGATGATCAGGCATTAGATTCTCATGAGCAGTGTGCAACCTAGATCCCTCACAGGCACCGTTCACCATAGGGTTCGTGCTCCCATGAGAATTTAATGCTGCTGCTTATCTGACAGGCAAAGTTCAGGCAGTAATGCTCGCTCACCCTCCACTCACCTCCTGCTGTGCAGCAGTGTTCCTAAAAGGCCCTACCGGCCTTACCGTGTCTGTAGGGGGTTGGTGGTGGGGGAGGTGGATGGGGGGTGAGGACCCCTGAACTAAGGAATGTGGGTAGCCTCTAAAGCTAGAAAAACAGGAAATGGATTCCTCCTTAAAGGCTCCAGAAGAAACGTGGCCCTGCTGACACCCTGGTTTTGGCTCAGTGAAATTCGTTTCAGACCTACAGAGATGCATGATAACAAATTTGTATTGTTTGAAACCACCAAATATGTGGTAATGTGTTACAGCAGCAATAGGAAACTAAAACAATTAGGAAACTGTGATAAGGATAACCCATGTGCGAAGTGACAGTGGTTAAGGAGAAATTGTTGAATTGGAGAAGTTTCAAGAAGATAGAATTGCTGGGCACATCAGGGTACGCTTAAGTAAATAAAAAATAATAAATAAAAAGAATTGTTGAGTGTGCTGGCTCACACCTGTAATCCCAACACTTTGGGAGGCTGAGATGCGCGGATCGCTTGAGCCCAGGAGTTCAAGACCAGCCTGAGCAACACGGCGAAATCCCATCTCTACAAAAAATTCAAAAATTAGCCAGGCATGGTGGTGCACGCTTGTAGTCCCAGCTACTCAGGAGCTGAGGTGGGGAGACCGCTTGAGCCTGGGAGGTCAAGGCTGCAGTGAGCTGTGATCGCGCCACTGCACTCCAACCTTTCTTTTGAAGACAGAGTGAGACTCCGTCTCAAAAACAAAGAAAAAAAGATAGAATCAAATCTGAACACCAGCTCTTCTAACTTATTACCTGTAGCTTTAACGTGATCATTAAGCTTCATTTTCAATACCTGTAGAATGATCAATACTTTACAGGATATTGTTTATTTTAATTTTTTTTTTTTTTTTTTTTTGAGACGGAGTCTCGCTCTGTCGCCCAGGCTGGAGTGCAGTGGCGCGATCTCGGCTCACTGCAAGCTCCGCCTCCCGGGTTCACGCCATTCTCCTGCCTCAGCCTCTCCAAGTAGCTGGGACTACAGGCGCCTGCCACCACGCCCGGCTAATTTTATGTATTTTTAGTAGAGACGGGGTTTCACCGTGGTCTCGATCTCCTGACCTCGTGATCCGCCCGCCTTGGCCTCCCAAAGTGCTGGGATTACAAGCGTGAGCCACCGCGCCCGGCCTAATTTTTATTTTTTTGATCAAGGTAATACATTAACATTAGCTTTGGAATTCAAATAGAAATACATGCTACAACATGAATTAACCTTAAAAACACTATGCTAAGTGAAATAAGCCAGACACAAAAACACAGACATTATATGATTTCACTTCTATGAGGTATTTAGAATAGGAAAATTTATAGAGACAAGAAAGTAGAATAGAGGTTACTAGAGGGTTGGGTGGAAAGAGATGGGGAATGGGAAGTTAATGTTTAATTGGTAGCGTTTCTGTTTGGAAAAATGAAAGTAAAAAATCAAGCACTGCAATAAATACAAATTAAACAAATATACTATCTAATGTCTATAATGCTCAAGGAATTGAGCCATATTACAGTACGTAAATGATTTTATAAACCTAGAATTTTTCAATGTAATTTTGAGAATAAGTTTCCAGAATTAGTTTGTAATACTCTCCCTATATTTTAAATAGGAATTTCAAATACAAGCAGTAGCTTTGTAGCTGGAAGTTTTGAGATTACCAAAATGTATAGGCAATGACATTAGCCAGTATGATGCTGTTATACCTCTGCCCAGCACTCATTTTTTTTTTTTTTAAATAGTTAGATGGCCGGGCATGGTGGCTCATGCCTGTAATCCCAGCACTTTGGGAGGCCGAGGCAGGCGGATCACCTGAGGTGGAAAGTTTGAGATCAGTCTCACCAACATGGAGAAACCATGTCTCTACTAAAAATACAAAATTAGCCGGGCGTGGTGGCACATGCCTGTAATCCTAGCTACTAGGGAGGCTGAGGCAGGAGAATCGCTTGAACCTGGGGAGGCGGAGGTTGCAGTGAGCCAAGATCACGCCATTGCACTCCAGCCTGGGCAAAAAGAGTGAAACTCTGCCTTTAAATAAATAAATAAATAAATAAATAAATAAATAAATAAAGTAGTTAGATTGGTCATGGGTGAGGCAACTGGGCAAAACTTGAACATAATGCAAATGTGATTTTCTTTTGTTTTCCTTTTTTTTTTTTAGAGAGACAGGATGTCTCTCTGTTACCCAGGCTGGAGTGCAGTGCTGTGATAAAGCTCAGTGCAGCCATGACCTCCTGGGGTCAAGTGATCCTTCCACCTCAGCCTCCTGAATAGCTGGGACTACAGGTGAGTGCCACCACACGCAGCTATTTTTTAAATTTTTTAGTTGAGGGGCCAGTGGCTCATGCCTGTAATCCTAACACTTTGGGAGGCCGAAGCGGGCGGATCACAAGGTCAGGAGTTCAAGACCAGCCTGACCAACATGGTGAAACCCCGTCTCTACTAAAAATACAAAAATAAGCCAGGCGTGGTGGGTCGTGCCTGTAGTCCCAGCTACTCAGGAGGCTGAGGCAGGAGAATCGCTTGAACCCAGGAGGCAGAGGTTGCAGTGAGCCAAGATCGTGCCACTGCACTCCAGCCTGGGTAACAGAGCGAGACTCCGTCTCAAAAAAAAATTTTAGTTGAGACAAGGTCTTGCTATGTTGTTCAGGCTGGTACTGAACTCCTGAGCTCAAGCAATCCTTCCGCTTCGGCCTCCCAAAGTGCTGGGATCACAGGCGTGAGTCGCCAAACCCAGATTTTCAAATTAATTGGCTCCATTCCAAAACAAATCCATCCTCTTTGAAGGAAATTTTAAAAAAAAGACTAATTTACATTTAACCTAATTAAATGTTCAACTCTGTTTAGAACTGAAGCTGTAATACTCCTATTTATATCTCCTTTTATTTGTTTTGATACTTTGTCGCACTCCACATTCATGTTGAAAGCAAAACACATCTTTTAAATACTTACTGCATATGTGCAATATCTAAGCTAGTACTCAACAATGTGTGGTGTTAACAATGTTAACTAACAAGTTTCGTGGCTGATAATCAGCCAATTCTAGATTAACCAGGTAATGGGGATGATGTTGGTAGAAAGGAGGAAACAGCAAATACAAAACGACTGTAACAATGAAGTTCTGACAACCTCTTATTTAGCAGAGATACATCAATTTATTTGTGGGCTACCCGTGGTTGAACGATGGTAGAATTTTACCAGTTTGGGGCTAAGATTATTGGGCAGTAGAGGACAGGTAAGAAGGAGACTGAGAAATTCAGGTTCAAGGTTCCAGTTTCTCCTCCTTTCTCATCTCCCTCATCCAACCCCAAACTACTGCAGCTTGGCACTTCTTTCAAGCCATCAGTAATCAGCTATAGTTATTCTGCAAAATGGTTTATCCATTCAATTACTAGTAGAAGTGACAGTATGACTGGAGATCATTTGACTGATTTAAATATATAAACAAATTATTTAATGAGTATATTTATGAAGCAGAGACAGAGATTCTATGGTTTCACCGTATTGACTCAACCTACACAATAGAAATGAAATAGGATGAACACTGTGAAAGAAGGGCATACATCCCTTAGCATTTCCTAAGTCAACATCCTTGTATGCACTCTGCCTTCTCTCTCCTCCTTTTCTCTGCCAAGAAGACTTTTCTACACTAACTTGACCCATTTGTTCAACTCACCTATGGCAGTTGGGCTTCCATTCCTACTAGGTCATCCAAATTGCCATCCAATGGCCTTAGTTACTAAATCCAATTGTCACTTTCAACTGGTATTCTATTTACTTTCTCTGTTACTCTGAGGCAGTGACTTCCTCCAAATCCTCAAGGAATTTGATAAATTTGGTGGTATGGTGAGATGACAGCCCCAGGACAGGCACCTTGAACAGTAGGCAAAGAATAGTGCTTTTTTCCTATGCTGATTGTCCCACCAAGTAAGGTACCTACCTAGTTGTCCCACCTTCAGTCTTGTTCCCTTTAAATAAGAATCTGCCACTCCCCTCTACTTTAATAGCAGACAGGACTCTTAGTTTTTCATTAACTTCTCTAGTGGCTCATTTCCTAGCTTCTTCAAGGGCTTTTGTTCTCTGACCTTCCATACACGCAGGCAATCTCCTTCTGGGTCCTCTTAGATATTATTCTACTCTAGTGTGTGTAAAGGAGTGTTTTAAGCACCACTTGCATCGGTTCCTAGGGGCTCTTATTAAAAACGCAATTTCTAGCCCTCTCCCAACAGCTACTGAACCAGTAACTTGGGGATGAAGACCAAAAATCTGCATTTTAAATCAGCTCCTAGGTACTTTTTGTTTTTAATTCAGGTATGAGAAATATTGTTTAATCTACTCATCCTAGGTAATTTTATCCAATCCCGGGGCTTCAGTTACTGTCTGTATACTGGTGACATGGACTTCTCTGTTTCACATGCAAAAATTATGCTCGGATAATTTAAAATGTCCCAAGCAGAACACATTGTTTCTCAATCCTGCCATTCTTCCTCTTGTTTCCCCCAATCCTTAAAATGGTTCTGCTGTGTTCCTCAGGGGTTTGAGGGAGAAAGCAGAAGTGAGGGGGCATTCCTGTCTTCTCAACACACTTCCAATCCTTACAGATTCTCTTATAATTACAATTCTCTTAGGCCGGGCGCAGTGGCTCACTCTTGTAATCCCAGCACTTTGGGAGGCCGAGGCGGGCGGATCACGAGGTCAGGAGATCGAGACCACGGTGAAACCCCGTCTCTACTAAAAATACAAAAATTTAGCCGGGCGTGGTGGCGGGCGCCTGTAGTCCCAGCTACTCGGAGAGGCTGAGGCAGGAGAATGGCATGAACCTGGGAGGCGGAGCTTGCAGTGAGCTCAGATCACGCCACTGCACTCCAGCCTGGGCGACAGAGCGAGACTCCGTCTCAAAAAAAAAAAAAAAAAAAATTACAATTCTCTTACAATTCTGTTACAGATTCCTTACAATTCTTACAGATTCCTAGTGTCCAGATTCTACTTCTCACCAAACCCAAGTTACTCCGCTGGTTAAGGTTATTATCATCTATGGCCTACCTAGTTGGCTTCTGATCAAGTCCACCTATAATCCATTCTCCGCCGCGAAAGTTAGAGTCATCACTAATTTGATCAGGTCCTCCCATGCATAGACCTTTCACAGCTTCCCATAACCCTCGGGTTAAACAATTTCGCTGACAAACAATATCTGCCCTAATCTGCTCCCATATTATCTCTGCAGATTAATTGCTCATGACTTCACACTAGAACTATACTATCAGGCCAGGCACAGTGGCTCACGCTTGTAATCCCAGCACTTTGGGAGGCCAAGGCGGGTGGACCATCTGAGGTCAGGAGTTCAAAACCAGCCTGGTCAACATGGTGAAAACCCGTCTCTACTAAAAATACAAACATTAGCCAGGTGTGGTGGCGCATGTGTGTAATCTCAGCTACTCGGGAGGCTGAGACAGGAGAATCACTTGAACCTGGAAGGCGGAGGTTGCAGTGAGCAGAGATTGCACCACTGCACTCCAGCCTGGGCAAGACTCCCAGAGCGAGACTCCAACTCAAAAAAAAAAAAAAAAAAAAAGAACCATACTATCTAATGTGGTAGACACTAGTCACATGTAGCTATTGAGCACATGAAATCTGGCTAGTCTAAATTGACATGTGATATAAGTATAAAACATACACTGGATTTCTAAAACTTAGTACAAAGAATATAAAAAGTCCCATTAATAATTTTTCATATTGATTACATGCTAAGATTTTAAGTACATTGGGCTAAATAAGAATATTATTAAAATTTCTGTTGACTCATTTTACTTTCTTAATGTGACTACTAAAAATTTTTAAATTGCATGTGGTTCACATTACACTGTTATTGAACAATGCAACTGTAAAGCTCTACAATCCAGCCGTACTGAAAGACTTGTTACTTCCTCAGCTGTCATGCTTTTCCTTGCCTAAAGTGCCTTATCTCCTCGGCACCCCTTCCCCTTGAACCCTCTGATTACCTCCTATTTGTCCTCAGGATTCAGTTTATACCTCACTATGAACTTGCCTGTCCCTCTCTGGGTTAGGTGTCCTCCTATACACTTACACATGTATCTTCCACCATAGCACAAGGTTTGCACTGTGCTACATGTGTGGCTCACTTATTTCCCCCTCCCTGCACCAGGATGTCTCCTATACTCACCGATTCCTTGAGAGCAGGGACTGTTCCTTGTTCAATGTACTATCTTCAGCATCTGGCACATTGCTTGGTGCAAAGTAGGTACTGAGTGAATACTACTAGAACGGCTGCTGGAAATGGCTTCCCTGGACCCAACACATGAAACATTGCTGATAATAATGTGTGGGGGAGGAGTTATAAATTAATATTTTCTCTTTATCCTTAACCTGTCCACACCCTATCAAGCAACACCCCAACTCTCTCTCGCTTCTTTTGCCCCCAGTTAAATTTTAAAACTTCATCAGTTAATTTGAGGAAATGATCAGAGAACAAAATGAACACAACTTTTGTGTTCTAAATATTTTTAAATTGCTTTACTGCTAGAAGACATTCACTGTGAGAAAAATTACCTATTCATTGGAAAACATTTTTATAGCATTTCTCAAGATCAAGTCTTTGCAGGAATTTAAATGAGACCTAAAATCAAATCATTTTCTCTATAATCCTGCACTGTTGGCATTCATAGAGAAGCTTTAAGTACATCAAATATTCTGGCATACTCACATTATAATTAACGTTTACATTACTCCCTGTTTAGAAAAAAACTAGTGTATGCCAAATATTAAAGCCGTAAGAAGAAACAGTAACTATTTTCTTTTTTCTTTGGCTCAACCTCATCAGATATAAATTTCTAGTGGTGTCCTCAGTTCATCCAATTTGATCACTCTGGGGTTTTTAAGGTTTTTTTTTTTTTTTCCTTTCAATGCTTCAGGGCTTTTCACGGCATAGGCAGGGCTTTCATCTACCTGTGTTTTATGAGATTAAAATGTCTTAAGGACTTATAAAGACAAATATTAAGCCTCGCCCTGATTTAAGGTGCTACTTAACTGCCTTTGTGCTTCCACTTCTTCAAGACGTATTTACTTCTCAACATACTGTTATGCCTGTGTTTACCACTCTGGTGAAATTGCTCTCCCAAGAGTCATCATTGAATGAGGGTATGTGAAAGAGTCACAGGAGCCAATTGAAACAGCTCCCAAAAGCCAAATCTGAGAAATTTGAGCAACAAAATAGTTTTGGATTATAATCCAAACTATAAAACAAATATCCATGACTCTACACTGATATAAATAAATTAATTAATAATGGCAGAGAACAAATATCTCCTGCAGAAGAATTCCAAATAATTTATGTGGATTTTCCATCTTTAAGGATTAAGAGCAGTCGGGCACTGTGGCTTATGCCTGTAATCCCAGTGCTTTGGGAGGCTGAGGTAGGTGGTCAGGAGTTCAAACCAGCTTGGGCAACATGGCGAAACCCGTCTGTATTAAATACGCAAAAATTAGCCGGGTGTGGTGGCACTTGCCTGTAATCCCAGCTACTCGGGAGGTTGAGAATTGCTGGAACCCAGGAGGTGAAGGTTGCAGTGAGCAGAGATTGCGCCACTGCACTCCAGCCTGGGTGACAAAGCGAAACTCCATCTCAAAAAAAATAAAATAAAATAAAAAAAGAATTCAGAGCATAACTTCCCACTCATTCAATGTGGGCTATCCATAGTGACTTCCGTTGAAAAAGTACAGTCTGGAAATGGGGGAAAAGAGTAACTTCAAAGTGGAAAAACCTGACAAATGCTAACTCAGCCAAAAGATCAAGGTCAACATCAACAGTGATAAATCATGTTGCTAGGAGATAGCTCTGATACAATGTGATGAAAATGGCACTTTACCCCTGTGGTCTTCCTCCTCAAAACCCTTAACCCCAGTCTGATCATGAGAAAAACATCGGGGACATTCTACAAAATACCTGACCAGGATCTCCTTAAACTGTCAAGGTCAGTCAGATGCAGTGGCTCACGCTTGTAATCCCAACACTTTGAGAGGCCAAGGTGGGAGGATCACTTGAGGCCAGAAGTTCACCACCAGCCTGGGCTACATAGCAAGACTTATCTTTACAAATCTAAAAATTGGCCAAGCATGGTGGTGTGTGCCCGTAGTCCCAGCTACATAGGAGGCAGAGGCAGGAGGATCACTTGAGCCCAGGAGTTAGAGGTCATAGTGAGCTACAATGGTTCCACTGCACTTCAGCCGGGGCACCAGCATGACCCTGTCTCAAAAACAAAAACAAAAACAAAAACAAAAAACTGCCAAGGTCATCAAAAAACAAGAAAAATTTGAGGAACTGTCACAAGCAAGAGGAGCCTAGGGACTCATAATGACTAAATGTAATGTGGTAACTTAGATATGATTCTAGGACGGAAAAATGACCTTTGGTAAAAACTAATAAAATCTGAATAAACTACAGTCTTTAGTTAATAAACGTGTATCAATATTGGTTCATAATTGTAACAAATACACTAACAGAAAATGGTAATAATAAGACAAACTGGACGGGGGGTATATAGAAACTCACTGTACTATCTTTGCAATGTTTCTGTAAATTTAAAACCGTTTTAAGCTGGGTACAGTGGCTCATGCCTGTAATCCCAGCACTTTGGGAGGCTGAGGTGGGTGGATCACTTGAGGCCAGGAGTTCGAGACCAGCCTGGCCAACATGGTGAAACCCCGTCTCTACTAAAAAAAAAATACAAAAATTAGCCGAGTGTGGTGGCAGGCGCCTGTAGTCTCAGCTACTCGGGAGGCTAAGGCAGGAGAATTGCTTGAACCTGGGAGATGGAGGCTGCAGTGACCTAGATTGCATCAGTGCACTCCAGCCTGGGCGACAGAGTCAGACTGTCTCAAAACAAAAACAAACAAATAAAAAAAAGTTTAAAAAAGTAGCTTATTTATTTTTTAAAGTTATTTTTGAGGCTGGGCACAATAGCTCATACCTGTAATCCTAGCTTTGGGAGGCTGAGGCAGGATTGCTTGAGTCCAGGAGTTTGAGATCAGCCTGGACAACATAGCAAGGTCCCGTCTCTATTTATTTATAAAAAATTAGAAGATAAAATAAATAAAATTATTATTGACCTCTTACTTGGCAAATTTTACTGACTTTTCACAGTCTTCATCCTGTACTGTACTGAGAACAATCTGCTTATGGGAGCTCTCTTCTTTAGCATCTTTGATAATATCTTCTCTAGGATCTCTTCCTTCCTAATACCTTTTCTAGTCTCCATACTGGATTGTTCTTCTTCCCATCTCTTAAGTGGTATTTCCTAAGTTCCTAACTTTGACTAACTTGTCTTATCACTTCATAATCTCACATGGGGAAAGAAAGCTCATCAACTCCAACAGCTTCAACTATGGCCTTTATGTTGTACTTTCCGAGATTCTAAGCCCAATCTTTTTTAAAGGTCAAATCATAGTTCCAACTACCTGATGGACATTTCTACCTATGCAGACCTTCAGGGATGTTAAACTCAACATGTCCAAAGAAGAAACCCTTATTTAAAACTCGAATCCTCTGGCTCCTGTTGTGCCTCAATTATGGTTAAGAATGAGCATTATAACTTCTCTATTCATCCAACAGGAACCGTACATATACCCATTACTGTTTTCTTGACCACCATTATTCTCTGATCTCATACAAATATTGTTTGACTATATTTCTACCTGCTCCCTTTACTGTCACTGCATTCGTTTTCTTGCATAATTACTAATCCATCATTCAAAACAGCCTTGACTGACTGTAGAACCTGGAAGTGAGCCCCAATAAAGCTGAGTGAACCCCTACAGTCCTGGTATGAGATAAATATATGAGATATTTTGTGTTCCCTGGGAAAGAACCAAAATACCTCTTGTGTGGGGCGAAGACCACCATTGTTTCTGGTAGGCAGACCAGAGACTCAAGTTGATCCGCCAACTAACTGCCTCTGTCCACTTTCTATGCGCAGCTTATGGAGAAAGCTTTCCCCTAAAATTTGGCAGCCCAGAGCATTGCAGTGTGAGGCCTCTGCCCCTGAGAGCTGATAATCTTTTCTCAACATTTTCCAAGAGGTTACAGCTTGCTGACTGCCACATGCCACTGGAACAATTCTCATTCACCTTAACTGTAGCAGACCATTGCTGACTCATCAAGCCATTAGCAACTCCCTCCCCTTTTTCTTTGTTAATAATATCCTGCTTTTACTGAGACTAGAGGGAATTATGTACATAGGGGAGGCCAAAACCAAGCCCCAAATGGTAAATATTTTATTAGTCTAAACCAAATGGTTCTCAAATTTCTGGTTTCAGGGCCCTTTTATACTCTTCAAAAATATGTTTTTTTTAAATTTTTTATGGAGATGGGGTTTTGCCATGTTGCCTAGGTTGGTCTTGAACTCCTGGGCTCAAACGATCCTCCCACCTTGGCCTCCCAAAGTGCTGGGATTATTTAAAACTTTTTTTTTTTCTTGAGACGGAGTCTTGCTCTGTCGCCCAGGCTGGAGTGCAGTGGCGCGATCTAGGCTCACTGCAAGCTCCGCCTCCCAGGTTCAAGCCATTCTCCTGCCTCAGCCTCCTGAGTAGCTGGGACTACAGGCACCCGCCACCAAACCCAACTAATTTTTTTTGTATTTTTACTAGAGATGGGGTTTCACCGTGTTAGCCAGGATGGTCTCGATCTCCTGACCTCGAGATCCACCCACCTCGGCCTCCCAAAGTGCTGGGATTATAGGCGTGAGCCACTGGGCCTGGCCGATTATTTAAAACTACTGAGGACTACAAAGTGCATTTGTTTATGTGAGTCACATCTATCAATAATTACCATTTTAGAAACTAAAAATAAAAAAAAATTTAAATACTATTTCATGTAAAAATAAACCCATTACATATGATATAACAATATTTTACAGAAAAATAACTATAGTTTTCAAAGTCATAAAAAAAATGTCAAGAAGACTGGCCTAATAGAAGACATGGATTCTCATATCTGCTTCTGCATTAGTCTGTTGTCTTGGCTGAAATGTATATTGAGTCTCATACAAATATGTTGTTGAAAGAGGAAGAAATATTTTAGTAGCTATCTCAGATAAGTTTGAATATTCTTCTTTAATACTACATTAAAACTCAAAAAAGTGGTAGTTTGTTGAAGGTTAATTACAAAGTGAAATCAGAAAACCTATAAGTGAAATTTTGTACTCTGTTCCCCTTAGATCTTTTGGCCTAGTATGCATTTTGAATGGATCTTTTAACCCACCTGTGATTTTGTATCATGCATTGATCATACTGGTTCACTGAGTTATGCAGATCTTTCAAATACATTTCATCATACCATGTAAAAAAATCACTTTTGTTAATATCAACACCAATCTCAGACAAATCCTTTTATTATCTGCCTTTTGTTTTCCTTGAAATGACAGGCTCACTTTTTTCATTTTCAAGAAAATGTCTGCAAAATATCCAAGTCTACATAACCATATTTTCTTTGTCAGTCTTTCAAGTAAAAAAAAAAAAAAAAAAGTGGGGGGGTTCCACAAAAAAAGCAATCATTTCAGCTCACAATTCAATTACTTAAGGGATACTGTGACTTGAGATAACTAAAGCACTTCAGCATGTGCCAGGAAAGCAAGCAAACAATCAAAACATGAAACTTTATATGGTGCTTGTGAAGAAGACGGCTTCTAGTATGTGCCACTTCTTTGATTTGTGCTAAACTACTGGCAGTGCTATCCACTATTGCTGCTTCTGCACCATCAATGCAGTGAAAAAGGCAGATAATATCTTAGCTTTATCAGGGTAAATGATTTTAACCTTGTGAACTCCCTGAAAGGATCTCAGGGCTCCTAGGTTCCATGGACCACTGCTGAGTTAAGCCAATTGATATTCCATTTTACTTACCAATTAGTTCTGGAATCGATATATAACACAAGTCTGGCCATAACCCAGAGTAGCCTCCAGGAAAGGTTCTTCTTTTAGCAAGATACGTGGAAGTGAAAACAAATTTCCCTTTTCTGCCTTTGGCATCTATATGGGAAGCCTAAAAATAACCTGCCCAAGAGGACAAACACACTGCAACATACTGAATTTGGGAAAGTGGAAAAACGAAAAACATCTGGGCAAATTGATGTCAGTGTTCTTTTGTTTTGTTTTGTTTTTTGTTTTGTTTTGTTTTTTGGAGACAAAGTCTTGCTCTGTTGACCAGGCTGGAGTAGCAGTGGTGCGATCTCGGCTCACTGCAACTTCCACCTCCCAAGTTCAACCAATCCTTCTGCCTTAGCCTCCTGAGTAGCTAGGATTACAGGCACCCACTATCATGCCTGGCTAATTTTTGTATTTTTAATAGAGACAGGGTTGCACCATGTTGGCCTGGCAGGTCTTGAACTCCTGACCTCAAGTGATCCACCCACCTCAGCCTCCCAAAGTACTGGGATTACAGGCATGTGCCACCGCACCTGGCCTGATGTCAGTGTTGAACCACTGAATTATTCAACACTGAAACTGTCCTATCGCTAGAATTCTTATTGTGTGAGATAAAAATTTTCCTTATCAAGTGACTTTTAGAAGGATTTTTTGTTCCTTACAGTTGAAAGCATCTTTACTCATACATATTCTTACATTTCTGTCAATACATCAATATTCAAAAGACCCAAAATCCTGCTCATCAGAGTTTGATACATTCTAAACTCCCTGAAATAAGCAAGCAAAATAAAATTATTACAAGTCATTTCACAAGGCACAGTAGCTGGAAGGAGGCACATCAAGTTGAACAACTAAAACAGGTGGCTTATATGAAGGCAAATCAAATAAAAGAGAAAAAATTAAATTTTAATAAAAACATAATGAGAACTCTTAAGGGGATGAGAATATAACACTAAAAATTCAAGGACTATAAAGCATTATTCCTCTGTCATATAGTAATCAGGAGCAGAAAGTAACCAGGTGTTTAGGGGCAAAACCCTTGGCATATATCCAGTGTCAGGAAAGGAAATCAGATTATGTGGATCAATAGAAAAGTATTCGTTATTCTATGTTAACACAACCAGTGTTCTACCACCAAAGTTGGGGATGTGGTCTTTAGTAAGATAAGTAAAACATATCTGTGTTCGTAAATTTTCAGGTTACAGCAGAGTTCTTTTCAAAATAAAATTGCTCTGTCTTTTGATACCTGCATGTGAGTTTGAAGATTTTGAATCTGAATTTCTTCTTTAACCTTTGTATATCACACTGTTGATAGGGACAGGAGGCAGAGAAATTCTAGGCAGAAAAGGGCAGGGTCCCTGGTGAAGCCCCATCCTCAAGCCAAAAAGCCTGAGACCGTGGCCCAAAGTGAGAACTGATATCCCTGTGTTCCCACCCATGGCCTCACCACACCCCACCCTGTGTCTATAAAGACCCCAGAAGCAGCTAAACATCAAGAGGAGAAGAAGCAGCTGAATGTTGGAGAGAAGCAGTTTGACTTCAGAGGGAAAGCTCGACAGCCGGACTTCAGAGTAGAGTCCAGCTGAAGATGGTCGGACTTCAGGGGAAGAATACTTTCCTGCTCTATCCCCTTTCCAGCTCCTCTTCCCACTGAGAGGCACTTCCATTGGCAATAAAACCCCCCACATTTACTATCCTTCAATTCGTTCCTGTGACCTGATATTTCCTGGACGTTGGACAAGAGCTCGGGATACAGCAGACTGTCACACTAGACCCTCTGCCCTCACTAGCAGAGAGCAACTATCTCACGCAAAAAGGCAGAGGGCCCACTGAGCCTGTCTGCAGATGGCAAAAGCTAAAACAGCCTCACTGTACCACTCTTCTGGGGCTTCAGGGGTCATTGGTATTCCCTCTTAGGTGCTGCCTCGGGTCCCATATGGAGTTTTGTTCCTGCCAGTGCCAAAAACACTAGCCTCACCTCCTGCACCTGCTCACCTGTGTGCTCCCTCCCGCGAGGGGTTGAGCGCAATGCAACAGGTTTGAGTTGAGTGGAGTGGAGTTTGCTGCTGCCGCTGAAATGGCTGACTAGTTCTAGTGCCCACACTCTAGTTCCTGCCCATGAAGGGGTCAGAGAAAATTTCCTGTTTCACTGTGAGATTCAGAAGACAAAATAATTACATCAGAAAAATACAAGAGAAAAAACTGATCTTGTTGATAGAAAAAATTATTATTTTTTAGCTCTCTTATCCATTTCCCCTCTGTGTGAAAAGCACACAGAAAAGTAGAAATGGTTCACAGCTAACTGTGCCTTGCAAGATCCAAGTTCCTATCTCTACAAGGAGAATCTAGTCCCCGGTGTAAAGGTTGGTTTTAGGAAAATAGCAATCTCTATCAATCAACTTTCAACTCCTCCAATGTATAATAATTCTAAAACTGAATGACAAAGATGTTTTAAACTCAAACGTTAAATATCATTGAATTGCATATTTTAATTTAAAGGAACTCTGAAATGAGTAGAAATTACCACATCGGAATTTATTATTTTAGAGGTTTCAAAATAAATAAGTGCTATCTTTTCATCACCAGATGAAGAGACCAAATTCATGGGTAGAAATGGGTCTAGACTCTAAGAGAAATGGATGAAACCATGAATCGTTAATTCACATCAGTAGATCAAGTACTACAATTGTTTAAAAGGAAGTAGAGCCAGGTGTGGTGGCTCATGCCTGTAATCCCAGCAGTTTGGGAGGCCAAGGCAGGTGGATCACCTGAGGTCAGGAGTTTGAGGAGTTTGAGACCAGCCTGGCCAACATAGTGAAACCCTGTCTCTCCTAAAAATACACAATTAACCCGGCGTGGTGGCAAGCGCCTGTAGTCCCAGCTACTTAGGAGGCTGAGGCAGGAGAATTGCTTGAACCTGGGATGTGGAGGTTGCAGTGAGCCGAGATGGCACCACAGCACTCCAGCCTGGACAACAGAGGAAGACTCCATCTCAGAAAAAAAAAAGGAAGTAGAATGAGAGCTGGCGACCTTTGTATTTGACACTACCACTTAAATTTCACAGAAAAAGCTTTGATAAGAATAACAAAACAGGCTGGGCGTGATGGTAGGTGTGGTGGCTCATGCTTATAATCCCAGAACTTTGGAAAGCCGAGGTGGGAGGATCACTTGAGTCCAAGAGTTTGAGAACAGCCTGGGCAACACAGTGAGACCCCATCTTTACAATATTTTTTTTAAAAAATTGGCCAGGCATGGTGGCACACGCCTGTAGTCCCAGCTACTCAGGAGGCTGAGGTGGGAGGACTGCTTGAGCCCAGGAGGTTGAGGCAGCAGTGAGCCATGATCATGCCACTGCACTCCAGCCTGGATGAGCAAGATCCTGTCTCAATAAATAAATAAATAAATAAATAAATAATAAAATAAAATAAAATCCTTGAACAGAGAGCTTCAGCAATAAATATTATGTTACCCAAAGAGTTACAGTCACGGTAAGATGAAGCAGCTATAGCAATTGTGCTATAAAGATAATAAGTGACGGTACATATAGTAGTAGTTGTGCATTTACTGAAATTTTTCACCCTATGTCATAAATATAATCTAGTTGCTTTGTCCTTTATAATGATCAGTATATCCATAAAAGTTTGCATTGCTTTCTACCTCAGGATGGAATAAAACTGATCTTGTGTAAATGCCAATACTTTCCCCACATCTCTGTTGCAAATGAACATAGATGTTATATACTGGTCATTATTCTTGATCACAAAATGAGATTGCTTTTAAGGATATTTTTTGGAAACACTTTAAAGACCCGGCAAGGATTAATATATTTTCATTCAATAGCATGTTTTTTTAAGTATTTTTAAGCACTAACAGAAAAAATGGTTGGTTATCAACAACTCTACATTATGGTTAAATGAATTATGTTACAATTTCATTTAACAATTTGATCTCTTTTTTTTTAAGTACAAGTTATTTAAACTTTGAAGTAATACTGTATTTTGAGGGTGTTATAAAAATTAGCTGTATATATATTCTATTTTTATTTTTATATTTGGAACTCTCTAGCTCTATGTCATAAAGCCGATATATATATCTCTATAGATATATAGAGATATATATATATATATTTAAGACAGAGTCTCACTCTGTCTCCCAGGCTGGAGTGCAGTGGCATGATCTCAGCTCATTGCAACCTCCACCTCCCAGGTTCAAGCGATTCTCCTGCTCAGCCTCCTGAGTAGCTGGAATTACAGGTGCCTGCTACCATGCCTGGCTAATTTTTGTATTTTTAGTAAAGACAGGATTTCACCATGTTGACCAGGCGGGTCTCAAACTCTTGACCTCAGGTGATCCGCCTGCCTCGGCCTCCCAAAGTGCTGGGATTAGAGGCATGAGCCACCGCACCAGGCCAAATGCCGATATATTTTTTAAATAGCTGTACAGCTTGGGGCCAAAATATGTTTGGTGTTTTAATTAGAGATTGAATTTTTTAGTAGGATATTTGACTTGACATTTTAAACACAGATGTCAAGTGAAATAACCAGTTCAGTTCTTCTAGTAGTAGTGTGAAAATAATTTCTTCCTCAAATTCTTCCTTTTGGTTAGGTGCCTGTGCTGTTATGATACATAATGGTTTTCGTCCGTGGTTCCCGGTTCATAACTACCATTGCCCTTGTTGCAGTCTTTTGTTACACTGTTGGGTGTGTTAGGCCTCTCTGGCAGGCCTCTGACCTTCTCTTGCCCTCCTTCTACTCTAATGTTTCCCTGACTTTCTGATTAAGGGTCTTAAGACCCTTCTCTGAAAGGCTCCCACCCTATGGGCAAAGGAATGCTGATGTCCTGAAGCTTCTCTAAAAAACCAAGAGGACAGGATTCAAAGAGCTTCTGAATTGCGGAATACTTGGAGGTTCTTGGAGCGTAGTGTGCCCAGGGAGGGCATGGAAGCCCTGCATCCCTTCCCCCACCCCTCACCCTACACATCTCTTCATCTGTATCCTTTATAATAAACCAACAAACACGCTTCACTGAGTTCTGTGAGACAATCCAGTAAATTAATCGAACCCTAAGAGGGGGTCGTGGGAACCCCAACTTGAATGCAGTCAGTCAGAAGCCCAGGAGTTTGTCTCAGTTTATTAAACTTGTCTCAGTTTACTAAAAAAAAAAAAACCAAACCATAAACACACACACACACACACACACACACACACACACACACACACACATAAAATGAGTTTTCTCTATATAGCACCACAGGGAAAAATTAATTTTAAGTTACTGATAGCCTTGGAAGGGCGCAGTAGTGGCTAATGCCTGTAATCCCAGCACTTTGGGAGGCCAAAGTGGGCAGATCATTTGAGCCTAAGACTTTGAGACCAACTTAGGCAAAATGGTGAGATCCCCTATCTCTCTAAAAAAAAAAAAAAAAATAGCCAGGCATGGTGGCATGCACCTGTGGTCCCAGCTACTTGAGAGGTTGAAGCAGGATTGCTTGATCCCAGGAATTCAAGGCTACAGTGAGCTACAATCACTTTACTTTAGCCTGGATGACAAGAGCGAGATTGTCTTAAAAGAAAGTTATTCATAGCCTTACTAGCCATCAGAAAAGAAATTTTGCTGAATCATTTGTATAATGTAAGAGCAAAGCAATTGCCATGACATACACTGAGATAAAAGAATCTCCTCCAGAATGCTGTCTGTGGCTCCAGAGCTGTGGTTGTATTCAGATAATATTGAGTTTGTGTTCATTGGTGCTACTGCAGTAAGCAAAATATACTGGTGTAGAAGCAGTGTCAAAGGGAGGAGACAGACTTGAGATATATTTTGGAGGTAGAATTGACGGGACTTGGCTATAAACTATGTAAGATGTGTGGGGCCGGGCGCGGTGGCTCAGGCTTGTAATCCCAGCACTTTGGGAGGCCGAGGCGGGTGGATCACGAGGTCAGGAGATCGAGACCATGGTGAAACCCGTCTCTACTAAAAATACAAAAAATTAGCCGGGCGTGGTGGCGGGCGCCCGTAGTCCCAGCTACTCGGAGAGGCTGAGGCAGGAGAATGGCGTGACCCCGGGAGGCGGAGCTTGCAGTGAGCGGAGATCGCGCCACTGCACTCCAGCCTGGGCGACAGAGCGAGACTCCGTCTCCAAAAAAAAAAATAATAGGCGGCGCGTGGCTCACGCTTGTAATCCCAGCACTTTGGGAGGCCGAGGCGGGCGGATCACGAGGTCAGGAGATCGAGACCACGGTGAAACCCGTCTCTACTAAAAATACAAAAAATTAGCCGGGCGTGGTGGCGGGCGCCTGTAGTCCCAGCTACTCGGAGAGGCTGAGGCAGGAGAATGGCGTGAACCCGGGAGGCGGAGCTTGCAGTGAGCCGAGATTGAGCCACTGCACTCCAGCCTGGGCGACAGAGCGATACTCCGTCTCCAAAAAAAATAATAATAATAATAATAATAAAGATGTGTGTGGGGGTGGGTTGAAGGTCAAGGATAACTCTTTTTTTTTTTTTTAAAGGAATCTCGCTCTGTCATGATCTCGGCTCACTGCAACCTCTGCCTCTCGGGTTCAAGCGATTCTCCTGCCTCAGCCTCCCGAGTGGCTGGGACTACAGGCACCTGCCACCACACCCAGCTAATTTGTGTGTGTGTGTGTATTTTTAGTAGAGATGGGGTTTCACCGTGTTAACCAGGATGGTCTCGATTTCCTGACCTCGTGATCCGCTCACCTCGGCCTCCCAAAGTGCTGGGATTACAGGGGTAAGCCACCGTGCCTGGCAAGGATAACTCTTGAGTTTCTGACACGAACAACTATGTGGACGGAGGTATCTTTTACCAAATAGGAGAAAATTGGAGAAGGGGCAGATTTGGAAGTGGTGATGAGGAATGAAGACAATAATTGAGATATTTCAAGTTTGAGATATTAATACACAAGAGACATCAGTGGAGATGCCAAGTAGGTAATGGACTATGCAGGTCAAGCTCTGAAGAGAAGTCTGAGTCAGATAATACATTTTGGAATTGTCAGCATTTTAAATTACATTTGAAACTATAGGACTGGATAAGATTGCTTAAGAATAATGGGTTAGAATGTAAAGAAGATTCAAGATCTCTGCCTGGAAAATGGGAGGCACTGGTCCATCCTATCTTTTCTAGGCTAACTTCTTGTATTTTCCGGTCTCTGCTTAATTTTTACTTTTGTCGAAAGAAATTTTCTGAGCACCTTCCCATTCATCCTCATCCTTTTTCTTCAAAGTGCTTATCACATTTGCAATTAATTACTTGTGATTATTTGTTTTATATTTGTCTTTCCACTAGAATGTATGTTTCATGAGGACAGAGGCCTTTTGTTTCCATCTGTATCCCAGTGCTTAGCACAGTGCCAGGCATATAATATATACTAAATACGTATTCAGTAATGAATTAAAGTGGATGTGGCTGTTAGTTGATCTAAGATGAGCCTGCTAAGGTGATAAAGCAATTTAACAATCATTAATATATGTAAAAATTTAAGACGTTAGCCAGATGTTAAAAGTTCATTCATCTTAAACTTTCCTAAGGGAAAAGTAAATTAAGTAGCAAAAGATTCAAGCATTTTAGTTTACTGTTTCACTCTCCATGGAGCAACTGTGATATATGAATGTTTTTGGAGAATTTTATATGTTCAAAGTACAGACAATTCATCAACCCTAAAAGTGTTATCTCATAAGCTCCCAGGGTAGAGGGAACATCTAAATCTTTCTCACAGTTTTCTTATAGATGATGAATAGTACATAAATGTTTACTGTTTCAATGTATGCTTTAATTATAACATGAAAGTAGTTACTTATGTGTTTTAATTGTAGCATTAGTAAAGACGGTAGAAATGACATTGACTTTGCCGATCTAATGCAAAGCAGTTATCTTTGTAAATGTTCCTTATAACAGAGGTCCATATTTCTAAAATGCATTTTAACATCTCTTTAAAGAGAGAGCTCTTCCCCAAAGGGCTTAATAAATTGTTCACACAGTAGACATTCCCAGAAGCATGAGATAACCATCCTCTCCCATCTTTGGAATTTCTTTTCCTCTTCAGTGCTTTTTTGCTGCCCCTCAGTATTTAGAGATTCTCAATGCAGCTCCTGGCCATTCAGTATACTATGTACATCTTCCTTCCCTCAGATTTACCTGCCTTGTTTCCAATTCCTTCCTAGTCTCACTTTGTATTATACAAGAAAATGTCTAGCTGTGGGTTAATAAAAAAAAAATTAAGAAACATATATGGCATGTTAGAATTGGCAGATCCTTAGAAGTCGCTCATCCTCACACAGTTGCTCCATGCAGAGTGAAACAGAAGTCACTCATCCACATTTTTCAGCTACTCAGATCTTCTGGGTTATGTTAATTTGGGTAAGATAATTGCCTTTAGGGAGTGTTGCTAATGGTGGAAGGTGGTGTGGCTCGAATCACATCACCAGCCCTCTTGTATACAGAATGGCATAAATTTGGCACAATTTAAACGGGCATCTTCATAGCTTATTCCATTTTAAAATGGAAGAATGGACAATTATTGAAGTTGTAGCTATTTTGCTTTAATCACTGAGGTAGAGTCATTGGGCGCGGGGTGGGGGTGTCATTTTGTTTTGTTTAATGCAGATTTCTAGAACTACTGTTTCAAAATGTTTTGAAAAATGGCTCAGGACTAAACTCTCTAGAGTCATTATAGCAAATTAGAACTTGCATATCTCTGGTTCAAAACTCCGGATCTAGGTAATAGTGAACTCTTCATTTAATTCAGAAAAGTAATATTTTAAAATGCAATTTTAAGGCAAATCTTTGAGCTGTTGACAATATACTGATGCATCATCATGAATATATTTTCCCCCAGAAATACAGATTAATGCTTTGAGATAAAAACAGCCAAGGGACATTTATGTGCAAGGAGAGAAACCGTATCTCCAGGCTACAACTATTTATCAATTTTCCTGGCAATAAAACTTGCCAGCCAGTTTGTGAGCCTAGGATACAGATGAGTAACTCTATATAGAAAAATCACGTCTTTTGGGGAAATTTGCTCAGGAAAATTACTACCCATTGATGATATTTTACCTGGCATTCTTTTTACCTTCATCTGTACCTTGCACAAATACTTTCCAACTGACTCTAACTATAGCCTACCCTCTGCAGTAGAAACGCCTGAGGCCTTCCCTAAAATCTAGATAGGTGGTTTGGTATTTAAACGAAGCTCTTCTACTTTCATTTCTACATAATTATGTAAGTCTTGGTTTTTTTAAAGATAATATATAGATTAGTAATGCATATCTTACAACCCTGAAAAAAAGTACTTGTATTATTTTCTCCATTATATGTCTAATTAAAATTTGTTACTATCATCTCAAGTCTTCAGGAACAGAGCCATCAAGAGAAAAAGAAATTGGAAAGGACCCCTAGTATATAGTCAGACAATCAAGACAGAATTGAATTCATTGCTGTCAGGGTCTGACTATCTGAATCTGAGCAAGACCTTATCACAAGGGGAATCTGACACATTTTAGGGTTTCTAGTCATAAGACTGCTATCTGTAGGGGAAAAATAAAGTGCACAAAACAGAAGATCATCTCAGAGACTTTTAATCTCCTCAAGACTAAGCGTGCAAGGGAGGGCCTCATTTAGAGGAGGCCTGAAGCTCTGAAGAGATTGTGATTCCTCATATATTTTTCAAATAAAATCAGTACCTAGTTTTAAATTGGAAAATGTACATGTATACTTAAATTAAGAGCTTCTCTTTGCTTATAAAAATTTGGCCGGCCAGGCACAGTGGCTCACTTCTATAATCCCAGCACTTTGGGAGGCCGAGGAGGGCAGATCATTTAAGCCCAGGAGTTCGAGACCAACATGGGCAATGTGGTGAAACCCTGTCTCTACAATAAATACAAAAATTAGCCAGGTATGGCGCAGGCAACTGTAGTCCCAGCTATTCAGGAGGCTAACATGGGAGAATTGCTTGATCCCTGGAGATTGTGCCAGTGCTCTCCTGCCCCAGTGACACAGCGAGACTGTTCTCCAAAAAAAAAAAAAAAAATGTGGTTAAGTTTATCATCACTGAGCTTTCCTCCATTTTTGGTATCACTGCCTTGCTGGTGTCCGGTGAGCAATCTGGAATGAACAAAGATCTTATCTTAAACATGTATTTTCCTGGCTCATCTTCCATAGCAATGCCTTGCACACAATTAGGTACTTAATAAACGGACTGAGAGTGGGGACATATAATGGTGAAAATGGACTCCTTATATAACTGGCTAATTAAAATAAGTTGTCAGTCCGGGTGCAGTGGCTCACGCCTGTAATCCCAGCACTTTGGGAGGCTGAGGCGGGAGGATCACCAGAAGTCGGAAGTTCGAGATCAGCCTGACCAACATGGAGAAACCCCGTCTCTACTAAAAATACAAAAAATTAGCCGGGCGTGGTGACAGGTGCCTGTAATTCCAGCTACTTGGGAGACTGAGGCAGGAGAATCGCTTGAACTCGGGAGGCAGAGGTTGCGGTGAGCCGAGATCGTGCCATTGCACTCCAGCCTGGGCAACAAGAGCGAAACTCCGTCTCAAAAAAAAGAAAAAAGAAGTTGTCAACAGTTTTACGTCTTTTTTTTTTTTTTTTTTTTTTTTGAGACAGAGTGTCCCTCTGTCACACAGGCTGGAGTGCAATGGTACATTTTTAGCTCACTGCAACCTCCACCTCCCGGGGTTCAAACGATTCTCGTGCCTCAGCCTCCTAAGTAGCTGGGATTACAGGTGCCCGCCACCATGCCTGAGTAATTTTTGTATTTTTAGTAGAGATGGGTTTTCACCATGTTGTCCAGGCTGGTCTTGAACTCCTGACGTCAGGTGATCGATCCACCCGCCTCGGTCTTTCAAAGTGCTGGGATTACAGGTGTGAGTCACAGCGCCCGGCCCCTTTTTGAAGTTTACTAAATTTTTTTTTTTTTTTTTTTTTTGAGATGGAGTCTCTGTCTTTTCGCCCAGGCTGGAGTGCAGTGGCACGATCTCGGCTCACTGCAATCTCTGCCTTCTTGGTTCGAGTGATTCTCCTGCCTCAGGCTCCTGAGTAGCTGGGATTACAGGTGCCCACCATCCACCACATCTGGCTAATATTTGTACTTTTAGTAGAGATGGGGTTTCGCCACCATGCCCGGCCCTCAAACTGGCCAGGCTAGTCTTGAACTCCTGACCTCAGGTGATCCGCCCACCTCGGCTTCCTAAAGTGCTGGGATTACAGAATTGAGTCACTGTGCCCGGCTTGAAGTTTACTAACTTGAATAAAATGTGCACCCCTCCCTCCTTCTGAGTGGACAATCACCGTATCTTGTATCTTTAATACCTGGAAACAACAGGCCTTCTTTTATTACTTTTTTTCTTCTTATTTTTTATTTTTTAGTGATTTTTTTGTCTTGTTTTTAGGCCTTCTTCTCTTTTTTTTTTTTTTTTTCTTATTTGAGACGGAGTTTCGCTCTTGTTGCCCAGGCTGGAGTGCAGTGGCACGATTTTGACTCACAACAACCTCTGCCTCCCAGGTTCAAGTGATTCTCCTGCCTCAGCCTCCCAAGTAGCTGGGATTACAGGCGCCCGCCAACATACCCAGCTAATTTTTTGTATTTTTAGTAGAGCTGGGGTTTCTCCATGTTGGTCAGGCTGGTCTCAAACTCCCGACCTCATGTGATTCGCCCGCCTCGGCCTCCCAAAGTGCTGGAATTACAGGTGTGAACCACCGCACCTTATTTTATTCCTGAGTACAAATTTTTAGGAAATGACAAAGTCTTTAACTTTTGAATCGTTAATTTTTCCCAATCTGTATATCTAAGACTGTGTGTGTGTGTGTGTGTGTGTGTGTATGTGTGTAGCTTTTTGTTTAGTTGGTTGTATTGTTTTTTTTTAACAAATGACCAAAAATCTCCTTACTTAGATGGAATATTTTTGCGATGTTACAAGCATATTCACAGTATTTTCAGGCTCTCATTTTCAAAGGGTTAAAAAGCAAGTTGCTGAGAAAAAATAATAATACACATAAAAGTGTATAATATGGTAAATTCATTTTGCCCTATTTAAAATCCAAAAATAAGCAAGTTTACAAAACAAAAAGTGTTTTCTTTTCTGAGACAAATGTCTGTTTTAGTGCTAAAGCATCCAATTAATGGATTGCCTCAAACTTTAGCTATGGACTCAAGGTAAAAATCTCTTTAAGATTGTAAATGTGGCCGGGCGCGGTGGCTCACGCTTGTAATCCCAGCACTTTGGGAGGCCGAGGCGGGTGGATCACGAGGTCAGGAGATCGAGACCACGGTGAAACCCCGTCTCTACTAAAAATGCAAAAAATTAGCCGGGCGTGGTGGCGGGCACCTGTAGTCCCAGCTACTCGGAGAGGCTGAGGCAGGAGAATGGCGTGAACCCGGGAGGCGGAGCTTGCAGTGAGCCGAGATCGCACCACTGCGCTCCAGCCTGGGCGACAGAGCAAGGCTCCGTCTCAAAAAGAAAAAAGATTGTAAATGTGGAGTACCAGTTATTTACTTCATAGTAAGTATTTGGTTTACTGTGACCTCTTATTTAAGAAACATACCGAACCCGAAAATTGTGCACTTCTAGCACAAGAATGTATCATTAACAATTTATTTACAATAAATTATACAACACTGGGTAAGGATGGGTAGTGGGGGAACAAGGAAATTCCATGTTCTTATAAAAACGTACAGGGTCAGTAATGCAATTCTAAATGGATCTTAAAACAGAAATATTAATATTTAAGTATTACTACTTAAACTTAGGAGGGAAACTCCTATTGTCGAGAAAACAACACACATAAGACCAATAATGTCATGAAAATACATGCCCTTGGGTACTTTGGCAGAACAACCTTGAATACAATGGATCTTTTTATTAAATGGATCTGAAATTCTACTTTGAAGGGACGTGATTCATTTACATACAAACGTTCACACTTAGCTTTCCTCATACCCCTTTCAATCATACTCTCTAGAATTAGCTGACTTAGCCTAGGTAATCATTGCTTGGTGACATTATCTCTGTGGCATCTCTAGCTCTTGTCCTTTCTGTCTATTCTTCAAGCCCAGACATGAATGATGTTCAAACTTGGTTCTTTTTTTTTTTTTTTTTTTTGAGACAAGAGTCTCGCTCTGTCACCCAGGCTGGAGTGCAGTGGTGCCATCTCGGCTCACTGCAACCTCTGCCTCCCAGGTTCAAGCAATTCTCTGTCTCAGCCTCCTGAGTAGCTGGGATTTCAGGTGCCTGCCACCACACCTGGCTAATTTTTTTGTAATTTTAGTAGAGACAGGGTTTCACCATCTTGGCTGGGCTGGTCTTTAACTCCTGACCTTGTGATCCACCCGCCTCGGCCTCCCAAAGTGCTGGGATTACGGGTGTGAGCCACCACGCCCGGCCCTCAAACTTGGTTTTAATTCACAAGTCACTATCACATTCACCACTATTTCTCCTTCAAACATTTGAGCTCTTTTAAAACTCCCTGACCTTAAAAAATTACCTTTACTTATGCCTGGAAGGCATGGCTGACTAGTAACAGTGTTGGTATTGTCATCTAACTGCTATTAATCTTTGGCCTCAAACAGAAAATATTCACTTCAGAAGGCCTACTTAACCCAAAAACACTTCCGGGAATGTTGAAATCTTTGAACTTAAAAGGGTAAATTCTAAATCACTCATTTTCTTTCTTCATCTTCTCTGTCTTTTATTTATTTGTTTTTTTAGAGACAGGATCTCACTCTGGTCGCCCAGGCTAGACTGCAGTGGCATGATCATGGCTCACTGCAGCCTTGACCTCCGGGGCTCAAGCCATCCTCCCATCTCAGCCTCCCAAATAGCTGGGACTACAGGCACTCACCACCATGCCCAACTATTTTTTTTGTATTTTTTGTAGAGACAGTGTTTCCCCATGTTGGCCAGACTGGTCTCACACTGCTGGGCTCAAGCAATCCACCCACCTCGGCCTCCCAAAATGCTGGGATTATAGGCATAAGCCATGGCACTCAGCCCTAAATCACCTGTTTTCTTAAAAAAGTACAACGATAGGCACAATAGCAAGATATGATGTGATATAATGAAAAAGATACAGACTTAGAACCAGACAGATTTCAGTCTAAATCCCAGCAAAACCATTTACCATCTGGGCCTCAGTTTGTTTTTGTTTTTTCAATCTGCAAAATATGTCTTACTTTACAGGGTGTTTATGAAGTGTTAACAGGAAAATTTTTATGAAGCACCTATCATATTTCCTATGTATGGTATGTTGATCACTGTATTTATTATGATCATAGGTAACTTCTCTATAAAAACCCAAAGAATTAATTTCAGAATGCTCACTTCATGCTGTAATTACTACAAATTTATTCTGGTTAGTTTGCACATCTCTGAATTGGTGAAAATTCTTCCAGTGAAATGATCTATTCCAACAGTGCCGGCTCTGGACATTTTCTCCCTAATTCTACCTTCCGCCACTGCCAGCTCTTCTTTCTGAGAGTCAGATCAAATGATAGAGGGATGCTTCAAAGTATTTGGAGGAAAATGACAACCTATCCTACAGGTAGCTTCTAAGTCAGCATAGTTGACTTCTACAAAGATAAAAACAGTCCTTACCCCTATGCTGAATTCAGTACCAAGAAAACAAGCTCCATCAAACACTTCCTTCAAAGAAGTCAAAGAACTCACCATCAGTATGGTATTAAATTTCCAATTCTAAAGATACACTTAAGGACATTCAGCTGATTTTTCAACATGTACTTTTGTGTTAGCCTTCTTTCCAAATATTTTATCAAACATCTAGAAATACATAGTATATCTACATTTACTACATAAACAACATAAATAATGTATATTCAAATTTTGCCTGTCTCAACAATTAATATAATTCACTATGATTCCAAAAAGCACCATCATTGGTCATCCTGCTGTCTCATCCACTACTGGCAGTCAGACAGCAGATAGTCAAAAGGAAATGAGTAAACCCAATGAATAAATTATATCTTTGATAAATTTGAGATAAATTAAAACTATAGAAAATTTATGTTCTATTTGAAAAATATTAGATCCAGACTCTTGAACCCTCTACTTATTTTTGGAGCAAGGATTCTCTGTCCCCTGCATTGATCTCTGAGATACCAGAGTCAGGCAGAGATATGAGAGGAAATGGATGAGCGATCCAAGAGGTGGGAACTATGGCAAGAGACAGGTTTTCAAGAAGGTAGGTTTTACAAGAGCTGAGCTGCTAGTTGCTCAGTACCTGAAATGGAGCAACATTCAATAAACTTTGATTGGATACATTCCTTTCTTCTGTTTTGTTCACCCTGTATCTTTGGCATCTAAAATAACAACTCCTGTATATTGCTTATAAATAGTTATTCAATGAATGAATGGCTCTTGAAGGGGCGCTGACAGTGTAGATGACTTAGAGTGGGGATTTTAGGGCAGTATTTGTGGTAGGCTTTTCCTGCGGATCAGGAACTTCAATCCTTAACTACAGAGTGCTTGCTAAATATAGGATTTCCTATGTAGTTCTCCAGACTTTAAAGATTCACAAGCAGAAGGTTTCACAAAGTCTAGACAACTTGAACTACCAAATGTAACTCTAATATTTAACTTTCACCTCAGGAAGTTTTGCCCTATATTTCATGCATATCAGTTTACAATGTAATCCCCCCCCTTTCTCTGAACTCTGGGGAAGTATTTCTACAATGCCTTCATTTATTTATTGTGAATGGAGTCACCACTGGTTCTTCTTTTCTCCAGGCTAACTCAAATATACTTTTATACCTCAGCTATATTTTTCTAACCCTTTAATGATCTTGGTTGCTCTTTGAATGTTCTCCAGCACTTTAATGTCTAAAGTCCTGGAGGCAGGCTGGGCACAGTGGCTTATGCCTGTAATCCCAGCACTTTGGGAGGAGTTTGAGACCAGCCTGACCAACATGGTGAAATCCTGTCTCTACCAAAACTACAAAAAATTAGCTGGGTGTGGCGGTGGGCACCTGTAATCCCAGCTACTCGGGAGGTTGGGGTAAGAGAATCGCTTGAGCCTGGGAGGCAGAGGTTTCAGTGAGTCAAGATCGTGCCACTGCACTCCAGCCTGGGTGATGGAGCGAGACTGTGTTCAAATAAATAAATAAATAAATAGTAAAGTCCTGAAGACTCTGTCTCTAAATAAATAAATAAAGTCCTGGAGGCCACATTTAGACATAGTATGCTGGGACTGGCAGGCGGAGGTTAATGCTAAATTATTATTCTGAGACCACCTCATGCTTCCTATTCCATCTTACTCAGACTTGTGTCAGCTTTAGTTTAGGTTTTTTTTTTTTCCTTTTTTTGTTTTCATTACATGCTGCATTTGCAAGTTCATCCTGTCTCACCATTGCTGAGGCAGTTATCTTTTATATTGGGAATCCACAGATCTAATTTGTCATTCTATAGCTTCTGCATTTGCAATTTCCTTCCTTGAGTACATTCCTCGTGTGCATCAGCATTACATTTTCTCTTTATTTCTAAATACACCACAGCTAGGCACATCACACCTCAGCCCTGTGTTAGGCAAATGCAAGCACTCCAAATACAGTATTGATATCTGAAACTGAAAACCACACTCATTCTCTTTATCAGTATCTCTCCATCCCCAAACTTGTTCCTTCTGCTAACTCCTCAGTCTGGATTCTTCTGGATTCTCAGCAGCACCACATGCACAAGCTAGAAAGGTCAATCAATTTTATTATAGTCTCGTTTACTATCTATAGCTAATTGGTTTCCAAGTCCTGCTGAGTTTAATTCTGACATGTCCTGTTAAGTTCGCTCTTGAAGATGGCCCTTCCCCTTTATTTTACTCTACTACCTAAGTTCAGGTCTTCAGCATCCCCGGATTGGTCTACCCATATTAGAAGCCTTTGGTTTCTCTCATTCAATGCATTATTCTTTCCTTTCTCCCTCTCTCTATTTTTTTTTTTTTTTGAGACAGAGTCTTGCTCTGTTGCCCATGCTGGAGTGCAATGGTGCAATCTCGGCTCACTGCAACCTCCGCCTCCTGGGTTCAAGCGATTCTCCTGCCTCAGCCACCCGAGTAGCTGGGATTACAGGCAACCGCCATCACGCCTGGCTAATTTTTGTATTTTTAGTAGAGATGGGGTTTCACCATGTTGACCAGGCTGGTCTCGAACTCCTGACCTCAAGTGATCCTCCCATCTCAGACTCACAAAGTGCTGGGATTACAGGCATGAGCCACTGCACCTGACCTCTTTCCTTTCTCTTAACACATATATTATCATGCCATTTTTTACCTTAAAAAAAAATTCACATTGTCTCTATTGCTTAATATGCATTCAGGACCCTGACATCACCTGCCATTTCAGACATATTTCTTGCTCTCATTCCGTCCAAACCAAATTCTACACCAGGATAGCAAATGTGTTTATTTTTATTAATTGAAAGTTGCTGCATAAAACAATATATTGTAAGGAAAAGTGTCATGACAAATTGGCCATGCCTACCATGAAGCGGTGGTAATGACAACACCTATGTAAAATATTTGCTATCCATCTAGCTATACAGATTGAATATTTAAATTTCCCCAACACTTCATTTACTTTGGTACTCTATGACTTACTTTTCTAGAACTGATGTCCTAGATTTGAATCTTGCTTTCCTTTCTCAATACTGTCAGTTAACTTTTCCTCTTTTCTTTTTTTTTTTTTTTTTTTTTGGTGAGATGGAGTCTCATTCTGACGCCCAGGCTGAAGTACAATGGCACTATCTCAGCTCACTGCAACCTCTCCCTCCCAGGCTCAAGCGATTCTACTGCCTCAGCCTCCCAAGTAGCTGGGATCACAAGTGTGTGCCACCATGCCCTGCTAAATTTGTATTTTTAGGAGACACACGGTTTCACCATGTTGGCCAGGCTGGTCTCGAACTCCTGACCTCAGGTGATCCGCCCGCCTCAGCCTCCCAGAGTACTGGGATTACAGGCGTGAGCCACCGCACCCAGCCCTTCTTTTTCTTTTTAAAATAGAGACAAAGCCGGGCGGGGTGGCTCATGCCTGTAATCCCAGCACTTTGGGAGGCTGAGGCAGATGGATCACGAGGTCTGGAGATCGAGACCATCCTGGCTAACATGGTGAAACCCCATCTCTACTAAAAATACTAAAAATACAAAAAATTAGCCAGGCATGGTGGCGGGCACCTGTAGTCCCAGCTACTCCGGAGGCTGAGGCAGGAGAATGGCGTGAACCCGGGAGGCAGAGGTTGCAATGAGCCGAGATTGTGCCACTGCACTCCAGGCTGGGAGACAGCAAGACTCTGTCTCAAAAAATAAAAAAATAAAATAAAATAAAATAAAATAATAAAATAAAATAAAATAATAAAATAAAATAAAATAAAATAGACAAGGTCTCACTATGTTGCCTAGGCTGGTCTTGAACTCCTGAGCTCAAGTGATTTTCCCAGCTCAGCCTCCCAAAGTGCTTGAATTACAGGTGTGAGCCACCATGCTTGGCCATCCATCTCAATTAACTTTTTTTTTTCTCTTTGAGATGGTGTCTTTCTCTGTCACCCAGGCTGGAGTGCAGTGACACAATCCCGGCTCACTACAACCTCTGCCTCCCAGCTTCAAGTGATTCTTCTGCATCAGCCTCCCAAGTAGCTGGGACTACAGGTGCGCACCACCACACCTGGCTAATTTTTTGTATTTTTAGTACAGACGGGGTTTCACCATATTGGCCAGGCGGGCCTCAAACTTGTGACCTCGTGATCTGCCCACCTCTGCCTCCCAAAGTGCTGGGATTACAGGCATGAGCCACTATGCCCAGCTCAGTTAACTTTTAAAAAATAATTTTTAAAAAGATATTTGGACAGCAAATGGGCATGCAAAAAAATTTTTTTTGATCCATGCCTTGTGTCATATACCAAATATATATGAAAGATCAAATACTTAAAAGTAAAAAGGTGGAGCTGTAAATGTCCTATAATGCACTATTGAAGAATTCATTTAGAGTCTTGGAGTAAAAAAGGACTTTGTAACTATGTCTCAAAATCCTGAAATTATAATGTAAAATATTGGTAAGTTTAACGATCAAAAGCTAAACTTTGTGTAGGACAAAAACTAATAGGCAAACAACTAACAACACAACAACAAAACAGGTAGTTTATAGAAAGAAAACATCAATGGCTCTTTACCAAAAGATGTTCAACTTCACTCATAACAAGATAAATCCAGGCCGGGCGCGGTGGCTCACGCCTGTAACCCCAGCACTTTGGGAGGCCGAAGGTGGGCAGATCATGAGGTCAAGAGATCGAGACCATCCTGGCCAAAATGGTGAAACCCTGTCTCTACTAAAAATACAAAAGTTAGCCAGGCGTGGTGGCTCATGCCTGTAGTCCCAGCTACTCGGGAGGCTGAAGCAGGAGAATCACTTCAACCTGGGAGGTGGGTTTGCAGTGAACTGAGGGTGCACCATTGCCCTCTAGCCTGGTGACAGAGTGAGACTCTGTCTTAAAAAAAAATAAAAATAAAAAATAAATCCAAATTAAGATATTAAAATATCAGTTTAAAATCTACTAGATCTGGCGGGGCACGGTGGCTCACGCCTGTAATCCTAACACTTTGGGAAGCCGAGGCAGGCAGATTACATGAGGCCAGGAGCTCAAGGCCAGCCTTGCCAACATGGTGAAAACCCATCTCTACTGAATATACAAAAATTAGCCGGGCTGCTGGCGTGTGCCTGTAATCCCAGTTACTTGGGAGGCTGAGGCAAGAGAATTGCTTCAACCCAGGCGGTGGAGTTTGCAGTGAGCTGAGATTTTGCCACTGCACTGCAGCCTAAGCGACAGAGTGAGACTCCATCTCAAAAAATAAAATAAAATAAAATCTGAAACCCCCTCCCAAAAGATTGATCATACACTATTGAGGAACCTGTAGGAAAAAAGAGATGCATATTTCTAGTGGTATCCTAATATGATATGATACTTATGGAAGGTAATTTAGGAATAGCTCTCAAAATTACAAATGCATATACTCATAATTCAGCAATTTCTCTTCTGAAAAATTATCTTACAGATATATTTTCACATATGAAAAAGTCTAAAGTACAAAGTTATTAACTGTGGCATTGCTTGCAATAGCAAAATATTGAAAGCACAGTAACTATAAGGAACATGTATCAGTTAATACATCCATACAGTAAAATAATATTCAGCAATTTTTATAAGAAAAAATGTGGAAGTTCTCTAATGAAAAGAAATACAGAATAAATTGTAAAGGGGGTAAAGCATGGTTCAGAGGTGAGAATACAGTGCTCATATGCATTTGCTTGAACATGTTTAAGGAGACTGAAAGGATACACAAGAAACTAGTAATAGTTGGCACCTCAATGGGGATCTGGGTGAATGGGTGGTAGGGGTGGAAAAGAGATTTTTTACTGAAAACTTTAAAATGTCTTTAAAGCATCATGCAAATGCATGACTAATTAAAAACTTAAAATAAGAGATGAAAAGAAAATACTTTAGTGTGATGTTTCCAGGAATCATAATATTCTCTGAGAATAATGTATATTTTTTAGGGCCACTGATACATTCCAATTGTAAGCAATCAATGCAATCAAGTCAGCCAGTTTTACTGCTGACTTCCAAATGCTATGTCTATATTAATTCTGTAGCCTCCTGCTTCAATTACTATATAAGTAAATAATTAAATTTACTATACCACTCTTTGCTTTCGGGAGTTTCAGTATTCTGTCATTAATATTTACTAAATTTCTTAACTTTCTTTTGTATTCTAAAACATCTTCCAACCTGAAATCTCTTGATTAAATTCAGCCACAATGCCTTTCCTCCAGTTTAGTGCACACTCCTTCCCAACATGGGGAATTTGTATAGACAGATTTATCTTTCTGAATGATCTTCATCCTCATTCTTCACCTTCTCCTAGTTTCAGATTCTTCAGATCCCAATGATTTCCTCAAAATGGTTTTTTCCCAGTGTAGAAAAGTTCAGATTCATTGCCCCATGCCCCTGTTGAGATCTTACATTTGCTTTTGTGAGTCATTGGTGAATATCGGTCTCCCTCATCTGAATGTGAAGCACCTAAAGGCTGGGAGGGAAGGCATCTGCTTTTGCACACCTCACCAGAGCTCAGCCTGTTTTGCATGGGGACGCTATGAGAATGTTTGTTGAATGAACAAATGCAGGCTCAGGGCACTGTGTTGGGGGTGAGGGAAACTGCTAGGAAAGATAAAAAGAGCTGAGACAATCTGTGCCTTTAGGTAGTTTATCAATCAAGGAGGTTAAGATAAATACACATAATTAGAAGCAGAATGTGGTCACTGGCATAGGAATTATAAGCAAAGTTGTATACGATTTAGGGCGAAGTAGAATTTTGTAATGTTAGAATAATTTTTTAAATATTGTGTATGTGAAGAATGCAGTCGTATTTGAAAAGGGGTTTTGAAAGACTAGTGTGATTTCCTTAAGAAAGGGCAAGGCATTTAATTCAGAAATCACATGTCTCTAGGGGCCAGGCAAGTAATGTCTGTAAGTGAATGGACTGCCAAGCGGAAACTGAGATAAATGAATCTAGAGGTTCTTAAACTTGACTGCACATTACCATCACCTGGGAGATTTAAAAAGTCCCTATACTCAGGCCATAACCCAAGCCAACTCAATCAGAATCCAGGGAGGTGGGATGGGGTGAGAGTGGAACATAAACATCTGTATATTTTTAAAAAACTGGCCAGATGGCCGGTCATAGTGGCTCACACCTATACTCCCAGCACTTTGGGAGGTTGTGGTGTGAGGATTGCCTGAAGACAGGAGTTAGAAACCAGCCTGAGCAGCAATAGCCAGACCCTGTCTATAAAACAAACAAACACTGCCCCAGGTGATCTCAGTGTGGACCAGCAACATCTTCATTACCTGGAGATTTGTTAAAAATGCAGATTCCCAAGCCTCACTCTGAACTTACCCAATCAGAAACTGCATTGTGACAATATCTCCAGTGATTCTCACCTACACTACAGTTTGTGAAGTTCTGCTCTAGAGAACTTTATCCTCCTCTGAGGGAACAAACATTCACTACCCAGTATCTAGTACTTCTATGAGCGAAACCAGACACCCTCTATTTTCCCTTTTTTTTTGTTGTTTTTTTGAGACAAGGTCTCACTGTTCCCCAGGCTGAGTATACTGACACGATCACCATCACGGCTCACTGTAGCTTTGACCTCCCAGGCTCAAGTGATCCTCCCACCTCAGCCTCTCGAATAGCTAGGACCACAAGGCACGCACCACCACATCCAGCTAACGTTTTATTTTTTGTAACAGGGTCTTGCTATGTTGCCTAGGTTGGTCTCAAACTCCTGGACTCAAGTGATCCTGCCACCTCAGCCTCCCAAAGTGCCAGGATAACAGTCCTAAGCCACCATGCCTTGACTATTTTTTTCATTTATATTGCTGGCAATAACACAAATAATTGAAATCAGTTTCAAGCCATCAAAAGATAACTGAGGCTTCCCAGTTTGTGGGGGAGAAAATAGTGAATTAGCATAGTTTGTCTAAAGCTTAAGTTCTTTTAGAGTGGAAGTGTTTTAAGGGGGTTTTTGATATTAATACCAAAAGCCAAATCATCTCTGCCAGCAATATTTTATGTCAAAGTTTAGTATGTGACACTGCTCAAAGTGGGTAAGGGTTGTGGAGCACTACCAGATGAGCAATTCTTCTCTACAAGTTCCTTAAGCAAAATGTAAAGGAAATTGAATATTGGAAATGAATCCATAAAAGTTTGGAGGGCTCGGAGTGCAAAAGTAGAGATTACATGCTTAATTTTGGCACCGAAAATTCACTCAATATTTTTAAAGCCAGGATTATAATTACAATACAAACAAAAATGAGAACTTGCTTCATCATGATCTGGTTAGATGTATAACTGGCGCAAAGGAAAACAGTTGAAGACTTTTAAGCAGCAAATACTTCTCAAGCTCCTACTATGTAACAGATGCTATTACAAGCCCTTTAACTTAATTCCTTCTGTAGTCATGGCCTTTATCTTTATTCTTAGCCAGCCAGCCTTCTGGAGAATTGATGTCATTGCTCATAGAATGAATGATCTCACAAGATAAAAGTGTGGATGACTCAGAGCAGCTCATCCATCCAACTAGAGACTAGAGACTGTCAACAGCTCTGTAACTTCGTCTTTGAATACAAAGGACCCGAAGGACCACTGAGATGGGAGACAGAACAAAGGTAGGGACATAACAGGTGAAAATACACCACTGAAGATTCCTTTCTCCACATTGCTATTAAGTTTGACAACAGTTACAAAATTTAAACAGAAAATAGTAGGATGTGGCTTTCAAAGAATAATAAATATTAGCAACCATTTTCTCTTGCTCCTATAATCCTTATATGATCTATTATTCTTTTTTAGGTTAATTTGTTGCACTGGGTAATGTTTTTATCTACCTCTGCTGAAATACTATATAAAATCACTTCTGTGGTTAAATACAATTGATTAATTACAGATGAAAAAGACAGTCTAAAAGCTTTAATCTGTTGAACTTCCACTTTATTAAACTATGCATTATGACTACTAAAACAGATTAGGTATTTTTATACACAATTCATAAGAGCAAAAATAAAACACTTCACAAAATAGGTTTCTGTAAGAAGTTTGCTGATAGATTTTTAAAAAGAAACTCCTAAGCACTTTCAAAATTTTAAACACTCTAAGAATATAATCAGAGAACAGCTGTACCATTCCTTTGTAATTTTATAAAGCATGCACTTACTTTGTTTTGACAAAAAGTTCACATTTGTTTTTGAGACATGCACAAGCATAGTAACAAAGGAAATGAGAAAAAATGTACTGTATTAGATAGGCAAGACACACAGACATGACAAAGAAAAAAAAATTCTCCTTTTGAGCTAAAAAGAGAAAAACGATTAGTATCATCAAGGAGGAAGAAAGGCATCTCCGAGAAAGAAATATTTTCCCAGCAGTTAACTAGGAGGATAGAGGAGTGGGGTGGGGGAACAGACGGGTACCAGTTCAGAGAACATTGTTGATGGTCCCTATGAACAGAACTTTGATCTATACAACAAATCAATCCACTTACAGGACGTGCTTAACTTCACCTGTTGGGAGTAAGTTCAGTCTCTTTCCCTTCTTTGAATGAATGGGAAAGGTTTTCCACTCACCCACTGCCTCCCACCACAGGAATGCTTGCTATCTGGAGAGTTGTTTTGAAACCCATAGCACTTAAAGGAACTGTATCAACAGGTTTTTCCTTCTCCCTCACACTGAGCCAATTGTAAATGTTGAATGAGAACCTTGAACAGATTAAACACTATTGCAGTAATTCAAAACCAGCTCTAGCTAGGGTTCCCCCCACCAATAGAATCTCAGTTTACAATTTATCACTTCAACCTTTCTGAGGGAGGGCTATAGAGCCAAAAAAGGACTATTTCCTGGCAGTATAATACAAAGCACATTTTAAGGAAAGCCTGAAAGTTGGCCTTGTAATTTAGTTGAGACAGAGAAATGTGACTTCCCAGATGGAGCTGCTAATGTGTGTCAAGAAAACTCAAAATAGCCAAAAATGTCTTTCCCAGCAACATAACAAATTCCAAGCTCTTATATACTTATTTTTACTTCTATTTTTGAGATGGAGTCTCGCTCTGTCGCCAGGCTGGAGTGCAGTGGCGTGATCTCGGCTCACGGCAACCTCTGCCTCCCAGGTTCAAGCGATTCTCCTGCCTCAGTCTCTCTAGTAGCTGGGATTACAAGTGCGCGCCACCACACCCAGCTAATTTTTGTATTTTTAGAGACGAGGTTTCACCATGTTGGCCAGGATGGTCTTGATCTCTTGACCTCGTGATCCACCCGCCTCAGCCTCCCAAAGTGCTGGGATTACAGGCGTGAGCCACCACGCCAGGCCATGTACTTACACAGAAGTATTTCTATGATCACCACTCATCAACACAAATATTTATCTTTTTCCTCTCAACTTTGGCCTATAGAGTTTCCATTCTATCTTGAAATACAACTGCTTCCGGCACATGGGTGATGGGGCAAAATACTCATCATAGCAGCTTCACTCTACCAGCCCTAAATGCTAGAGGGAAAGTCATAGACAAATTCGAACCATATTTTAATCTTCTAATATGAATGTTAAAAACTAGAAATTGAAAAGTCATTTGTATTTTTTCCTTAGATTAACCTTTTTATTTGTTGAACGGCTAATGTCCAGAACTTGGTTTGCCATGTTTGCACAGCCATTTGTCACTATTTTCATATCACTTTCAATTTATTTTGCACTACCAAGTGGCTACTTTTAGCAGGTTCTGTGGCTTGATATAATTTGATTTATCATGAGGCTTCTCAAACTTCATTTGGCATAAATTTTATTGGAAATGACTGTACTATGATATCAAAGATTGAACAATGATGTGATAAAGAATATGCATTTTTACTATAAGTAAACAAACAAGAACACAATTAAAAATAAACTAACATCCCCAAAATGAACACAGTTTAAAAGACTATCCTTAATCTTAATGAAAGAAATTAAGATCTCTGTAATAAAAAAATAAACTACTGAGCAAATAACTTGCTATGTACAGATTATTTTAACTAGTTTCCTAGATGATCTATATACAAAAATTGAAAAGGGACAGTGTCGGTTAGGTGCAGTGGCTCATGCCTGTAATCCCAGCACTTTGGGAGGCCGAGGCAGGATTGCTTGAGCCCAGGTGTTCAAGACCAGCCAGAGAAACACAATGAGACCCCATCTCTTTTCTTTTTTTTTTTTGTGACAGAGTCTTGCTCTGTCACCCAGGCTGGAGTGCAGTGGCATGATCTTGGCTCACTGCAACCTCCACCGCCTGAGTTCAAACAATTCTCATGCCTCAGCCTCCCAGGTAGCTGGCACTACTGGCGTGCACCACCACTTCCAGCTAATTTTTTGTATTTTAGTAGAGAGGGAGTTTCACCATGTTGCCCAGGCTGGTCTTGAACTCCTGAGCTCAGGCAATCCACCCACCTTGGCCTCCCAAAGTGCTAGGATTACAGGCATGAGCCATGGCGCCTGGCCTGAGACCCCATCCCTACAAAAAATTAGAAAAAGAAAAAAAGAAAAAAAAAGAAAAGGGACAATGTCTAGGTAACTAATAACTAATTAATGTAATAGATTCTAGGGCTCAACGAAAAACTGAATGTCTAATTACTCTGCATTTGAGGAAGCAAAATAAAGTAACAACAAAAGCAGAGACATTTAAGGAAATGAAATAAGGAATCAAAACATAAGAGTCAGCAATGGAGATGGCTTGTCATAGTGCACAAACCACAGTGAATACTTAAAGATACATTTTACTGTGTTTCTCAGCCTCCCTGAGATTCATTCAACAGTTTGGAGTCTTCATCAAGTTAAACAACAAAAAAAGCAACAACAAAAAAAGCCTTTGAGAAAAATACTTAAAGTCAACCAAATTACCTACTAAACTTTGCCCTAAAATTTGCCTAGACACTGTGATTTTATCACTTTTTAAAGGGATACAACAAAGTTTTTTAAAAGAATTTCCAGAGGGCATGAAGTATTTCCAAAAGTGAGGAAAAGAAGTCTATAATCATATAAGCATTACTTATTTAGCCATTGCAAATTAAGATGATCAGATATCTCCACAAAATGGGAATTATGAATTTAAAGTTTTATACTAACATGCCTACACATTTTCCCATCCTCCCTCCCTCCTTTTCTCCCTCCCTCTCTTTCTCTCTCTTTTCTAAAATCTGGGGCTACAGAGGAGTGAGTTAGTTTGTTTGTTTGTTTTGAGACACAGTCTTGCTCTGTCCCCCAGGCTGGAGTGCGGTGGCGCAATCTCAGCTCACTGCAACCTCCGCCTCCTGGATTCAAGCGATTCTCCTGCCTCAGCCTCCCGAGTAGCTGGGACTACAGGGGCATGCACAGAGATTTTTCATCTTCCTTTAAATTCTGGTGCCAAAGTAACCAAACCAACGTGGAGCAAGATTATCTGGGAACATGTAAACCCTCTGCAGAATTTTCTTTATCACAATTTCTACAGGGAGTGGCATGAAAAAAATTAGGAATCAATTCAAGGTGAAGATTTTCAAGGCATCTTCACATGTAATAGCAATATTCATCAATAAAAAGATTCATCAACAGGGAAGGATATGTTGTGGTATATTCATGCAATGGAACACTACGAAACAAAGAACAAACTACTGACACATGAAAGTACATAATTTATGGTTCCATTCAAATGAAGGTAATAGCAGAGTTTACCAGGGAGAAGTTATTGGGTGGGAAAGGGCCCCAGGAGCCTTCTGTGGGCTAAAAATGTGCTAGATCTTGAGTTGAGTGAAGTACACAGGTATATCAACGCATAAACATTCATTGAGGTATAATATGATTTGCACACTTTCTTGTACCTAGGTTGTTCCACAATTTAAAATTTCAATAATGAAATTAAAAGAAAATTCACAATAGCAGGAAAAAAGTCCAAGTTAGAAAGCCACCACCAAAATGCCAATGGGTTCAACAAAGTGGAATTCTCAAGAAAGAGAATTCCCACTTTAAAAAGTACAGAGAAATAACCCCCTTCCCCAGGGGTTGAAAGAATGAGCAACGTGTTTTTCTTTTAAAGTTCCCTCTCTCATTAGGCATAGGAGGGAAACTAAAGAATGATAAAACACCCCCAAAACTAGGAGGTTTGGGGGACTTCAGTTACAAATTAGAATTGCTTGGTGTCTCCTCAGAAGTTGTAGGGGGTACTCCGATTTTGTTTTGAGGGAGATGGCTGCAGTGACCGAGAGGACAAAGAGGAAATCGATGATCTGGGTTTCAAGTAGAGAATTAAAGTTTGGCCTCAAGCTTACTTTCTATATTGCTCAACAAGAGGGAAGACTGTGGGCAGAAGTGCCATCCAGGTATGAACGATGTACATTTGGTTGGACTTTGCTTTGTGTTCTTTCTGGGAAAAACCAACAGCTTGATCTGGTAGATTGGGAGTAGAAGGATGAGAAGCCCTAGTGTTTATTTCTAGTGAAACTCTTTTGATATAATTTATGTGCTCTTCTTTTTTAAAAAGCTATTGCAAAACAAATCCCTGCCTTCATAGCCACTTTTCTTTTTTCCAGGCTTTTTAGGCACACGATGAAGGCTTTTCTCCTATCCTCCCTCTGGGCATTCCCCAGCCGTGGGAGGTTATTTCAGACAGTAGAGGCTGTGGCTGGTGATGAATGTTTGGAAGGCTTCAGCTTGGGCCTTGAGCTTCATGATCTGGCATTCCTACCTCCTGTCTGAAATTTTAACACTAGCTCACTGTCTCATTCACCACTCAAAAGGGCTGCCAATTATAGCCTGGCTGCGTTTATGAAATTGATTTAAAAATCCTAGACCAAAATGAATAGAGACAATAATGGACAATGCTAAACCTAAACATTTCATTTACATAATATGTATGGGGGAAGAGAATTAAAAACTTAGGGCCTATGTATTAGGTGTTTTGTATACATTACTGCACTTAGCCCTCATGACACCTCTATAAGCTAAAAGTTAGTATCTTCATTTTATAAGTTGAAATCCCAGACTTCAAAGAACAAAAGCTGGCCACATATGTATGATGGCTCACGCCTGTAAGCCCAGCACTTTGGGAGGCTGAGGAGAATGGATCACTTGAGCCCAAGAGTTCTAGACCAGCCTGCAACATGGCAAAAAAACGCATCTCTACAAAAACCACAAAAACTTAGCCAGATGTGGTGACACACACTTGTAATTACAGCCACTGGGGAGGCTGAGGTGAGAGGACCACTTGAGCCCGGGAGATTGGGGCTGCAGTGAGCCAAGATCACACCACTGCACTCCAGCCTGGGTGACAGTGTGAGATCCTATCTTGGAAAATAAAAAATAAAGGAATAAAGGTACTAAGTGTGCACAGCTAGGTTTCAAGCTCAGATTCACCTAACTCCAAAACCATTTTATCTTACTGTTACTCAGACAAGATTCTTACTCAACACACACAAAGCTAAATTGTTCTTTTATCCTCTGACAGAACATACATGATATATTAAATCAGCTAAAATAGATGGTAACCTCCTTGAGGGCAAAGGTTGATTTCTCTTCTTTTAGTGTATCATAGAGTATGCCTCGATGTATTAGATGCATACTTCCAAATAGGTGCACATGGGATAGATGTTGATTTTGAAAATAAATTACAAGCACACACACACAATACATAAATTTTCTCAAAGCATGTATAAGCATCTACATCCTTGTCGTTATGGATTCAAACATGCAAAAAAATAAAATTTACACATTTAAGACGATGCTGTAAAAAGTGAAGTCAGTGAAAAGGATGGTTAGAACGCCAAATGATAACATAACCAAAAGAATTTTTAAAGCTGGGAACTGAATTGCATTTGCTTGTCTTTGGCCTAAAAGCAAATTGGTTAATGTTTGTTATTCCACAATTAACAAGAAAGGAAGAATAAAGACTTTCATGGCATAACTGATCCTAAAGACAAAATCACTTCAAAAAACAAAAACAAAAACAAAAACATGCAAATACAAGATGTTCTGCTTATACAAGATGAAACCAAAATGAGCAGACTGAAATCCAACTGTTAGTAAATTTATACCCTCATAACCAGTTCTTTACACCAAAAAATCCAAAAGCTGACTAAAAACTTTATTTACTGGGTTTCTCCTCCATTTTATTTTCTTTGTGTGGAATAAAAGTTCTGAAAAAGATTTAAATCCTTAATGCCTTATTTTTTCATGAAAATTATAGTCTGAAATAGTTTATTCACTTTTAAATGAAATCATAATTCCTCACTCAGAGAACTGTACCTAGGCCTTTCGTTTCTGTATTGTCAATGATTCTTTGTAGTTAAAGACATGCAGATTTCCAAGGTGGTGTGCTTTGTTATTTTCTTCTTACTACTAAAATTCTGAGTTTGCCTGAGGGTAAGTAACTCAGAATTTTAAATTATTTCATAGAATAAAAATGGCTTCTTTCATTAATGAAGTTTGTGGTGGTTGTATTTGTGCTTCAGAATTATCTAAGGATGAGTTTGGTTGTGATTCTAAATCTACTCATAAGTAGTTAATCTCCATCCAAATATATTTGGTTAAGTCCAGTTTTGAGATCGTAAGAAAAAGAAAAACAACACCCAGTATTTCTTTCTTTCAAGACCTTGTCTTCATTACTTTGTTCATGATATGTTATTACAGTAAATAGACATGCCTGAAATTTTAATAATGTGCACCGATGCACTGTAATTTTTTTCCTCCATTATTCCAAAATGTTTCCTCTTATTGTTTACTTTTGTGATTCTCCTTTCAACATGTTTTAGAGTGGTCATTTTCTATCAAAAGGAATGTCTTATGTTGGCTAAATTTGGGGAGGGGGCATCTCTTTTCAATCATTTTGAGTTACTTTTGCATACAGCCTTTGGTCCACATTATGCTTCTTAAACCAGTCTGTTTGGGCACATAAATTTCCTTCTTGTTCCTGTTTCTCCATTTTTAATGCTTGTCATTGTCTCATCATTCTCTCAGTTTTAAGTCACTTTTTTTTTCTATTCCTTTGTATGAATCTACATATTTCTTCCTTTTAATTGGTAGCCACTTCATTCAGTTTTAAGGTCTTTAAAATTTACTTTTGGTCTCCATTGAGTCCCCTGTTGATGTCAATTTAGTAACACATCAAAGATTTACTGAATGGCACACTCCCTAAATATGACACTTCTGGTGTGTGGATGGAGGGCATGTCTGTCACTCTTAGCACTGACTCCAGGATGACTGAATAGTATGTACTATTTAACCAATAGTATAAACTATACCATTTAACAAATGGTTAAAAAAAAAAAAGAAACTTACCCTTTAAAGATTTCAATAGATGATATAGGATCTTTACTTCTTTATTTCAATTCAGTCCAACTCAGGTAACAATTATTGAAGCCTCTCAGGTCCAGGGGCTGTGGAGACCACAAATAGAAGGATAAAGCAAGTCCCTCCTCTTAAATTTGCATTCATTTAGATCAGCTAAGGCTTTCAAACACCAAACTTTATATAAAGTGTTTTCCTGGAAGGGTGTGTAGTAACTGTTTTCTCCAGCCAGTGAGGATCTTAGATTCCCCTACTTTTAAAGCTTCAGGTTGTTCTTCAGCTATTCCTTTTATGTTGAATATCCTCAGGGGATTATACCCACTTTTATATTTAATGTATTTTAATTCAGCCTTGTAAAGATCTATATATATGCATTCATGAGCTCATCTTTCCCTTAGGACTTGCACAGGTAGCAGAGATTACATTGGCATTCTTTACTACTTCCTGGCAATTGCAAGTCTGACTTCATAAATACTTCTATTTCTGAGCTTGCATCTAAAAGTTTCAGAGACACTGTGATTACTTGATTAAATAAATAAAACAAGGTCTTTTGGACTGATTTGCTTTACAACACCATGACTATAGCAAACTGGCAACACACACAATACACAGTCTGGCTTTTCCTCTTCTTTAAATCATATCCCCACCCAACCAACCTCAACTTTTTTCTTTTTCTCCCTGTGAGAGATCTCTTTGAAATCTTGCAGGGTTTGTACCACTTTCTCATTGCATGCATTATGCTCCTACCCTGAGTATAATATTTCATGCTTACTTCATTGACCTTATTGGCCCTAGGACAAAAAATACATTTTGCATTTGAAGACAAAGAAAAGTATTTTTCTTTCATTTCTTTCTTCTTTGGGCAAGGAAAGTGGGATGAGAGGGTGGGTGGGAGAGAAGTAATGCCCAAAAGAGAAACCAGTGAAGCCTGATACAACTGTATGCGGCACCTTCAAGGAGGGTATGTTCTGGAGGGATTCTTAATTGAAATGATATCAAATACCACCTCCTAACTCAAACAACTCAATACCAAGAAAACAATTACCCCAATCAAAAAACCGGCAAAAGGACCCAAATACATATTTCTCAAAAGAAAACAAGCAGATGGCCAACAGATACATAAAAAAATACTCAGCATCATTAATCCTCAGGGAAATGCAAATTAAAACTACAATAACATATCACCTCACACCTTTTAGAATTGCTATTATCAAAAAGATGAAAGATAATAAGTGTTGGCAAGGGTGTGGTGAAAAGAGAACCCTAGTGTGCTGATGGTGGAAATGTAAATGAATACAGCCACGATGGAAAAAGAGCATAGAGGTTCCTCAGAAAACTGGAACTAGAATTACCATATGATTCAGCAATCCCACTACTGGGTGCATATTCAAAGAAAATGAAATCAATATGTAAAAGAAGTATCTGCATTCCCATGTTCATTGCAGAATATATATATATGAATAATATATAAATATATGTGTGTGTATATATATATATATTGCATATATATTTTGAGACAGGGTCTCACTCTGTGACCCAGGCTAGAGTGCAGTAGCACAATCATGGTTCACTGCAGCCTTAACCTCCCCAGGCTCAGGCCATCCTCCTACCTCAGCCTCCCCAGTAGCTGGGACTACAGGTGCCACTATGCTCAGCTAATTTTTATATTTTTTGTGGAGACAGGGTTTTGTCATGTTGCCCAGGCTGGTCTAGAACTCCTGACCTCAAGCAATCCACCAGTCTCAGCCTCTCAAAGTGTTGGAATTACAGGTGTGAGCCACCACACCTGGCCAGTTAAATTCTAAGGTGAAAAAAAAAAAAAGAGAAACTCCTCAACTTGGAAGATTAAGCATTGTTCCCTGTTGAACTACATAACCAGACCCCTATGTGCCTTGCTTAGGGTAAGAAACAGCCTACATCTGTCCGGGGGCTGTAGTCACTATGCAGTGGCTCTTTGCCTGAAATATGGGGAGTGAGCACCAATGAAGGAAGCAAAATAAGGAAATGAATATGGAGGCCAAGATTTACTAGATTAGGTCACAGTCCAGAAAGACCAAATGTAGATGGGCCATTAGACGCCGGGTAAGCAAGTTGGTCGTAGGCATTTGCATTATGAATCTCTTGCCTCATATCACTTTGTTCAAAGTGAAGGCAATACAATGTTTAAGAATGCATTAATTCAGGGTCTGAAACCAAAGCACATATTTTACAAAGTAAACAAGACCTGAAGAGATAAAAGAGTGCATAATTTGGGGTCAGATAGATCTGGGTTTGAGTCTTGGCATTACCATTTATTGTGTTAGTTACATAACCACACACACAAACACCTCCCCTCCCATACCCTCCAAGTCTGTTTCTTTATTTGTGAAATAGGATAATAATTAAACATTCTTCATAGAGTACTTGTTGTGCAGGTTGGATCACTTAATGCATGTAAATGAAGTCCTTAGCACAGTGCCTGACATTCTCAGTGGATGGTAGCTAAAAACAACGAGACATCAACCGCTCAGCAACTCCTATCTGGAAAAAGGTGACAGGATTGAAGAAAGCCTGTGGCACAGGAAATCAAATAGACTCCATCCCTCTGAACAAGGGCTGTCACACATCCTCTGTCCTCTTGGTATTTTAGATTCCCTTCATATTCCCCTGCCTTGCCATGGCCGGACTCTGCTAAAGACATTTCTTCATTTGACAAATGTCTGATAAGTGCCAACTCTGTGTCAAGTAGTTAGCTATGGGTTGGGGATATATTGGCAAACACCTCACAGAAATATTTGAAAAGATAGTTAATAAATAAGATAACCACACAAATACAAATAAGTGTCACTGGTAAGAAGAAAAAAAACCAGCCGGGCGCGGTGGCTCACGCCTATAATCCCAGCACTTGGGGAGGCCGAGGTGGGTGGATCACGAGGTCAGGAGATTGAGACCATCCTGGCTAACACGGTGAAACCCCGTCTGTACTAAAAATACAAAAAAATTAGCCAGGCGTGGTGGCGGGCGCCTGTAGTCCCAGCTACTCGGGAGGCTGAGGCAGGAGAATGGCGTGAACCCAGGAGGCAGAGCTTGCAGTGAGCCGAGATAGCGCCACTGCACTCCCGCCTAGGCGAAAGAGACTCCGTCTCAAAAACAAAAAACAAAAAACCAGGATTCCTCTCTAGGTGGGTTGACAAAACAAGATCTCTGTGAGGAAGGGAAATTTAAGCTGAGACACACCAAAGATAAGAGCGGCCGTGGTTTTTCTCTACACATTATGGCCTTTCTCTGAAGAGCTTGTGATAATCACCAGTCTTATCTGCCCTGTATCTTCCTTGTACTCCCTGGCTATCATTCTCTGGAAGTAATATCAAGAGGCATCAAGGACAAACTATTTACTAAACTAGAGTGACCCTGTGACCACACTCACAGATACAGCCACCAGGCAGCCACATACATATCTGCACGGGCTGTTACTATGTAAGCACGCCAGACAAGCCAAGTGCCCTGGCATGAGGCTGTATTCCCCTGCCTATGGGGAAGGGTGGCTTTTTCTACTTCACACAGGTAGAGCTGGCCAGTGGCCCTGGACATCCTCAAAATAAAAGCACACTCAGAAACCAGTGACAAGTTTTAATTTTTTTTAAGAGATGAGGTTTCACTATGTTGCTCAGGCTGGTCTTGAACTCCTGGGCTCAAGTAATACTCCTGCCTCAGCCTCCCAAAGTGCTTGAGCACAGGGATTACAGGTATGAACCACGATGCCTGGCTGAGTTAAAGGTTTTCAAAAGAAGGCTGGCAGCTCAGGCGCGGCGGCTCACGCCTGTAATCCCAATACTTTGGGAGGCTGAGGCGGGCAGTTCACTCGAGGTCAGGGGTTCAAGACCAGCCTGGCCAACATGGTGAAACCCCTTTTCTACCCAAAATACAAAAATTAGCCGGGTGTGGTGGGTAATCCCAGCTACTCAGGAGGCTGAGGCAGGAGAATCACTTGAACCTGGGAGGCGAATGTTGCAGTGAGCGGAGATCACGCCATTGCACTCCAGCCTGGGAGACAGAGCCAGACTTGTCTCCAAAAAAAAAAAAAAAAAAAAAAAAAAAACAAAGAGGCTGGCACTGAAGTGTCCTCCCAGGACAACCCAACATAATCCCTAAGTATAGGAGTTATAGCGAACCCATAGTACTATAGCCATCGTACTATAGACTTGCACCATGATTTATAACTCGTGCTTTTTTTTTTTTTTTTTTTTTGAGATGGAGTCTCCCTCTTGTTGCCCAGGCTGGAGTGCAATGGCACGATCTCGGCTCATTGCAACCTCCACCTCCCAAGCTCAAGTGATTCTCCTGCCTCAGCCTCCCAAATAGGCTGGGATTACAGGCTCCCCCACCCAATTCCCCCTCAGCCTCCCAAATAGGCTGGGATTACAGGCTCCCACCAGCACACTCAGCTAATTTTTGTATTTTTAGTAGAGACAGGGTTTTACCATGTTGGCCAGGCTGGTCTCAAATTCCTGACCTCAGGCGATCTGCCTGCCTGGGCCTCCCAGAGTGCTGGGATTACAGGCGTGAGCCACTGTACCGGGCCTATAACCCTTTTTTTTTCTTCAGGAAAAGTGTGTGTTTCCTTCTCTTGGCATCTTAAGGAAGACAGAGGGTCTGTGCTGGCTTTCTAGCTCAGTGGCACGGTGTGGGCACATCTGGCCAAGGGAGGGGCAGCGTGGGCGCCCCCTTGCCTGAGTCCTCACAAGCCCTCACTTCTTCCAGCAAGGGCTCCTGCAAGAGGTCTCTGTCTGGCAGTGATGGTCCTCAAAACTGTGACTAATGGTCTCCTCAGGTTCTCAAAACTGAACGGTTCTTGTTAGATTTGGAATGATTCTCCTTCATACCAGAGCAGAATCATTCTTCCTGATTACATAAAACAAGGCACAAAGAAGCTCTTTGGGGTTGTAGTAAGTGGTGGGAGTAACAAGAGAAGAAATAGGAGAGAAATGTAGGTAACTATGAGCTAAAAACAACAGAATGTCAAGTGATTGTTGGCATACTCAGAGCAGTATCTAATTAAAAGATTTCAGGAGGTAGAGGAAAGATTTTTATAGAGAATCAAGTTAAGTTAGTTTCAATAGGTTTAACAACAACAACAAAAATCCACATATAATATTCTCTTGGCTAGCTGTCTTATATATTAAAACCTAGAATTATGCAGATACATTCTCAGGCTAAGACATGTTTTGGCCTAATTAAAAACATCTCAGACTAGCACACAAGACTCTATGATTTTAAAGATAGCACTTATACTTAAGGCAAGAACTAGCAAAACTGGCCAGACTTGATTTCTAGCAAGGTTTTCTTGGAGGAAGTTAAGAAAGATAAAGAAGAAAAAGGTCTCTTAGAGAATTGAAATGACAGCAGAGCTGGACATCAATAGTGTGCAAACTTGACATGGATTAATTTTGATGCACCAATTAAGAAAAATATAACCCTGGCCAGGTGCAGTGGCTCATACCTGTAATCCCAGCACTTTGGGAGGGCGAGGTGGGTGGATCATCTGAGGTCAGGAATTTGAGACCAGCCTGACCAACAAGGTGAAACCCCGTCTCTGAACAAAATACAAAAATTAGCTGGGCGTGGTGGCACGTGCCTGTAATCCCAGCTATTCAGGAGGTTGAGGCAGAAGAATTGCTTGAACCTGGGAGGTGGAGGTTGCAGTGAGCTGAGATCGTGCCACTGCACTCCAGCCTGGGCGATAAGAACGAGCGAGATTCTGTCTCGAAAAAAAAAAAAAAAAAGAAAAATGTAACCCTCCTACCACATTTGAAGACTGCACAAATTATAACTCTAGTTAATACGTTTTAAAATTCTAAATTAGTCACAATCCCAATCCAGAGATCCTGGTTTTTCTACCAAGCTAATATATTTATAGTAATTTCAAGGGTGTTGTAAAAATCTCAGAATAAAATTAATATTGATTTGCCTGAATTTTAAAAAGAAATAAACATGAAATAGAACTTCGTGGGGGGATGGTGAGGTTACTTGAAAAAGACTGATAATCTCTATGGCAAGAACTACCATTTTTATTCCTGGGCCACAAACATGGCTGATAGCTCCTTTGCAGAGTTATGCAAAGAAACAAAAGCTTTGTAAAGAGAGAGTGCAATAAGAAACTTGCAATCATTCAAGAATGTACTTATGATATAAAAATTTCAGGGCCATGCAACCATAAAAAAGAATGAGATCCTGTCCTTTGCAGGGACATGGATGAAGCTGGAAACCATCATTCTCAGCAAACTAACACAGGAAGAGAAAACCAAACACCGCATGTTCTCACTTACAAGTGGGAGTTGAACAATGAGAACACATGGACACAGGGAGGAGAACATTACACAACAGGGCCTGTCAGTGGGTGGAGGGCAAAGGGAGGGAGAGCATTAGGACAAATACCTAATGCATGCAGGGCTTAAAACCTAGATGACGGGTTGATGGGTGCAGCAAACCACCACGGCACGTGTATACCTATGTAACAAACTTGCACGTTCTGCACATGTATCCCGAAACTTAAAGTAAAAAAAAAAAAAAAAATCAGTGCCATCTCTTTTTTTTTCTGGTCTCAGTCCCTACCCATCCTCAGCTGTTTCCCATGAAATCAAATTTGTACTGACTTGCCATATATAGATTTGAGGGCTTTTTCTCTGGTATGTTTTCTTTTAGAACAGTATTGAAAGGCAGCAATCTCTTGAAGTTTAAATAATCAGAAATACAGTAAACGCTGCAGTGATAGACCTAGAAATGCAACCTACATGGCCTTTCAGCTTAATACTCACATGCAATTGCTTGGGTGCTAGTGTAGATACACTAGTTAGGTTCGAATTATTCTTCAGTCAGCCTAATCTTTAGAATTCTGGGTGAGGGTGAAAATGAAAATCATCACCATAATATGGATCATTCATTCATTCATTCACACAACAAATATTTGCAAAGAACCTACAGTTCTAGGTGCTGGGGATACAGCAGCGAACAAACTGTATCAATACTATCAAACAACTTGAACTAAATGACATATATAGAACACTCCATGCAAAAATAACAATTCACATTTTTTTCAGTATAAATGGAACATTCAAGAAGTTATTGGCCGGGCGCGGTGGCTCACGCTTGTAATCCCAGCACTTTGGGAGGCCGAGGCGGGCGGATCACGAGGTCAGGAGATCAAGACCACGGTGAAACCCCGTCTCTACTAAAAAATACAAAAAAATTAGCCGGGCGCGGTGGCGGGCGCCTGTAGTCCCAGCTATTCGGAGAGGCTGAGGCAGGAGAATGGCGTGAACTCGGGAGGCGGAGCTTGCAGTGAGCCGAGATCGCGCCACTGCACTCCAGCCTGGGCGACAGAGCGAGATTCCGTCTCCAAAAAAAAAAAAAAAAAAGAAGTTACATCAAATTTTGGACTTAAACATATATCAATAAGTTTGTAGGAATTTAAATTTTAAAAAAGATGTTCCTGGCCATAACGGAAGGAAATTATGGGGTTCAAGACATGTTAGTGCAAAATATGGTACCCTGACATTTGAGAAAACAGCAGAAGCAGAAGCCTTTTCTTCCCGTCACTCCTCTCCTCTGAGGCAGGTCATAAGACTCTCATGACAAGGGCCCTCTCTTGCTAAGTTCTCCCAGTTTATTAACATTAGTTCATACTCCTTTTGTCCTCCAATCATATTTTCCCACAACTGTTCGTTTTTCATCAAACCTAAGCATGAATATATACAGGTTTCCCTGTTTCCTTGTTACCGTAATGAATGTACTCATGTCACCCAACATTTATGTTAAATAAATGTGTGTGCTTTTCTCACTAATGTCTTTTATTTTATTTTTTGGAGATGGGGTCTCCCTCTGTCACCCAGGCTGGAGTGCAGTGGCACAATCATGGCTCACTGCAGCCTTGACCTCTTGGGCTCAAGCAATCCTCCCACCTCAGCCTCCTGAGTAGCTGGGACTAAAGGCATGCACCACCACGCCTGGCTAATTTTTTTATTTTTTGTAGAGACAGGTTCTCACTATATAGCCCAGGCTGGATTCAAACTCCTGGGCTCAAGGGATCTTCTGCCTTCCTAACACACCTGGCTCTTAATGTCTTCTGTTATCGGGGTCTCAGCTATGAATCTAGCAGTGGATAAGAAATCTTTCCTTCTCCACAGAAACAAGGTAACAATAATTTTCAAGATACATGGAAAATCCTCAAATATTTGAATTAAGCAACATACTTCTAAACAGCACATGGTAATAAGAAGAAAATACATTGATGTGAATAAAAATTTAAAATACAACACACTGGGCCTGGTGTGGTCGCTTACACCTGTAATCCTAGCACTTTTGGAGGCCGAGGTGGGTGGATCACTTGAGCCTAGGAGTTCGAGATAAGCCTGGGCAGCATAGTGAAACTCCATCTCTACAAAAAATATAAAAATTAGCTGGACGTGGTGGCGGAAGCCTGTTTTCCCAGTTACTTGGGAGATGGAGGTAGGAGGATCAGTTACACCTGGGAAATCATGGCTGCAGTGAGCCATGATCGCACCACTGTACTCCAGCGTAGATGATAGAGCAAGCCCGTATCTCAAAAAAAAAAAAGGCCGGGCCTGGTGGCTCACGCCTGTAATGCCAGCACTTTGGGAGGCCGAGGCAGGCAGATCACAAGGTCAGGAGTTCGAGACCAGCCTGTCCAACATGGTGAAACCCGTCTCTACTAAAAATACAAAAATTAGCCGGGTGTGGTGGTGGGCACCTATAATCCCAGCTACTCGGGAGGCTGAGACAGGAGAATCACTTGAACCCGGGAGGCAGAGGTTGTAGTGAGCCGAGATCGCACCACTGCACTCCAGCCTGGGTGACAGAGCGAGACTCCGTCTCAAAAAAAAAAAAAAAAAGTTACGGTATGCTGCCAAAGCAGTGTTTGCTGAGAAATTTATAACATTAAACGCCTATTTTAGAAGAGAAGAAAGGTTTAAAATGAATGCACTAAGCTTTCACATTAAGCAACTGGAACAAATTAAACTTAAGGTAAACAGAAGGATGAAAAAGGATAAAGAGTAGAAATTAATGAATCAGAAAATGGATCATAATAATAAAAGTTGAAAAAAAATTAGAAGCTATATACATGACCAAAAACTTCAATCTAATCAACAGTAAAATTTGTTTGCAACATGTTGCTAAATTGATTTCTCACTTGCTAAGAAAATCTATAAAATCCTATCATTTCTTTCAAAAGAGGATGTTTGAAAGCAGCAGCATATTCATATTTAAAATTGAAGTAACATAGTTACAAAAAAAAAATGGAAGACGCAAACAAAAGAAGGAACAAATTTAAAGGCTTTATTGATTGGTAAAAACACTTAAGGGAATAAGAAAAATAAACCAAGAGAAATGATATTGTTCAAAAGTCAAAAAGAAAGACATATATAAATCAAGAGGGAAAATAGCTTTAATCTCCTAATTAGAAGGCAGAAATAGAGAAAAAAAATCCAACCAGATGGGCAGGGCTCTGAGGGCAGCCTCACTGTTGGATCTGTGGCTGCCCAATAGTGTAGACCATTTCCAGAAATTGTGTTCTATATTGTAAGAATTTAGTATCTAGAGATGTGACATTAATTAAATCTCAGTTTTTGCAACAAGCCCTATATTCAGAGGAGACTCCCTAGCTTCTGCAGAACACACTGCCGGCCACCATATTAATAGTTGAGGGGTATTTCTTCCATTTCAAGATGACAGCTGCATTCCTTTCTTTGGCAATTAGACTTTCAACTCTCTGGGGAATGAAGATTCTTTGCAGATTTGCAACAATTATCCTAACTTGCCTTGTACTACTTTACTGCTGCTTTGCACTGCCCCCGCTGATCTGCTGGTCAGTTCTGCTACTCATGTCTGATGAAGCTATTGTAAAAGATAGAAGAAATTGAGAAGCCCAGTGTGTTGACTTAGGACATTTCATTTTCTCTTTAAAAGTAGACATCCTTGTAATCTACGCCCATCGTACCAGTACCATAACTTTTCTTTCTATTTCTGTAACTTGTTAAACGAAGGCACCATGTATTGAATGATTTTTCATACCAAATGATCTTGATAGATGCTCATTCCTGAAGAACCTGCTGTCTTAAATATTTAAGGGCAACAGATTCTGAGAAGCTACGACCTTGGAAGAACATCATTCAAGCCTAATGAAAATGAGCACATTCTTGAAAATGATACAGAGCGTGCACAGAAGTAAGTAATTCCAATGCAATGAAATATTTCCCTCAGCAGTTTGTGAGGCAAGTGAGATTTCTGAAAAGCTTTGGCAGCTTGTGGGGAATGGCACAGAGATGAAGATTGATCCTTTACCTGTATCTGCATCCAGTGGGACTGAACAGCCCACAGCACTTGTGGGCAACGGGTTTCAAAGGGGCTATGTGTGCAAGAGGTGGAGCCAAATGCAGGGCTTTAAGAGACGGTTAAACTCACTTCCAGGAGCCTCATCTCACAGAATGACTGTGATGCTGATGCTAAAGCCATCAACTAACTCCACCATTACCAAAGTTGTTGCCCAAAGAATGCTTCAAAGGGGTTAAAGAACCAAGCCATCCAATATTTTGGCTAGGCTATATTGCTCAACTTAAATGTGTTCGAAGTTCATTGTTTGCATTCAGCTGAGTTGTCGTGACTAGTTTGTGTGAGGTTATAGCACATTCTTATAATTTCATGTTGTCTTGACACCCATTTTGAGTATAAGTTGGGCTTTCTCATACCAGAAGCAGGACTTCCTCATCCTTGACAGTTTTCAGTTCTCTGTCTCTTCCCAGTTCCTCAGTGTGCTTGATCCAGATGTCTTATCAGCCTCTTGCTGTCCACCTCCCTATGGTAGAGCTAAATACAATCTACTTGACTCACCCCACTGACCCCATACCCTGCATGGACTTCACAGATATGCCTCAGTGACCATCTTAGTCCACAATTGCCTCCATGGAACTTGTGCCTGCTTGCTCTAGACTCACTGATTAGAACGCCCCACTGGAAACCTGCTCAGATTACACTCTGGACCCCAACAAAGGCTTTAGCCCTTATGTCTTTTCTCTCCCTCTCTCTCACTCCCCATCAAGCACGTGTGTCCTGGATGGGCCCCTATTTTGCATTTCTCCTTCCAGGCATGCAGACCTCTTCTCTCTGGGACCTGTAAGTAATAAACTGCTTCTGTTACTTCATGTGTTTTGTTGAGTGGTCTCCTCTGTGTCTTACCTGGCTGACACAGCTGAACCTAACTTCTTTCCTGATCAGAGCTCTCCTAGAGATTGGCTTTCTTGCAGGATTAAACAGGACACAGGTCAGATGAGAGCCACAAGTTTCTCTGCCAATATAAACAAGTTTCCTGTGAGAGGGACACCTGGTCAGAGGTTGGACACTTAAACATTAGGCTGCCCACTATCATAAAGAAGTATCCTGTGAAAAGCACCCTGTAAACATCCACAACCACCCTCCCTGAAGCCCCATCAGCGCATCAGGGCTAGAATTTATAGTCATTCTCCAGAGAGACACCTCAAGACCAAATTTGAAGAAAATACGAGACATGTCAATTAATTTGTTGTTCACAAGTTGTAAAACTGGCATAAATGTTTGAAGTTTACTTAACACATACACAAGGGTGGATTCTTAGCTTTCCTTATATTCATTTGCATTCTACAATTCTGAGTGTGAAATGAGGGATTTCAATACAGCTAGGAATTCCTGGAATTGTGTATAATCTTGGGCACAACCAAGCAAGCATTTACCCCCTACCAACATCACCTACTATGTGCATCAGCAAGATAATTGAGAAGCAGTCTGATTAAGCTGTCGTACAATTGTAAATTCAATTGTTCTGTTTTTTGTTTTTTTTTTTAAAAGATTACCTAAGACCCAAGAAAATGTACTGCAGTCTTTAGGCTCTAATAGTGAGATAATAAACTTGGCTAAATTAGAATTACAACTAGATTTTTAATTCAAAAGAGTACCTTTCCTCTGTTTAAAGGAAGCTGGTTATTATTTGCCCAGAAAGATATTCTTATGGCTTCTTCAGTTAATCAAAGATGAATTAAGTCTCAGGAGACATATATCTAAATGTTTCCTTCCTTTTGTCATTTTCCCAGAACATTCAACCTCAGATAGTTTGACAAATAAGGTCAGAACTTGAACTTGCACACATTGATCATTAATTCTTCTGAAAGAAAATCGCTAATTAAGTGACAGTATCTTTAGAGTTTACAAATAGTGGAAAACAAGGCATTTTGGTTTCTGATATGAAAAAGGACACCTATCAGCAAATATCACTGGAAAGTTTTCCATTGTTTTTGGAAGAGATTACTCTTGTTTTCTCTTTCAGTATCTTATCTTCCTTCTTGTTAAACCTACCAACTCTGGTCTCTACCCTTTCAGTTTCTATATCAGGACAATGAACTTGCATAAGAATAGCTTTCATTAGTGGAGTATTAATGTACTTAGATTAATGTTTTATCTTTAGATAACTCAGGCTGCAACTTGACAATCAATAGTGGAAATAATGATTTAGATCAGAGGTCGGCTAGCTTTTTCTCTTAAGGGTCAGCTTGACCCTTAAGAGAAAAAGCTATATAAATATATATATTTATATTATATTATATATTATACGCTATATAAATATATATATATATATATATATTTTTTTTTTGAGATGGAGTTTCCCTCTTTGTTGCCCAGGCTGGAGTACAATAGTGCGATCTCAGCTCACTGCAAACTCTGCCTCTCAGGTTCAAGCGATTCTCCTGCCTCAGCCTCCCAAGTAGCTGGGATTACAGGTGCCTGCCACCACGCCCAGCTAATTTTTTGTATTTTTAGTAGAGACGGGGTTTCACCATGTTGGCCAGGGTGGTCTTGAACTCCTGACCTCAGGTGATCTGCCCGCCTTGGCCTCCCAAAGTGCTGGGATTACAGGCGTAAGCCACCGCACCCGGCCCAGGTAATAAGTATTTAGGCTTTGCCAGCCATATGGTCTCTGTGGTACCTACGCAACTCTGCCCTTGTCACACAAGAAGTCCTAGACAATGTGTAGACAAATGAGTGAGGCTGTTCCAATAAAATTCTACTTATAGCTGAAACTCAAATTCCATATGATTTTTATATGTCAAAAAATATCCTTTTGATTTTTTTCAACCACTGAAAAGTATACAAAACATTCTTAGTTTGCAAGTTGTAGAAAAACAGGCGATGAGGCCGGGCGCGGTGGCTCAAGCCTGTAATCCCAGCACTTTGGGAGGCCGAGGCGGGCGGATCACGAGTTCAGGAGATCCAGACCATCCTGGCTAGTACGGTGAAACCCCGTCTCTACTAAAAATACAAAAAATTAGCCGGGCGCGGTGGCGGGCGCCTGTAGTCCCAGCTACTCAGGGGGCTGAGGCAGGAGAATGGCGTGAACCCGGAAGGCGGAGCTTGCAGTGAGCCGAGATCGCGCCACTGCACTCCAGCCTGGGGGACAGAGCGAGACTCCGTCTCAAAAAAAAAAAAAAAAAAGTAAAACAGGTGATGACATGGCCAGGTGTGGTGGCTTACGCCTGTAATCCCAGCACTTTGGAAGGCCGAGGCAGGCGGATCACGAGGTCAGGAGATCGAGACCACAGTGAAACCCCGTCTCTACTAAAAATACAAAAAATTAGCCGGGCGCGGTGGCGGGTGCCTGTAGTCCCAGCTACTCAGGAGGCTGAGGCAGGAGAATGGTGTGAACCCGGAAGGCAGAGCTTGCAGTGAGCCGAGATTGCGCCACTGCACTCCAGCCTGGGCGACAGAGCGAGACTCGTCTCAGAAAAAAAAAAAGAAAAAGAAAAACTGGCGATGACCGGATTTGGTATGTGGGAAGTAGTTTGCTGACGTTTGACTTCTTTAGAATCACACTAACCTATACTTCACCCTGTAATTGCTGTAAAAAAAAAAAGAAAGAAAGAGAGGAAGAAAGAAAGGAAAGAAAGGAAAGCAAGAAAGCAAGAAAGCAAGCAAGAAAGAAAGAAAACCAATCAAAATGCCATAAACTAAGTCTAAATAATTAAATAGTAATTTGGGGTTTTCATGTTGCACTGCATTGCACTGTTTGTATTGGTCCTCAGGAATGCCTGGGAGACTGCTCGAATTGTGGCTTTTAAAAATTTTCCATAAAGTACTAATCGTGAGAATCGTAGGGAGTCTAAGGGGGCATAGTTGTCATGAAACTGGCCTGCCGCAAATATAAAAATTCCTTCAAGTTCTATGTTTTGTCTTAAATGTTGTTGTAAATTTTGCATTCTATTCCACAATATTTCCCCCCAAATTTTCTAGAAAAGCTAAAAAAAAAAATGCCTGTTTGTACAGATTCTCATGCTTACAGAGAGATGTGGTACTTTAATCTGAAAAGCCAAAGAGGCAAGCTTAGATAATAGCATAATCAAATAAAATTAAAAGGAAGGTAAAAATCTAGTTGCAGGGTCGTATGTATTTAGTTAAATAGCTTCTACCAGGAATAATTGTTCCTGGTAAACTGCTGCAATGACACCGTTTTTAAATTTAGCTTTTCTGTAAAAGAGGAAAAGAAGTATAACGTGATTAATATGTATAGAAACTGACTTCAGAATGAAAAGAATATAGGAAAACAGTAGGATCAAATGCACTGAATTGGAGTCTTCCATAAATAACCAACAGGACAACAAAGAAGCTAATAGCAGATAGCTTCAGTTCTAAAAGAATGTACATATTTTAATTACCAAATAGCTCCAATTGCTTTTGACTTTTAGGTTCTTTCTTTTAGCCCTGCAGTTTGGTGTGAGTCGTCTCCTCCAGGCTTGGCAAGACTTACCAGTTGACATTTTTCTGTTGTTTTTCTCCCAAGACACCTACTTTTTCAAAAATTCAAACCAAAACCTTAAATCAGTTTTGATCAACTTCCAAAAGACTCTTCTGTTCCGTGTGTGTGTGTGTGTGTGTGTGTGTGTGTGTGTGTGTGTAAGAGGGAGACAGGATCTTGCTATGTTTCCTGGGCTGGTCTCATTGACCCTGGGCTCAAGCTATACTTCCGCCTCAGCCTTCAGATTAGGTGGTACTACAGATGTGCACCACTGTGCCCCACTTCTCACCCATTTGGTGCAAGCAGTTGATATTCTCTTTTAAGAACGTATCCCAAAATTGTTCCCTAAAGCTCACAACAGTCTTGTACCCTGGTGAGTTACCATGGTAACCCTCAGATTAGCTTCTGGAAAACAGTAACAAGGGTTTTATCCTATTTCCATCACTACATTACACAGCCCCATCCTGCCCTTTGAATCCTAACATGAGATCAGTGCTAATTTTTCTGCTTCAACTTCTTTTCTTTGAAGAGGTGAGATTAGGGGAAGAGGTTAACCTCTCTCTCCTTGAAATGACTACAATCAAGGAAAGAAACTTTGCCAAAATCCTGGAGTCAGCATTTTGCTTTAAAGGGTAGTTTTGACTTGGCTTTTGAATTTTTTGTATTAAATACTTTTTCTTTTAACCCAATGGATGAGTAAGTTAAATCTAGGGTTATGTTTTACAATATTCGGCACTCTACCTTCACGGATTTACAAATGAAGCCACAACCCATTAACTTTGGAAGGTCGCTGTCTTAACTTGAGAAGAATTTGGAATCTGACTATATACATTGATTTTCCACAAGCCTTTAGTGGCTAAAGGAAGCAAGGCAAAGCATAGCAGAGCTAGAATAGACTATCCAGGTATAGTGGCTCACGTCTATAATCCCAGCACTTTGGGAGGAGGCACGAGGATCATTTGAGCCTAGGAGTTTGAGACCAGCATGGGCAACACAGTGAGACCCCATCTCCACAAAAAAATAAAAATAAAGGCTGGGTGCAGTATCTCACGCCTATAATCCCAGCACTCTGGGAGGCCGAGGCAGGCAGATCACCTGAGGTTGGGAGTTCGAGACCAGCCTGACTAACATGGAGAAACCCCCATCTCCACTAAAAATACAAAATTAGCTGGGCACGGTAGCACGTGCCTGTAATCCCAGCTTCTTGAGAAGCTGAGACAGGAGAATCGCTTGAACCGGGAGGTGGAGTTTACGGTAAGCCGAGATTGTACCATTGCACGCCAGCCTGGGCAACAAGAGAGAGACTCTGTCTCAAAAAAATCAATCAATAAATAAATAAAAATAAAAATAAAACAATTAGCCAGGCATGGTGGAGCGCACCTGTCGTCTCAGCTACGCGCAAGGCTGAGCTAGGAGGCTAAGCTGGGAGGATCACTTGAGCCTAGGACGTTGAGGCTACAATGAGCTGTGACTGCACCACTGTACTCCAGCCTTGGTGACAGAGTGAGACCCTGTCTCAAAACAAAAAACAAAAGAATGACCTTGCTGACCCAGACAGAGGGCTTGTGGCTTTGCAGACTCTGAACCTTGATTCTTTCTGATTTAATCTTTCTACTTCCTTCGATCCAAAGGTCACTTCTTTTTAGCAGTTAGTTGCACAAGAGACACCGTCCCACTTCCATGTCTAAAGTATAGGAAGAATAAGGAGAAACTGTGCTGGTTTCGCAGGTTGCCAAGCTTCCCTTTACTCTGAACTGTTACTCCTTATGCACAGCCTTTGATGCCAGGGTTTCTGTTCAAGGGTTCCTTGACATCTGAGAGGCTTTGATCTTTGTCCTACACAATTCCAGAATATACCCTTATTTATAAACACTATTGGTTTCTTTCGGTTTTATTTGTACTCAAACCAGGTTTCCAGACAAAAGCAAAGTCATACCGTTCTCCCTTCTCCCATCCCCTGATGTGCCAACTCTTTAGTTGGCACACCTAGAAGTGTGCTGAGTGGTTAAGGCATTTGGCCAAAGGATAGTGAGCCAGAAATAATTCATCTCTAAGCCAGGGTTTAGCCTTAATTTATTATTTTCATAAGAAGAAAATAATAAAATGCTAATGTTGGCTCCTTTGAAAGGCTTTTAGAATTAAGTACTACATACCATAAGGTCTGGGCAGCCTGCAAATATTCCATTTTATAGGTGTATATAGTAGTTTTTAAAATTTAGAGATTCAAACAGTGCAAAACACCTCTTGGTCTGCAAGTATTGCAGCTGCAATCAGGGACCTGCTAACAGCAGCCTGACATTACAGGTCATTGTTGTCCTTCAGGCCCTGCGTGTAGTGAGTGCTGTGTCTGAGGCTCACCTAGCCCTCTCTTCAGTTCTCGAAACTTCAATCTTAGAGTTTCACAGTAAATGATGGATTATTTACTTATATCAAAGTAATGCTTTGCCTACCTGAGGTACCCTTATGAGAAATTCTACCACATACAGCTTTATTTCTGGATACAACTTCCTAAACTATGAACATTTCAGTGTTGGCCATTGAGAAATGAGAAGTACTCCAGTTTGTGGTAATCAAAAAAGAGGAATATGGGAGATTGGGGATAGAAAACAGAGTTGAAGAGGATTAGCAAAGAGAAAAGAAGCTGAGAGGTGGACATTCCAGGTCTCTGAGGTGCATGTGAATCGCATCCTAAGGAAAAAGGCAACTGAGACTTGAGTGGATAATCTAATATCTGAAGCCTCAGCGTGAGGTTAAGAAGAGAGTTTAAGACTGGCCGGGCGCGGTGGCTCATGCCTGTAATCCCAGCACTTTGGGAGGCCGAGGCGGGTGGATCACGAGGTCAGGAGATCGAGACCATCCTGGCTAACACGGTGAAACCCTGTCTCTATTAATAATACAAAAAATTAGCCAGGCGAGGTGGCGGGCGCCTGTAGTCCCAGCTACGCGGGAGGCTGAGGCAGGAGAATGGCGTGAACCCCGGGGGTCAGAGCCTGCAGTGAGCCGAGATCGCGCCACTGCACTCCAGCCTGGGTGAAAGAGTGAGACTCCTTCTCAAAAAAAAAAAAAAAAAAAAAAAGACTAGATCAACACAGGTTTTAGACAGGATTGAGAAATATCTACTTGGCTATATAGAGTAGGTCAAATAAAGACAATCTGAAACTGGGCCAGGCGTGGTGGCTCATGCCTGTAATCACAGCGCTTTGAGAGGCCGAGGTGGATATGCACACCTGTAATTCCAGCTACTTAGGGAGGCTGAGTCTGGAGAATCACTTCAACTGGGGAGGCAGAGGTTGCAGTGAGCGGAGATGGCGCCACTGCACTCCAGCCTGGGTGACGGAGTGAGACAATGTCTCAAAAAAAAAAAAAAGATAATCTGAAATTTATTTTTTATTTATTAAAATTAATGTATGACAAACAGCCTGAAGATTGAATAAAAGACAAAAGACGCAAACACCACCACCATCACCCATGTCAATAGAAGAAAGACAAAACAAAACTCTTCCAGATTTACATTACTGATGTGTCATAGTTTCACTTAATGTGCTCATTTCATTAATTTGTTTCAGTGAATGGCAAAATAATCATCAGGATTTCTCTAAAGCTACTCTTGACTTTCGTTTCCAGAATATTATTTCTTCAGGAGGTTTTGCCCTTCTAAATAACATACTTTAGGGCTGGGTGCGGTGGCTCACGCCTGTAATCCTAGCACTTTGGGAGGCTGAGGCGGGTGGATCACCTGAGGTCAGGAGTTCAAGACCAGCCTGGCCAGCATGGCAAAACCCCGTCTCTACTAAAATTACATAAAACTTAGCTGGGCATGGTGGCGTGCACCTGTGTTCCCAGCTTTTTGGGAGGCTGAGGCATGAGAATCTCTTGAACCCTAGAGGCGGAGGTTGCAGTGAGCCGAGATCGCGCCATTGTACCCCAGCCTGGGCGACAGAGGGAGACTGTCTCAAAAAAAATTATTTTTTAGTAATTAAAAATAAATAAATAACATACTTTGTTTTTTTGTTTTCTGTTATTTTTTTTTAATTTCAAGGCATTCAACAAGAAGTATAAATAACATACTTTCCAAGAGAGAAGTTTTCAGAAATCTAAACTTGGGATGGGCCTGCTCCTTTGGGGAGCTGAGAATATTTCGAGCTGGAAGAGTTTGCATCAACAGAGTTAATTCACACTTCAGCCATTCCAATAGCTTGGAATCTGTGCTTCTATCCCAGGGAATGGACACCTCCCAGTACACTTAGCAGTTGGCACTGACCTAAAATGCCTACTGAACAGTCTGGGCCTGTAAGTAATTTTCTTTTATTTTTAAAATTATACCCTTGCCACAGCTAATCTCAAGGTGCAACATATGAACATTTTTTTTAAGACTACAAAGCAATTCCAGTGGACGATATATAATATAAACCAGGATTTGAAAATTTTTTACCCATTTTCAGTGTTCAATATTAGTTTCCCAGAAGTTATTAAGTACTATTTATGACCACAGCTTTGTCTCTGTATTGTACAACTTCTCTTTGTATTACCTTTGATTCTTCAACTTTTAAGACCAGCATTGTGAAAACTGCACATGCTTTTTAAATGTTTTAATGTGCATACTTTACATTGTATGGAAATTTATCTGCATTTATTTTTATCATCTCTTGTCCTTCCTAACATCCTTTTACATTCACGTAATATTATTGTTTCACCATTTCATAAAAGTGTTTTGCAGTTTGAATCAGTGCTTCTAAATGACTCATTTAGAGTAGAAAAAAAATTTTTTTTTGGAACAGCGTTTGGCTCTGCTGTCCAGGCTGGAGTGCAGTGGTATGATCATGGCTCACTGCAACCTCCGCCTCCTGGGCTCAAGTGATCCTTCTGCCTCAGGTTCCCGAGTAGCTAGGGCCTACACCACCACATCCGGCTAATTTTTTTTTTTTTTATAGAGCCTGGGTTTCACCCGGTTGCCCAGGCTGGTTTCGAACTCCTGAGCTCAAGCGATCCAGCCTCCTTGGCCTCCCCAAGTGCTGGGGCTACAGGTGTGAGCCACTGCTCCTGGCCTAGAAAAATTTTTGGTGTTCAGTTTAACCCTTAGTTTTTCTGAATATATTCCTTCATCACGTAATTTAAGTATTTGGGGTTTAATGATCACTTTAAAGACATGAGGTCATGCTAGCAGTATATCTTTTTCATTACGATTTTATGTATTTTACTGATTTAATATTTTACTAGTTCCATTTTCTAATCAGCCTGAAAATCTTTCTTGATCAAACTTTCTTTTTTTTTTTTTTTTTTTTTTTTTTTACAGAATTACACACAAGCCTCAAACTATTTATAACCTGCTAACCGAAGGACTTTAGTGTATCATCTACTGTGCAAATTACTGTGATGTTATGAACCATCAGCATAGACATATGCACTATCTGTGTCAAAATTATGTATTTCACACAGAAGGAGCTAAAACTTTTTTGTTATTGTTTCCTTTTTCTCTGAATTCAAAAGTTTATCCAGAAAGTTGCCTGTAATCCCAGCACTTTGGGAGGCTGAGGTGGGCAGATCACTTAAGGGAAGCCAGGAGTTCAAGACCAGCCTGGTAAACATAGTGAAACCCCGTCTGTACTAAAAATACAAAAATTAGCCGGGCATGGTGGCGCGCATGCCTACAGTCCCAGCTACTTGGGAGGCTGAGGCACAAGAATTGCTTGAACCTGGTACGCTGCGGTTGCAGTGAGCCAAGATTGCGCCGCTGCACTCCAGCCTGGATGACAGAGCAAGACTGTGTCTTAAAAATAAATAAATAGGCCAGGCGCAGTGGCTCACGCTTGTAATCCCAGCATTTTGGGAGACCGAGGCGGGCGGATCACGAGGTCAGGAGATCGAGACCACGGTGAAACCCCGTCTCTACTAAAAATACAAAAAATTAGCTGGGCGTGGTGGCGGGCGCCTGTAGTCTCAGCTACTCAGAGAGGCTGAGGCAGGAGAATGGCGTGAACCCGGGAGGCGGAGCTTGCAGTGAGCCGAGATTGCGCCACTGCACTCCAGCCTGGGCAACAGAGCAAGACTCCGTCTCAAAAATAAAAATAAAATAAAATAAAAAATAAATAAATAAATAAAAGTTTATCAGGAAAGTTAAAACAGACACAATTTTTTTGCACTTTTGTTTATTGCCTTAAATAATGTTGCCTGAGAATTGTGTCGTATATCCAACATTCTGCATGATCCTAGAATCTAGACCCTCATAATTGAAAGCAACATTGAGAGGAACAAATCAAATCTATAATCTTTGTCTTACTTGATTCCTCACAATTAAATTGTGTGGACCACACTACTGACTCATAAGCTATTAGATGGAACACCACATCGCTTAGAGAGATGGCAAAGAAACCAGTCACCTCAGTTTTGTTTCATCTTATATTGAATTGCTTTTAAAAACATAGATCTAATAACTTAAGCTTCAAATAAATGATCTCCTGTGTATATATTAATATCTGTAATTCAGTTTTCTATGTGCCAAACACTTATTTTGTTACTAGACTTAGTCGTTCCTAGATTTATTTCTCTGCTAATAAGATAAGAAAGGAGTTTGGATGAGAGAATGTAGACGAGGTACACGAATCTTAGATACAAAGTTGACAAAATTTTTTCTTTGGATAGTCAGTTTCTATTCTGTAGAAATTTGTATCTTCAACAAGATATTTCATTAATACACCAGAAGCACTCTACCATCCTTGAATCTTGGTTGGGTGCCAGCCCCACAACATCAAGTTCAAGTGCTTAAATAGTACAGAAATACACAGTCACGTCAGAGAGGCACTAAATATCCTTTGCCCAGCCTCAGTAATGATACGCCTTAAACCCAGGGTGGGTGGAACATAAGAAGACTTACCCTGGCAACAGCTCTTCAAGGTGCTCTAGGTCCAAAGAGGAATGCCCGTTCTGCTTTCCCTTAAATAAATCTCCCTCTGTCTTGGTAGGAAGAGACAGGATGAAAGGTCAAAATGGTCTGAGCCTACCTCAGCCTAAAGTATTCCTGTGATGAGCTTTTGGGAGGGGCTTGCTGTTTCTAATTAGCATCACCATGGATCCCCATCAAATCCTAATCACTGCAAATTTCTAGCTTTTGTAATTTTTATAGCTTGTTAATTCTCTCCGTTTTTCTTAGCACAGATAAATTTTCCCTAAACATCCAAACTCCATTTTACAATTTTATCAGACTCTGTAGGGCTACAATTTTACACTTGAGATATAACTGATGTTAAAACTTCCACCTTTGAAGTGATGATTCTAAGGACATTGCTGTGTAGTTTTCACTGCAAAATGAGCAAATGTGAAATAAAACAGTGCTGACTTTGTGAGTTCTCTCTCTTCAGAAGCAGCTTCCAAATAATCCAAGAGTGGCTTTTTCTTTTTTCTTTTTAATTTTGACACAGCCTCGCTCTGTTGCCCAGGCTAAAGTGCAGAGGCACCACTTGCAACCTCTGCCTCCCAGATTCAAGCGATTCTCCTGTCTCAGCCTCCCAAGTAGCTGGGACTACAGGGCCCTGCCACCATTCCCGGCTAATTTTTGTATTTTTAGTAGAGACAAGGTTTCACTAGGTTGGCCAGGCTGGTCCCAAACTTCTGACCTCAAGCGATCTGCTAGTCTCCACCTCTCAAAGTGCTGGGATTACAGGCGTGAGCTACCGCACCCAGCCAAGGATGGCTTTGTCATTCTTCAAGTCTACACACACCTTAAGTAAGAATTACTGAGGAATAACATTAGAACTATTGTAAGTAAGAAAGAATTACTGAGGAATAAAGTTAGATTTCCAGTGTCCTGTAGACGTCCTGTAATTCTGCAGGATGTTGGAATTCTAACATTTCATTTCTGTATGAAAATTACATTCTTAAGGAGAACAAGAGAGGTGGGGAGGGTGGGGCTTACCTTTTAGTTTAGGTAAAACTAGAAACCTCTGGAGGAAGTTTAGAACCCTTGTAGAACAGGCATCATCATTACCATCATCAGTAACACTATTGCAACTGGTAATTTTATTTATTTATTTTTTTGAGATGGAGTCTTGCTCTGTTGCCCAGGCTGGAGTGCAATGGCATGATCTTGGCTCACTGCAACCTCTGCTTCCCGGGTTCAAGCAATTCCCCTGCCTCTGCCTCCCAAGTAGCTGGGACTACAGGTGTGTGCCACCATGCCTGGCTAATTTTTGTAGAGATGGGGTTTCACCATGTTGGCCAGGCTGCTCTTGAACTCCTTACCTTGGGTGATCCACCTGCCTCGGCCTCCCAAAGTGCTGAGATTACAGGCGTCAGCCACTGTGCCCGGCCTACAACTGGTAATTTTATAGCAGGCTTATTGTGCATTAGTAAGACACCAGACATTGCACTAAGCGTTTCACATGCATTATCTCATTTTAATCTTCCAAACAATCTTATAAAGTAGGGGCTATTATCTCTATTTAACAAAGAGGAAAATGAATTTATTGGAGTAAATTGGTCAGACTTACTGGAGATTAACTCATGAGTGGTACTATGATTAAAATACAGAATAACTCTCATCATCTAAAACTGGACTTGCTGAGATCCAGTTAAAAATTAATTTAAACATTAACCTTTTTAATTTTAATTTTTTGTTCTTTAAAATTAATAGAGAAGAGGTCTCACTCTGTTGCCTAGGCTGGTCTTGAACTCCTGAACTCAAGTGATCCTCTCAGACGTGGCCTCCCAAAGTGCTAGGATTACAGTCGTGAACCACCACACCTGGCCTTAATTTCTAAAGATAAAATGATCTAGGCATTGAGTGTCTTGTGAACTTAATGAATTATCATGATCACATTATATATTTAGCTTATAAAGGTTTTTTAAAATTATGTATCTACTTCTGGTAAACCCTCTACAAAAAATACAAAAACTAGCCGGGTGCAGTGGCATGCCTGTAGTTCCAGCTACTTGGGAGGCTGAGGTAGGAGGATTGCTTGAGTCGAGGCTGCAGTGAGCCAAGATTGTGCCACTGCACTCCGGCTTGGGCAATAGAGCCAGACCCTGTCTCAAAAAAAATATATATATATATATACATATATTTTTTTATCTAATCCCTAATTCCCTGACCTGACTGATATTCAAAAGTATCAATTTATGAACTGTTTACTTATGAGAAATTATATAATATATAAACCTAAACTGCTCCGCCTGGCATGGCCTGTGCTGTGTCTGTCCCTAGTCGGAGGCCCGGCCGCCTTCACCTGTGTCCCCTACTCCATGCAGAAGCGCTTCCAGCATGTCTGACAAACTGCCCTACAAAGTCACTGATATGGATCTGGCTGCCTGGGGACACAAGACCCTAGATATTGCAGAGGATGAGATGCTGGGCCTGATGTGCGGGTGGAAGTTGTACTCGACCTCCAAACCACTGAAAGGCACCTGCATCGCTGGCTGTCTGCACATGGACTGTGGAGACCGCCATCCTCATTGAGACCCTCATCTCCCTGGGTGCTGAGGGGCAGTGGTCCAGCTGCAACCTCTCCTCCACCCAGGACCATGTGGCACTGCCATTGCCAAGGCTGGCATTCCAGTGTATGCCTGGAAGGGAGAAACAGACGAGGAGTACCAGTGGTGCATCCAGCAGACAGCGAACTAAAAGGATGGGCCCCTCAATGTCATTCATCCACACCAAGTTCCCACAGCTCCTGTTGGCCATCGAGGCATCTCCCAAGAGACCCCGACTGGGGCCCACAACTTGCACAAGATGATGGCCAATGGGATCCTGAAGGTGCCTGCCATCAATGTGAATGACTCTGTCACCAAGAGCAAGCAAGCATCCCTCACAGATGGCATCATGCTGGCCACAGATGTGGTGACTGCCGGCAAGGTAGTAGTGATAGTGGGCTATGGCAATGTGGGCAAGGACTGTGCCCAGGCCCTCAGGGGATTTGGGGGCCGTGTCATTGTCACTGAGATTGACCCCATCAATGTACTGCAGGCTGCCGTGGAGAGCTATGAGGTGACAATCATGGACAAGGCCTATCAGGAGGACATCTTTGTCACCACCACAGGCTGTAATGACAGCATCCTCGATTGGCACTTTAAGCAGATGAAGGATGATGCCATCATGGTAACACTGGCACTTTGACACACAGATTGATGTCAAGTGGCTCAACAAGAACGCTGTCGGGAAGATGAACATCAAGACCAGGTGGACCACTCCTGGTTAAAGAACGGATGCTGCATCATCCTGCTGGCTGAGGGCTGGCTGGTCAACCTCGGTTGTGTTATGGGCCACCCCAGCTCTTTGGTGAGTAACTCCCTCACCAACCAGGTGATGGCACAGATTGAGCTGTGGACTCACCCAGACAAGTACCCCATTAGGGTTCACTTTGGGCCCAAGAAGCTGGATGAAGCAGTGCTTGAAGCCCACTGGAGCAAGCTGAATGAGAAGCTGACCAAGCTCACTGAGAAGCAGGCCCTGTACCTGGGCATGTCCCATGATGGCCCCTTCGAGTCTGATCCCTACTGCTACTGAGAGCCAGGCCTGCCCTTTACCTTCTAGCTGCTGTGCTTCCCTGGGCCCCGCCTCTCCCGCCCAAGAGCAAATGGCACCAACTTTGTGATTGGTTTGTCAGTGTCCCCCATTGGCACCCTGAAGTTGGTCACTCAGTTTTTGGACTCTGCTGCATCCCTCATACTGTTCCAAATGTAGCAGGGGGAATTCAGAGGCCCTCCTGAAGCCCTGGTTATGATGGAGGTATAATGGAGACAGCCAGAGGGAACCATGAGCTCAGTGGTCTTGCAACCGCTCACGAAGTCAGTTCTTCACTAGCCTGGAGGTTGATAGTGGGGTCACAAAGCCCATGTATTTTACCATCTAGGCCGTCGCCAGGCCTATGGAGTTATACCCATGTGTTTGTTTATAGGCTCAACGGTTCCTAAGTCCATGACAGGTGAGAAGGAGCTATATCCAAGGGCAAGGAGGAACTGTTGGAGTTGGAATGTTCCTGAAAGCCTGGTTTAGTGCTGGGGCTTCTTTTAAACTATGTAACAATGAGGTTGGTACTTTCAGTGTGAATTGTACAAAGATAAGCATAGACCGTTAAGGAACAACCAAGAGAGGACAAAGAAGCGACAGCCAGAGGTTGAGAGGGGCCAGAAAAAGTAAAAGCAAGCATAGATCCGCCACCACTTTGTAACAGGATGGTTCTTATCACCACCCTGTGTCAAAAAGAGTAATTTGGTATAAAATGTTTATATAATGTTTATAAAGTTAAAAGAAAGCAGGAGGGGGGTCAATAAAAATTTTGGTGCCTAAAAAAGAAAAAAAAGAACTTTAAGACTGAAAGAAAGCATGTACTGGTTATAATTTTTAGAGCACAATTATTTTACAAAGTGTTTACTGAAAACATTGGTTTTTGTCAATTGCTTATTGTGATTTCAGGTTTTATTTCTTTTTTCTTTTTTTGTTGTTTGTTGTTGTTTTGAAACAGGGTCTTGTTCTGCTGCCCATGCTAGCGTGCAATGGCACAATCATGGGTTACTTGACCCATGGGCCTTGTCCTCCTGGGCTGAAGCAATCCTCCTGCCTCAGCCTCCTAAGTAGCTGGGACTACAAGCTCATGACAGCAGGCCTGGCTAATTTTTTAATTTTTTTTGTAGAGATGAGCTCTCCCTATGTTGCCCAGGCTGGTCTCATTTCCGTTTTGTAAATTTGTAGAAATATTAGTCAAGAAAGCCTAATCACTTTAATTATTGTGCCAGAAAATCTGCGTTTAAACTTATTTCTGCCCCAGAATGCGTTCTGCTAAAAATGGACTTTCCTGATTATTGTTGGTTATCTCAGATCTCCCACTAATATATTTTGTGCATCTGCTCATCAAGTTGCACAGATTTCCAAAAGATTAGCAGTCTTAACAACTTTGCCACTGCATTAGCTATACCAATAGCATCCTTTGTGGGTGTTTTTCTTATCTTTTGCTTTAGCAAATGTGTTATTGTTTTAGTATCATTTGGTATGGGTAACAATCTGGAATCTACATCTAAAACATGTACGTTTCTTGTTTTTTTTAAAGACCAAACATAAACCATTAATTATAATAAGAAATGCCTGAAGCAATATTTATTTATTTATTTATTTATTTATTTTTGAGACAGAATCTCACTGTCAACCAGGCTGGAGTGCAGTGGTGCATTCTTGGCTCACTGCAACCTCTGTCTCCTGGGTTCAAGTGCTTCTCCTGCCTCAGCTTCTGGAGTAGCTGGGATTAGAGGCATGTGCCACTACACCCAGCTAATTTTTGTATTTTTAGTAGAGATGGGGTTTCACCATGTTGACCAGGCTGGTCTCAAACTCCTGGCCTCAAGTGATCCGCCTGCCTTAGCCTACCAAAGTGCTGGGATCACAGGCATGAGCCACTGCACCTGGCCCTAAAAACATATGTTTTCTGATTTTGGGAAGCAACAGGTACTCTGATTACTGAAAGTGGCTTCTTTCTCACTTGAAGTCATGATCTTCTCATTCTACTCTATTTTTCTTTCCTTCCTTCATTTTTCCTCCCTCTTCCACACTTCCTTTCTTCTTCTTTCCTTTGCTTTATCCTCTTTTCCTATTTTCTTCCTTTCTTTTTCTCTTTTTTGAAAGAAAAAAGAATTGCCTTAGAAGGAGGCAATCACTGAATCCTAATCTGTTAAGGGTTGTTAACAACTTCTAGTAAAGGGGACCATTTAGTTGCAACATGTAGCTTCATGTATATTTGAAACAAGGAATACTGGACATTCTGTTGACTTCAATACCAGATTTATGACTAGGTAACTATAAATTACTGAACATTCCAACCCTTGTTGAGAGACCATAAGATCAACTTGTTGGACCTCAGGAGAACTGAGTAATGGCAATACTTAGTTTGAATTCTACACACGTGGTAAGATGGTGTATACACGCTCTTCACTGTGCAAAAAGAGAAGTCCATAATCTGTCTTGATAGCCTCATTATAGTTAGAGGACAAAACAGGAAGTGCCATTGTTAAAGGGCAGAAACATAAAAGTTATGTTCTTAAAAACGCCTTGAACCTTCCTCCCCATGATATTTTGCATGCAGGAACTTTGGGTGGGACCATATGGCTTCCTGAATTTTCTTCAATCAAAGTGGTAAAGTTTGTTTTTGTTTTAAAATACAGTTTAAAGGAAAGATACTTTGCCATTTCAGAGGAGAACAACATTCAGTTCCTTTTAGATTTTTATGAGCATATGTGATCATTTGTCACATGTGGCTAAAAAATGACCAGTACTGATGAAGTGCTATTTTATTTTTAGAGATATGCCTCAGTACACTTTCCCAAAATAATAATAAAAAAAAATCTCTGCTTCCTTCCAGGAAAGTTTTCTCCACGGCTAAATGTGGGTGCATATACTTTCATGACAAAGACTATCTTTTCATCCAAATATACTGATGATGAGAAACTTGAGTGCTATGGTCTCTGAAACTGGCAAAGTAAAATTTCACTTCCTCTGTTCTTTGTGCACAAATACCAATATGTCATTTTTATAATACTTGTTGGCTTGAAGTAATATTTTAAATAAAGACAAAAATGTCATAAACCTGAAAAATGAAGGGAAAGTCAGGAAAGAAATAACATATTAAATAGGTATCTTGGTCTTTTTTTTAATACTTTAAGTTTTAGGGTACATGTGCACAACGTGCAGGTTAGTTACATATGTATACGGTATCTTGGTCTTTAAACATTTATTTCTAACCATCCAGATTTTCTCATAGCCCATGTCTCAAGGTAAACAAATATTCTAGGATGAAACTAATCATTCAGGCTGGGCCCAGGGGTTCAGGCCTGTGATCCCAGCACTTTTGGGAGGCCAAGGCAGGAGGATCCCTTGAGCCTAGGAGTTTGAGATCAATTTGGGCAACATAGTGAGACCCCCATTCTACCAAAAAAAAAAAAAATTAGACAGATGTGATGGCACGTGCCTGTTGTCTAAGCTACTCAGGAGGCTGAGGTGGGAGAACTGCTTGAGCCCAGGAGCCTGAGCCCAGGAATAATCAGGTTATTCTAATATATTTAGGGAACATTTTTAGCCAAAATGCTTAATTAGAAGTTAATTTTGAGGGATGGGCAGGGTGAAAAAAATTTAATTGAATTGAAAAATTTTTTAAAACTTAAAAAAATAGAAATTTTTTTTTATTGGTAAGCTGTCATCATACTACAAACAGCTTAATGCAATAACAAAGTAAAAGATATAATGGACCAGGAAATTAAGATAAAACACTTCTCTACGTATACTTAGATCCAGTCAAGCACTTGACCAAGGACACCTTTTTTTGTATCTTTCTTTTTTTAAAATATGTAATTTATGGCCGGGCGCTGTGGCTCACGCTTGTAATTCCAGCACTTTGGGAGGCTGAGGCGGGCAGATCATGAAGTCAGGAGATCGAGACCACAGTGAAACCCCGTCTCTCCTAAAAACACAAAAAAATTAGCCAGGCGTGGTGGCGGGCGCCTGTAGTCCCAGCTACCCAGAGAGGCTGAGGCAGGAGAATGGCTTGAACCCGGGAGGCGGAGGTTTCAGTGAGCCGAGATTGTGCCACTGCACTTCAGCCTGGGCAACAGAGCGAGACTCCGTCTCAAAAAATAAATAAATAAATAAATAAATAAATAAATAAATAAAAATAAAATAATTTCTTTATTTTTATTTTATTTTATTTTTTTAAGTTCCAAGGTACCTGTGCAGGTTTGTTACACAGGTAAACATGTGCCATGGTGGTTTGCTGTACCTACCAACCCACCACCTAGATATTAAGCCCAGCATGCATTAGCTCTTTTCCCTAATTCTCTCCCCCACCCCACCTATGTATCTTTCTTTGTGGCCTTAAATACATTTGAGTTTCTTATTCCTTACATAATGACATCTGTATACAGAAAATAAAACATTTTCTGACTTATCTATTGTAGATTACGGTATGACTGGCTTTAATGAAAAATAGGCATTTTGCAGAACTATTAAACTGGTCTAAGAATAGACGATATTGTACTGAATCTCCTAATCTAGCAATCCATTCAAACGCTTTTTGTTTTTTTTCTACCATCAAAGCGTGGAAGAGGTAATGGCCTAGGACCAGAATGGAGGTCTTTCATCTGTCATGTTTTATTGTAACAGATTTACTTGAAATTATGTTTCTCACCTGCAGAAACTAAGAGAAGGAGCAAGAATCGGCAGAGTAGAAGGGGGAAAGGGGATAATCAGAGCATCTCAGTGTTTTAGAGTTTGATGTGATCACTGGGCATTTAGGTTAGCCTTTTGCCTTTTCTCTCTCCAAGATTGTGGTGCTTCTGTCCAATTTTTGTTTTACAAGATAAGTTGGAAATTTAATGGATTTTATGTATGCAGCTGGAATTTTGAAATAGAAAATTAAAAGGGAGCTGCATTGGCCTGAAGGATCAAAGTTCTGTTAAAAAAAAAAAGTGGGTTTCTTATATGAAAAAGCTTTAAAAACTAGTATTTTAAAAACATTTTACAGTTTACAAAGCACTTTTCTATAAAATTATTTCATTTGAACATACAATGAGGGAGGTCCAGGGTTATAGCATGAGTTACTGTTAGAGCTGTGACCATAAACCATGCATCTTTTTTGCTCTGTTGTTTTTTTGAGACAGGGTCTCGCTATGTTGCCCACACTGGTTTGAAACTCCTGGACTCAAGCAATCCTCCTGCCTTGGCCTCCTAAAGTGCTGGGATTGCAGGTGTGAGCCACCACACCCGGCCTGCATCTTGTTTCCTTGTCTAAGACTCTTTGCATTACATCTCTCCCTCTTTCCTCCCCCCTTGCTCCTTCTTTCATGAATGATTCTGATATTTACTTTGTGGATGCTTAACATAAAAGACTGAAGCCTTTTTGAGGGCACATTTGGTATCCTACTTATCTTTGCATCTCTGGTATTGAACAGATCCAAAGCTGGTGTTTGGTTAATGTTTTTGAATGGACAAATGAATGAAATTAAAATAAAAAGGCAAATTAAAACAGAGAAACAATTTTTCAGATTTTAAAATAAGTAAATGAAAACAGCAGATCAATATTATAGTTTTTATATAACTTCAGAATATCAAATGCTGTATTAGCTGCTACGCATTTATCTACCATATCTATCTATCTATCATCTATCTATCTATCTATCTGTCATTTATCTTGTTAGCTTCACTCCAAATAATTAATTTTATCATCCATTGTTATTTACAAATTCTCAGGTCACTAAGTCCTAATTATAACTTGGGAAAATGTGTCCTATTTTATTGATAGCACAGAAGTTAGAATTTATTCTTCAGTACCATAAGGTTTATGGGAATACAACAAATAAAAGTGGTCACAATTATTTGTCATGTCTGGAAGAGTACAAGACTGACTACTAATTCATATCACATTTATATCAGTTTTACTTACTTATGGCTATTATATTTCCTTTGTGAATTTCACAGGTTTATGAAAGCATTAACTGATCTTTTTATATTACTCTATCTTCATGGCTTACCCACATCTAGATTTCAACTGGCCATGCTTAGATAAAGCAAATTTCCATATATATTTTTTTCTACCTTCATGTCTAGGTAGAGATCCTAGATATGTTGAGCTTTATTTTATTTCTGCAAATGTAAGTAAACATTTGTACATGTGACTTGGAGGAAAATTAGAGGAAGAATTTATTTATTGTTCATTTAAGACTGATAGTTATTGGGTTCATGTACTAGGAAGTTATACTAAGAAAAAGACTCTCAAAGAAGACACAAATTTTACAAAGCCATACTCATAAAACATATAAAGATGATGACATATCCAGGATCAGATTTAGATTCTCTAGATCCATCCCAAAGAAGAAAATACCAAAAAATAGCCCAAGCTGTAACTTTACCAATTTAGTTACTGCTGTCAAGAAACATTGCACAATGCCATCTAGTGACGAGTGACCAATGTATGATTAATCACATAGAAATGACTGGATGAGGAGGGGGAAATTCCCAGGATTTTATATGTAAAAGGGAAAGTCCTTCTGAGAGAATTAAAATGCATAGAGATTAGTTTTACTTCTCCAGGTACACTTAGTGCATGACAATTTATCACCGATCTGAAGCTTGGTAGTTTTTATCTTGAAATACTGTATTGCCACCTACCTCCGAATCTGCAGCTCTACCTCCTTCTGCAGCTGCCCTTCATTATTCCGTCCGCAGCTGAACTCAGAACTGTGAGTGTTCTCCAAGCCGCAGCCCCCCATCTAATGACAGGTGGTGGAGGTGGAGCACTTTAGAAGCCAGTCTCAACAAATTAAAAAAAAAAAAGGACTTCAAAAAAGGGAACCAAGTTGATTCTTAAAACAATCCATGCCACATTAAAAATAATAACAATAAATAAACTTGGAAGTTCAAAGAGTAAAACTAAAACAGGGACTAAAGGAAATCATCTTTGTTATTTGCAGCCAATGACTGTGCAGACCTGATGCTGTCTTATTCTTGTACCAAATTCTCCTTGAAAATACCAGAGACCTCTCTCTGAATGGCCATAACATTATACCCTAAGGGAAATAATTTTCTCCAACATTTCTCATCTTTTGTAAACAGATGGCATATATATGTATAGTTAATATATATATTTAAAGAGAAAGAGAAAGACCAACAGTCTGCCAACTGTGGAATTCTTATAGTCCGATAGTTTCTTTTTGGTTAATTTTTCACAACTAAATTAACTAGTGTTGCTGCCATAGATACATTTAAGAAAATCAGACACTTTGCTGCCTTTACATTTATCTGTCTGAAACTCAGCAGGAATATTTCAGTTGCCTTAGAAAAATATCCAATTAACAAACTTTGTGAAGTGAAAAGAAAACCTTATCAAAATCTCCAGCTTCAAGTACATTTAGTTGTTTTCTTTTTATTGTTGCTTACATGCTGTGATTGGAGCACAATGTGTGGAAATTGCATAACCATTATTTCCACAAATCAAAGCTATTGAGACATGGGAAGGCCATGCGGAGCTGCTGCATGAAATGTTGGTTAAAAAAATTCCACTCTGCCTTTATATCTAAAGTCTTCCCTTCTTTTAGGTATCAATGGTTTCTTCAGTCATAAGCATCACTAGGATGTGTTTCGTTTGTTTAACTGCTTTTAAAATCAGAATTAGCCATAGGTCAAATAACATTTTTTGAAAAGCATTTTCTCTATGTGTCTTATATTTTTCCTTAGTTCTACTTTATTTTGTTATTTTTAATATTTTGGGGGTAATCTAGGCAAAGAGCTCTTAATTCTTAATGCATTAGAACCATCAAGAAAACACTCAGTGCAATTTCCATGTCTCAGGGGAAAGTTTTGGTGTCCTCAGCTCGGTCCATTCCCAGGTTTGTGGGGACTAGGGAGAATCCTTTCACTATTATTTTACATTTTAAAATATACCTAATCAAGTGCAGTGCAGTGGTATATGCCTGTGGTCCCAGCTGCTCGGGAAGCTCAGGAGGGAGCATCACTGGATCCCAGGAGTTTCAGTCCAGCCTGGGCAACACAGCAAGACCCCATCTCTAAAAAAAGAAAAGAAAGAAAAGAAAACAGTAGCCAGTCAGATGGCTATGTAGGTCAAAGAGAGCCTGAATGAATCATATGAGAGGGAAGAAAAATATTTGTCATTCTTAGCTTTCTGTGTTCCTCTTTTGCTCCAGCAGAGCTTTGGTTGTACTACTCTAGTACCCATACAACACTGCTTTCCTTAGAGGCACAGCTACTGCTGAGAACTCAAAAACTGTTCCCTTTCCGGTGAACACGTCTAGACTTGGGCTGGGGACGGGATGAAGATCTCTAACACCTTCCTGGAAATCAAGAAGCGCGAATAGGTAATTTTCCTTTTATTTTTTTGAGATGGAGTCTCACTCTGCCGCCCAGGCTGGAGTGTAGTGCAGTGGTGCAGTCCAGCTCACTGCAACCTCCACCTCCTCCCGGGTTCAAGCGATTCTCCCTGCTTCAGCCTCCTGAGTAGCTGGGATTACAGGCGCCCGCCACCACACCCAGCTGTTTTTTTTAGTTTTAGTAGAGACGGGGTTTCACCATATTGGGAAGGCTGGTCTCGAACTCCTCACTTCAGGTAGATCCGCCTGCCTCGTCCTCCCAAAGTGCTGAGATTACAGGTGTGAGCCACCAGGCCCAGCCTGGTAATTTTCTTAAGAGTGAAATAAAGCTTTGTTTTGAGATGTTCTGCTGGGGTATTCTGGTAGCTCTTTCAGTGTTTAAACTCATTCTGAGTCTGCACAAATGGCATAATATTTAGCTGTGCTTTGACACTCTTCAGCACCTGGGATATAATGAGCATAAATACCTTTTTAGGTTTCTAGATCAAAGATTGTTTTCTTCTGTAATGTTTCTCCTCGAAGAAGTGTTTCAGTGTTCTGTAAAGTAAATTTCAGAGATTATAAGGCCAAAATAGCGATTATAGCAAAAGTCTATGATCAGTTACATTGTCTAATTTTGAATTACAGTGGCAGCTTTTCTTTTATCTTTAAATTTGGTGCCATTTCTTCCTATCATTTCCACCCCTGGGATTTTTCTGGTTAGAGATGTATGTAATTGCCTTTCTGCCCACATTCCCTTCTAAAAGGATCTGTTCCCCTGCTGAACAGATGGGCCTAGTCATCTATGTTTATATCATGTGACCCTACTCCCTGGTTATGATGATTGGACCAGTGTGGGGAGACCTACTCTGAGAGTCGATCCATAGGTTAGGCCAAGCCAACCAGATGATATTGTTTGAAAAAATTTCACTGAGACACAAAAGTCATAGATAAGCGATGAGAATTGGAGTTGTAGGGTCACAGGTATTTAGTGTGAGACCTCTATGGCAAGCTTCAGCTACATGAACATCAAATTATGAGGGAACCCAAAGTAAAATACTTACATGTGGAGCCAGCCTACAAGAGCAACCTAGAATAGACATGCAGAGAGAAGCAGTAGCAAGAGCTTACACTGACATTTGTAAAATCCCTTCTCACCATCCAGAGCCTTTTCTACTTTAAACAAACAGTATGTTTTTGAGCATGGCTTGGGTTGGATTGCCCACCTCCAGAGAACCTGTTTGTCTTTTTTTTTTTTTTTTTTTTTGAGACGGAGTCTCGCTGTCGCCCAGGCTGGAGTGCAGCGGCGCGATCTCGGCTCACTGCAGGCTCCGCCCCCTGGGGTTCACGTCATTCTCCTGCCTCAGCCTCTCGAGTAGCTGGGACTACAGGCGCCCGCCACCTTGTCTGGCTAATTTTTTGTATTTTTAGTAGAGATGGGATTTCACTGTGTTAGCCAGGATGGTCTCGATCTCCTGACCTCGTGATCTGCCCACCTCGGCCTCCCAAAGTGCTGGGATTATAGGCGTGAGCCACCGTGCCCGGCCGAGAACCTGTCTTACACTAATCAGCATTATCACATCATTCTGTCCATGTGACTGATTCAGAGTAGGCATGTGAACCATTAATGGACAATAAAGGAGACAGTTGCTGGAGTTTTTTTTTTTTTTTTTTTTGAGACTGGGTTTCGCTCTGTCACCCAGGCTGACAGGCAATGGCGGGATCATGGCTCAGTGCAGTCTTGACCTCCTGGGCTCTAGTGGTCCTGCCACCTCAGCCTCCCAAGAAGTTGGGACCACAGGAGTGGGGCCATCATACCCTGCTAATTTTTTTGATGTTTTGTAGATATGGGGTCTCCCTATGTTGCCCAGGTTGTTCTCTAACTCCTGAGCTCAAGTGTTCTGCCCACTTCAGCCTCCCAAAGTGCTAGGGTAAAAGGCCCGAGTCACCACTGCCAGCCAATTGCTGAAGTTTTTGGAAAAGAAAATTCTTGTCTGATCCATGGGAGTTGCTTCAAAGGTACTCTCTGCTTTTGTAGATACGAACTAGGAAGCGTGTAACTCTGGTTGCTTCTGACTACCATTAGAAGAGGCAGCCTAAGATGAAAACTGCATCACAGGAGATAGAGTGCAGCAGTGGAAAGAAAGCAGGTCTTGATTGACATTATGGGACTACTGGTTTTCTTAAAATCTGCCCAGTTTTTGATTCGTCAGTCACATCGGCCAATACATTCCCTTAGTTGTTTAAGTTGTTTGATTGGATTTTCTTTTACTTGTAATTGAACTCTTAAATTTGAGTGAGACTAATGATTTTCTAGGTCTTAGGAGACAAAGCAATCCCTTGAATTTCCTGTCTCCCTAAGTAGAACAGTTGTTAGTACCATCTTGTCCATTGTGTTTTGCTTGGTTCTGTACCACCTAGCAGAATGCCTAGCACACATTAGTTGCATCATCGAAATTTATTAAGTGATAAGTTCCCTCCTCTTGAACTCTCTCAGTAATATGATCCGCATACAATCTTTGAAAGTAGTGGGTTTCAGGGAGGCCTCTGACTTTCAGGTTGTGTGATGTGCTCTTGGAGAAGATTAAAGACAACTATTAATGAAAGTGATTAAGGAAGAAGCCAATCGACTTTGTCAAGGCTGGGAAAAATAAACTGATAGTGCTATGCAAACAGACCATACCATATTTTTCCTTATTATATATTTTGCATAGTTATCCTCATTCCTACCTTAATGAAACTATGTCCTCTACATTTAGAATGCAGATAGATTAAAAAAAAAAAGATTACATTTTCCCATAGTCAAAATTAAGGTATGTACCTGGGACTTTGGTACATTACCTCACATAATCCTGACAATCCTGACTGGCGGGTATCATTAGTTCTATCATACAGATGAGGAAATTGAGGAAGAGAGATTAATTAACTTGTTCAAGTTAGTAGTAATGAGAGTTGAGATTGAAGTTAAAAGATCTACTATTACTTTATGATAATTCCAAAAACAATTAATTTATGACCTCTGGCCTTGCTAGGTCTGAAGCTCTTGCTGAAAAGATATCATAGCACGCACAGACTATCTCTGGTGACAGTGGTTCCCTCTAAAGATGCTAACTGGGTGACTGGGAATGGGAGGCATTTATTTTTCACTGCCCAGTGTTTTGTACCTTTTGAAATTTGAACTATATGCTTATATTGCTTTATCCAAAATATGCATATTTAGAAAAAAATCATATCATGGAAATTTTATCTGATAAAACAATAGGCCTATAATAGATGATTTGGAGATCCCTTCTAGTGCTAAATGTATTTCATTGTGTGAGTCTATAAAAAGGCCTCCCAGTTTTAGAGAATACAAAGATTTCTGCACTGAATTTTCTCCCAAACCACTGAAATTGCGTAAAAGGATCTTTAAAAAGGTCATCTGTGTATATATATATATATATATATATTTTTTTTTTTTTTTTTTCTTTTTTTTTTGAGACAGAGTCTTGCTTTGTCACCCAGGCTAGAGTGCAGTGGTGAGATCTCGGCTCACTGCAAGCTCTGCCTCCCAGGTTCACGCTATTCTCCTGCCTCCTGAGTAGCTGGGACTACAGGCGCCCGCCACCACACCCAGCAAATTTTTTGTATTTTTAGTAGAGACGGGGTTACACCGTGTTAGCCAGGATGGTCTCGATCTCCTGACCTCATGATCCGCCTGCCTCGGCCTCCCAAAGTACTGGGATTACAGGCTTGAGCCACCGCGCCTGGCCAAAGGTCATCTATATTTTTGTCAGTATGAGTGGCTTAAAAAAAAAAAGATCAGATCAATTAAATTTTGGAAATTAAGCTTCAGATTCAGATTAGGCCAAATGTCTCTGGGGCCCAATAAAACCTAAAGGGACCTGCCAGCATTTTCACTTGAAAGGACAACTTTGTTGTGATTAACACCAAACTACCAAAGGAATGGAGAGAGGAGCAGTTAAGAGTCCAGCAATTAATCACTCAAGATGTCTCCCATGGGTATGGACAAGCTGAAGGGAAGCAAGCTTTGCACATTTTATTTTCTCAGGAACACAGCAGGCATCTTGTAAAATCACTAGGATAGGCCCCATAACCAAAACAAAGGAGGATAAAGACAATTCATGTACATAGGCATTGGCAATTTGCCTTTGTTCTCTAATGACAAACCCTACAGGAGACAGGAACCCCCTGGAGTCTGACCTTGCCTCTTCCTAGTGAGGACAGCTTAGTATGTGCATGTGTGTGTTTAAAGCAACTGCTTCACATGTAGGATATCTTTCAAGTGTCGGAGATACCAATTGCATGTTATCATAAGAAGCTTTTTCTTCAAACATGGCATAATTTTTCAGTACAGCTACTTGAGTGTGCATATTTTTGAGTAGCTTGAAACAATAAAAACAATGAAAAACCTTTTAATGCACTGAAATTAGCACAAATATGAGCTATGTAGCTAAGCCCCATTGTTCATAGCATTGAAGATAGTCACATCTAATTTTGCTGCTATAGAAAGCAAATCAGTTCTGCTAACTGAAGCCCACGATATTTTGCACATTATTTTTTTGAATTCCTTCGGTCTATTTTAGTGTTTGAAATGCTAAAAACTTCTGTCCCGGCATTCTTTCTGGAAAAAAGTCTGTATACTGTCTTCTGATCTCTGCTACTAGTTCACAAGTCACTCTTGACTGAAGTTATAAAGCAAGAGAGGGGATTTTATTTATGGGATTTTGTATTATTTTTTTCTATTCACTATAGTGCATTTCCTCCTCCCAGGCCACAGGATTCTGCTGCAAATTCTAACAAGAGGAGGCAATGGCAGCCCTTACTAAAACCTCAGAACTACAGGAAGAGGATCCCTGAGTGGGATTCCTGTGTGAAAGGCATTTTCGCCTTTTTGTGTATCTTCAGAATCTTAACTTTCATGAGAGAAGAATAGAAATGCAACAATGGAACAATCCATTGTATACACGTAGCTGGCGATTTAATAAACTTGAAGGAAATGCTACAGAGTCCTGTCAGTGTCTTTCTTGGTCCACATGCGGCTTCTGTAGGAAATCTTCTATGTGTCAGGCCAGGAATTCCATGTAACCAGTCCTAGATTTCCCAATGGTGGTGCTGAATGGAGCGTTTCACTTGGTGTCATTGTCAGATAGTTCTGCCAAGGTTGTTACTAGGCCTCACGTGGCCTATGTAACAGGTTTTCCCCTACATCTTGTCTAACCAACCTAGCAAAACTTTCAGTTCATCCCCTTCTATTCCAATCTGATCAAAGCTTGAGAGTGTCTCATGAAATTTTATAGGTTTAGTTGTCTCATTTAAATTATCACTATGAAAATCTCCTGGATCTTAAAATTAATGTAAACTTTAATCTACAATGTGATTTCTTCCCTACCTGTGGCCTGATTTTTAGTTCCTTTGTAATTGTTTAACGGAAGAAGGTAAAATCCTTTGAGAAAAGTAGTTCACAACCTTCCCTTTTGCCTCTGGAGACCTCTGCTCCATTTTGCTTGTTATAGTTTTATAAAAGCATTGAGACTTTCCTTAATGAAGAGAACTCAGAGAGCCTCTGTCATGAACTTTGCTGAACTCAAATCAGAAGGCCAGAACATATAAAACTGATTAATTCATGAAGACCCTTAAGGAAAATTCTTAACAGTCTGTGGCTCAAGCTCTATGTTATTTTGAAATACAGATGAAAATGCCAACCTTAAAGGGATGCGTTATGATTAATGAGATAATGTGTATAATACGTTCTGAGTTCCTAGAGCAATCGTCTAATATAAGGGAGCTATTATTATTTATTATTACCATCCAGATACTGGGACTATATATTTCCCAAGGACAAACTAAAATATAGGACAGATGCAAAAATTCCAGATTATCAGTAAGCTCTAGGGAAACTAGCATATGGTGGCTATCCTTTGATAAATATGCTAAATATGTATTTACATGATAAACTGACGAGTGAAGTTAGAGAGATGCCTTTGAGAGTTATCACCAGAATTCAGCAAGTCCTTGGTACACTAATAAGTGGAGGAGAATTCTACAGGCAGTAGATGGGTTCTTGCCAGTATTTGGAAGACGCCCCTTCTCTTACTGTAGCCGGAAGCAACGATTAAGAAAAGAACCAGTGAATAAAAGATGGGCTCTTTTATTCACTGTTAGTGGGAGTGAAACTTGGCAACTCTTTAAGAAGCCAATTTAACAATATCTAGCAAAACTGCAAACCATATGCCCTTTGACCCAACAATTCTATAACTAGTAATTTACCTTATGGATATACTTACATTGCAGCATTGTTTGTAATAGCAAAAATTAGAAACAACCTAAATGTTTGTTAATAAGAGAATAATTTCATAACTTGTAAACACATTCAATTCTATATTACGCAATAAAAAAGAATGAAGAAAATTTGTATTTGCAGATATAAAAAGAAACCCAAGATATGTTTTTCTTTTCTTTTTTTTTTTTTTTTGAGATGGAGTCTCGCTCTGTTGCCCAAGCTGGAGTGCAGTGGCGCAGTCTCGGTTCACTGCAACCCCTGCCTCCCGGGTTCAAGTGATTCTCCTGCCTCAGCCTCCAGAGTAGCTGGGACTCAGGCTCATGCCACCACACCCGGCTAATTTTTGTATTTTTAGTATAGACGGGGTTTTCCCATGTTGGCCAGGCTGCTCTCAAACTCCTGACCTCAAGTGAGCTGCCCGCCTTGACCTCACCAAAGTACTGGGATTACAGGCATGAGCCACTGCACCCAGCCCCCAAGATGTGTTTTTCAACAAGATGTAAAGCTATGGTATGGTATGACTGCACTTGTGTGAATGAGAGAAAGGAAAGGTGTATTACCTGGGATGTATGCCAAATATTTTTGTGTGTATACATACCAAGCAACTATTAACTATGGTTAATTCTGAGGAGCGAGTGTCATGAAAAATAAAAAGGAAAACCATTTTTCTTTTAATACTTTAAAAAGCCATATATATTACTTTAATTTTAAAAACAACTTTTTTCTTTTTTTGTTTTTCTTTATAATGGTAATCAAAAAAATTTTTTTTTAAAGAAAGAAGGAATTCTCTTTTCCTTTTACTGCAGCTTAGAAAGCATCTTGAAAAGCTATTGCTATTTGGCAGCTCACACTGTGGCCATTACTCCCTTGACAGAAGCACCTTTGACACCCACGGGGTTCCAGAAATCTCATCGTTATGCTAGAGTGATTAGATCAGAACCACTTGGTTTGCATCTAAAACACCTGTGAGGTAAACCGCTTATTCTCTAAGCCAGTGTAAGAGTGGAGGGATAAAATGGTATTTATTTTCCACTCTCATCGCCAGTAATTTTGTTTAAAAAATTTGTTTGCCTTAAATTCACCTAAAAAAATACTTGTGGCCGGGCGCGGTGGCTCACGCTTGTAATCCCAGCACTTTGGGAGGCCGAGGCGGGCGGATCACGAGGTCAGGAGATCGCGGCCACGGTGAAACCCCGTCTCTACTAAAAATACAAAAAATTAGCCGGGCGAGGTGGCGGGCGCCTGTAGTCCCAGCTACTCGGAGAGGCTGAGGCAGGAGAACGGCGTGAACCCAGGAGGCGGAGCTTGCAGTGAGCCGAGATTGCACCACCGCACTCCAGCCTGGGCGACAGAGCGAGATCCGGTCTCAAAAAAAAAAAAAAAAAAAAATACTTGTGACTATGTAATTGAGGTCACAAATCTTCATTTCTAATTGTTATAAATTTATTAAAGACTGTAAATGTTGTCTCTCTCATAAAACACCTGTTCTTTCCATAATTAACAATTTCCACTTGAGCATATACATTTAAAGTAATACTCTTCCAACAAGAATATGAAAATCTGGCCAGGTATGGTAGCTCATGCTTGTAATACCCTGCACTTTGGGAGGCTGAGACGGGCGGATCACCTAAGGTCATAAGTTCGAGAACACCTTGGCCAACATGGTGAAACCCCGTCTCTACTAAAAATACAAAAAATTAGCCAGGTGTGGTGGTGGGTGCCTGTAATCCCAGCTACTCGGGAGGCTGAGGCAGGAGAATTGCTTGAACCTGGGAGGCCGAGGTTGCAGTGAGCTGAGATTGTGCCATTGCACTCCAGTCTGGGCAACAAGAGCAAAACTCTGTCTCAAAAAAAGAAAACCTAACAGGTATTATTTCCGGTGACAGCCTTTCTTATTTGAAAGTCAGCATGTAATATATGTTTGTGAAAAAGCACTTACTATAAAAAAGGATGAAGTGTACAATTATGAAGGAATCCTACACTTAAATTTGTTAAAATAAATGCATCATACAAAAACATTTTCAGGTTTCTCATTTTAAAGGAATATAAAACTAGTTGCTAGAAAGAATCACAGTACAGTCATGTTGAACACACGCTATGCAAGTATGTAATTATGAATCATAGTTAGAAAATAAGTCATTTACAAGAACAGTAAGCTGATTTTTATCGTTAACTGAATCTTCATTTTGAGTTCTTACACAACATCCAAGTGTTAGGGAGGAGAAATAATTCTCAAACTATTTCTCTCCTGACGTATGCTCAAATTGAAACAACATTTTTTGCTAAGGCTGAACCCAGTACCCTTACATGTGTCATTTAAACCCTCTCAGGGAAGTTTTAGGATGGCTGTGCAAAACCACTGCGATGTAACTGAAGGAGCAAAATCTTCACGTCTGCACTTTGACCTACCTGCGCTGGCCTTGAGACCACCTGATATAATCGATGTGTGAAATCATTCTCCTGCTTTAGTATGTAAGGCTGTGTGACATTTACCACCATGGATCAGAATTACTTTATTTTTCGGCCGGGCAAGGTGGCTCACGCCAGCAATCCCAGCACTTTGGGAGGCTGAGGCTGGCGGATCACTTGAGGTCAGGAGTTCAATACCAGCCTGGCCAACATGGTGAAACCCCATCTCTACTAAAATATAAAAATTAGCCATGCGTGGTGGTGGGTGCCTGTAATCCCAGCCACTCGGGTGGCTGAGGCAGGAGAATCACTTGAACCCCGGGAGGCGGAGGTTGCAGTGAGCGGAGATCACGCCACTGCACTCCAGCCTGGGTGACAGAGTGAGACTCCGTCTCAAAAACAAACAAACAAACAAAGAATTACTTTATCTTTTATGCTTTTTTTTTTTTTTTTTTAATAGAGACAGTGTCTGTGTTGCCCACACTGGTCTGGAACTCCTGGGCTCAAGCAATCCTCCCGCCTCGCCTCCCCAAGTGTTAGAATTACAGGTGTGAGCCCCATGCCCAGCCTATTTTTTAATGCTTTAAAAAATATATATATAATGCCCAGCATGATTTTCTTCATGTTGCTGACAGAGGAGAGCAACTGACTCTGAAGAACAAGGGTTTGAACTGCGCAGGCTTACTTACACGCGGATTCTTTTCAACCAAATGCGGATGGAAAACAGCGTTGGTGGGATAGGAACCCTGTGTGTATGGAGGGCCGGCATTTCACATTCGCAGCTTGGGCAGGGTCAACTGCGGGACTTGTGTACGTGCGGATTTGGCGTTGTACGGGGGCGGGGGCGGGGCGGGGGCGGGGGGGGAGGGGCGAAGGGGGCGGAGGGGCGGGGGAGGTGTGGGGGGCGGGGGAGGCGGGGGTGCAGGGTTGGGGGGGCTGGTGGGACCAGGGGTGCAGAGGCGGGAGAGGCGGGGGAGGCGGCGGGGGGGGCGGGGGAGGCGGCGGGGGGGGGCGGGGGAGGCGGGGGGGGGCGGGGGAGGCGGCGGCGGGGGCGGGGGAGGCGGGGGGGGCGGGGGAGGCGGGGGGCAGGGGGAGGCGGGGGGGGGGCGGGGAAGGGCGGGGGGGGCGGGGGAAGGCGGGGGGCGGGGGAAGTGGAGGGCGGGGGAAGTGGGGGTGTGGGGGTGGGCGGTGTCCTGGGACTCATCCCTCTTCCCGCCTACCCTAAGGCCACGCACACCCAAGGACTGTTATAATTCTATGAAGCAGGAGTTCTCAACACACGGTCACCCGCGAGCGTGTTTCAGCTAATTCTGGGACCACATTCTAGACCTACGGAGTGAGAAATAGTGTGGGGCTCAGCAATCTGTATTTTAACAATCCTTAAAGCTTGAGAAACACTTCTGTTTAGGAATACTTCAAGTGTGGGACTAAGTACCATGAAATATCTTGCCTTGCTTTTGTGTTATCTCTGATCTTATAATGAAAGTATATTTACTCAATATATTTACACACTTCTGAGTGATTATTTTGAAAAGTCAGCTTCCTAGGCTGCTTGCATCAGAATCACATGGAAGATGTGTTAGAATCCAGATTTCCGGATCTCTCCGAAGGCAGGGCCTGGAAATCGGCATGTTAAACACATATCCTAACACATTTTAACATACACAGATGTTCCCGCTCCAGCGCTGTAGAGTTATTGAGACAGATTCTTATTCTATCTTCTTATATTTTCGTTTTGGCATTTTCTTATTGTCTCTGCTGTTTCTCTGCCATCATCACTGTTATCCTTGGGAAAGAGCAGGCGATGTTGACTGATAGTGGTGGAACTGGGGAAGGTGACACAAATAATACAATTTTTGCGAATTTGTTTTATCTACTTAAAACGGCTCTCTCCAGACCAATTTGCATGAAAAACAGGAAGCTGACTAAATTGAAAGAAAATGCTAAACCTTCATGTTGCACCTTCATAGCAAGAAAAATTCTATTAGGTACACACACAAGTAGGTAAAAACAGCAGGAGGCTAGTGAGGAGGTTGTGCAGTGGCCCCCCACACATCTGCTTCTGCTTTTGTGCTGTACTCTCGGAGAGCTCCTACTGACCCGAATACCAATCCGGTGGACTCTTAATGTCTTTTTTTTTTTTTTGAGACAGGGTCTCTGTCGCCCAGGCTGGAGAGCAGTGGCCAGATCTCCGCTCACCGCAAGCTCCACCTCCTGGGTTTAAGCAGTTCTCGCGCCTCAGGTTCCTGAGTAGTTGGGATTACAGGCACACTCCACCATGCCTGGCTAATTTTTGTATTTTTAGTGGAGACAAGGCTTCACCATGTTGGCCAGGCTGGTCTCAAACTCCTGACCTCAAGTGATTTGCCTGCCTTGGCCTCTCAAAGTGCTAGGATTACAGGCGTGAGCCACCACACCCAGCAAGATCCAACTTTTGAGAATGAGATTCTTACATTCTTGCTGGTTTTAATTTCTTTTCTACTTTAGCAAATTTCTAGGCTTTCTTATAGACCCCTCGTCTTTGTCCACTGCTTGTACACTGCTTTTCACTGGGCTTTTTTCCTTGGCTGTCTTTCCCACCAATCTTTTTCTGTCTCTGCCTCTCTCTTTTCCCATGTCCCCATTTTCTCTCTTTACAGATTATTGAATATTTACTATGGGTCAGGCACACTTCTAAGTACATTACATAAAATAAGTCAGTTAATTTTCACAACCTCATATTTGCGGGAACTGAAACAGAGAAGTTAATTTGCCTAAGATCACGTGGCTAGCTAGTAGTGGAGTTATGATTCAGACGCTAGCATTTTGGCTCCAGAGCCTATGCTCTTAATCACTCATTATATACCTTCTTTTCTTAGTCTACAAGCCCATTTGACTGAGCTTATCCATTTTTTTTTTTAGCTTCAACTTCTAACTATAAGCTCATTTATTTGATATCTCTAATTCCAATCATGCCTGTCATCTGAGTTCGTCATCCCTGATGCTCACTGGACAGCTTTACTAGTATTTCCCCATAGGGTATTAAACAGTTCATATTCCCACAACTGAACTCACTCTTTCTCACCTTTAGCTTAGTGTCTCCATTCTCCTTGTCACCAATGCAAGAAAACTGGGAGCCATCCTACAGTTCTTTTGTTCAGTGTACTCTACCTCCTGATCATGTTTGTCTCATTTCTGTTCCTTTCTCTTCTTCCCTTCTGCCACCACAACTACACTTTGGGATTATAGTAAATATTTTTCTCATTCTTTTGAGCAAAGGATTAGTTTTTACCTTATGATATTGTGAGTCTTAACTGATGAAGTTCTCTTCTTTGAATTACCTACTCTGATGCATAGAGTCACATGTGAAAGCTACCTATTAAAAAAATCTGTAGAAACCTGGCTGAATATGGTGGCTCACACCTGTAATCCTAGCACTTTGGGAGGCTGAGGTGGGCAGATCACTTGAGCTCAGGAGTTTAAAACCAGCCTGAGCAACATGGCAAAATCCAATCTCTCCAAAGAAAAAAAAAAAAAAAAAAAAAATTAGCTGGGCTTCGTGTCGCACACCTATAGTCTCAGATACTTACTTGGGAGGCTGAGGTGGCAGGAATGCTTGAGCTCGGGAGGTCAAGGCTACAGTGAGCTGAGATCTTGCCACTGCACTCCAGCCTGGGTGACCGAGTGAGACCCTGTCTCAAAAATAAAAAAATAAAAAAATAGAAACTTATCCAGTGATTTTCTGAACAAAGTTCTCTCTTGCTATTATCGTATTCCCTTAGGCTCATTTTTAAAAATTTGTTTTAAATTCTATTTTATGTTACTCTACCCACAATAAACTACTTGCAGTTCCCTCAAATTTGCCAATGTGTGTGTGAGTGTGTATGTGTGTGTGCATACCTGGACCATTGCCCATGCTGGAATGCCGTTTCTCACCTCCCCTACTTGACAAATATCTACATTTTCCAAATCTCGATTCAAGATCATTTTATTCTTGAAATTATTAATGATACCTAACTTATGCCACCTCAATATGCCACATACACTTTTTAATTTTTAACATCTATTGCCCTGATTTGCTTAAATATTTTTGTCCCTTCTGAAGTGTAATTTCTGTGAGATCAGAGACTGTATCTCATCTTTCCATTTTCAGTGGCCTAATAAAGCTGCATCTTTAGAAGTGGTTCATGGAGTGATTCTACAAATAATAACTGTCATCCTTAGGGAGCAGGTACCAGATGACAATAAACAGGCCAAACTGCAATGACATCTCAGCAAAGCCCGCATATATCACTTCTATATTTGGGAGATTTTCATAGTTTTGAAATGCTTTTGAATCTTTTTAAAGCCCTGTTTCTCTGCAATAGTAATAAAAAAAAAAAACTCTCAAAACAAGTATATGTTACATGCTGGTTCCAAGAAGGAGGGAAGTTGGGGCAAACCACATCCTGCTTTCAAAGGAACCAAAAAGACTATGAGTAAAGCATGAGCTGAGGCTGATGAAGTGCACCTGTCCTGTGACAGTTCATGAGCAGTCAGCCTCTCATGAAAGTGGCAAGTTCTCTGTATTTTTACATAGCCAAGTCAGGCATTTCTAGGCTCATTTGTGGGACAAGGACACAATACAGCAGGAAATGGCTTTGTTGCTCCCAGTTTTAGTTTCCTAGGGTTGCCATAACAAGGCACCACAAACTGGGTGGCTTAAACATCAGTATTTGTTTCATGGTTGTGGAGGCTGGGAGTCTAAAATAAGTATTGGTAGGGTTGGTTCCTTTTGGAGGCCCTAAGGGAGAAACTGACCTGGGCCGCTCCCCTAGCTTCTGGTGCTTGCTGACATTTTTGGCATTACTTGGCTTGCAGCTGCAACCCTCCAATCTCTGTCTCCATCATCAAATGGCCCTGTCTCTGTGTATGTCTAAATTTTCCCCTTTTTTAAACTTTTAATTTTAGGTTTGGGGGTTACATACATGGGAAGGTTTCTTACACAGGTAAACCAACATCACGGGAGTTTGTTGTATGTATTATTTTATCATCCAGGTGTTAGGCCAAGTACCCAATAGTTACCTTTTCTGCTTCTTTCCCTCCTGATGCCCTCCCCACTTAAGTAGTTCTTTTGTTTCCTTCTTTGTGTTCATAGTTCTTATCCTTTAGCTCCTATTTATAAATGAGAACATATCGTATTTGGTTTTCTGTTCCTGCATTAGTTTGCTAAGGATAATAGTCTCCAGCTCCATCCATGTTCCCGCAAAAGACATGATCTCTTTCTTTTTTTTATAGCTGCATAGTATTCCCTGGTATGTAAGTGTCACATTCTCTTTATCCAGTCTGTCATTGATGGGCATTTGGGTTGATTCTATGTCTTTGCTACTGTGAATAGTGCTGCAATAAACATTTGCATGTATCTTTATGGTAGAATGATTTATATTCTTCTGGATATATATGGGATTGCTGGGTAGAATGGTAGTTCTGCTTTTAGCTCTTTGAGGAATTGCCATGCTGCTTTTCACAAGGGTTGAACTAATTTACACTCCTCCCAATAGCGTATACTGATTGTCAGAATGTTCATACCTCTTTCCATAAATATACTCTAATGCAGTATAAACCTTAACTTGATTATATCACCGAGGCCCTTATTTGTTTCCAAATAAGGTCTCATTTGTAGGTTTTAGGGGTTCAGACTTGAGCAAATCTTTTTGGGGATACTGTTCAACCCACAACACCCCACCCCACTTTAAATCTCCTTGGACCACAAGGTCAGCATATAGGCTTTTCCACTGCTTTGTTGGAGGTGGTGGTGAGAGTGGCAAAAAGGTGACCATGACCTGAGAATCTTGGGGTTCTGGGTCATGAGTCATCTCCCCATCTACCTGCTTTTAGATGGATGAGGCTAAAAAGCATTATTTATTTACTTTTATTGTTTAAGGTTTCTGAAAATATATTTGAAGTAAACACATATTTTGAATGTAATAATTTAAATTATTCTAAATCATATGTTTGCTATATAAAGCATTAGAATCAAAAGTTTATATCCTTTTTAGTTTTCTTTTTTTTTTTAAAGATGGTATCTTGCTATATTGCCCAGGCTGCTCTCAAACTCCTGAACTCAAGTGATCCGCCTGCCTTTGTCTCCTAAGTAGCTGAGGTTACAGGTGTGAGCCTCCACGCCTGGCTCCTTTTTAGATTTTTAAATAATTAATTTATTTATTTAGTAGAGATGGGATTTCACTATGTTGGCCAGGCTGGTCTCAAACTCCTGACCTCAAGTGATCTGCCTGCCTTGGCCTCCCAAAGTGCTGGAATCACAGGCGTGAGCCACTGCACCTGGCCTGATTTTTAAAGAATTTAAATGATCTCTCAAATAATTTAACAACTAGAAAATTAAATCAATGTGCCAAAAATCATATTTCAAAAAATCATAAAAATAAAGGAGAAAATGCAATAGATAAACTGAAGAATTAGAAAATAATAGAGCTAGAGGGCTCTTGAAGATTTTTTGTTTAGTCAATAAATCCTGCCTTCCTCAGTGTGTAAAGTGAGGCCCATTTAAACATTTTTTTCCAAAGTTACCCAGCTAATTAGTGGGCACAATTTAGACGATATTTCAAGTTTTTTTTTTTTTTTTTTTTTTTTTTTTTTTGGGACAGAGTCTCGCTCTGTCGCCCAGGCTGGAGTGCAGTGGCGCAATCTCCACTCACTGCAAGCTCTGCCTCCCGGGTTCACGCCATTCTCCTGCTTCAGCCTCCTGAGTAGCTGGGACTACAGGCGCCCGCCACCACGCCCGGCTAATTTTTTTGTATTTTTAGTAGAGACGGGGTTTCACCGTGGTCTCGATCTCCTGACCTCATGATCCGCCCGCCTCGGCCTCCCAAAGTGCTGGGATTACAAGCTTTTTTTTTTTTTTTTTGATGGAGTTTCGTTCTTGTTGCCCAGGCTGGAGTGCAATGGTGAGATCTGAGCTCACCGCAACCTCCGCCTCCTGGGTTCAAGTGATTCTCCTGCCTCAGCCTGCTGAGTAGCTGGGATTACAGGCACGCATCACCACACCCGGTTAATTTTTTGTATTTTTAGTAGAGACGGGGTTTCACCATGGCCCGGCTGGTCTTGAGCTCCTGACCTCAGGTGGTTGCCTGCCTTGGACTGGCAGAGTGCTGGGATGACAGGTGTGAGCCACTGTGCCCGGCCTATATTTCAAGTTTTTAAACTTCTTTTTTTTTTTTTGCTGTTGTCCCAGATTTATTGAAAATAATACAGCACTACAGAAAAAATTCAAACAAGTCCCCGAGGCGTTTTGAAATTCATCCCAACTGTAGGCTGAGTGACCTGAAGGTTGGACAGACTGCCGAAGTCCAAAAGCTTCAGCATTTCCTTAGTGTCAGGATCTACTTCAATTATCTCCTGATCCAAGGCTGAGACCTCAGGAACATAATTGTCTCTCCTTTCTCTCTCCTCCTCCTGCAGCTTGATGGAGATACCTCTTACTGGGCCTCTCTGAATCCGCTTCATCAGATGCGTGACATAGCCTGCTATCTTGTTGCGGAGCTTTTTGCTGGGGATAATGGCGATCTCCTCGCACACGTGCTTGTTCGTGTGGAAGTCGTTGCCCAGGCGCGTGTAGTACTTTTCTATGATGACCTGGGCCACCTTTTTCACGGTTTTGGTGTGAACGTGGCCCATGTTAGCGGGTCCTTGGTAAAAGAGCAAGTTTTTAAACTTCTATGTTGTTATTCTTTTCACTATATCACAGTGCATTTTGGTCTTTACTATTAGATATTCTGATGGATCATGTCAAGGTTTTTTCATTTTGCTTTTCTTAGAGAAAGTCAGCTTGCAAAAGGAATAGGTTCTGAATTTCCTGGTGTGTAGTTAGGTTAGTAGGTAGGATTAAGCATACATTTTGTTGGTGGGGTACGATGGCTCACACCTGTAATCCCAGCACTTTGGGAAGCCGAGGCGGGCAGATCACGAGGTCAAGAGATTGAGACCATCCTGGCCAACATGGTGAAACCCTGTCTCTATTAAAAATACAAAAATTAGCTGGGCATGGTGGTGCGTGCCTGTAGTCCCCACTACTCGGGAGGCTGAAGCAGGAGAATCACTTGAGCCCAGGAGGCGGAGGTTGCAGTAAGCAGAGATTATGTCACTGCACTCCAGCCTGGTGACAGAACAAGACTTCGTCTCAGAAAAAAGAAAAAAAAAAAAATAAGACTTCCTGATAATAAAAGAAGGTGTTATTAATAATTATGTTAGGTCAACAGGTGTAAATTGGGAAGGCTTTGGGCAAACAATTAAAAGTAGCACCCTATAAGTTGATGTCATAATGAATAAAAATGCTTCTGGGTTGTCCTTACATTGTTTATTTGTAAATATTTTGAATATGTATGTCAATTTTACTGTATTGTATAACCTAACAATCCAAAAGTAGGCTTTTTAATGAGTGTCTTCTGGAAAATCCTGTAATTCCTTTGAGAATGGAAGGAAAGAGAGCTCCAAATTCCTGATTGAGAGTAAGTAATTAATTTATTAAATAGGTGTTTATTGCTTATTAAATATCAGGAATTGTTCTAGGAACTGGAGATGTGGTAATAAAGAAACAGACAAAAACCTCTATGTTTCTGAGGCTTAGATTTCAGTAATGAAAAAAAGACGATCTTACTGACCTATACAGTTAGTAAGATTTGGGTTTTGCATCACTTTTTTCAATAATGCTGATAGCAGAATTACTGAAACATCCTCATTCTTAGGCCAAACCAGATTCCTTGCTGACCTGTGCCATGTATTATAGAGCAGTAGATTGAGATGTGGTTAGGAATACAACTGAGGTCATAGCAGAGATAGTTTTTGTGTGTGTATCTCAGCAATGTGGAAACTATGCCTATGGCCTTGAACTCTCTAGTCCTATAGTCTGATCCAGTGAGCTGATGAGTTTACAACAAAGTAAATTCATTTGTTTAGCCCAAGGGAAACATTTGCCAATTTTACAGTTGGATAATTCCTTTAAAAAATACATTAGTAGTTATTTCAGTGTAAAGATTTCCCACAAATTAAATCTGTGTAGATTTCCAGCTGAGTTAGAATTTTACCAAAATGATAGAATCCTACTAATTTCTACGTTAAGTAAATCCTCATCCTCTCTGTAAATAACATAGGTGGTAATTTACCCTTCTGTAGATGTATAAATTAAGCCACCAGGAGGTTAAGTAATTTGCTCAAGGCCACAGTGTGTGGTAGGTTAGAAATTGAATTTAAAAGCCTTGATGCCTAATTTTTTTTACATCAGATAATTTCTTTCCCACATTTAGATGTATATAATAACTGATGTCTATAAATTAAAAGCTTCATCTATAAATAATAGGCAATGTTTGTAATAATTCATCTACCTATCTAATTATCATAACATTGATATTGATGTAATATTAACAGTGCTGTGGTTTATCCCAGGAAGAGCTATTGAATGACTATTTTATCTTAATGATTTTCAAGAACAGCAGACCTCAGGGAGATGGATGAGTTTTAGGTCAAGAAACATTTACGTTCCCAAACTTATTCAGGCATTTCAGCTTGTAAGAAAAAATTTAATTGAATTTTTCATGTTAAGTTTTATTCTCCTCTTAGGCCTACTCTAGGCAAGAGTGTCCTGTGAGTGGCTTTTCTGGGCTGTGCAGAATGCCTGGTAGTTTACTTTCTGACACTTGATGAGGTCTCAAGATTTGGGAGTTAGGTACATGAAACAAGTTTTCGCTCTTCTGTATTTTTTATTTTTATTTTTTTGAGACGGAGTTTTGCTCTCGTTTCCCAGGCTGGAGTGCAATGGTGCAATCTCTGCTCACTGCAACCTCTGCCTCCCAGGTTCAAGCGATTCTCCTGCCTCAGCCTCCCAAGTAGCTGGGATTACAGGCACATGCCACCATGCCTGGCTAATTTTGTATTTTTAGTACAGACGGGATTTCTTTATGTTGGTCAGGCTGGTCTTGAACTCCCGACCTCAGGTGATCCGCCTGCTGCAGCCTCCGAAAGTGCTGGTTTACGCCTGTAATCTCAGCACTTGGGGATGCCAAGGAGGGTGGATAGCTTGAGTCAGGAGTTCGAGACCAGCCTGGTCGACATGGCAAAACCCTGTCTCTACAAAAAATACAAAAATAAGCTAGGCATGGTGGCCTGCACCTGTAGTCCCAGCTACTCTGGAGCTGAGGGGGAGGATCACTTGAGCCCAGGAGGTCGAGGCTGCAGTGAGCTGTGATCATGCCACTGCACTCCAGCTTGTGTGACACAGTGAGACTGTCTCAAAAAAGAAAAAAAGAAGTTGTGATTTATATATCATTTGTACTCAGATATCCTTAAACTCATTTGTCTTTTATTACAAACATTAGGGTGAGTAGTCAGAAGAAAATTATTATTATTATTATTATTATTATTTTTTGAGACAGAGTCTCGCTCTGTTGCCTAGGCTGGAGTGCAGTGGGCCCATCTCGGCTCACTGCAAGCTCCGCCTCCCGGGTTCATGGCATTCTTCTGCCTCAGCGTCCTGAGTAGCTGGGACTATAAGCGCCTGCCACCATGCCTGGCTAATTTTTGTATTTTGCATTTTTTTTAATTTTGTATTTTTAGTAGAGACGGGGTTCCTTCATGTTCTCCAGCCTGAATCATGACTTGTAAAGAATAAGTTTGCAATGATTTTTCTTGAGACCATAGGCCCAGAATATCAGTATGTAAATATAATATCTCAGACCAAACAAAAAAGTCCCAAACACCAAACAAAGCAAAACTCACACAGGCACGATTTATTCCACATACAGGCATACCTCATTTTATTTCATTTCACTTTATTGTGCCTTTTCTTTTTTCCTGTTTGACACGGAATCTTGCTCTGTCACCCAGGCTGTAGTGTAGTGGTTTGATCTTGGCCTACTGCAACCTCCACATCCCGGGTTCAAGCGATTCTACTGCCTCAGCCTCCCAAGCAGCTGGGATTACAGACCTGTGCCACCAGGCCCAGCTGATTTTTGTATTTTTAGTAGACACGGTGTTTCACCATGTTAGCCAGGCTAGTCTCAAACTCCTGACCTCAGATTATCCACCTGCCTCAGCCTCCCAAAGTGCTGGGATTACAGGCGTGAGCCACCGCGCCTGGCTTGTGCCTTGTATTTTTCACAAATTGGAGGTTTGTGGCAACCCTGAGCTGAGTATATTGGCAAAGTATATTGAAACTATACAAGGCAAAGTATACTGAAAATCTGGGAAGGATTCACCATTCTAGATGCCATTTAGAGCATTAACGATTCACAGGAGAACATCAACATTAATAGGAGTTTGGTTGGATAGGAGGAGGTTGGATTCCAACTCTCATGAATGACTTTGAAGGTTTCAAGATTCAGTGGAGGAAGTAGGCACCATTTTCCCAACAGTATATGCTCACTTTGCATTTCTGTTTCAAATTTTGGTAATTCTTGCAATATATCAAATTTTTTCATTATTATTTTATCTGTTATGGTGATCTTTGATCAGTGATCTTTTTTGTTACTGTTGTAATTGTTTTGGGACATCAGGAACCACACCCATATATGAGCGTGAGCTTAATCAATAAGTCTTGTAGGTGTTCTGACTGTCCACTGACTGGCCTTTTCCCTCCACTCTCTCCTTAGGCCTCCTCATTCTCTGTGACACAACAATGTTGAAATTAGACCAGTTATAGCCGGGTCCAGTGGCTCACACCTATAATCCCAGCACTTTGGGAGGCCGAAGCAAGCGGATCACTTGAGATCAGGAGTTTGAGACCAGCCTGGCCAACATGGCGAAACCCTGTCTGTACTAAAAATAAAAAAATTAGCTGGGCATGGTGGCATGCACATAGTTCCAGCTATTCAGGAGGCTGAGGCAGGTGAATCGCTTGAACCCAGTAGGTGCAGGTTGCAGTGAGCTGAGATCCCGCCCCTACACTCCAGCCTGGGTGATGGGGTTGAGACTCCATCTCAAAAAAAAAAAAAAAAAAAAAAAAAAAAAAAAAAAAAAAAAAGAAAAAGAAAAGAAAAAAAGAAATTAGGCCAGTTAGTAATCCTGTGATGGCCTCTAAGTGTTCAAGTACAATGAAGAGTCATTCATCTTTGACTTTAAATCAAAAGCTAGAAATGTTTAAGGGTGGTGAAGAAGGCATGCCAAAAGTCAAGATAGGCCAAAGCTAGACCTCTTGCTCCAGTTAGCCGAGTTGTAAATGCAAAGGAGAAGTTCTTGCAGGAAATTAAAAGTGAAACTCCAGTGAATGTATGAAGGATAAGAAAGTGAAACAGCCTTATTGCTGACATGGAGAAAGTTTTAGTGGTCTTGAAAGAAGATCAGCCACAACATTCTCTTAAGGCAAAGCCTAGTCCAGAGCAAGTGTCTCTCCTCAATTCTATGAAGGCTGAGAGAGGTAAAGAAGCTGAGAAAAAAAATGTTTGAAGTTAGTAGAGGTTGGTCCATGAGGTTTAGGGAAAGAAACCATCTCCATAACATAAAAGTACAAGATGAGGCCAGGTGCAGTGGCTCACACCTGTAATTGCAGCACTTTGGGAGGCTGAGGTGGGCAGATGACCTGAGGTCAGGAGTTCGAGGCTAGCCTGGCCAACATGGTGAAACCCCATCTCTACTAAAAATACAAAAATTAGCTGGATGTGGTGGCAGGTGCCTGTAGTCCTAGCTACCCAGGAGGCTGAGGCTGGAGAATTGCTTGAACCTGGGAGATGGAGGTTGCAGTGAGCTGAGTGCACCATGCACTCCAGCCTGGGTAGCAGAGCAAGACTCCGTCTCAAAAAAAAAAAAAAAAAAAAAAAATGGTGAAGCAGCAGCAAGTGATGAAATAGAAGATGCACCAAGTTATCCAGAAGATCTAATTAAGATCAATAATGGAAGTGGCTACACTAAACAACAGATTTTCAATGGAGACAGAACAGCCTTCTGTTGAAAGACGATGGTGTCTGGGACTTTCATAACTAGAGAGGAGTCAATGTCTGTCTTCAAAGTGTCAAAGGATAGGCTAACTTTCCTGTTAGGGACTATTGCAGCTGGTGACTTTGAGTTGAAGACAATGCTCGTTTGTCACTTTGAAAATTCTAAGCCCCTTAAGAATTATGCTAAATCAACTCTGCCTGTGCTCTATAAATGGATGACAGCACTTCTGTTTACAGCATGGTTTACTAAATATTTTAAGCCCAGTGAAGAGACCTACTGCTCAGAAAAAAAAGATTCCTTTCAAAATATTACTGCTTATTGATAATGCACCTGGTCACCCAAAAGGTCTGATGGAGATGTACAAGAAGACAAATGTTGTTTTCATGCATTCATTCTGCAGCCCATGGATCAAGAAGTAATTTCGACTTTCAAGTCTTACTCTTGAAGAAATATGTTTTGTAAGACTATAGCTGCCATAGATGGTGACTCTTCTAATGGATCTGGGCAAAGTATATTGAAAACCTTCTGGGAAGGATTCACCATTCTTGATGCAATTAAGAGCATTGGTGATTAATGGGAGAAGATCAACATTAACAGGAGTTTGGAAGAAGTTGATTCCCACCCCCATGAATGACTTCGAAGATTTCAAGATTCAGTGAAGGAAGTAACTGTAGATGTGGTGGAAATAGCAAGAGAACTAGAATTAGAAGTGGAGCCTGAAGACGTGACTGAATTGTTGCAATCTCATGATAAAACTTGAGCAGATGAAGAGCTGCTTCTTATGGATGACCAAAGCAAGTGGTCTCTTGAGATAAAATCTATTCCTGGTGAAGATGTTGTAAACACTGTTGAGATGATGACAAAGGATTTAGAATAACCCATAAACTTAGTTGATAAAGTAGCAGCAGGGTTTGAGAGGATCGAATCTAGTTTTGAAAGAAATTCTACTGAGACTAAAATGCTGTCAAACAGCATCGCATGCTACAGAGAAGTCTTTCATGAAAGGAAGAATCAATCTATGTGACAAACTTCATTATTGTCTTACTACAATTAGGTTGTCTTACAGCCACCCCAACCTTCAGCAACCACTGCTGACCATGTTGATCGGTCAGCAGCCATCAACATCAAGGCAAGACACTCCACCAGCAAAAGATGATGACTTGCTGAAGGCTCAGATGTTTATTAGCATTTTTCAGCCATAATGTATTTTAAAATTAAGGTTTCTACTTTTTTTTTTTTTTTAAGACATAATGCTCTTGTACTCCGAATAGAACTAAAGTCCCACTGCTAAATTTGACTGGCTTAAAAAAATACACTACAGTGTAGTGTAAGCATAAATTTTAAATGCAGTGGGAAACCAAAATATTGTATGACTCCCTTTATTATAATATTCATTTTATTGGGGTAGTCTGGAACCAAACCCGCAAGATCTCTGTATAGTTTATTTGTATATGAGAGAAAAACACACATTTGGAGTTCACATTGCTCAATATGTTTCTCTAAACAAAATTCTGTCCAGTTGAAAACTTATTAGCCTTTTAAGAGAGTCTTGTTCTGCAGTTGATCCATACTCACAAATTTCATTGAATTCTTTGTAAAATCTGCACAAAAAATTACTAGAATCAGAATCTTAGAAATTATGCATATCTAAAATAAATTTAATTTTTGGAGGGTGTTCATTTGGAAAGATCAGGGACATTAAAGGAGAAAAATTATTACCTACAAGAGGAAATAATCTTACTTTCTGGGTGAACTATTTTCCTGCCTGATCAATTTCTCTTCTTATGAGTTTGGCCAAAATGAATTATGAATTTTAGGCTTTAAGTAATATCCAGTTTCCTTTCAAATATTTCTCTCTCTCACACACACACATATGCAGAGCACACTTTGAATTTTCAAGTCTTTATTAATGATTCCAAAGCATGCAAGATATGAAAATATTTAGAAAAGGCTAGTAGAATATATGTTGTTTATTTTATGAACTACAGTAAGGCAGTTCATTAGCAAAATATAAAAGCAAATAGAATACTAAGAGACAAATGGGTCACCTTGGTACATCTAGAGAATTCTGAGAGGACAGAGTCAAATTCATCTGAATCTACTTTGTAATTGAAAAGTGTTATAATGCAGTGAGAAAATATATCAACAAGTTGTAATTTCTCCTACCTTAAAAACAGCAAAAACAATAAACCCCCCCTGCCCACAACCTCTCGACCCTATATTGATCCTGGTTTTTTTCTTCTCAATCTTCTTTGCTGGTTCTTTCCATTTTTTGTGACCTCTGAATATTGGTATGTTCTGTGGGCTCTTCTTTTCTCTAATTACACTTACTCCTTCGATGACCTCATCCAATACCATGATGTTAAATACACTCTATATGCTGACGGCTGCCAAATTTATATTTCCAGTCCAGCCCTCTCCCCTGAACTCTAGACTCATATATCCAACTTCTTACTGACAGTGCCACTTTTGTGTCTATCAACAGGTCCTGGTATTCCTCTCCATGCCCTCCCACCCCCAACTGCTTCCAATCGCAAATCTGCTCCTCTTAGAGCTTTTTCAATCTAAGTAAAAGGCAATTTTATTCTTCCAATTGCTTGAGTCATAAACCATGGTGTCATTCTTGATTCTTGTCTCACAACCCACATTTAATCTATCAGTTAATTTTGTGGGCTCTACCATCAAAATATATCCATCCAGAGTGCAACCATTTTTCTCCTCCTTCACCTCTACTATGCAGATGCAGTCTGCTATTCTTTCTCTCCTGAATAAATGTAGTAGCTTTGCACTGGTCTCTACCTTAGTGCTAGTCTACTGAAGGTTCTTTGCAACCCAACAGGTAGAGAAATTCTTTTAAAATGAAACTCTGATGGATTGCAACATGCCTCTGTTTAAAACTTTTCAGTGACTTCTGTCTCAGCGTAAAAGCCAACGTTCTTACAATGGCCCACAAGGCACTCTATGTGTCTCCCAGCCCCCCTCTGTCCTATGTCTTACAACTTCCTTCACATCTGCCATATTGGCTTCTTTTTGATGCAGACAGGAAGCAGGAGGGCGGGGTCCCTGGCAAGGGCTCCACCCTCAAGCCTGAACCCATGGCCCTAAATGAAAATAGGCAGACCTGTTTTTGTGCCCAAGCGTTGCCTTTTGGCCTGCCATGCCCCTCTATCCCATACCCATATAAACTCCAAACCCTAGGCTCCATGAGCAGATGAGCAGAGGAGCAGAAGAGCAGCAGAGTGGCAGACTGGTGCAGCAGAGAAGGAGAGAACAGAAGGAGCATCTGAACATTGAGAGGAGTTCAGCTGGTGATGCTCGAAGAGGAGATTGGCTGTGGGAAGGCTAAACTCCAGGGGATCATTCTCCTATTCCATCTCCTTTCCAGTTCCCCATCCATCCCACTAACAGCCACCTCCAGAACTCAGTAAAATCCCCACATTCACCATTCATCAAGTCCGTGTGACCTGATTCTTCCTGAACACCGGACAAGGGCTGTGGTACCAAAAGGGCAGGGCATAAAAGGCTGCCACCCTAACTTTCCACTGAGCTGGTTTAACACTCAGCTGTCTGTGGATGGCAATGGCCATCCGCGCCACCTTAAGAACTGTAACGCTCACCGCAAAGGTCTGCAGCTTCACTCCTGAAGCCAGCAAGACCACGAACCCACCAGAAGGAAGAAACTCCGAACACATCCGAACATCAGAAGTAACAAATTCCAGACATGCTGCCTGTAAGAACTGTAACACTCACCACGAGGGTCCGTGGCTTCATTCTTGAAGTCAGGGAGATGACGAATCCACCAATTCCGGACACAGGATTACAGGTGTGAGCCACTGCACTGTTTATTTTTTATTATAGTGCTGCAGTGAGCCAAGATGGCACCACAGCACTCCAGCCTGGGCAACAGAGTGAGACCTTGTCTCAAAAACAGCAACAAAAAGTCAATTATGGTCAATTATGGTTTTACTTAACCAACTTTCTTTTATTTTTAAATATTTATTTACTCGTTTATTTATTTGTGATAAAGTCTTGCTCTGTTGCCCAGGCTGGAATGCCGTGGTGTGATCATGGCTTACTGCAGGCTTGATCTCCCAGGCTCAAGTGATCCTCCCACCTCAGCCTCCTGAGTAGCTGGGACCGTAGGTGCCTGCCACTATGCCTGCTTACTTTTTTATTTTTGTTTTTGTCGAAGCAGGAGTCTTCCTACGTTGCCCAGGCTGGTCTCAAACTCTTGGGCTTGAGGAATTCTCCTGCCTCAGTTTCACAAAGTCCTGGGATTACAGGCTTGAGCCACCACACCCAGCCTTAACCAGGTTTCTTGATATTCTCACCAGTTCGGAATTGCCTTCTGCAGCATTAAAAAAAAAAAAAAAAAGACTGTGATTTGAATCGCAATGATTTATTCAGTGAACTAAGAAGCATAGCTTTCTCTTTGTTATTGAATTTATGGACTGTTCACCCTAAGAAAGAAGGCCAGCAGCACTGTATAAGAAAGATTTATCTAAATTTTTCTTTCTTTCTTTTTTTTTTGAGATGGAGTCTTGCTCTGTTGCCTAGGCTGGAGTGTAATGGAGTGATCTCGGTTCACTGCAACCTCTGCCTCCCAGGCTGAAGCAATTCTCCTGCCTCCACCTCCCGAGTAGCTGGGATTACAGGCCTGTGCCACCACGTTTGGCTAATTTTTGTATTTTTAGTAGAGATGGCGTTTCACCATGTTGCCCAGGCTGGTCTCGAACTCCTGACCTCAAGTTATGCTCCTGCCTTAGCATCCCAAAGTGCTGGGATTACAGGTGTGAGCCACTGTGCCCAGCCCAAATTTTTCTTTTTCTTTTATTTTTATTTTTATTTTTTATTATTATACTTTAGGTTTTAGGGTACATGTGCACAATGTGCAGGTTTGTTACATATGTATCCATGTGCCATATTGTTTTGCTGCACCCATTAACTCGTCATTTAGTATTAGGTATATCTCCTAATGCTGTCCCTCCCACCTCCCCCCACCCCACAACAGTCCCCGGAGTGTGATGTTCCCCGTCCTGTGTCCATGTGTTCTCATTGTTCAATTCCCACCTATGAGTGAGAACATGTGGTGTTTGGTTTTTTGTCCTTGTGATAGTTTACTGAGAATGATGGTTTCCAGTTTCATCCATGTCCCTACAAAGGACATGAACTCGTCATTTTTTATGGCTGCATAGTATTCCATGGTGTATATGTGCCACATTTTCTTAATCCAGTCTATCGTTGTTGGACATTTGGGTTGGTTCCAACTCTTTGCTATTGTGAATAGTGCTGCAATAAACATACGTGTGCATGTGTCTTGATAGCAGCATGATTTATAGTCCTTTGGGTATATACCCAGTAATAGGATGGCTGGGTCAAATGGTATTTCTAGTTCTAGATCCCTGAGGAATGGCCACACTGACTTCCACAATGGTTGAACTAGTTTACAGTCCCACCAACAGTGTAAAAGTGTTCCTATTTCTCCACATCCTCTCCAGCACCTGTTGTTTCCTGACTTTTTAATGATGGCCATTCTAACTGGTGTGAGATGGTATCACACTGTGGTTTTGATTTGCATTTCTCTGATGGCCAGTGATGATGAGCATTTTTTCATGTGTTTTTTGGCTGCATAAATGTCTTCTTTTGAGAAGTGTCTGTTCATGTCCTTTGCCCACTTTGTGGTGGGGTTGTTTGTTTTTTTCTTGTAAATTTGTTTGAGTTCATTGTAGATTCTGGATATTAGCCCTTTGTCAGATGAGTAGGTTGCAAAAATTTTCTCCCATTCTGTAGGTTGCCTGTTCACTCTGATGGTAGTTTCTTTTGCTGTGCAGAAGCTCTTTAGTTTAATTAGATCCCATTTGTCAATTTTGGCTTTTGTTGCCATTGCTTTTGGTGCTTTAGACATGAAGTCCTTGCCCACGCCTATGTCCTGAATGGTATTGCCTAGGTTTTCTTCTAGGGTTTTTATGGTTTTAGGGCTAACATTTAAGTCTTTAATCCATCTTGAATTAATTTTTGTATAAGGTGTAAGGAAGGGATCCAGTTTCAGCTTTCTACATATGGCTAGCCAGTTTTCCCAGCACCATTTATTAAATAGGGAATCCTTTCCCCATTGCTTGTTTTTGTCAGGTTTGTCAAAGATCAGATAGTTGTAGATATGCGGCATCATTTCTGAGGACTCTGTTCTGTTCCATTGATCTATGTCTCTGTTGTGGTACCAGTACCATGCTGTTTTGGTTACTGTAGCCTTGTAGTATAGTTTGAAGTCAGGTATTGTGATGCCTCCAGCTTTGTTCTTTTGGCTTAGGATTGACTTGGCAATGAGGGCTCTTTTTTGGTTCCGTATGAACTTTAAAGTAGTTTTTTCCAATTCTGTGAAGAAAGTCATTTGTAGCTTGATGGGGATGGCATTGAATCTATAAATTACCTTGCCAGCCCAAATTTTTCTACACTAAAATGTATAGCAATTTTAATGAACCAACTAGTGTCATTATTGATAGAGACTAAAAATCCACTTAGTTAATCTGCTTGCCAGTTTGGGTCATTGCCAAGAACTGTTCCTAAATTTGATTGCATTGATTCAATATACTTTCCTAGGTATTGAGATAAAAGGTAGGTAAAGAAAGCTCATAAACATTTTTTTAAAAAGTATTGGGAAAAATGAAATACAGCATATCTATTTATCTACTTGCTTGTTATCACCATTTGTATGCTTCAAATCAAATCCAGAAACCTATATAAAAAGATGAAAAGATATAAAAACACCAAGACTCTGTTTTATGTACTTTCCCTCACACTCATCTTTTGCTTACACTCTTATTGCTGCTGTTGTTCTTTCAGTTAATGTGTAACTTAGTGTATTTTTTGAGATAAAAAAGTTTACATGATATGATTCACTTTCTTCTCTTTATACCCCGTACTCCTGTAATACACTTACGAACCTTATTGCCTTTTGTTTTTTGCCTTTAAAATACTCCTCACCAGATTACGAGCTCCTTGGCAGGGCCCATGACTAACCCTTTCTTTGTATCCCCAGTGCATAGTATAGTACTGGTATATGCTAGGAACTTTATAAACATTTGCTGAAATAAACTGATTTGGCCTATCTGCTGTAGTAACAGCAGGAGAGTAATCACCTGCTACTTTCTTGTTTCTCGCATGGCATATATTAATTAGCTGCTGAGTTGAGTTTTTCTAGTTAAATATCTTTCCATGGAAAATAGGCATAATAATAGTTTCTTTTACTTTCCAACTTTTATTTTAGGTTCAGGGGTACGTGTGCAGGTTTGTTACATTTCATGGGCATTTGGTATACTGAAAATTTTGTCACCTAGGTAATCAGCATAGTATCCAATGGATAGTTGTTTTTTTTTCTTCCTTCCTTCCTTCCTTCCTTCCTTCCTTCCTTCCTTCCTTCCTTCCTTCCTTCCTTCTTCTTTCTTCTCCTTTCTTTTCCTTTCCTTTCCTTTTTTTTTTTTTATTCAGACACAGTTTCACTTTTGTTGCCCAGGCTGGAGTGCAATGGCGCAATCTTGGCTCACTGCAACCTTCACCTCCCGGGTTCAAGTGATTTTACTGCCTCAGCCTCCCGAGTAGCTGGGATTATAGGCGCCCGCCACCATGCTCTGCTAATTTTTGTATTTTTGGTAGAGTCAGGGTTTTGCCGTGTTGGTCAGGGTTTTGCCGTGTTGGCCAGGCCGGTCTCAAACTCCTGACCTCAGGTGATCCATCCGCCTCGGCCTCCAAAAGTGCTGGGATTACAGGTGTGCCGGCCCCCAGTGGGTAGTTTTTCAAACCTTACCTTTCTCCCACCATCCACCCTCAAGTAGGCCCTGGTGTCTATTGTTCTCTTCTTTGTGCCTATGTATACTCAATGTTAATAATAGTTTCTTACTTGTAGAATTACGATGAGGAATAAATGGAATAATATATGTAAAGTATTTTGCAAAGTACAGAGTAAACATTCAGTTTTTGGTTGGCTATTATTGTAGCTGCTACTTTTATTATTGTTCTTATTACTATTAATAATTTTGATTTGGTTTTGGTAACCAATGCATTATTTCAGATGAAGAGCATAAGCATGATTGGCTGTTTGTGCCCCCCCAAAATCCATACATCGGAATCCTAACCCCTAATGTGATGGTATTGGGAGGTGGAGACTTTGGGAGGGAATTAGGTCGTAAGAGTAGAGCCCTCATGAATGGGATTAGTGCCCTTATAAGAAGAAACATGAGGGAGATGATTTCTTTCTTGGCCAGGTGAAGATACAACAAGAATACCGTCTTCTGCAAACCAGAAACAGAGCTCTCAACAAACACTGAATCTGCTGGTGCCTTGATCTTTAACTTTCAAGCCTGCAGAACTGCTAAAAGTAAATGTTTGTTGTTCAAACCACCCCATCAATGCTGTTATAGCAGCCTGAACTGACTAAACAGAAATTGGTAGTGGGAGTAAGGTGCTGATGTAACAATTACCTAGAAATGTGGAAGTGGCTTTGAAGTTGGGTAATGGGTGGAGGATGGAAAAGTTTTGAGGTGCATGCTAGATAAAGCCAACATTGCTATGAAGAGATTTTAAAGGTGATTCTGGTGAGAGCTCAAAAAAAAGAGGAGTGCTGTAGAGAAAATTTCCATCTTATTAGACAACAAATAAATAATCATGTACAGAGTGTCGGTGGAAATATGGACATTAAGGGCAATTCTTATATGGTCTCAGAATGGGGAAACATGTTATTGTACAATGGAGAAAAGACTATTCATGTTATAAATTGGCAAATAACTTGGCTGAATTGTGTTCATGTTCTAGTGTTTTGTGGAAGGTAGAACTTGCAAGTGAATGTTGAAGGAGTGGCTAGCGAGAAGAGAGAAATAAAAAAGAAGATAAAATTGTTAAGCAAAAAGGAGGCAGAACTTAAGGATTTGGAAAATTCTCAGCCTGTCTACATTACAAAAAATGAGAAAGTGTGATGGGAAGGAAAGGGTGGGGTGTGGAGGAGCCACCATTTGATATGGAGATCAGCATGGTTATGAACCATGGACCTAATCAACCACCCCAACAAAAAAACTAAGTCTTTTTTCTTTTATTTTTACAGATGTACTTTCTGCTTTTGAAACACTGACAGTTTTTATTTTTAAAATTAAAAGAAATTTTTTAGTCTTAAGGCATTATAGCCAGTTGTAGAAAAATAAGGGTGTGTATACCTCTTCGTTACATGATTAAGGAAGACTGAAAATGATTTTCAAATGTAGAAGGCTACCCTTCTCCAAAGTAGACCTAGAGCATGAGTGAGAGCGAGTGTGTTTTCCTCTCTTTTCTCTAGCAAGAGAGTGGCAGAAAATTCCTTTGGTCTCTCTAACTGACCTCTGAATCACTGAAGATAGCTCCCTGAGCAATGTGGGTAACAGGGTCACTGGAAACACTAAGTTTAGCCACACTTGGGTACAGACGCAGAGGGCAGGTGGCAACATTGTGGATAAGGAGACGTAATCAGAAACACCTTATTTGGGCCAAGCGTGGTGGCTCACGCCTGTAATCCTAGTACTTTGGAAGGCCGAGGCGGGTGGATTGCTTGAGTTCAGGAGTTCGAGACCAGCCTGGCCAACATGGAGAAACCACGTCTCTACTAAAAATATAAAAGTGAGCTGGGCGTGGTGGCACGTGCCTGTAATCCCAGCTACTCGGGAGGCGGAGGCAGGAGAATCACTTGAACTTGGGAGGCAAAGGGTGCAGTGAGCCAAGATCACAGCACTGCACTCCAGCCTAGGAGACAGAGTGAGACTGTGTCTCAAAAAAAAGAAACACCTTATTTGGAAGATGGTAAAGTAATATCTGCCTGGTTCCTGGTGGACTGTTATACTGTTATTCTGGGTCCTCAAGTAACAATTCAGTGCTCTTGAAAAATGGAGACATTGTTGGGAGAGCATGGGCACCTGGTTTAAAAGGACTGAGCTGTAAGTTTTGTAATCTAGGAGTACCACTCCTGGCCTTGGCTGAGTTTGCATGGAAGATGAATGATGGAAAGAGCACAGTGACCTTTGCTGTAATATAGACAAATAAGCATCATCACAGAATGTGATGTTAGAAGGAAAAATCATTTCTGTAAATTGAAAGATTAACAGTTTAAAAGCATAATCAAGGAGAGTTAAAACCGTAAGTAAGGCAAAATCCATAGGATGTAAATTAATGTCTTTTAATTGAATCTTTTGTGATAGGTTTTAAAATTTTTTTATTGTAGTAAAATATACATAACATAAACTTTACTGTCTTAGCCACTCTTAAATATGCAATCAGTGGCATTAAGTATATTGACAATGTTGTGTAACTATTATTACTATCAATTTCCAGAACTTTTTCATCATCCTTAATAAAAACTCTGTGTCCATTAAATAATAAATGCCCTTCTCCTCCAAAGCCCTGATACACCTGTATTCTACTTTCCATCTCTATAATTTTGTCTATTTTATGTGTCTTGTACAAGTGGAATCTTAAAATATTTGTCCTCTTCTGTCTGGCTTATTTTACTTAGGATAGTGTTGACAAAGTTTATTCATGTTATAGCATGTATCAGAATTCCAATCCTTTTTAAGGCTGAATAATATTCCATTGTATGTATATACCATATTTGGTTTATCTATTCTTCTGTTGATGGACATTTGGGTTGTTTCCCCCTTTTGGGTATTGTGAATAGAGCTACTATAAACATTGGTGTGCAAGTATGATACCATTTTATCTTTTTTTTGGCTGATGAATTCACTGTAACTTGTTTTGTTATTTTATTGTTTTCTATAGCTTTGTAGGGCTTATACTTCTTTTTTTTTTTTTTTTATTGAGGCAGGGTCTTGCTCTGTTGCTCAGGCTGGAGTGAAATGGTATGATCATGACTCACTACAGCTTTAAACTTCTGGGGTCAGGGAATTCTCCCACCTCAGCCTCCCCAGCAGCTGGGACTACAGACATGCACCACCACACCTGGTTAACTTTTTTACTTGTTGTAGAGACGGGGTCTCACCATATTGCCCAGACTGGTCTTGAACTCCTGGACTTAAGCGATCATCCCACCTTGGCGTCCCAAAGTGCTGGGATTATAGGCGTGAGCCACTGTGTCTGGCCAGCCTTATACTTCTTTAGCTTTTTACAGTTTAACTTCAAGTGATATTATAGGACTTCATGTATAGTACAATAAATTTATAACAGTATGCTTCCTTTTCTCCCTTGCCTGCATTTATGCTGTTAGTATTATGCATTTCACCTTTACATATATTATAAACCCCAAAATACATTGTTACTACTGTTGGGTAAACAGTCAACTATCTTTTAATAGATGTAAATAATAAGAAAAAATACTTTATGTATTTACTCATGTGTATTGGTCAGCGTTCTCCAAAGAAACAGAGCCAGTATGGTATAGTAAATATGTTTATTATGAGAAATTGGCTCCCATGATTATGGAGGCTGAGAAGTCCCACAGTCTGCCATCCACCAGCTGGAGACCGTGGAAAGCAGTGGTGTAGTTCAGTGCAAGTCCAAAGGCCTGAGAACCAAGGGACCTGGTGTTGTAAATCCCAATCTGAGTGCTAGGGAAGATGGGATGAGATGTCTCAGTTCAACCAGACAGGCAGGAAGCAAAAGGGGTGAGTCTTCCCTTCTGCCACATTTTATTCTATTTAGGCTCCTAACAGATTGGATGAGGCCCATCCACACTGGGAGGGCAATCTACTTTACTGAGTCCACTGATTCAAATGTAATCTCATTCAGAAACACCCTCACAAACACATCCAGGAATAATGTTTAATCTGGGCACCTCATGGCCAGTAAGTTGACACATAAAATTAACAATCATGCCATGTATTACTACATTTTTGGTTCTTTTCATTAATTTGTGCAGATTAAAATTTTCATATAGGGGATTTTTCTTCTGCCTGAAGAATTTCTTTAACATTTTTTGTAGTATGGATTTGCTGGTGATGAACTCTTTCAGCTTCGTATGTCTAAAAATATCCTGGCCAGGCATGGTGGTTTATGCCTGTAATCCCACCCAGCACTTTAGGAGGCCACGGCAGAGAGTTGTTTGAGCTCAGGAGTTCAAGAACAGCCTGGGCAGCAGAGTGAGACCTCATCTCAAGGAAAAAAGAAAAAAAGGAAAAAAATTCTTATAAAGACATTTTTACTGAGTGTAGAATTCTAGCTTTTTTCTTTCAGCACTTTAAAAATGTTGTTCCACTGTTTTCTGGATTGCATTATTACTGAAGTTAAATCTAATGTCATCCTTATCATTGTTTCTCTGTATATAATGTGTTTTTTTCCTTCTGGTTGCTTTTAAGATTTTCACTTTATCACTGATTTTGAGCAATTTGACTATTGTGTGCCTTAGTGTAGTTTTCTTCATGTCTCTTCTTTTTTTTTTTTTTTTTTTTTTTGATAGGGTCTCGCTCTGTCACCCAGGCTGGAGTACAGTGGTGTGTTCACAGCTCACTGCAGATTCAACCTACTGGGCTCAAGAGGTCCTCCTGCCTCAGCCTCCCGAGCAGCTGGGACTACAAGCATGAGCCACTGCACCTGGCTTCTTCATGTTTCTTGTATGCTTGAGTTTTTTTGAGTTTCTTGTGTCTATCATTTCATCACATTTGGAACAGTTTTAGTCATTATTTCCTGTAATATTTTTTCTCACACCCTCCTTTCAGGGATTCCAATTGCATGTCTTTTTGTTCTAGGATGCAGTTTAATTACTTGAAAAGCATTTACTTCTTTTAAGTCTGTTTTTAAAGCTTTTTTGGTGGTACCAGTATAGTGTTTAGTCTACATCTACTTATTCCCTACTACTGAGGTAAGATTAACTAATGAGTAGACTTTTTTACCCAAAGCCCCACAAATTATGAAGTTAAGTCAATCTGGATGGGAAAATAGGCTATTTCTGGCCTTGTGTGAGTGCTAAAACACTCTTTCCTTTAATCCTCTTGGATGGTTTTTCTCCTGGCCACAGGTAACTGCCTCAAATGCCTACACTGATTAATACTCTGCTAAATACTTAAGGGAGACCCTTTACAAATCTCTGGAATTCTATCTCTGCTCAGCCCTCTTTTCTCTGGTACTCTGTCTTGCAAACTCCAGCTGCCTTGGGTCTTCTTGGGCATTCAGCTCTGTCTCCTCAACCTGGGACATTCACTGGGCTCTGTTTGGATATCTCCTCTTAATGTCATGGCCTGGAAACCCTGCAAAGCAGTAAGTTGCACCTGTCATAGGGTTCGCCTCATTTGTTTACTGTCTCACAGGGATCACTTTAGTTTGTTGCCTGATGCTAGTACCTTGAGAGCTGTTGTTTAATATATTTTAACTGTTTTTCTTTTTGTTGTTTCACCCAGGGGAGTTTGTGCCCCCTTAGTCCATCTTTACTGGAAGAAGAAATTCCAGATTAGCGCCTTAAAAAAATGTGTCAATGGGAGAAGAGGCGATAATGCTACTGGTGCTAGAATGATAGAAATGCCGTTTGCTAGAAAGTTGTTTAATTATGGCTGTAAAATAGTATTTTTGCCTATAGTAAACAGCCTGATGAAGAGAATATGAATCTTGTAGTTGGTGGCTTGAATTTCAGCTCTGTCAAATGTCAGCTTGAATGTCAACTACTCTGTCAAAGTAGCTGCCCAACTTTGAACAAGTTACTTCATCTTTCTGAGCCCTGGTTTCTTTATCTGTAGATATAAAAATGAGAAATATGAATATCTGACTCATGGTGTTATGGTAAGATTAGATAAGATGGTATATACAAATTGCCTGCTACAGTGTTTGGCATAGTATTCCCTAAACAAAAGTTAATTCCTTTCTTCTTTTTATTTATTTCTGTATTTATTATCCCAGCTCACTGCAGCCTCAACCTCCCAGGCCCACGTGATCCTTTCACCTCAGTCTTCCAAGTAGCTGGGATTACAAGCATGTGCCACCACGCCTGGCTAATTTTTGTATTTTTTTAGAGATGGTGTTTTGCCGTGTTGCTCAGGCTGGACTGAAACTCCTGAGCTCAAACGATTCACCCACCTTGGCTCCCCAGAATGTTGGGATTACAGGCGTGAGCCTCCCTACCCGGCCATAAATTAATTCCTTTCTTTAATAGCCTCTCTTATTCTCCATTTTCTTCATTTCTTCTACAAGATAATTCTGCATGTTTTCTATCACTGAATTTTATACAATCTGGGAGAAAAGCAATAAGCCTCATTATAAATTTCTTCAGGATACAGGACATAGAGTTTTCCTTCCTTTCTTCTTTTATTTCTTCATACATCAAACACCTGTTATATAAAAGAGAATGTGCTGCAAACTAAGGGATAAAAATATGCATGATAGGGTCCTTGCTCTCCAAGAGCTGACAAACCAGCAAGTGAGATGGGCATGTAACCCACTGTATAAGATGGCACTATAGAAACACCATGTCTCTTTGCAAAAGAGAAAGTTGGTGGCTTGCTGGCTGACAGATAAAAGCACCATGTCTGTATCCAGCCTGTCTTCAGCTTCTTTTGTTGTTTACTTCTTCAATATCTGATTTATTTCAAGGCTAAGGCCCTGATCCAGCTGACCCTGTCGCTGCAGAAACCATTTGATTCTTGCTACTTAATGTGTTCAAAAGTCACTTTGTGGTAGACAGTATTCTTAATGAGCTGACAAAGCTGAGGCCAGAGTTCCCCGAGTCATGGCACCTCATCTGGGGGACTCATTGCCTCTGGACATGAAGTGATTACCTAAGGCACTGACTTTTGGAAAAGATGAAAGGCATCTCTTTATAAGCCTTCCTTGATCTTGACACTGAAGGCCTAAATGGCATTCTCATCAAGCATTTACTAACTCGTCACCAGCCAATCAATAGGAATTTGGCAGAAGGGAAGAAAGAAGGACACAGTTCTTCAGGCAGGGAATTAAAACTGGCATAGTTAAAGAAGGTCAGTCTTTCAGTGGAAAGGGTGCAGGACTGGAAATGAGGAGACGAAGGTTTCAGTCTAATCTTTTTATGTAAAATGGCATTAGACAACTATCTTAGAGTTTTAAAATTCTAGGCTCTGACTGTGGAAACAATTAAGTACTATAGTGCTATGCATATTAGTAAGAAAACCCAATAAAAATGTATGATCATTTATGTGATTTTTAAAGGTTTTATGTCTGCAGTGTAGCTTTAAATTTATTTATTTCAGACAAAACAAAATGCAATTTTTCTTCTGACTAAAGAACACAATTGTTTCTTTCTTTAAATGCCTTGTTAGTAGAAATAGAAGGGAAAGTGCTTACAAACCAGAGAGGATGTGGCACCACATGGCCAGACTGACTATCGCTAGCCCCATCAGAGTGTGAGTGACTCTGGTTGTGGGTGTCTCTTTTGGTCTCACATCCTAACAGAGGAAATTACTCCACTTACTGAAGACCTGGGGTTCATTCAGATCTTCCGGGGTGGATGCAAAGAGCAATTTGACCCTGCACATCTTTACACTATGACTTTGGATATGAGGTCCTCAAGGGCGGGAACTTGTGCACTAAATACATACATGTTAAATGAGTGCTGGGCACTCAAAACCTACCTGTTTCTAAGAGACAGTTTAGCATAATGGCTAGGCACATGGGCTTTGAAGTCAGATTCCTGCTCTGCCACTAACCAAGTATGTAAGTTAATTAACCCCTCAGTGTTTCAGTTTTCTCATCTGTAAAATGGGAATCACAGTTACCTCATTAAGTTGATATGAGAACTACATGAGGTAATACAAGTTGAGACCTGACATAAGGCTGAGGAAACACTCATTAAGCCTGAGCAATATAGGTGGAGCTAGGGTAGAGCAAATGACGATAACCATCAGTAACTTAATCGTGCAAGAAGAACAGATATTGTTCTCATTGCATAGATGAGGAAACTGAGGTTCAAGGAGCTTAAGTAACTTGCCCAGACCATACAGCTAGGAAGGGAATGGAACCAATTCTAGATTTCATGGTTTTAGACCCCTGAGTTGGTCTAGTGCTGTCTCCACAATGAATTGCCTCAGGTGAATAGAGGTCGTGACTTGTCCAGTGGGCCAAATCTGACCCTGGAACGTGTGGGTAGTCTCACCTCCCAGATGTTCCAGGCCAAATGGTATGTGCCATGTTTAAACTAGGGACTGCCTAGAGCTTTCTGTGATAGGAAAGTGGAAAATTGATATTTCTGGGAGTTCTTGATATTTCTGGGAGTTCTTCATAGCATCTAGTGCTTAGATGCCTTCAAGAACTTCCATTTTCAAATTATAACTGACATTCATTTTCTAAACAGGAGAGACCTCTGACAGTATCCCTTATCTGATCTGCCCAACACTTGCTTAGAGAAGTGACAGACACTGACCTTTTAATCCTCATTGCATATAGCCATAAGGATAATCTTTATGACTTTAAAAAAAGATGGTCAATTCCCATTGAAGCAGACATTATATCAGATGATTTACATACTTACCTAATTTATCATTATAACATTCTGCAGAGATATAATTTATTATCTCCATTTTATGTTTTTTCCCAAGGTTAAACACTTTGTAAGGGAAGTAGAATGTGAACTTATGACTTCTTCAAAGAAGCTTCTTCCAAGTTCCTTCTCTGAGTATATGACACTGCCTTGCTCTTAACAAACAAACAAACAAACAAACAAACAAACAGATACTTCATTCCATTTCATTCATCAAAATTCAACTAAAAAATTACCTACTGATGTGTTACTCTATGCCCAGCCCAGTGGTGCAGTTCTAAGCATCTTAAAACCTTGTTATGGAGTCTTAATATCTTTATGTTTTAGCTTGTGCCATTTTAGGGAAAGTTATAATTTACATTGTTCAAAGCTACTGCCTGGCATATATTCAAGACTTAATAAAGATTTTGTGGAGGTTGGAAGATGGAAAGATAAAAAACAATCAAGGCCAAAGAAAGACCTCCATGCACAAGATCACTGGCTCTGTATAAATGGAATAAAAAGCATGAGATGGCCTGTATTTTATTAGGATAACACACTTAAGAGGTAATATCAAGTTCTAAGCCAAAACCTTACAGTGTAACTTTTAGACATTCTTGTATCACTGCGAAGTAATTTAGGACCAGAGCAGGGGTGGCTAAATACAGCCTGCAGGACAGATTAAGCCCACAGGGATATTTTGTCCACACTCAGCTCCCACTGAGAACAAGCAACAACCTTCAGCTGTGGGCGGATGCTGACTCACAGACTCTGTTGCTACTCAGAGCCTTGCCAGCACCAACTAGGTCCAGAGAGATGGGATAGGGCAGTGTCAATCTGGCCTCCAAGGCTCCTTCTGGCTATTATCCCCTGGGACTTGATGATTCAGTACTGCCACAGATCCTGGATTTGTTGGCTAAGCACACCCATGGAGAGAGGCATGGGAGAACGGAAAGGTAGCTGTAGCAGAGAGAGGAGAGTAGCAGTGGTGCCTTAGAGGATGCTTCCTCTTGCTTTTGCAGGATTTCAGTCCCATGAGAATGACCCTTCTGTGTGTTAATGAGTCGCCAGGGAGGGGTTTGCGAATGCTGGGTACAAGTTTACTTGCTGGCTGCTGCCCCTTTCAGCAACCTGTTGCCAGTCATTTGTTAGGAACCACTGTGATCTCTTGTAGCTGAATCAGACACCCACAAGAGACCACTGATATGCCTTGCTCTGCCACATAGTGGGAAAGAATGTCTCTCTTCTATTTTGAGTTACACTTAGATTTTTTGCTCGTGGACTCTTTCTCCCCTGTGACTTAGACATGAAAACTTGTGGAGCTGGCATGGGGACAAAGCAGACATGACATTGGACTCAGAGACACCACTCTCCTCTAGTGGCCAAATCTTTGTGTCTGACTTCTTGTTCTGATAGGATGAGCTATTTTCCTTTCTTCTTTTCTTTTCTTTTTTTTTATTTTTTACTTTCTGCCAACTCACAGCAGGATGAATTCTTTTCTAAGGGACTCATGGTTGCTCACACAAAATGACCTGTGGATAACCAAGCTACTAGCTTGCCAGGCATATCTATATTTGTTGGAACCTCGGGAGTGGGCACAATTTAAGACAAATGGAAACTCAGATACACAAGTTATTAATGAAATGTCAAATCTACCCTTTACTGTCCTTGAGTCTATAAGATGTAAATAATTAGAATTCTAAGATTTGCCTGTAATCTGGGAAATTTATTTTAGAAAAATCTCTCTGAATAGGACATAACATGGAGTCAAGAAATGTCAAGGGACAGAAAAAAAATGGCATAGATAATATGGGAAGAATGGTAGGATAAAACATTTCAAAGAAATAATATTTTTAACCCCTTCTGGCTTGAGAGGAAAATTACATTTTTGCAAAATAGTCACAACATGATGCACTGATATTTTGTAAATAAACTGTAACTTTAAATTTAGTTTTAGAAAAACCAGTGTGGACAATAGAAAACTTCGACATGTTAAACTATAAAAGAAAACCAATTGCAATACAGTATGGAGAAGACTACATACCTAATTGTATCAGTTTCTTTTCACTTTCATTTTCAAGGTTATCGCCCTTCAGTGAAGATAAACACTACTAAAAGCTTGTCAGCTCTTTTTGAGACAGGATAAAGGATTTGTTTCTTTGCCCGTCTCAAGGAGATAGATGTGGACATCAGTGTCCTTCTATAAAGCAGTCGATGAGTCTAAACAAGATGAAGTGGCAGCATGTTGATGGAGTATATTCAAAGGTGACAAGCAGCCTTGCAGACAGCGATGTTTTCTTCATTATTCTGCAAACAAGACTTCAGAGAGCTCTTACAATAGGAAAAAAATAAAAGTGCCCTTCCAAGGTTAGAAGTTAGGAATGCATTGTGCCTTTAAGAAGGCCAGCCCACAGATGAGGACGTGGAGTTTTCTTTTGCCTGAAGGGCATTTTCTTTTAAAAAAATGATAGACATATCCTAAACATTAATTTAGAGTTTTCAGAGAATGAAATAGGCTTTAGACTTTTTTTTTAGGTTAGAATCGGAGAGTTCTTTTACAGGAAATATCACAATTTACAATTTCTTTGGCCAAGTGTGAACTGGGTAGCTCTTTGAACATTAGGGATGGTTAGAGCTGTGAAAGTTTTAAGATATTATCTGGTCCAATTGCTTCTTTTAAGAGAATAGAAAGGTGAGACCCAGAGAGTGTTAAATAACTTGGAGTAAAAGGTAAAAGGGATAGTGTGTAGGCAGGACCAGACTAACACTTTTATTTCTGGTCTTGTAAGTTTCATTCAATCATTCTGTGCAATACTGAATATACACTATGTCATGCAAAATTACAGAACTCTGTGTGTGTGTGTGTGTGTGTGTGTGAGAGAGAGAGAGAGAGAGAAAAAGAGAGAGACTAATCAATAAACCTGTTTGGCTACCATGTAGCGGCTGCCATTTTTTCCTTCTGTTTGGGCTCCCCGATGGGTAGTGCTTTTATGGGACATTCTCTCCTAAAAACACATGGCCACCATTTCCTCTATGTACTTCATTGGAGCCCTCAAGGTGCTAATAGTGTCCTGTGAACTGGGGGAAATTACCTCTACCCTTCTGCTCCTTTTTGTCTTAAACTCTGTTTGAATGCTCTATGGGTAGACTTTTAACATTTTTTTATAATGTAAAGTTTTTGGTATTAGCTGTCATGGAGCATAAGACTAATTTTATTTCCTTCTACTCTTCTATTACTGTAATTTCCACGGCTCAGTGGCTTCTGGCATCCATACAATGGACAGTTGGCAGGAATTAGAGTGACATGGGGGATTGCTTGTTGCTTACTGCTTGAGTAACTTTTATTATTTCCAGTGGGTGCAAAAGAAATCAGAGGGCTATAGCTATATATATATATTTTTCTTTGGGTAAATTTGGGCCTCTAGGGGAGTCAAGAGTCTTGGCAAGAAATCTATCTTGACTGGCCAGCGATTGATACAAGAGTGGGTTAGGGAAAAAGCCCTTGCTATTCTCTTCACTTCTCCCGCCATGAGAGCAAGCAACTTAATTCCTTAAAATTCCTTAATTCCTGAGCAAGCAACTTAATTCCTTAAAAATGTACTTTTGTCATTTGCGATACAGGAATGATAAGAGTAGCTCCCTCAAAGGTCTGTTTTGGATAAAAAAAGAAAGACTGCATTAAGACATCTTGTATCACACTGCCTCAATAAACATAGTTATCAGTGTTCCCTACTATTCCTTTCAGCAGGCAAAAAGACTGGCAAGGATTAGGGGTTGCAGGGAAATTATTTGCAAATAACCTATACAATAAAAAACTGAAATCCAGAATATATAGGGAACTCTTAACAAAAATAAGAAAACAAATGGCCCAGTTCAAAAATGGGCAAAGATTTAAGTAGACACATCATCAAAGAAGGTATGAAAATGGCAAATAAAGATGCTCATTAATCACTGGGAAATGCAAATTTAAATGCAGTGAGATAGCACTACATACCAAGTAGAAAGGCAATAATAAAAAAGACATAATATCAAGTGTTGTGAAGGATGTGCAGGAACTTGAACTTGCATCAGTGCTGGAGGGAATGTAAAATGTGAACTAGAAAGCAATTTGGCAGTTTCTTAAAAGTCAAAATTATAGTTTCCTAGAATCCACCCAAAAGAAATGAAAATGTAAGTCCACAAATTCTTGCATGTAAATATTCATAGCTGTATTATTCAAAATAGCTAAATAAGAAGTGTTAAAAAATCTAAAAGTCCCTTAGTTCATGAATGGATAAACAAAATGTGATATATCCATTTTGCTGAATTCTACTGAGCAATAAAAAGGAATAAATTATTAATACATGCAGCAACATGGATGAATCTCAAAAACATTTTGCAAAGTGAAAGGAGCCAGGCACAAGAACTACATGTGTTAAGATTCCATTTATATGAAATTTCTAGAGAAAGCAAAACTATTGCCCAAAAAAGCAGATCAATAGTTGTGTAGGTATGGGTATCGTAGTTGAGACTGATGGCAGATGGGCACAGAGAAACTTTCTGTGGTGATAGAAGTGTCGTAAAACTGAACTGTGGTGGTAGATGCACAAATGTACACATTTATTAAAATTCATTGAACTGTATACAGAAAATGGATACATTTTATAATATGTAAATGATACCCAAATAAAACTGTTAAAATATATTTGAGCAGGGGATACAATGGTCACTGATTGACTTTTAGCTTCCTAGTATGCCTTTCACCGTTATTTTGGTAATAGCAGTGTAATCTTTTCCTCATTGATGAAAGCCAAGGGAAGGGCAGTTAGTACTCTCTGTTTGGAAGAAGGGAAGATCTTCAAACTTTCTTAAGAAATAAAGAAGACACTAAGTTGTTGGCAGTATTTCAAGCCTTCCGTGGGGGAATAAGGGAAGTCCTACTGGCTATGATTGGTCTACCTTGGGTCCTGTGCCTTTCCTTGAACCACCCACGGTTTCTAGGGAAATATGGTTTAAATGACTGGTCAAGAGCAAGTCACATGCCACTTTTGGCAACTTCACCAGAAACTGACCAACTTTGGGTATTCTTTCTTTGGAGAGAGGTTGAGTCCTTTGTGAATTTTATTGGCAATAGTTACAAAATGTTGGATAGGGACATTTTGGATCTATAATGTAAAGAAGGATGTATGAGGATATCGGGAAGCCAAAGGGCTGGACCAGGGTGGACGTTCCTTGTTTTCAGCTGCCTAACATCCATTCCAACTTTTGGTATTGCCAAACTTCTTTTTTCAAGGAATAGCCTCTGTCCATTTTGAAAAATGGGGTGAGGTGGGGGCATATGATTGTAGTTAAATTAATCAGATGCTTGTTCCATTAACATGAAACTTGAGTAGATTACAGACAAGACTAAAATTAATTTGAACAAATTCATTAAAGGGAGGGTGTGTCCTGGTGACTCCTGGAGCTCCCTTGGATCTGTTGTTCAACATTCCCATTGGTTCACTATTGAAAATCTTTCTAACAAATTTACCTAAACAAGACAGACTTAATGAACAAATAGCAGGCATTATTAAACTAGCAATTCTTTTGTTAACAACATAAACAAAATAGATAATTGATGAATTTGTACGTTGGGAACTCCACTTTGGTATTTATTTATTTATTTACTTATTTGGAGATGGAGTCTCACTCTGTTGCCCAGGCTGGAGTGCAGCGGCGCGGTCTCGGCTCACTGCAACCTCTGCCTCCTGGGTTCAAGCAATTCCCTGCCTCAGCCTCCCAAGTAGCTGGAATTACAGGCACCCGCCACCATGCCTGGCTAATTTTTTGTATTTTAATAGAGACGGGGTTTCACTATCTTGGCCAGGCTGGTCTTGAACTCCTGACCTTGTGATCCACCCGCCTCGGCCTCCCAAAGTGCTGGAATCACAGACGTGAGCCACCGCACCCGGCCCTGGTTTTTAGTTTTCTACCACATTTGTGTTTATCATTCATGAGCATATGAGAAAATGTATACCTGCATGAAGATGCATTTATCATAGGTAATGAGTGTGAATTTCAGGACAGAAAAGGGTGATAGTGACAGTATCAGCCTACGGTGTGAAGCCTTTATATAATCTATATATTGTGAGGCTAGAAACACGGCTTGGAAGTGTAGTTTTAAAGAATATGATTTCTAGAGATATGGAAGCAGAATAATAATAATAAAAATTCCTTCTTTGAAGAATGAAAGAAGTTAGATATGTGAGTTTTACTTTAAACGGACCTAAAAGAACTCTGTTGATTCAAGCACTATGTTGTTAATTGTTTTTCTTTGATGATAAAGAAAATTATGCAAACAGAATATGCCCACCCTTGGACTTCAAGCAAAAAACTTGCCTTCTAACAGATCAGTTTGTGACAGCCTCTCAAGTAAGACTAAAACTTGGTTCTGCTTAACAGTAATTGGCAGATTCCTGGGATGTGTTTCCCAGCCATTCATTGTTAAAAGAAACAGACTGTCCTGCTCCATCCTGTTTTATTAGCCAAGTAAGATGTCAGCCTTTGGGTTGTCAAATTCATGAAACATATTTGGGTAATTATGAGAGGACAGAGAGCTTGACTGGCATAGATGAGAAATGATGGCTCAGAAATTGAACTTAGCTTTCTTCAGACATAACAAAACTTAAAATTAATTAAAATTTTTGTTATTGGTTTTACCATCTATAAAAATTTGGAATATATTTTTAAAAAGGTGATCCTTTTATTTCCCTGTTTCCTTTTTGTTCAAGATGAAAAACAAGCATAAAATGAAAGTGCCCCTGACAATTTCTAAATCTAAGAACCAACTGGAATTGTGTGTATACATCTGCAATATGCAGTGCCTAGTTCTCTGTGGTGGGGGATTGGAGGTATTTGCTGATTTTCTTCTTACCAGATGTGAGGATCTTGAAGGTGGGCCTGAAGGTGGGCTTGAAGGTGGCAGAGCTCAGAGGCTCATGATAGACTGCTGCTTTTTATGTTAATAAAATATCATTAATGTATTTTTCATATTGTACTTACTAATTTTAAAGTCATTTCTATTCTGTCATCACTGCTAGGATTATGAACAGTAGATTTGCATTTGGAACTGAAAAGGCCAATGGAATCCTGGAGTTGCGATAGTAATTTCATTTTAAACCACAGTCATTAGTTACTCATGTATTGTTTGAAGATGTCTGTCATATGATTATTTAAAGACATTTAAAAACATATCTGAATAACGTAAATGGAGTTATATGTGTCAGTATCAATAACTTTTAACTACTTTGTTTTCTAGACTAGCATATACCCATTATACATTAAAAATGTGAAATGTTTAGGTTTGCTTATTAGAGTGGAGAGGTGAATACTAATTCTCAGATGTGTTTTGTGATAAGGTGGCACTCCTTCTTAAGCATTGTCATCAATCTTAAGCCAGGAAATTCACCTCTACGAAGTGTCAAATCACTGGCTCCAAATCAAATTCTAGCAAGTATTCCCCATGTAATCAGCTGTCATCCTCAGTGACAAGGAGGAGACAGTGCTCTGCTTTCACTTTATTCCTACTTGAGAGCCCCAGCTTGAGAGTCTGCATAAGGCTCAAGGACGGAATGCGGAGTCTGTCTTTTATAAATAAAGAGAATAAAATTGCTGCTTTTTTCCTCTCCTTCCTCACCACTACCTTGTCTGTCCCCCAGTGCATTCTTATTTCTCCCCAATGTCAATGAAGTTTGGCAGAAAGTTGTCTCTCATCTTAGTGTGCTATCTTACTTCGCTCAGCCTTATTTTCATCCCCTCTTCATTCATTGACTTATCAGGAGCTTCATCTCTTTAGAGAAAGGAGTGGGTACACAGGCAGTTCTCTCGGGAATTCTGATTCATTCACCATCTTGAACCACCTTTCTATTGGGTTGTTGGATGTGACCATAGATGCTGGTCACATGCTTCTTAGCTCCCCATGTAATGAAACAACACAGGGCCAAGCAGATTTCCCAGACAAGGCTTTTATTTTGGGGCTTGTGCTCAAGGGCAAGGGAGACAGTGGAGGTGAGGTATGAGGATCCTCAAGCTGGCTCCCCCAAAAAGCTAGTAGAGACTTTTTAATCAGACAAAGCATGGAGAATTGACACAGGGGTAAGGTATGCAGGCTGGGCTGGGAGAAGCATGTGGGAGGTAGGGTATGCAGGTCCATATGTCTGGTCCCGATGGTTATCTTGAGTAATGGGCCACCTGGTGGTCTGGCCAGCGGCAAAAAGGCTGCTTACAAATCATTCTTTCCCAAGGTTTGACATTCTGCACTTTGGTTTGATATTTAGGTTTCCTAAGGCCAGTTCCTGGAATTCTTTAAGTAAAAGGCATAGTTAAACATTATGAGAGCACAGAAGAATGGCTATTTTCTTTGTATGACTAAAGCCTTGGGGTTAGCATGTGTAACGTCAGCGAGGTGGTGATGTGGATTTTGTGATCAGCAGGAATGTATGAAAGAATGTTCCACCAGCAGGGGTGGTGGGGTGGGGAGCTGAAGCCAAGCCCTGACCTTACTCTGTCTCATGCCCTTTCTATACTTGGTATATTTGCTTTTTTTTTTTTTTAAAAGAGGCTACTCTCAGTTCCCTAGATCAACTATGTTCTCTCTTTTTTTTTTTTTTTTTTTTTTGAGTCAGAGTCTTGCTCTGTCGCCCAGGCTGGAGTGCAGTGGCACGATTTCAGCTCACTGCAACCTCCACCTCCTGGGTTCAAGCAATTCTCCTGCCTCAGCCTCCTGAGTAGCTGGGATTACAGGTCTGCATCACCACACCTAGCTAATTTTTTTTTATTTTATATTTTTGGTAGAGACGGGGTTTCACCATGTTGGCCAGGCTGGTCTCGAACTCCAGACCTCAAGTGATCTGCCGGCCTTGGCCTCTGAAACAGAGAAATACATAACCATAATTTATGGGTAGTGTATTATAAACCAAAAAGTATCTCAGAGAGATCTCAATCAATTTACTTATGTTTTTGAGACAGGTTCTTGCTCTGCCACCCAGTCTGGAGTGCAGCAGTACAATCTCAGTTTACTGCAACCTCTGCTTCCTGGGCTCAAGTGATTCTCCCACCTCAGCCTCCCGAGTAGCTGGGACTACAGGCGTGTGCCACCACATGTTCTCAGATAATTTTTAAATTTTTTGTGAAGAGGTCTCCCTATATTGCCTAGGCTTGTCTCAAACTCCTGGGCTCACGCAGTTCTCCTGCCTCAGCCTTCCAAAGGGCTGGAATTACAGGCATGAGCCACCATGCCTGGCCTTCATTCAGTTTAAAGGTTTATTTTGCCAGGGCTAAGGACTGGCTGTGACACAGCCTTTGGAGGTCCTGAGAACATGTGCCCAAGGTGGTCAGGCTATACCTTGTTTTTTATACATTTTCAGGAGACATAAGACATCAATCAATATATGTAAGATGCACATTGGGTTTTGTGGAAAGGCAAGACAACTTGAGTCAGGGGCTTCCAGGTCACAGGTGGATCCATAGATTTTTCTGATTGGCAATTGGTTGAAAAAATTTATCTAAAGACCTGGAGTCAATAGAAGGGAGTGTCTGGGTTAGGATAAGGGGTTGTGGAGACAAAGGTTCTTTTTTTTTTTTTGAGATGGAGTCTCACTCTGTCATCCAGGCTGGAGTGCAGTGGCATGATCTTGACCCATTGCAACCTCTGCCTCTTGAGTTCAAGTGATTCTCCTGCCTCAGCCTCCTGAGCAGCTGGGATTACAGGCACCTGCCACAATGCCCAGCTAATTTTTTTTTTTATTTTTGGTAGAGACGGGGTTTCACTGTGTTGGGCAGGCTGGTCTCGAACTCCTGACCTCAGGTGATCCACCCACCTTGGCCTCCCAAAGTATTGGGATTACAGGCATGAGCCACCACGCCTGGCCTAATTTCTCCATTTCTTTATGGAATATTATACATCTGATTTAACATAACGATGTGATCATTTTAATTATCTATTTCCTTTTTCTCTTTTGGCACCTGTCATTCTATCCTCATAACAACCTTGTTCCCATTCTTTTAAAATTCCCCACCTTCCCTTAGTATATGTTGACTTCATTTTTGGAATAAGGTTTATTTAAAGCTGCTTTAACTTGTTTAACTTTTGTGGGAGTCTGGCACTGAGTTTAACAATTAAGTACATTTGGAGGAAGCTTTTGGATGTCATTTTAGGAGTGTTGGGAAGAGCTTATTCTTCCGGTGCCTCCTTTCATTCCAACCCATTTCTCTCTGATTTGATTGTTAATATTTGCAATTTTATCCTCTGAATTTGCTTCCTCTGATATTAAAATACAGACACTCCTGCGAACAATCAGTTACTCACACTTGATTGTGAATGAGGCTCAGCGGGTGGGATTTGATAAGGGGGTAGGGATAAGAGCAAGAGAGTTCTGGAAGCTGGTACAGGTGTTGCTGTCAGGCTGTTTGTGGAAAGACTGCTAAATACATAGTCTGGTCTGCTAGTCACTACCTGTAAACTTGTTGGAGTCACTCAACACTCTTGAACCTCAAGTATCACATATGAAATATGGGATAATCATGCTTGCCTGGTTTACCTAACAGGATTATTTGAAGGCCCAAATGAGAATATATGTGCAGCAAAAAGTTTGTAAACTCTGATGTGCTATGCAAAATAAAGATACCAAAGGGCTTGACGAAAGGGAAAAAGAAATGTGGCCAAGGCAACGTTTACTTATGTTATAACTAAGGTGGATTCTGGTGCCGCTCTATGATCGTACTCAGAATTATGACAGTTCAGATGACCAGGAGTCATATATCACCTTCTATATATCGTTGCATTAAAGTAAGCCACTTCCAGCCTGGCCAACACAGTGAGATTGCATCTCTACAAAAAATAAGAAAAACCTAGCTGGGCATAGTGGTGCTTGCCTGTGGTCCAAGCTACTTGGGAGGCTGAGATGGGAGGATTGCTTGAGCCAGGGAGGTTGAGGCTACAGTGAGCCTTGATCCTGATTGCACCACTGCACTCCAGCCTGGGCAAAAGAGCGAGACCATGTCTCAAAAAAGGAAGCCACTTTTCTTTTCTCTTTACTTTTCTTCTCCAGGACAATCCATGCCAGCCTAGCTGCTGTCCCTGAGTGGCAGCATAGGGAACTGTAGGGGCAGGGCTTGTGCCCTTCCTAGGGAAGGTAGGAGAGGATGGCTATCTGTGTACAGCTGATCCTTTGTCTTCAAGGTTTACCTTTGTCTGAAATCTACTCTTTTCTTTGAACAGGGTCTCTGTTGCTCAGGCTGGAGTGCAGTGCCATGATTACAGTTCACTGCAGCCATGATCTCCCGGGCTCAAGTAATTCCCCCACCTCAGCCTCCTGAGTAGCTGGTACTACAAGTGTGCACCACCACGGCTGGCTATTTTATTTTTTTATTTTTAGTAGAGATGAGATAGCACTATGTTGGTCTCCAACTCTTGGGCTCAAGTGATCCTTCTGTCTTGGCCTCCCAGTGTTGGGATTATCAACCTAAGCCACTGTACCCAGCCTGAAACATACCCTTCAGTAGGAGAAAATTATGTAGCTCTGTGGCGTATAGCTATTCTCTAGGAATAGGCTTCTTCAAGATCAAACTAAGATGAGAATTGTTAAAGTAGTGTAGCAAAAGGAAAGATATTATATTTCAGAGAATGTCCTAATAGCTCAGATGAAGATGCCATCATTTAAATATGACCAGACTCCACATGTATTAGTTGGTTCTTTCTTTTGTTCAAGAAGGACATTAAGCACCAATAAATAAATAAATGCCTGGTATCACACGTCCAGGATAACCAAATGGAGCTGTACATGTGTAATAGGCAGAAAAATGGACCCCAAAGATGTATACACCTTAATTTTTGGAACCTGTGAAAATTCTTTGCAAATGTAATTAGAACAGGGAAATTATACTGGATTATCCATGTGGGCCCAATCTAATCACATGAGCGATTAAAAGCAGAGATTTTCTGTGGCCAGAGGCAGCAGAGAGATGCAGCAGAAAAAGAAGTTAGAGAGACTATAAGTATGAGAGAATTTGACATGTCATTGCTGGCTCTGAGATGGAAGAGGCCATTAGCAATGAAGAGATATAGACCTTTCAGAGTTTAGATGGTCCCTAGCTGATAGCCAACACAGAAATAGGGACTTACAATCCCAAGGAAATGAATTCTGCCAGCAAGCTGAATGGGCCTAGAAAGAGTCTTTCCACAGCCTCATGCATAAGAGCCCAGGGGACTGACACCTTGATTTTGGCTTTGTGATACTGTGTCCGGAATTGGTGGGTTCTTGGTCTCACTGACTTCAAGAATGAAGCTGCGGACCCTCGCGGTGAGTGTTACAGTTCTTAAAGGTGGCGTGTCTGGAGTTTGTTCCTTCTGATGTTCAGATAGAGGTGTTCGGAGTTTTTTCCTTCTGGTGGGTTCGTGGTCTCGCTAGCTCAGGAGTGAATCTGCAGACCTTCACAGTGAGTGTTACGCTCATAAAGGCAGGGTAAACCCAAAGAGTGAGCAGCAACAAGATTTACTGCTAAGAACAAAACAACAAACCTCCCACAGTGTGGAAAAGACCCCAACAGTTTACCACTGCTGCTGCGGGGCAGCCTGCTTTTATTCCCTTATTTGGCCCCACCCACATCCTGCTGATTGGTCCATTTTATGGAGAGCCCATTGGTCTGTTTTACAGAGAGCTGATTGGCCCGTTTTTACAGGGTGCTGATTGGTGCGTTTACAAACCCTGAGCTAGACACAAGAGTTCTCCACGTCCCCACTCAATTAGCTAGATACAGAGTGCCCATTGGTGTATTTACAAACCCTGAGCTAGACACAGAGTGCTGATTGGCACATTTATAAATCTTGAGCTAGATACAGAGTGCAGATTGGTGTATTTATAATCCCTTAGCTAGACATAAAGGTCTCCAAGTCCCCACTAGACTCAGGAGCCCAGCTGGCATCACCCAGTGGATCTCGCACTTGGGCCGCAGGTGCAGCTGCCTGCCAGTCCCGCGCCCTGCGCCCGCACTCCTCAGCCCTTGGGCTGTTGATGGGACTGGGCGCCGTGTAGTAGGGAGTGGCGCTCGTTGGGGAGGCTCGGGCTGCGCAGCAGCCCACAGGGGGAGGGGAGGCTCAGGCATGGCGGGCTGCAGGTCCTGAGCCCTGTGGGGAGGCAGCTAAGGCCCAGCAAGAAATCGAGCACAGCAGCTGCTGGCCCAGGTGCTAATCCCCCTCACTACCTGAGGCTTGCAGGCAGGCCGGCTGCTCCGAGTGCCGGCCCGCCGAGCCCACGCCCACCCGGAACTCGCGCTAGCCCGCAAGCGCGGCGCGCACCCGCGGTTCCCGCCCGCGCCTCTCCCTCCACACCTCTCCGCAAGCTGAGGGAGCCCCCTCCGGCCTTGGCCAGCCCAGAAAGGGGCTCCCACAGTGCAGCGGGGGGCTGAAGGGCTCCTCAAGCACGGCCAGAGTGGGTGCCAAGGCCGAGGAGGGGCCGAGAGCGAGGGAGGGCTGCAGCATGCTGTCACCCCTCAATATTAGGAGCAGAGAAGCCAGCTGAGCCAACCTGGCATTCTGATCTATAGAAACTGAGAGGTAAGACGTTTTTGTTGTTTCAAGCCACTAAGTTTGTGGTAAGCTGTTATGATAGGCAGTAGAAAATTAATATGGCTGGGCGTGGTGGCTCATGCCTGTAATCCCAGCACTTTGGGAGGCCGAGGTGGGCAGATCACCTGAGGTCGGGAGTTCGACACCAGCCTGACCAACCTGGAGAAACCCCGTCTGTACTAAAAATACAAAATTAGCTGGGTGTGGTGGCACATGCCTGTGATCCCAGCTGCTGGGAAGGCTGAGGCAGGAAAGTCACTTAAACCCAGGAGGCGGAGGTTTCGATGAGCCAAGATCATGCCTTTGCACTCCAGCATGGGCAACAAAAGCGAAACTCCATCTCAAATAAAAAAAAAAAGAAAAGAAAATTAATACACTATGTGAGAGGCGGCTGGACAGCAAATAGCTGTTTCAAAGAACCACCTTTATGATTTTCCACTTAGCCTGTATATTTGAATATTTTTTTCTGATAACATTATGTTAACATGTAGTAACATGACTCTTTAAATCAGCAGGGACCTCAGTTTCATATACTTTAGACCAGGGCATGACTGCCTTTATTTTTTATTCCCCTGAAGCTCCTCAAGTTGAATTTTGTGCACAGCTCTTTGTCTCTGTATATAACTTAAAAAAACCCAAGATATTACATACATTCAGTATATGTGCTGTTATTAAGTATATAGCTTGATGAAGTTTTCATATGTAAATACCTGAGAACCACCACCCAGATTGAGATATAGAATATTTTCATCACTTTAATGGATGCTCCTGCAAGCTTAATGCCTTTTTCTAGTCAATACTTGCTGCATTCAGAGTCATCCACTCTTCTGACTTACACCATCATTGATTAGTTGTGTCTGTTGTTGAAATTCATGTAAATGGAATCATGCAGTGTGCACTTTTATGTCTGGCTTCTTTCACTCAACACAGTGTTTTTGAAATTCACTCATGGTGTATAAACAGCTCATTCCTTTTAAAGCAGCATTCTATTGTATGCCTAAACCTGTATTTGTTTATTCAGTCTCTCACTGATGGTTATTTGGGTTGTTTCCAGTCTTGAGCCTTAATGAGTACAGCTGCCATGTGCTTTCTTGTACATGCCTTTTGGTGGACACATATACACATTTCTCATGGGTACATCCTTATGAGTGGAATCTCTGGGTCTGCTCATAGGGTAGATTAATCCATATTTTAAGTCAGATTATTCCAAACACATAATTCAAAATTGGTGAATTATGTTTAGCCATTTTCATGTGATATATTATTATTATTGTTAAAAAAAGTTTTTGGAACACTTCATCAATTTGCGTGTCATCCTTGCTCAGGGGCCATGCTAATCTCTGTATTGTTCCAATTTTAGTATGTATGTTGCCAAAGGGAGCACTTCATGTGATATATTATTGATAGAAATAATTTAAAAAAAAATTTTTTTGAGACAGAGTCTCACTCTGTTGCCCAGGTTGGAATACAGTGGTGTGATCTCGGCTCACCACAACCTCTGCCCTGCGGGTTCAAGCGATTGTCTTTTCTCAGCCCCCCGAGTAGCTGGGATTACACAGGTGTGCTAATTTTTTTGTATTTTTAGTAGAGATGGGGTTTCGTCATGTTGGCCAGGCTGGTCTCAACCTCCTGACTTCAAGTGATCCTCCTGCCTTGGCCTCCCAAAGTGCTGGGATTATGGGCGTGAGCCACCACACCCAGCTGAAATAATTTTATTTATACAAATAAGCTAAGAACCTATAAACCTATAGATATAATATAGGTATGTTGTCTGCATGTAAGTGGAGCTCTATTCTTTTGAAAAAGAGCACTCAGTCAGAAAAGCCATTTATGATTTAAAACAAGGCAGCTATAGGAAAGTTTGATTTCTCAGAACTTAAAAAGCCGTACTAAAGGTGATCCTGCGTTTCCCTGTGTTATATTTAGCTTTGCAGCATTTTCTGCTCTACTCAACATAGTAAAGACCATACTTCCCGTCTCATGACCTTTCTTTATCACTGGATGTCGTTCTCAGCATGAGGAGGCACAGTATGAGCATTCATGATTTCACCGAAGCAGTGACTTTCCCTTCCTTATCTCTGAGTACCCAGGAACCCAAACCTCTGTTTTCGAAGAGGCTTATAAGTGCCCTGGCCATTGAAAAAGAGGGGTTGCTTCTGCATTGAGCAGTTTGAATGGGCCTCTGAAAAGTCTTGCAGCACAATTCACTGGCAACACATGGGCGGCTGATGGCCACACTGTAGTTATAAGATTGCAGTCAGTGTGGTTCTCCATCATCCAGGTGATGCGAGGTGCTCCCTCCCTTGGCCTGGCTCCCAAGCACTGGCCATCCCCCAGTATTCTTTAGGCTCTCAGTATTAGTTCTGCAACTTTTCATGGGACCCACCAGGACCAGACCATTTTCTCCTGCCCCACGCCTCTCACCTTCTCTACTTTCTTTATAATTCTTCTGTTATCATAGATACTATGGGTGTTACTTCCCTTAAACCTTCCCTTTTGATTCTTTGACAACATTCAGGAGTCAAAAATAAACATTGCTTTTCCTTCTCAAGGCAGTGTGGGTGACTCTGCTGACTCGAGGAAGAGTGTGTGAAGGGGAAGAAAACATACATATTGTTATTTCAATTATGTCATGTATTCATTAGGATTCTTCAGAGACATTGAATCAATAGTATGTATATACATTATATATTATAAGAATTGGTGCATACAATTAATGGAGGCTGGCAAGTCCAGAATCTTCAGTGTGGGCCAGAAGACTTTAGACTCAGAAGAGCTGATGGTGCATTTCCATCCCAAGACAGTCTGCTAGAATTTCTTTCTTGAGAGGGTGGCCAATCATTTTGTTCTTCTTAGGCTTTCAGCTGATTGAATGAGGCCCTCTCACATTATAGAAGGCAATCTGCTTTACTCAGAGTTTACTGATTTAAATGTTAATCTCATCCAAAAATACCCTCCAAATTGACACATACAATTAACCATCACACGTCATTACACTCATGATCTCCAGGAACACACCATGGCTAAATTGGCATCTATCTAGTGCAAGATTTCTCATTTTATGGGAAAGACAATGCACTGTGGATTAAGATGATGTAGATTTAAATCCCAGTGATCTTGGAATTTGAATCCCAGTTGTGTCATTTGGAAAAACCTTTAATCAGTCATCACAGAGCTGCAGTTCTCAACTGGGGCAATTTGTCCTTCCCCCTATGTCCCCAGAAGACATTTGATAACATCTGAGAACATTTTTGCTTGTTACAACTGGGGTGAGGGTGGGAGGAGTTGTTGCTGGCATCTCTGGTGGGCACAACTCAGGGATACTAACCATCCTATGATGCACACAACAGCCACCCACAACAAACAATCACCAGGCCCCAAATATCAGTAGTGTTGAGGTTGTGAAACCTTGCACTAGAGGTAAACAGACAATGCTAGGATATAAAAAACTAGGCGTGAATGGAACATGGGAGGGTTGTCAGGCAAGAAAACCAATAAAATGGTGCTCAAATTTAAAAAGCAAATGTGTGAACACCTGATCTTATAGTTTTTGCCAATTTCTAAATAGAATAGTGGGAAGGTGATACTTTAAGTTGGAAAATGCACTATTGGAGGCTACGCTATGATTTGGGGAAAAGAGAGCAGACCTCAGGTTAGCAGGAAAATAAACGTGTTAGTATTTTACTGAATTTCCCCCTTGTGTCATTGGCTCACAGGATTTCACAGAGGTTTGAAGGTCTGGGATGGAATGGTGAAGGTGACATCACTGTGAGCAAGTATGGGTCAAATGACGGGGATGAACTGTGGCTAAGAAACCTAAGAGAATATTTTTGTGAGAAGATGTAAAAGGATAAATATAATATGACTTACCAAATGCCTTTAAGTAATAGATTACTATTTTGTTAGCTCATAATTTATTCTGGCAGTCTGTTTAACCATATGCACAGTCTCCTGAATATGATTTAAATGTTAAGTCCTAATTACAAAACTAATTCAAAACAATTTTAAGTAAGGCTGTTGAAAATTAATGTGAATGCAAATCATGAAGTCACTCTCATTAGGGAAATATGCATTAATTTTAATTTTAGGCCTCTCTGAACTAATATCAAATAGAATTACATATAAAATAAAAATGGCCAAACTTTTGAGAGATTATATTCTGCAACTAAAGTTATCCAGGAATATGTAACAGCTACGTAATCTCTTTATAAAAAATTTTGAAATAATTTAATGATATATAGATTATTAGGGACCTTCTAAACTTTTAGAACTGATTTTGTTGGCTTCATTAGCTCCTGCCTTGTTTTAACAGGCTTTCTTTGTATATATTGAATTATTGGAGTCAACTAAGTTGGTCAGTGTGCTGTGAGGGTCACTACACATGCCCTTTTGTTTAAATTAATCAGCCTCTGCAAAGAAGAAAGACAATTTAATTTTACCAACTGAATCCAGGAGAAAAATGAATACATCAAAGCAAGTGTGAAATTCTTTCCAGTTAGCATGCACAGAGAGTGTAGCTAATAATAACCTCGAGTTTTCTGTCAAGCAGGTCAATATATCTCTTTATCCATTATAGTCAATATTGTAGCATTCATTCATTCATTATTCATTCACTTACCATTTATTGAAACCTTAAATTTGTGCTCAGTCAGTGCACTGTGAATGGATATAAAGAGACAACTAAGAATCTGATCATTGTCTGGTGGGAGAGACTGACATTACAAAGTGCAATGGTACATGCATTCTGTGAGACAGAAATTCATGGAGGAGAACTGGAAGAGATTCACCTGGATAGGTAGCCTGGGGCATAAAGAGTAGGCCTAGGAAGCCCTAAGGACATGAGGATTTATTTTGGGAGACGATGGTTGCTTTGTTAGGGTGACAGCAGGGTGGTGATGAAAAGAGGTCTTAATCTAAATCTATTTTAAAGGTGGAGCTAACAAATTTTGTGGCATGAACTCAAAGAGAACATTTTAGATAGGCTTTAAAGATTTTGGAGCCAAGCACAATGACTCATGCCTGTAATCCCAGAACTTAGGGAGGCTGAGGTGGGTGGATGACTTGAACTCAGGAGTTCGAAACCAGCCTGGGCAACCTGACAAAACCCTGTCTCTACAAAAAATACTAAAATTAGCTGGGCATGGTGGCATGTGCCTGTAGTCCCAGCTACTTGGGAGTGTGAGGTGGGAGGATCACCTGAGCCCGGGGAGGTTGAGGCTGCAGTGAGACATGATCGCACCACTGCACTCCAGCCTGAGCAACAGAGTGAGACCCTGACTCCAAAAGAAAAAAAAAAAAAAAGATATTGGCAAGAGTGACTAGGTTGGTGTTGTTATTTACTGAGACTGAGAAGAATTGGCATGATCTAAGTGTGACATGATAATTAGATATCCAAGTGGAGATTGAAAGAGATAGTTGGGGTAAATAAGCTTGGAATTCAGAGGACAGTCTGAATTGGGAATATACATTTGAGTATCTCAAGCATTGAGATAATATTTAAAGCCATAAAACTGGGATAATCCCCTCATTCAGCAAAGTGATGTGTAGAGACTGGGAAGATGAGCCAGCAAGGAGGACTGGGACCATTAGGGCAGGAGGAGAATCTCAAGAGGGTGTGCTATTCAGGACACCAGACACTTGAGACAGTGTCCAAGGAGGAAGTGATGGACTGTGTCAAAGGCTTGTGACAGATTTAGCAATATGCAGACTAAGTCTGGCAATGTCAATGTCACTGCACCCTTGATAAAAGCATCTTTGGTTGGAGGGTTGGGATAAAAGCCTGATTAAAGTAGGCTCAAGAGAGAATGGAAGGTGAGGAAATGGTGAAAGCATATACAATTAACTTTTTGAAGACATTTGCCTGAAAAAGGAGAGAGGCATGAGGCAGTAGCTGGAAGACTGGAAGTAGCTGGAGAAGAATTTGGGGTTGAGATTTTTCTTTACTTTGTAAAGAATGGAGACATCTCTGGCTGTTTGCATGCTAACGGAAACAATACAATGGAGAAAGAAAAAGTAATGGTGCAGAACACAAGGGGGCATTGTCTAGAGAGAGGTCCTTGAGAAGATGGGATCCATTGCACAGATGGAGAAGCTGGCCTTGACCAGAAGCACAAATAGTTCACCTACTGGAACATGAGCAAAAGCAGAGGTGGTGGTGTGTGTGCAAACTGGCTAGCATATTAGGTGATGGGAACATGTTTTAGCATACGTAAGCACAGGCAAATGCAGCAGAATCCTTTTCTCCCCCCTTGGTGAGTTGTATATTTTTTCCTGAAAGCATTGAGTGTTCTCAATCCTGGTTACACTTTAAAACCCCGTGGAAAGCTCTAAAAAATACTGATTCCTGAGAATGATGGTTTCCAGTTTCATCCATGTCCCTACAAAGGACATGAACTCATCATTTTTTATGGCTGCATAGTATTCCATGGTGTATACGTGCCCTCAGCAAACTATCGCAAGGACAAAAAACTAAACACCGCATGTTTTCACTCATAGATGGGAATTGAACAATGAGAACACAGGGACACAGGAAGGGGAACATCACACTCTGGGGACTGTTGTGGGGTAGGGGGAAGGGGGAGGGATAGCATTTGGAGATATACCTAATGCTAAATGACGAGTTAATGGGTGCAGCACACCAACATGGCACATGTATACATATGTAACAAACCTGCACATTGTGCACATGTACCCTAAACTTAAAGTATAATAATAATAAAATAAAATAAAAAAGAAAAAAAATACTGATTCCTGGGGCCTATTCCCATAGTTAATTGGTCTGGATACTAATACTAAAAAAAAAAAAAATCTCTCCAGTGGTTCATTTAGAACCACTAAGTTAGATGGTTTATGTAATATTTTATGTTTAGTGAATGACTAGAAAATCAGATAATTGTTTGTTATGACGGTATCAGTACTGTAAGAAACAGGACTAATATTTCAGGAAAATGAGCTTATGTGGCAGCAGATTGAGTTCTCCAGAAATCAGTCACCAAGACTGAGATTAGCATGTAGGAAGTTTCCTGTGGCAAGAAGGGAGAGGCTGCAGGATTGAGCTGAGGGAGAAGTCAAGTGGCAAAGCAGGGCCTTTGATAGCCTCTGCAGACTCCATGGAGAAACTTGGAACTAAAGATGCTGTGTCAGTGTGGCTCTGCATGGGGTTGAAATGACCCAGCCTCCAAGTATCAGTCATTGGATGTGGACCTTCTTGAGAAGGGCATTGACCTAGACAAGGAGGCTCTCCGCAGTTGTGCCTGACCCTGAAGGACCTGACAGCTGAAAAAGCTGGGACAAAAAGGCCTTCCTTGGCTCCAGCCTGACAGTGTCTACTACATTGGTTTATGTTGCAGGTCCACATAGCAGATTCTAGTCTATAAGACAGATTAGCTGAAGAATGAGTCTCCTCCATGAGTCCTGGAAGGCTCACCAAGAGTTAGTTTTTTTTTTTTTTGAGAAACACATGTTTACCAGTTTGAGTCAGTACTACTATTTTTTGAAAATGTTTGCTACACAAATACACAAACAGTCCACATGTCTGATCAACGTTCTTCTAGAACTACAGCCAAAGGAAGATTAGTCTGTAAACATGTGATTACTGGTATGCTTGGCTCGACTTCCTGCAGTGTATTCTCTGATAATACAGAAGTGGTGATACCGTATGAAAGTTTTAGATAATTGTCCTGTCAGTCAGTTTACATTTTAAACATATAATAATGGAAAATTATAAAGACAATTGGGAATGAAACCACCTTTGCAAAAATTATAACTCAGGAAATTACAACAGGAAACTGTCAAACAGAGAAATTTGACATGGCTGACTCCATCTTTTCTGTAGCTCACAGGTTGGCTATCTTTGCGCATTCCTGGGCGTGGGCAAAGCTAACTTTGGGAGAATTAAGTTTATAGTTTAAATAATAGCCCTTCCCCCAAATTAAACTGTTCTTGTAAAACTGTTGAAAGGCTACCAAGTTAGGATGAGAGGAGCTTGAATTCTAAATAATTACCAGCCATTATTCTGGAGGTCATAAGATTTGCAACTTCCCCAATTACTCTTGAAGATAACATCACTATTGTAGAACCTAAAATTGGCCTTTGAGATGTCTTTTCAGGTTTCTGCATTTCTGACAATGGGATGTCCCCACCGGACCTGACAACCAGTCCTGCGGCCCCCACCCAGGAACTGAGTCAGCATAAAAGGACAGCTTCAACTCCCTGTCAGTTCATCTCCAAGCCAGCCAATCTGTGCTCCTGACTCACTGGCCCGCTACCCACCAAATTATCCTTAAAAACTCCAGTTCCCGAATTCTCTGGGAGACTGATTTGAGTAATAATAAAACTCCAGTCTGTCACACAGCCAGCTCTTCATGAATTAAACTCTTTCTCTATTGCAATTCCCCTGTCTTGATAAATTGGCCCTGTCTAGGCAGTAGGCAACGAGAACCCATTGGGCGGTTTCAGGAACATAGAGCAGTGGACAAAAATAGGATGCTTAAAGCCAATGTAAATATTCATGGTAATAAGGAAGTTTAGAGCAATCTGACCCTGGCATTGGCACTGGCAGCAAAGCAGGTGGGAGCACCACAACAAACACAGCTAGAAAATGCACAGAAAAGCCAAATTAAAAGAGATCAGATTAAGAGAGAGATATATAGGAGATGTTTGTTTAAAATATGGAGCTTGCGATTGAGGAGATGTAAATGAATCTACAACATGATGCCTCTTGTAGCCATTACCTTCGCAATTATATTTAAAAAAAAAACAGACACATTTGAAAGGAGAAAAATCACAAGAAATCTTGCAGCTAAGTAGAAGAACATTGTAGATAGAGACAATGCTATGAAAAGCACAGTTCCTAAGCAAAGGAAAAATTGCTCGATGGTCTTTTCAAGGTTAAATAAACTAGAGGTCCTCCTTCTTGCTATGAAGCTTTGAAAAGCTTACTTTGAATGCAGACTGTATCTTAGGAAAAAGGAGGAAGAAAAGAAAAATGCCCTCATGGGAAGGTATATTTTGAATTGACTGAATATTTCCGTGAAAGAGAGTGTTTTAAGCAAGAAAATGTGAATTAGGTTTAATCAGCAAATTTAAATGCACGTTGCTCTTCCTCCATCAGTGAAATTGGGTCTCATAAAGTGGTTTAATTTAATTATAGAAAATAAAGAACATGGCCTTATTGAACTCTTCTGTGAATACCATATTAATTTTTTCATGTTACAAATATTTATTTTATTGAAAAAGAATGATTCTTTTTTTTTTTTTTTTTGAGACAGAGTCTCGCTCTGTCGCCCAGGCTGGAGTGCAGTGGCGCAATCTCGGCTCACTGCAAGCTCCACCTCCCGGGTTCACGCCATTCTCCTGCCTCAGCCTCTCCGAGTAGCTGGGACTACAGGCGCCCGCTACCACGCCCAGCTGATTTTTTGTATTTTTTAGTAGAGACAGGGTTTCACCGTGGTCTCGATCTCCTGACCTCGTGATCCACCCGCCTCGGCCTCCCAAAGTGCTGGGATTACAAGTTTGAGCCACTGTGCCCGGCCCTTTTTTTTTTTTTTTTTTGAGATGTTGCCCAGGCCTGAGTGCAATGGTGCGAATCTTGGTTCACTGCAACCTCCGCCTCCTGTGTTCAAGCAATTCTCCTGCCTCAGCCTCCCGAGTAGCTGGGATTACAGGCATGCACCACCACGCCCGGCTAATTTTGTATTTTTAGTAGAGACGGGGTTTCTCCATGTTGGTCAGGCTGGTCTTGAACTCCCGACCTCAGGTGATCTGCCCGCCTCGGCCTTCCAAAGTTCTGGGATTACGGGAGTGAGCCACTGTGCCTGTCCAAAAAAGAATGATTCTTAAATGAGTTTAGCATATATTTTTTATGTGATGAAAATTATATTTACAATAAAATAAAGAACATCATCAGCCATCTTTATACACTGGAAAAATGATTTAATCTTTCCTTTGCAAGTGAAACACATTGTATCATTGATCATAAGAAACTAGAGATTTTACTCCTCTATAAACTGGTACAGGTTAAATATATCCACCAGCAAATACCTGAAACTATTTTTCACTCACCAACACTTTTGGCAACATTCTGACAATTATTATTCTGACACAGTTGTTAAAGTTAAAAAACCCAAAACCATTGCCATTATAACCCCATACTTAGGTGAATCTCAGTTCTCAAAATATGACACTCATACCCAGAAGGGAAATTGATTAGGTGTAAAACCTGATGTATGTTTCAGCAGCAGCAGCAGCAGCAATCATTCATTTTGCTGAATTTTCTCAAATTATTAGTGGTTAGTTTCATTGGTGGTATCATTAGTGCAATAGCTTCTCACCTGTTGATTAGCGAAGGCCATAGGAAATTTTCTTTTATCTGATGGCAAGATATTTTAAACCTTTATGTCTTAAGAGAAATTTAGTTATGTCAGGTAGAGGATGGCAAAATTTATACATATTTTAAAGATAAAAAGAACTTTAATTTCCAACTTGTCCAGTTTTTAAGTTAAACTTCTGGACTTAGGAATATGCTCTCCAGTCTCAACTGTTAGTTGTATTTTGACAGGGAAGTTTGAGAAACAGCGATGTGGTTGCATGGGAGACAAAATTTCACCTTTATCTCCTAGGAGTTTTTGTCTGGGCCTAAGAATTAAATTGACGTAAGGCATAAGCAGGAGAAAAACATACATATTTATGTGTTTTACATGACATGGGGGCCCTCATAAGGAAATGAATACCCAAAGAAGTGGCAAAACCTAAATGCTTATATAGTAGGTTGAACAAAGACTAAACTGTGTGGGAAGGCTAAAGGAAGAAAAGAAATCTTAAACGAGGTCTGGCTGTACAGAATTCTCTTGGCCTCAACTCATCCTTGATAAGAATGTTACTTTCCTTCTGGTATAGGGAGGCCATCTTTCACACAGGAATTTCATCTTCTGCTCTTAAGAGAAAGAAGAAGGTCAGAGTTCTTCTTGCATCTGCTTCTTTTCCAGTGCCTCGAGCTCAAAAGAATCCTTATGCCAAGGTGGTATATTTTGGGGTGGCATATTCTGCCACCTCTCATTCTCAAATGGGATCTAGGAGAAATTTTTAAGCAGGGCAGCAGAGTTGTTTTGGGGACTATTACTTTGATGGTCATGAGGTTGTCCTGTGAAATATGGTGGCCACTAGCCATACATGGCTATTTAAATTAAAATTCATTAAAATGACCTGAAATTAAAAATTGAGTTACTTGGTTACTATAGCCATATTTCGTGTAACATGGCTTCATATTACACAAATAGCTTCATAGCTAGATGTGGTGACTGCATTGGATAGCATTTCCATCATCACAGGAAGTTCTAATGGACAACACTAATATAGAGGGTCAATTGGAGGGAGAAGAAACTAGTAACTAGTAGAAGGAAAAACAATGAAGAATTTATTAATGTAGGCCAGGCCTGGTGGCTCATGCCCATAATCCCAGCACTTTGGGAGGCCGAAACGGGCAGATCACTTGAGGTCAAGAATTTGAGACCAGCCTGGCCAATATGACGAAATCCGTCTCTACTAAAAATATAAAAATTAGCCAGATTGGTGGCTCGCATATGCCTGTATTGCCAGCTACTCGGGAGGCTGATGTGGGAGAATCGCTTGAACCTGGGAGGCAGAGGTTGCGGTGAGTTGGGATCTGGCCACTGAACTGCAGCCTGGGTGACAGAGCAAGACTCCATCTCAAAAAAAAAAAAAAATAAATAAATAAATAAAGTGAGAATTTATTAATGGCATAGAGTATTCTTGAGACAAACATTTACATGCCATTATGCTTTTTTTTTGTTTTTGTTTTGAGACAGAGTCTCGCTCTGTCGCCAGGCTGGAGTGCAGTGGTGATCTTGGCTCACTGCAACCTCCAATTCCCGGGTTCAAGCGATTCTCCTGCCTCAGCCTCCTGAGTAGCTGGGATTACAGGCATGTGCCACCACGCCCAGCTAATTTTTGTATTTTTAATAGAGACAGGGTTTCACCGTGTTGGCCAGGATGGTCTTGATCTCCTGACCTCGTGATCTGCCTGCTTCGGCCTCCCAAAGTGCTGGGATTACAGGGGTGAGCCACCGTGCCCGGCCTGGTTTTTTTTTTTTTTTTTTTTTTTTTTTTTTTTTTATTGAGACGGAGTCTCGCTCTGTCACCCAAGCTGGAGTGCAGTGGTGTGATCTTCGCTCACTGCAGCCTCTGCCTCCCGGGTTCAAGTGATTCTCTTGCCTCAGCCTCCTGAGTAGCTGGGATTACAGGCATGTGCCACCATGCCCAGCTTATTTTTTTGGTACAGATGGAGTTTCTCCATGTTGGCCAGGCTGGTCTAAACTCCTGGCCTCAAGTGATCCAGCCTCCTTGACCTCCCAAAATGCTGGGATTACAGGCGTGAACCACTGCACCTGGTCATTGTTAGGCTTTTTTTACTCAATTCCTTTTGCATGTTGTTTTTTCCTTTTTAACAATCATAGCCTGTAAGGAAGAAATAAAATGAGAAAGCAATTTACTAAAAAATATTGTAGTTTAGACTTTAAAACATATTTTGTTATAATTACAGAATGTCAGTGGTAGAAATGACCTTCTGTGTCTTCGTGTTTAACCACCCATTTGACTGAATCCACTTTAATTAGTCATTCAGTTTATGGTTGAACACCCTAGGAGCTGAGAGCCCATGGTTTCCTGAGATACAACATTTTACATTGGTAGACTGCCTAGGTCGAGTCTGTTCTACGGTGACGGATCCAGTCTTCTTGAAAGCTCGGAGCAAGAAGTCATGAGTACTGGCTGCCGTTCGGGGAAGAAATGGAGCCAGAGTCCAAAGGACCCCTGCTTTTTGGTCCAAGGCTCCAACCCTAAGAACATAGGCAGTCTCTTTCCTCTCTGTTTTCAACCTCACCTTTAAACAGAAAAAAAAATAGCATCAGCAAGGAGTCACAGGCTAAAACTGATACGGGTTAATACGCTTTGAAATTATTTAAAGTGCCATACACGTAGAAGTTTTTATTATTACACAGCTGTGGGGAATTGTAGTGACACAACGAAGTCCAGGAAAGCTGATATTATGGTAGTGGAAACCCTTAGGGAGCTTAAGGTTATTGTTTCAGCAGGGCTGGCTTATAAAAGAAACTTGTTAAAGAATAAGACATAAAGTTATATGGGGTTATCAGAACATGTGCACATAAAGATGAATATATTCCTGGCCTAGGGGATCAGAGAAAGGCACCTTCTTAAATATGCTTCTTATTACTGGCTCAGGTGAGAACTTGAAAAATCCAGGTATATAATGCATTATAAAAAGTCTTGAGACAAGTAGACTTGGAGAATGAAACACTGCTATAAAAAAAAATCCTAACGTTTCTATTCACCTTTCCATAAAGGGGAAAAGAACAAAAAGTTCATTTTCCAAAGGTAAAGGCAATGACTAAGCTGACAGAATTTGTATTTTAATGAATAAAAATTTACCGAGGTGCTTGATTATATTATCCCATAAGAAAATTTAGAAACAAATGTCTACAAATCCTGAACTTTGCTCTCTTTTGGTTGAGATGAAGGGAAGAAAAACTGTCCTGGTTTTCAAATTGGCACTAACACTGTGACAAAAAAAGGTATATGAAATTAAAGTATATTGTTAGAATTTGCCTATGCAGTTTGCTTTGGTTTTTGAAACTGTCCTCATTTGTGAAACAATAATAATATATGTATAATCTCCTGGGTGCAGTGAAGAGATTAAAACAAAGTAGAATCGCAGGTGATTCCCTTCAAATGTTTAAAATCTTTCTCTTATGAAAAAGGGACTGGTCTTCCAAAGCCCTCGCTCTTTATCTAACAAGCTGCTCTATGTCTGCTCTTAGACACTCACTTTTCTTGACCTCTGATTTCTCATCCATAACATTCAGGATTTGGCTAGGTAAGCTCTGAAGTGCCACTGTGGCTTCATTTCAATTTCACAGCAGTAACTGTTTAATCCTTTACGAAGGCCATTTATTTATGTTTAGTTTTCAGATCATAGTTAATTTTTACAAAATTCTGTTAGATATTATTCTTACACCATTTTACAGGTCTGACTTTGAGAGCGGGCAAGTCACATATTCTATTTCACAGCTTGTGCAGGAGACAAAGCCAGGACTCGGTTCACACCCATGACACCACTGACCATGTGCCTTCTCAGCACCAAATCAGCTCTGTGGCAAGACCTATGATTAATGAAAACAAATTTCTCAACCTGCTAGTGGTCACAGAGCATAGCTGGAGAAAGTAGCCCTCAAATACTATTTTTCATGTCTTTTATTTCTTAAAGGGCCACAGTAAGGCAAAATAAAGGAAATTTTCTGTTTCAAATGGTAGTAATGATGTGAGTAGCTCAGCCGAGCTTGTCTAAAAATCCTTTGATAATTCAACTTTGTGTGCCATCAGTTTGCTTTTATTAAACTCTTTTTTTAAATTTTGAGATAATTGTAGATGTACAGGCAGTTGTAAGAAATAATACACAGAAATTCCATGTGTGCTTCATCCAGTTTCCTCTATCGTAATTCCTACATCACTGTGATACAAAAGCACAAACAAGAAACTGATGTGGAGACAACCCATTCACATTCAGATTTCACTAGCTTTCCATGCACTCACTTGTGGATGTGTGTGTATTTTGTCTACGTATTTTGCCCTATGCAATTTATGACCTGGGTACATTCATGTGACGACCACCACAGTCAAGATACAGAAGAATTCCATTGCAAGGAACCCTCATGCTATCCTTGCATAGCCACCTGACTTCAATTCTTGGCAGCCACTAATTTGCTTTCCATTATTTTGTCATGCCAAGAATGTAATATAAATGGGATTATATAGTATGTAACCTTTTAAGATGGACTTTTAGATGGGCTTTTTCTTCACTCAGCATAATTTTCTTGCGATCTATCTAAGTTGATTAGTGTATCAATTCCTTTCCATTACTGAGTAGTAGTCTATGGCTTGATGAACCACAATTTGTTTAACTGCTCATCCATGGAAAGACATTTGGGTGGTTTCCAGTTTTTGTCTATTATGAACAAAGCTGCTATGAATATTCATGTACAGGGTTTGTGTGAACATAAATGTTCATTTCTCTGGGATAAATGTCCAAGAGTGCAATTTGTGGTTCATATGGTAAGTGCATCTTTAGTTTTGTAAGAGACTGCCATACTCTTTTCCAGGATGACTGTATCATTTTACAGTCCCATCAGCAATGCATGAGTGGTCCAGTTTCTTAGTATTTTTGCCGGAATCTAGGGCCCTGTCTAGGGAAGACCCTCTAGTCTACAAGCTGGGTAAGGAAGGGAGCCACTGACTGCTCAGCTGCACTCATCTGGAATTTAGCCTCTGCCACATGGATCTGGAGAAAGGATGAGAAATGATGGTGCACTGCCCCTCCTGGGGAGATAAAGGGAGAAGGATTCCCGTGTTGTTGGCTGTACCCATCCAAAGTGAAATTTCTGTTGCACTGAGGTAGGAGGGGGAGGGTGAGAGTGGGCTGTAGTTCAAATGTCACAGACTCAAAGAGGTTGTTTTTTTTTTTTTTTTTTTTTTTGGTAATTTTACTACTTATGGTTTTTCTTTGTGAAGCAGGTCTGCAGAGGCCTTCAAGCCCTTCATTTCTGAAATTGGAACCTAGTACTGTTGAGTTTGAGGATTTTAAATATATTTGATATTACAAGTCCTTTGTCAGAGATGTGAGATGTGATTTACAAATATTTTTTCCTAGTCTGCTGCTTGTCTTTTCATATTCTTTACAGAGACTTTCACCAAGCAAAAAATTTTAATTTTGAACCAGCTCGGTTTATTTATTTATTTAATAGATTGTGTTGTTAGTGTCAAACCTAATAACTCTTCATTTAGCTTGTGGTCCTGAATATTTTCTCCTGTATTTTTCTTAAAATTTTTATAGTTTTATTTCTACATTTAAATGTGTGATCATTTTGAGTTGATTTTTGTGTAAGTTATGAAGATTAGGTTGAAGATTTTTTTTTTTTTGCCTATAAATGTCTAATTGCTTCAGCACTATTTGTTGAAAGGGCTATCCTTTCACCATTGATGGCTTTTGCATCTTAAAAAAAAAAAACAGTCAGACATATTTGTGTGGGCCTATTTCTAGGTTTTCTGTTCTGTGGATCTATGCACTTATCAGTCCACTAACACCACATTATTTTGATTACTGTAGCTATACAGGAAGCCATAATATTGGATGGAGTGATTCCTATCACTTTATTCTTTTGCAAAATTGTTTCGGCTTCCTGTGCCCATAAGCCTGTCTGTATCTATGAAACACCTTGTTGGGATTTTGTTAGGAATTACATTAAAGCTATAGATCAATTTGGGGAGAATGGACATCTTTATTATGTCAATCCACTTTTGAATTAATAGAACATTCCATTCATTTTTGCTGTTTTTACAAATGTAAGTAAAGAATACAAATAAAGAAGCTTTCCATCTAATTCATAGTAAAAACACATTGGTATCAATTTACTTACTTAAAAAAGTAAGAGTATTTTTTTTCTTTCGAACTCTTTGGGTTGATTTAATTTTCTACATTTAGGTTTACAGGCAGAACTTTTGTTTCTATATAGACACAGCCATGGATAATCATAGCAACTATGACTCTACCTCCTTCAAATAAATGCTTGAATTCAATTTCCCAGCCAATGCCTGGTAGTAATGGCTAAGTTAGCTAAATAGGAGAAGTTGACCATACAATAACTAAACATTCTTCTGAGTAAAGAAAACTCTGAAATGCAGATTACTTAGCCAAATGACTCATGGATTGTGGCCCTCCAGAGAAAACTGAGAGCACATTCAACCTTCCAAAGCTCTTCGGGATGGGAAAATGTGTTGCTAAAAAAGGATTTTTAGTATATCCTCCCTTTTAAACAGGGTTCAAATTGGAAAGCGCTTATCTCAGTGTACCTTTTCCATTTTGTTTTGCTAGTTATTATTACTTCCAGCTCTATTAGGTGAGTGATTCCACACAGAGAAGGGAAAATTGAACTTTTCTGGCTGGGTACTATTACTCTGCCCAGCTGAAAGCTGCTCTGCTGGACAGCATCTTTTCTGTAGCTACATTTGTAGGCCACAGGAACTGTGGATAGTTATGTATGCAGTTGTTACAGTCATCTATTTATTTGCTTTAAGAATAAAAACAAATCTTCCAATTGACCTTAATCTTTTTGCAGCTGCCGTTTTAAAGAATTGTAGCATCTTTTTATATTAAGAAATTTTTTATAAGCCAGTAAAAATAGAAATCTGATTCACAAAGTTTTTTCTTTCTAGAACAATTTACTGGCATTTATTTCTCTTAGAGACTGGGATAGAAGAAGAAATGCAGATGATTAAAACTCAGGCAGTAGATCCCTTGCTTTAAGCCAGAGACAAGAAACTTTCTAACTATATATTTGTACTGCTTCCAGTTTTAGAAGGCTGGTTGTCTTTACTGAAGGCAAGTCAATGTGGAAAGCTCTATTGTTGTGTGTTCAAATACTATATTATAACCCTGTATTTGTTTTTCTTCTGTAAATTCATACAACACTTTGCAGTTATTTCTTAGTTCATATACTTTTGGTGCCATGTGACAGAAAACTCAACTCAGTGTATTGACCCAAGTAACAGAAAAATCAAGGTGTAGACATAGCTGGATACTTCATTCCATCTCTTGTCTCTGCTTTTAATTGTGTTGGCTAACTTTTTAAGTAGGCTTCCCCCTGGTGGCCCACTGAATTTTTCTCTCTTGTTGACTCTTGTAAGTTGGACTTCTGAGTCCTGCAATTAGTGTTAATTGGGTCATGTATTTATCCACAAACCATTTACTGTGGAGAGGGCTAGTCTATTCCCCAGTTAACCAGGTTAGGGTCAGAGGTTATTTTCCTGTCTGTTCCCCAGTTAACAAGTCTAGGGTCAGAGGCAGTTTTCCAATCTGAACCTTGCCATTTGAGCCAAGAGCTTTGGAAGACTACATAGATAGGCACAGTTTGGAAAATATGTAGGAGTAGAGAGAATGCAGTTGTAGACAGCATTTTCGCATTTCTGGTTATAATCAGGGCACTTTTCTTTGTTCAGAAATTTCTCTTCATTATAAATTACTCAATCTGATATTCTGTTATAGCAGCATGAAACTAACTAAGAGCTACGGAGGCATTCTGTATCTGAGGACGGTTTCAGCTCCATCCAAGGACTTAGCCTCAAGATGTGGAAAAAGTTAGTGATTTAGAGCTGTGTGTGTCTGGAGAGGAACTGAGGGTTACTAAGCAGGCAAAAATCAACAGCCGTTCACTATGACAGGTTTTTTTTTTTTTTTTTTTTTTTTTTTTGAGACAGAGTCTTGCTTTCGCCCAGGCTGGAGTGCAGTGGCACGATCTCAGCTCACTGCAAGCTCTGCCTCCCAGGTTCATGCCATTCTCTTGCTTCAGCCTCCTGAATAGCTGGGACTACAGGTGCCCGCCACCACACCTGGCTAATTTTTTGTATTTTTAGTAGATACGGGGTTTCACCCTGTTAGCCAGGATTGTCTCAATCTCCTGACCTCGTGATCCGCCCACCTCGGCCTCCCAAAGTGCTGGGATTACAGGTGTGAGCCACCGTGCCTGGCTACAACAGGTTCTAAAGAGTTGTTCATTAAAGAAACAACTGGAAAATAAACAAAACAAGTTTACGTTTGTTACTATGGTTTGAATGTGTCTGCAAGTTGATGAGTAAGAAACTGGATCACAAATTCAATGGTGTTAGGAGGTGGGACGTGTAATGGATGGTGTTAGGATCATGGGGTCTCTGCACTCATGAGTAGATTAATGCCATTCTCACGAGTGGATTCCTTATAAAAGGATGAGTTCAGCCCCTTCTTGCTCTCTCTTGCCTTCTCTTTGCCCTTCAGCTGGGGTGACACAGTAAGAAGTCCCTCATCAGATGCTGGCGCCCTGATCTTAGACTTCCCTAGCTCCAGAACTGTGAGAAATAAATTTCTCTTCCTATAAATTACTCAGTCTGTGATATTCTGTTATAGCAGCATGAAACTAAGACCCTCGTAAATCAACAAAAATGGGGAAAATGGTAAATAATGCCTTATAAACAAAACCTTTTTATGAAAGTGTTTAATAAAATAGTAAATGTTCATCAGTGGCTTCTTGTTTTTGTGTCTTGATCTGCTTACATAATAAATTGAGGCGGCTGATTAAATAGTTTCTTAGGTGTCTCAGGTTTAACATTCTGTCATTCCACCGTTAGCAGCCCTCACTCCTGTTGAGTATAATGTGTCTCTCTAAGCCTCAAAGGCTGCAGTGTGATGAAGGTGAAGGTGCTGCATCCGGGAATTCCAGTAGCTTTAAGTAATTGCCATTTGAGCCAAGAGCTTTGGAAGACTATATAGATATGCACAATTTGGAAAATATATAAGAGTAGGGAGACAGCATTTTGCATTTCTGGTTACAATCAGGGCACAAAGTGATAAGACGGAAGTTACCATATTCTCATTTATAAAATCGCTGGTTGTTAATTTTCCAGACTTTTCTTTGTTTAGAGAAATGTTTAGTTATTGTGTGGCCAACCACCATTCTCTTGGATTGGCTGGTAAATTTTGAGGTGATAGAAGCCAATTTTAACTTTAGGCTTGTGATTTGTGAACATTTTCTTTTTCTTTTTTTTTTTTTTTTTAAAGCCAAACTGCTCATTCATCTATTTAACACATATGGTGAAATGTGTACTATGAGGAATGCACTGTTTAAGAAAATAAAGTGATAAAAAATTTTTTTTGCCCTAATGGGGATTACATTATCCTAAGGAAGATAAGCAAATATATAAGTCTGAGAGTATTAAGTGCTGTGATTAAAAATGAAGTGGGGCAATTGATTGTGTCTGGAGTGCTGTTTTGTGGCTACCAGAGAAGACCTCTTCCTCTAAGAAGGTGACATTAGAGCAGAGATGGAGATTAAGTGAGGAAGCCAGCCATGTCTCCTCTTAGAGGAGGGCTTTCCAGGTATAGAAATCAGCAGGGGCAGAGGATTTGAAGTAGGCACATGCTTGAAATGTTTGAAAAATTACAGGGAGGCCAAAGTGGCTGGAGCAGAGTGAGTGGGGTGGGGAGGTGGGGAAGACTGGCTGGAAATGGACCAGAGAAGCAGCCAGGGGCTAGATCATGCAGGTCTGGGTAAGGACTTAGAATTTTTTTTCAAAGTGTGATGGGAAACCTTGAAGAGTTTTGATATGAAAAGCCACAAGATGTAGTTTTCATTGTAAAGAGTCTCCTGTGCTGCTGCTTGGAGAGCCTTCTTTAAGGAGAGCAGAGCAGAAGCAGCTGGGAAGCCTTTGGTTGAGGCTCCCTCTGCTCCCAGCAAGGAGCTCCTTCATGGGGGCAGCTCCCAGGAGAGCAGCCTGCCCCTGGACATCCTTGGATCCCCACTCTGAGCTACTGTGACCAGAGCAGAAATTCTCTGCTCTCACTGTGGAGCTGGGACAACTGCGTTTCTATCCCCTACCTGGAGGGGTAGATGCGCTTAACTACTAAAAAGCACCACACATGGTGGAAGGATGCTGTGGTGAATTTCATTCTGTTGGTTGTATAATCTGGGCTGGGAACAAAACCACCACTTGTAAGATTGTTCCTCCGGGGACATTATTTCCAAGTTCAAATCAACTGACTTAAGAATGTGTTGTATACCAAGAATTAATTTTGGTAATTGGAGAACTGACTCTTCTTCTAATGAAGAGTTGGGAACATTATCCTAAGGAAGATCATTAACACATTAAGGATTAATAACACCTACTGAACAACATTGACATAAAAAAGAAATTAAGGGGTTTTTTTTGAGAGAGAAAGTTATATGAATGACTAGAAATACAGGTGAAATCAAATTAATGTCTGAAAAATTTTCCTCTCCGAAACTTTTCTTTTCAAGAAAAGTAATTCTATGGTGAAAATTCTTACAGTAACCTTACAATTAAGTATAAAGGCTTTGGCTAGTCTCTTTTGAATGATCTCTGCTTCTCTCAACTAGTATGGGTAAATGGTATTGTATAATATGACACTTGTTCAATATTGAACATCATTCTGTTGGGGGTGCGTGTGGGTGATCTGATATGGAAGTCAGCCTGTGTACCACACCAATCTAATTAAAACCATTGGCTTGCATGGCTATGCAGTCTGTAATAGAGGAGACAACAGTCTCATTCCACGGTTAAACCTAATTTGAGTAAAAATAATTTTACTTGACTTTTTCAGCTGTTTTGTTGTTTGGAAGTACTTGCAGCATGTATTTTTATCTTCTTTTGCTTATTTTTTACTTGTATAGTGGTTGGCTAAAATTTTTGCTAGCTCTCCTGAAAAATAGAGCCAAATGTTACAGAGTCTGTAACAACATATTTCATCATGAGAAATGCATTCTTGTTGACTTGGTTTGACTACTTTTTCCTGTGCTGCTGAGACAGAGATAAAGTTAACCACCTGGGCTGAGTGTTTGTGTGGTCCCTTCTTTCTTTCCCTCCTCAATTATGGTTTTTAATGAGTGGATTCTGAAAATATTTTTGGTGCTCTTCATCCATCCATCCTCTTTTCCTAGTACTATTAAATACATTAAGTATTTTTTTTTAAACAGAACTTATCTTGTATCTGGATGACATTTTAGTGCATCTTGGAATCCATCCCGGGTATGTGCCTGGGCAGAAAGACATCAAGGCTTGAGCATCAGTAAAAGTAGTAATATATTTTCAGAATACAAAGATTTTAGATTACATAAACTTAATAGTATCATGTAGTTTATTTTATTCTAACAAGGCCCTCTGGCACAGTATTTGGGGGGCATTAATTTTGAGGACAGATCACCCCAGAAGCTGTTATTTACAAACAGTGAGAACTTGGACAAAGGACTTAAATTCTCTAAGCTTTAGCTAAAATAATAATAATTGTCTTGTATTCTTGAAAGAATTAAAGAGTTGATATATGCAAAGCATTTACCATCATCTCTAGCACTTAATGACGTTCAATAAATTATATATTTTTAGCGATGATACAAGTTGGAATAATCCAGTAATGACCAATCTTCAGCAAAGTCTGTCCATAATATAGTAATAACATGGGTGCTAGGAAGCAGGCTCTAAAATGAGACTTAAGAATTGGTTTACCATCACTGTTGGTAGTTGGAGCACTAATAGAGCCTGGCATGAATTTGCATTGTAATTTTTAAAACTTTCATGAGTGATAACAAGTAATGGAATACTGCTGAAAAGAAAAACACTGGCAGGTATGACAGGTCAGGTGTTTGAGAGGTTCAGGTGAAATCTTAATTTATAGACTATTGAATGAGATGGCTGTTGCTGGGGTGGATCAGTGCATTACAGGAAAAGAACAAAAGGGGAAGGATGATTTTTTACCATTGTAAGGTGAAGGGTAAAACCGGAGGGCCTCCTTGGAAGCATAAACTCTAATTTTCTGCCAGAGGTCAGAAGAGGCTGAAGATTAAACTCAGGGCTTAATTATAGTTGTGTCAGAGCTCCAAAGAAAGTTGAATTTTCAATCATGGTAGGTCCATTTACAGAATCCACAGCCCTGTTTGTAAAGGAGTGTGATTACTGACAGGAACATCTGGGTCAATACACTTGGAAATCTAAAATTCTTATGTTTTCCTAAACCTTTGGCTTTCTCCTTCTTTTAGACAATGTGGAGAGGTGTGGTTGCTTATAGACAATGTAGAGAGAGGTTTCTTCCTTGCAAAAAAAGTGTCTAAACCAACCCCCCATCCCCCCAGAATATACCCTTACTTTCCTTCCTATATTTCCTGACAAATAGCAAGGGATCAAATTACAACATAAAATGTCTGGGGAAGTGCTGAGCCTGGTAAGCAAGCAAAGGGATGGAAGGAGTTGCAGGATCTAGCAAACATACACTAGCAGGGACTGAAGAGTCTATATGGGACTGGATTCTAAGGGTGCTGATTCAAGAGAGAAAGTTGAGTAAGGGAGAGTTTACTGACAGGAGATCACTGTATCATGATACAAGGTTTAACACTGACAAGACCTCAAGATGGTGAAATAGCATTCTGCACTGGAGCTTAGAGACTTGGAAAATGTTATGGTCCACATTGCAAAAAGTAAAAATGCCATAACTTCCACAGAAAAAACAATCGGAAAGCTCAGAGAATTTTAGAATGATATACTATGTAAGGCTAGACCACCCACCAGCTGACTATGTTCTGTGGAATGGACAGAATTTACCTGTCAAAGTACTAAGGGGATTTTGGATTCTGCTTAGCATATAAAAAGCTGAAAAGGGCCAGGTGTGGTGGCTCACACCTGTAATCCTAGCACTTTGGGATGTTGAGGTGGGTGGATTGCTTGAGCCCAGGACTTCAAGACCAGCCTGGGCAGCATAGTGAGACCTCATCCCTACTAAAAATACAAAAATTAGCCTGGTGTGGTGGCACGTGACTGTAGTTCCAGATACCCAGAAGGCTGAGGTGGGAGGATCATCTGAGCCCCAGAGGTTGAGACTGCAGTGAGCTGTGATCATGCCACAGTACTCAGCATGGGCGACAGGGTGAGACCCTGTCCAAAACAAAACACAACAAAACAAAAACTTGAAAAGAGCATGCTTCCACCCTTATAACAATAACCACCACCACAACAACCACACAACAGTTGATAATTTTCTAAAATTAATGACAGACACTAAAGCAAAGATTCAATTAGACACCAAAACCAAAGAATACCAAGCATGATTAAAATCACACACACACACACACACACACACACACACACACACACACACACATCTCTAGGCATATCCAGTCTGCTGGAAGTAGTCTGACAAAGAGGAAGTCTTGAAGATAGTCAAAGAAAAAAAGACAAATTAGGGAAGAACAAATACAATAAATCATAATTCTTATCTAGAAAATATGCAAAACAAACAAAACCAATGAGGTGACATCTTTAACTTGCTGGAAGAAACAAAAAACAAAACTATTAGCCATAGTGATGCGAACTGCAGTAATGAGAATGGCTAGCTTTGTTTTGAGTTCAGTGGTGGCACTCCTCTGTAGGCCAGGACTGGCGGTAGAAGATATTATAGAAGTGGGATCATGAAGAGTAAAGAGCATGAAATAATCCTGAAATAACAGAAGTCAGGTTGTGCACTTAACTGTCAGAATCAAGGTGAATACAATTGTTGTAATAATCAAAGGTCAGAGTGGAAGCCAAGCATGTCTGACCCAGAGTGAGCTAGCTGTGGAGATAGAGTATGATGTTCTCAAGGGCAAAACAGATGGGTAGTCAACAATGGTATTTTACAATCTGTACAACCAAAAGAAATCAAGTATTAATGATCAGGAAGCAAAGAGTAGCCACTGCAATGAAACGTCATAATCTTTTGTTCAGTTAACAGACCTGAGCCAGTTCTTAGATCCAGAACCCATTGACTGAAAGGAGGTCAAATTCTTAGGATGAAGTATCCTGCAACATAGCACATATAAGGAGTAACACTTCCCTCATTCCTTACCCAAAGGGACCTATGACGATTTACTTGGATAATCATACATTTTGGAAAGGGGAGTACTCAAATATTTTGTTAATTGTTGGAAATAGGGTCTAAGCTGACATTGTTCCCTGGGGACTCAAAACATCATCATGTCTACTTGTTACAGTAGGACTGTGTGTATATATTAGGGTTAGGCAGAATAATGGCCCCTTAAAGCTGTCCTAATATCTAGGACCCATGAATATGTTAGTTTACATCCTAACATATGTTAGGTCACACATCCTTTTTCTACAAGGATAACATCCAACTGAAAGTAGAGGAGATGAGGATTTCCAAGATGTGACCGTGTCTTTGCAAACCAACCCTAACAATGACTCCTTGTTTATTGTCAAGCATTGATTCTGCTGGAGGTGGCTCCTGAAAGCATTGGGTTCTGTCAGGGATACCTCTTTGGAAAGCTTATGACAATGGCAGTTCTAAAGAGTCCTGCTATTTTTCATCTTATCAAGCAGCTGACAATTGTCTCTGCCATATTTGGGCAGAGCTCTCCACCATACTTTGGCAGAACTATCTGAGTAGCTCATCACTTCTCTCATATTACTTGGCAAAGTCCCTGCTGATTCCATTAGAAGTTTTGATGCATCACAGCTCAGTAAGTAACATGTTTCTAAAGATCCAGGGATTGCATTAACGGAAGAGGCCTTTTGATATCTTTACTGAATTTTTATTCACTCAGATCTACTTTTCTCTTATGTTCCCTAAGAAGTTCTAATGAAAGTGTCAATCAGAGATGTGCTACACAATATGATAGTGTTAGCCACATATGGCTATTTATGTTTGAATTATTTAAAAAAAATAAAAATTTATTTACTCAGTTGGCACTAGCCACATTTCACATGCTCAGTAGTCACATGTATCTAGTCATTATCATATTTGATGGTGCAGATATGGAACATTTCCATCATTGGAGAAAGCACTATTGGACAGCATTATTAGAGCTTGTGGGCCTCTCTAGTTAAGTATCTAGCTGACTTGTTAGATGTCTTAAATTCTTTATTACATGTATTTTCCTTCCCCATCACAAGAGGGCAATGAGTGATATACACAAAGAGAGCTTCAATAAATACTCTAGTTTCCCCAAATTTCCCCCAGGAATAGGTTTAATGATTACTCTGGGTTATAAATTGAGACAGCAGCAATACACTTACAAAGTTTTTTTTTTTTTTCCTGGTTAGAAAACGTTTTATGGACACGGAACACTCCACTGTAACGGGCAGGCAGAATGCACTCCTTTCTCAGGGTCATCAATTAAACAGAAAACAGGGGAGCTCTCCTCACCCCAGCCTGGCCCCGTGCTTCCCACTGGCCCCTGCGAGGCCCCTACCATGGCCTGCCTGGGAAACACAAACTATGACAGGAACATGCAGGACTGATAATGAGGCCAGACACACCCATGCCTGTGCCTCCCAAGAGCGACCCCAGGACAGTGGGGCAGACAGAGGTGTCTACACTGGCAGAAACAAGGCCTGGAGCCACACATGATGCTTGGACACAGACTGCACGCAGCTCTGCGGCCTGGCCACATTCCTCAGGGTTCACGGGGCTGTGTACAGAGACTCTCTCTGCTGACACGTTGGCCATATGGCCTTCATGTGTGACTCCACTCCTCAGGGTTCACGGGGCTGTGTACAGGGACTCTCTGCTGACACAATGGCCATATGGCCTTCGCGTATGACTCCACTCCCCAGGGTTCGCGGGGCTTGGAGACTCTGCTGACATGATACCACAGACAATTCATTACCTCACCGGGGCTGCTTCCTGCATGCCAGAGGGGGCAAGATCAAAGTCCTTGTCTGATGACAAAAACTCTACAAGTGCAAAATAAAACTAAAAAAATAAAAGAGCTGAAGGTGGTCTAGAGTTTGGTCTTGGTGGAGGCCGCAGGCTCTGGAGACTGAAGTAACTCATAGGGGTCGTGGGTGACGTCTGGCTGCTCTCCGACACTCAGGTGAGAAGGGCTTCCCGGGTGGTGCTGGTCCCTCTCGGAGGCGTTGGACAGGGAGCTGAGGTTGGATGACGGCCGAAAGCCGCCGTGCTCCGCCTGTGCTTTGTGAAGGTCCTGCAGGAGCTTGGTCATCTCATCCAAGTTCAAATGGCTGTCGTCAGGGTCCAGCTCCTTCTTCACCTTCCCCAGAGAGCTGAGCATGGAGATATCCACGGAGAGGTCGGGATACGACTTCATCGACATGAACTCCAGAACAGAGCCACTGCTGTCGCCTAGGGTGTCCCCAACCTTGGCTTCATCTGGAGGTTTCATGGGAACATTTCTCTGCTTCAGCTGGAAGAGCATCTTGGAGTGGTCTCCGCCTGTGATCTGGTCCAGGAGGTCGTCCACCACTTTCTTGCTGTAGCTCCCAGCATCCTTCACAAACTCCTGCAGGCTCAGCGCACACTGCACGCCTGTCTCATCTGTGTAGGCTGAATAGAGCAGCTCCATCTCCTCCGACTTCAAGACGCCAAATACTGAATTATTCTGCATCGAAAGCGCAGTAGTGGCACTGGAGAGAAAGGTGACTTTGTTTCTTCTCTCGTCTTTGAAGCCCAGCGTGGTGAAGCCTGGGAGCAGCTTACTGGAGAGCGAGCTCAAGTCTACTGGGTGGGTCTCCTCCTCATCAGCGTCCAGCTCGGCTGTGTTGACCACGCTGTAGAGCAGACTCCCGTCCCCCTTCCTCTTCAGATAGCCCATCTTGCCGCCTGGGAGGAACCGGTTGATCCTGTCCCGAGCTTCGTCAGCTGCGTGCTCCGGCAGCGCCAGCATGTGCTCCTCTGCGGTATTGTCCGTCAAGCTGCAGGCGTTCCCTTCAGGCTTGAACATGTAGCTGATAACTTCTCTACTCGGCTTTTTGGATTTCTTGGCAGTTTCTACTTGTACTGATACAACTTCAGGGACAGGTTCCTCAACAGCTGTATTTTCATTGCCCAAAAAAGCTGCCTGTTTGCTCATCATCTTAAAGCCTGCGTGAAGGATCTTCTTCGCCAACTTGTAGTACACGGTATCTGGCCTATTGTATGTCATTGCATTATCACACATCAGTTTGAAATCTGCCTTAAATTCCGTAACTGATTTGTATTCATTAGCTACAATTTTGTCTTTCATGGTGCCAAAATCCATGGGATGTTTTATTATCATTGAATATCCAGAAGCAATTGCATCCGTGACAGGAAAAGCAAAAAATCCATGGGGATCTTTTCTCTGGAGCTGGCGGAGGAAGTGTTCCAGGAGTTGCTGAATAGGTGTGCTCTCATTTTCGGCTGGCTGTGTCCAGCACGCTCGGACTGGCCGATCTGGGGGCGGCTCCACCTCCACCTTCTTCCCAGGATCAAAGTTGTCAGCCTCTCCCTCCGTGTCACAGTGCTCCCTCTCTCGCTTCCGCTTCTTCTCTTCCTTTTTGCTTCCTTCTTTCCTCATCGTTCAGATGCTTCTCTTTCTCGGACTTCTTCTTTTTCTTTTCTTTGTGCCTCTCTCGCTCATGGTCTGACCTGTCATCATAGTAACTGGAGTTGTGGCCAGATCCTGAGAGTTCAGTCACTTCACTTCCTCCGACCTTGAGGACTAGCTTCAGGGGCTTCTTGGCATAATCCTCATAGGACGAGCGCCACTTGGCCTTGTGCTTCTTTTGCTTCTTGCCCATGGCGGCGCCGGCGACGGGCCTGGGGCGGGGGCTGGGAGCAGTGGGGACCTGGCCGGACCGTGGCCGCCACTGCCCCCTGGCCCTGGCTGGCTGCCCGCGCTCGCTGCCTACACTTACAAAGTTTTTACACTATGGCATCCGTTAATTTTTTTTTGATATGGAGTCTCACTCTGTCACCCAGGCTGGACTGCAGTGGTGCCATCTTGGCTCATAGCAACCTCTGCCTCCCAGGTTCAAGTGATTCTTCTACCTCAGCCTCCCAGGTAGCTAGGACTACAGGCGCCTGCCACCACGCCAGGCTAATATTTGTATTTTTAGTAGAGACCGAGTTTCGCCATGTTGGCCATGCTGGTCTCGAATTCCTGACCTCAGGTAATCCACCTGCCTGTGCCTCCCAAAGTGCTGGGATTACAGGGCCATTAAAAATTAATAGTTAGCATTTTTTGCTCATAAACTATATGCCAGATACTTGACATGCATTATATTTCATGGCATCATGAACTGGATATTATCCCCATTTTGCAAACAAGGCAACTAAGGCCCAGAAAGTAAGAATAGCATCCCCAAATCATATACATTCTAAGTGGCTCTTTGTAATTCTGAAGACCATGCTTTAGGTCACACTGTGCTGTAATAGCTTAGTTGTAGAAAAGCAATTGGCAATAAATGTCATTTGGTTAACATAACCTGAAATTCTATTGCAGGCAATTTCTATTTCTCTGTAATTTCTCCTGTTTTGATACTTCATGTTTTCTTTCCTCACTGTCTTGGAAAGTACTTCCAGAAGGCAAAATTTATACAGATTTTAATCTTTGTGGGATGAAGCACTCATTTATTTGTAGTCTTACAGAATGTTATCAATACTTTTTTTCTGTTCCATGTAGTATTGGTTTTTTCCCCTTCAGTTTAAAATACAGGCATGCACTTAAATATTTCTAATAACAACATGTGGCAAGGGCTGCAGATCTAAGATCCTCCTGTACCAAAATATAGATCAATGCTATGGCTTGTGATAATAAGGCTGCTCCTCACTCCCAGAGGAATTGTCAAATCCTTTTGTTTGTTGAAGCTTTGTGTTCCAACTTAACTATCCTTGACAATCTGTTTCTTATCTGTTTTAAGATGCTGCAGAATTCTTTAAAAACAAGATGGATTTTGTTTCTAATAACAATAATTATTTTTAAAAAGTGCCTTTGTGATGAGTTTGTTGCCTATCATGTGCCTGGTGAACTGAACTTTAAATGACCTTTTTGCCCTTATTATTGCAGCTGTTGCCTTCCAATTTTATATAGAAAATATGAGGGAAAGGGAATTTAAAATAGAAATTTTTTATTGAAGTACACACAGCTTCAGCAGCTGCTGTTACAAGGGTATCATCAAATACCAACACTGACAAAAACCCGTGGGGTCTATTTTCTAATTCAGTCTTGAAGGAAATTTACAATAGTGAGTGTCTATGGCAGTTGAGGTTGGGTAAGATTTAGATGACTCATTTCCCTTATCTAATGAATTCAGGCCCTGCAAACTTTGCAAAAGCTTTAAACTGACAAAACACCAAGAGAGTTGATGTGAAATTGAAAGACAGCTGGCATGGACTCAGAGCCTCTTGAGTTTAGCTCAAAAAGCTGCAAACCTGTACAGCTGCACAACTGTCAGAATAAAGATTCCAGCATAAAGATAGTCAAAATATTGCTATAGATGAAGAACTTTATGTCTAAAGCCTCTATTCCACAAAGAAGAGTCATTTTAAATAAAGAATGCACATGGCATTTTTACATTTATCTCCATTTTGCTAAGATAAAATAGGTGAGAATGTTTCAATCTCCAACAACTTAGGTTAAAAAATTCAATTAAATATGAAAAATAGTTTAAAAATTTTTAAATGATCAAATCGTTTTCCTGGAAGTAAAACCACTTTGATGTGGTTTTCCTTTTCAGGCTGTCTCTTTCCGATTCCTCGGTTTTGACAAGTCATAAGGATAATATAACACTTTGTTTTATTATGTGGTGAGAAACTCTTCAGAATGTTTCTGTGTAAGAGCACACTTAAATTATTAGGTGGGGAAACAAAGCTTGCTAGGTTTGGTGTTTTCAGGCAAAAAATGATATCAATTATAATTTGTATACCTTTTTTTTAAGCAAAAACAAAACCCAAGTCAAGTGGCATTTATGGCACAATTGACATTTTACTTATGGGAAGATAACTCAACATTAAAGATATAGTTTGCTGAACAGTGATTACAAGGCTTATTGTATTAATGAGAACTAAAAAGTTTGACTACATATTCAAAGGATCCCAGTCACGGCCTTTTATATTGCCCATCACAAAATCCTTTTCAAGCAATTTAAATTGTATCACGACTGGCTATTGGTATTTGTGAAATGGCATTATACTCTGGCAAATAGTGAAATTCCACTGTATAGAATGGTATCTGTAAAATAAAATATAAATGCAAAACTGAAAAAATAGGAGATAAAATCACATGATTTTTACAATGACAGTATGTTGTTTAAAATGCAGAAAAAAATATGCATGAGTAGTTCCAAATCTTTATTTTATTCTAGGTGTTTTATGTCTTCTTAGACTGTTAGATCTAAAAAACTCCCTTTTCAATCCTACTATGTATAATGAGACTAAATCATAAACTATGTTTAATGCATTTTAAATTCATATGCAACTTGTCAGCACCTCCGTTTTAAAAATGATTTTACTTCTCATAATTTTATGACTATTTGGCTATAATATAAAATGCTAAATATATCAGTGTATGAAAACAAATTGAACTTGTAGACTGCGGACTGCTGTACATTACTCAAGATTTAGGTGAAATGCATGTAAAGCTTTTTCTGGCCTTGACTAGAAAGAGGAGGAGAGCCAAAAAACAAAGAGAGTCAGTCTCCTCTTCTTTGTTTTTTCATTTCTGTACTAAAATTTACTATAGTACTTTTCATTTATTTTATTTTTATTTTTTAATTTCTTTTTGAGACACAATTTGGTCTGTCGCCCAGGTTAGAGTATAGTGTTGTGATCACAGCTCACTGCAGCCTTGACCTCCCAGCCATGTGATCCTCCCGCCTTAGCCTCCCAAGTAGCTAGGACTACAGGCATGCCACCACACCCTGCTAATTAATTTTTTTTTTTTGTAGAGATGGGATCTTACTATGTTGCCCAGGCTGATCTTGAAGTCCTGGGCTCAAGCGATCCTCTTACCTTGGCCCCTAAAGTGCTGGGATTACATGTGTGGGCCACTTTGCCTGGCCTACTATAGTACCTTTTAAAGTGTTTTGAAATTACTGTATATGTGCCTTCTTCCCTGTAAGAATGAATGACCCTGTTGACATTATAAATGAGGTCTTATTCTTCTCTTTAGCATTGGTTGATCCGGCAATTCAACGATGGCATCAAAGACTAGTTCTTTCACCTTTTGCTCTGCCATCCACCCTTATATCATCCCAAGATTGGTTCTTGTAGTCATAGGATCATTGCCCATTTCCTATAGCATTTAAGCTGTATTTATTCTCACTTAAGCCTTCTGGGAGAGAAAGAAAGTGTTTTTCCACAATCATGGAACAATAGTACTTCTGTTCAGTCTGATGTACAATTGACCCTTGAACAACACAGATTTCAACTGCTTGAATTCATTTATATTTGAATTTCCTCCCCAATCTGCCACCTCTGAGACAGCAAGACAGATCCCTTCCCTTTCTATTCCTCCCCATCAGCCTACTCAACATGAAGATGATGAGGATGAAGAGCTTTATGATGATCCACTTACACTTAATGTGTAGTAGATGTATTTTCTCTTCTTTATGATTTTTAAAAATAACAATTTCTTAGTATTATGGGCAAGGCTTCTGGTCAGCAGTAGACTGTCAGTAGTTATGTTTTTGGGAAGACAAAAGTAATATGCAGATTTCTGTCTCTGTGTAGGGTTGGTGCTTCTAACTTCCATGTTGTTTCAGGGCCAACTGTAATTGTTTAGGTCCAACTCTGGACTAGTAACTGTCACCAGGAGAATGTCCTGTGCTGATTGGCCTAGGTCACAGTTCCTTAACCAATTTTGGGCAAGGGAGACATATTATGTTTGCTTAGACTCATCAGGGCCCTTCTCTGGAGATGGAATCAGTTCCTCAAGCTGCAATGAAACTTTATTGAAAAGGTGGTGAAATAGATGTTGGCCCTCACCTGTAATGTCTACTACGTAGAATTTTAGTATGCAGTATTTCTCAGGCTTATTGGGTTGAGCATGAACATTTATAGAAATTCTTCAAAGGAGCTTTTTGTTCTTAGGGTAGATAGCTTAGGAAATGCTGACCTGTAAGATTAAGTTAAAATTCCTTATTATAGCATAAGAAGCATTTTTGATATGGCCCTGAGTCTAGCTACTAGTTGTGTAGTCACTTCAAAGTCATGTTGTAGCAATAGCATGTTTATTGCCTTTCCTATATCTCTCCAAGTTTCTTACTATTTCAAGGCCTTTATTATTTGTTTTCTTGGTTGGCAAGTTTTTTCCACTCTGATTACCTTTTCATCTTTCAAAGTCAATCAAACATTTATCTCCTAAGAAGCCGTTCCTTCTATATACTATTTCAGCATCATGTACGTAATTCTTTTATTGCTTCCCATATAAAATTACAATTATATATTATGGTCCCTTTAGTATGTTTTTGAAAATATTAGATCAAGACTACATTTTTATACTTTTTTTTTTTTTTTTTTGAGATGGAGTCTTGTTCTGTCGCCCAGGCTGGAGTGCAGTGGTGCGATCTCGGCTCACTGTTTATACTTTTATTCATGCCCAGAAGTATTAAATGTTTTAGTAATTAACTGCGAAATCTTTCTCTGATGGCTTGAATAGTAGTTCCTAAATCAACCTCAGAATCTGAGCTGTACAATTTTTCAAATTTATTTTTTTCTGCCTAATTCATGCTGCCTAATTTCCAAGTTCAAAATCAAAAATTAGATGTAGACTTTCTGATCAGGTGGTATTTGCAAAAGTTTAGCTAAAATCGGCAAAATTGAGAATGAATTTTTATGAGAAATGTCTGCATAGTTGAAGTATCATTATTATTATTATTTTGGTAGGATAGGGGTCCCACTATTTTGCCCAGGCTGATTTTGGACTCCTGGGCTCAAGTGATTCTCCCACCTTGGCCTCAAAAAGAGCCAGTATTACAGGCATAATTCACTGTGCTCAGCCCAGATAACTGCTTTAAATCCATCTTGGGATCACACCTCAGAGTCCTGAACATATTTTCATAGAAAACAGTCCATGATCCCAGAGCCTGTATTGTCATACAGTGTAAGGTGAGACAATGTCAAGGCACGATTTTAAAATGTAAGTTTTGAAGTATTATTCTTAAAGTGCACAAATATCTGTTTCTTTAGATTATAAAACTTCAAAATTACATTCAGGAGCTACTTAAAATATTCATGCTAACTTGCAAATATAGGTGAATCTGCAGGTAACTGTTTGTTTTCTTGTTTTTAGTTTTTTATTTAATTTTAAATAGGGATGAGGTCTCGCCATGTTGCCCAGGTTGGTCTTGAACTCCTGAGCTCAAGTGATCCTTTTGCCTCTGCCTCCCAAAGTGCTAGGATTACAGGCATGAGCTACTGCGCCCGGTCAGTAACTGTCTTTTAGTGTGTCAAAAACTTTTACTTAGGTTAATTGTAGTTTTAATAAACATTTTAAAAAGTTCACCAGGCCTTTCATATAATGTCATTGCCAGGTGAAATGCAAGTTTTAAAAACTTTCTCTCCAAAAATACATAGAGTATGTATTATACTGTGATATGAGCTTACTTAAAGAGGATGTTTATTTATTTATTTATCTATTTATTTACTTACTTATGCAACCCAACATCCATTTCTCCTTCTCCTCTTAAACACTTCTCAATTTCTCTCTCCCACATTATAAGCAACCTTGGTCAAAGGCTTCTCAACTCTTCTAGGTGAGTAACCAAGGTAGGCTAATCAGATTTTTCCTAGACTTAACTTAGATGGAAAAGCAGTTAAAGTGGAATTACCCAATGATAGTGTCCAGGCAGAATGCCCATTAGTTCTTGCTACCTAGATTGCTAGAGATACTCTGCTCCTGTCCTTTGTGGCTATTTTATTCTTTGAGCTCCACCGTATTCCTGTAATTCCTGTAAATTCTCTTTCTGCTTAAGTTAGGCAGAGTCAGTTTTTGTTAGGTACAAAGAACCCTGACTATTAGGGTAGTCAAGGTCATTTTACCTTTGGTTTGTTTTCAGCCACGTTTTCAAACTGTATCTTTGTCAACTTTATTCTTTTTGCTTCATTTGAATTTTACTGTTTCTCATATGGGAAAAATGCCATGAATTAAGTAAGCATGATTCTTTTTATGAGGTGCCAAATGAAGTCAGGTTTTAAAAGCTGAGTCTTGTCATGTTCAATCACTTTTCTGTAGCTCTTTCCACCTACAACAAATACAATCTGCCTGTTAAGATGTGCTTTAGCCATCTCTTTGCAAATTGTGTAAATATTTTTGGAAGAGAGTTTCATTCCTCATTGTTGAGCTAATTTTCTCACAGTTTAGAAATGTCTTTATAGGAATGAGCTTTCCAAAATTAGGGTATCTGTTTCTTGTGTTTCAGTAGAAAAACACAATAAAAGAGATATGTTTGCCTGATACATGCTCATTCTGAGAGAACTGCAATCTATTCTTATTGATATCTTTTTGGGAAACTTGGATCTGCAGGAAACAAAGTTTTATCTTATTTTGGGATGTAGACAACTGTTTAGAACTGTGAATAAAGGAAAAAAGTATAATTGTATATCTCCTACAACTTTTAAAACATATTGCAAGGGCTTGAACTCTATCATAGTGAAAGAAAAATGAACATTTTTATAAAAATGAACATTTATTTAGATGAAGGTTAAAAGACAGAAATGCTGTTCTGAGTGAAATGTCTATAATAATTGAACTTTTGAACCACAGGAGCAAGTCGGTACTTCACCAGGTACTCTCCAAAAATCTTTTTGTAGGCTTTAAAATACAAATGCCTTTAGAATGTCAAACTTATATTTCTTCAAAGGAAAGAAAATCCTTCTGGAATACTAAATGGGCTTATAAAGAAGAGTTTTGGCTAAAAGAAGATCAAATATTTTATCAAAAGTTCAGTTCATCATTGCGAGAGAAAAGATCATGGAATAGCTGCTTAAGATTACAAAGGAGCCGTGATAGCTTTAGTTAATGATAGTGCACAGCCAATTTTGTCTTTGTACTTGCTTTATAAGAGTTCTCGCCATTGGTTTTCTTTTGTACATTTCTTTCTTGGTGATTATAGAACTTGATTATTATGGGTTTGAAAATCGTAGAGGTTTTTCCATATTACATCTAACTTTGTGAGGTAAGATTACCCACTGATGTTAAAAGAAGGCAAATGAAATGGCAAGATTTATAATATACATATGTGAAGTAATATTTTTTTCTTTCTTTCTTGGGAAATGTTGGGAAGAACAGGGTTGAGGGATGCCTGGAGGAAAATGCTGAGGTGGAGTGTAATAGTTTCCTGGGGCTGCTGTAACAAGCAGAAATTTACTCCATAAACTTAGCGTCTTAAACAACAGACATGTATTGTCTCACAGTTCTGGAGGCTACAACTCTGCAATGGAGGTGCAGTCAGGGTTGATTCCTTCTGAGGGGTGTGATGGAAGAATTTGTTCCAGGCTGTTCTCGTTGGCTTGTTGATTGCCAACTTCTCCCTGTGTCTCCACATGGTATTCTCCTTTGGTGTGTCTGTCTTCAAATTTCTCCTTTTCATAAGGACATCAACCATATTGGATTAGGGCTCACTATATTGACCTCATTTTAACTTGATTACCTCTGCAAAGATAATCCTCTTTCCAAATAAAGCCACATTCTGAGATGTTGGGGGTTAGGACTTCAACCTATAACGAGAGGCAAAGAGATGCTTAAGGGGAAGAGCACAAGTCGGTTTTCACACTGGGCAGGAGAGGGAGAAAGGGTAATTTCTGTATGTACTTTTTTTTTTTTTTTGGTGAATCTAGGTAATAAGGGGCTTGCTGCCGGGTTTTTTTCTTGTGGCCTTTTGACTTTGCTCCTATTAAGAATTAGAAATACTTTTTATCTTTCTTGATTTATGTACTATGGAAGTTTGTCACTATTTCTGTACTAATTCCATAATCATAGAATAGGAACAGATCCTGTTAATTTCTTTTGTGTTGGATCTTCAGTGAGAAATATGAAAACCACTGTACATTTGAATAATCTATATCTACTGAGAATTCTCTTCCATTGACCTTTGTTCTTTTTGTCCATCTCATTCCAAAATTAGCCTTTTGGACTAATTTTAGTCCAGCATTCTTGCTTGAGTTTGTTCTTCTTTGTAACCACCTGGAGAATTATCAAAATGTGGTTTCCTTAGTGAGAAAAGTAGAAAACCCTCTTGTCTTCTGCTTATATTAATAGCTGCTGCTTTTGTATGTGTGTTGTTAACATTGGATAGTGGCTCTGATTAAAAGTCAAGGAAATATGGACTCACTGTGACAGCTGCAGGGAAGGAGGGTACAGAGGATGTTCCACTTACCTGCTGCATGCCCAGTAGTTCCAAGGTGATGTCTTGCTCCTCCGAGGATGCTGCTTTGGGTTTTATTTTAGTGATACATATGACTTGCTGCAATTCCAGCCAACATCTTTCTTGGCTATATTATTGTTTTAGTTTCTAGCCAATAGGTTATTTGTACAACAAATAGTCCCTTTTTAAAGTTACTAAATGAGATTCACCCATTTTAAAGATCATTTAAATGTAAACGATTATTTACTGAGTATCTGCTGCATGCATGCTAGGTATTATGCTAATGATGAGCAGAACACCGAACCTGTCCCTCAAGAAGCTCACTCAGGTTCACAAGGTGAGACAAATCCAAACACAATAGTAGCAAAATGTGATAAGGACTGTATTAGCCCGCTCTCACACTGCCATAAAGAAATACTCAAGACTGGGTAATTTATAAAAGAATTTAATTGACTCACAGTTCCATGTGGCTGAGAAAGCCTCAGGAAACTTACACTCATGGCACAAGGGGAAGCAAACACATCCTTTTTCACAAGGTGGCAGGAGAGAGAGGAATGAGTGGTGAAGGGGGAAGAGCCCCTTATAAAACCATCAGATCTCATGAGAATTCACCATCATGAGAACAGCATGGGGGAAACTGCCCCCATGATCCAATCACCTCCCACTGGGTCTCTCCCTAGACATGTGGGGATTACATTTCGAGATGAGATTTGGATGGGGACACAGAGCCAAACCATATCAAGGAGTATTAGAAGGACACACACTGGACTCCAAAGGAGCAGACTCCTCAGTAAGGTCTTGAATGATGAGTTGCAAGTTATCAGTTCTTGGTCAGAATTTGAGAAGGTTAAGTGAGGGAAAGGCTTTTAAGTGGGATAAGTGTAGGCAAAGGCTCCAAAATACGAAGACAAATGTGCCGGAGGAGAAGAAGGACAGCAAGGCTGGGAACTGGGTATCACCATAGAAAGTGGTAGGTGGACAGGGATCAGATAATGAAGAGCTCCCTGAATATTGTTGGATTTAGAAGTAGAAGACCTGGAACACTGCCTAAACTCTGCCCCTAAGGATGTGACCTTGGGTAAGTCACTGAAAAACACCTGGTCCTTAGCTTTTCTTTTTTGAGATGGAGTCTCATTCTGTCGCCCAGGCTGGAGTGCAGTGGCAAGATCTCGGCTCACTGCAAGCCCTGCCTCCCGGGTTCACACCATTCTCCTGCCTCAGCCTCCTGAGTAGCTGGGACTACGGGCACCCACCACCATGCCTGGCTAATATTTTTTGTATTTTTAATAGAGACAGGGTTTCACCGTGTTAGCCAGGATAGTCTCGATCTCCTGATCTCGTGATCTGCCCGCTTCGGCCTCCCAAAGTGCTGGGATTACAGGCATGAGCCACCACGCCCAGACAGCTTTTCTGTTTACAAGAGAAGCTGGCTCTTGCTTCTCTTCTGCCTTTCCAAGTCCAATCACTGTATAATGATGAATATGATGGTACATGGCCTAACCCCATTCTCCCTGTTGCCTAATTTTTTGCACCGCCCGTTTTTCTGTGGAGCTTCCAGTGAATCTCTGTTACTTTTGGAAGCCTTTCCTCTCTATGTTTTTTGTCATACCTCGGTGCTTCTGCTCAGGTTGTTTCTGTTGCCTGGAGTGTCTTTGTCTGTTTTTCTTTTTTTGCTTGTCAGACTTCTACTTAGTCTTTACTTCAGACATTATGTTCCCACAAATGTCATCACTGAGATTTGAGGCCAGATGAAATTTTCCTCTTCCTCTGAAGAACTGACCATATTATAAGCTGTGAGTAGCAAGAGAGCACAGTTGTGTTGTATTCATCTTTGAATTCTCAGTGACTACATAAATGCCTTATTCACAGAAGGCATTCAGGAAATAAATGTTGAAGTGAACTGACCTGAGAGGCCAGGGGGAAGCATGGGAGGCTGAAGGAACACCAAGAGATGCACTGCACTGTAATCTTGCAACATGAGAGAACTATGCTGCTGGATCTGGCCTGAGGAGCTTCCAAGCCCAGCTCTTCTATAGCTGGAATAAGAACCTCAGCAGGACAGCAAAAGAAACTATCAATAGAGTAAGCAAACAACCTACAGAATGAGATAAAATATTTACAAGCTATGAATTTGAAGGTCTAATATCCAGAATCTATAAGGAACATAAACAATTCAATGAACAAAAACCAAATAACCCCATTAAAAAGTGAGCAAAAGACATAAACAGGCACTTCTTAAAAGAAGACATACACATAGCCAACAAACACACAAAAATGCTCAACGTGACTAATCATCAGAAAAATGCAAATCAAAACCACAATGAGATACTATCTTACACCAGTCAGAATGGTTATTATTGAAAAGTCAAAAAAGAACAGATGCTGGCTAGGCTGTAGAGAAAAGAGAACACTTATACACTGTTGGTAGGAATGTAATAACTTAGTTCAGCCACTGTGGAAAGTAATTTGGAGATTTCTCAAAGAACTTAAGACAGAATTACCATTCAAGCCAGCAATCCCATTACTGGGTATTTACCCAAAGGAAAATAAATTGTATGTGTGTTAATCACAGAATTATCCACAATAGCAAAGACAGGAAGTCAACCTAGGTGCCCATCAACGTGGATTGGATAAAGAAAATGTGGTACATATACACTATGGAATACTACACAGCCATAAAAAAGAAAAAAATCATGTCTTTTGCAGCAACATCAAAGCAGCTAAAGATCATTATCCCAAGCAAATTAATGTAAGAACAGAAAACTAAATACCACATGTTCTTACTTACAAGTGGGAGCTAAACATTGGGTATACATAGACATAAGGATGGGAACAACTGGAGACTACTAGAGTGGTGGGAGGGAGAGGAGGGCAAGAGCCGAAAAACTACCTATTGTGTACTACGCTCACTGCCTGGGTGACAAGATCATTTGTACCCCAAACCTCAGCATCGTGCAATCTATTCATGTAACAAATCTGCACACGTAGTCCTGAATCTAAAATAAAAGTTGAAATTTTAAAAAAGAGAAAGCAAGCAAGGTGCGGTGGCTCATGCCTGTAATCTCAGCGCTTTGGGAGCCTGAGGCCAGTGGATCACTTGAGCCCAGGAAATAGAGATGAGCTTGGGCAAGATGGTGAAACCCTGTTTCTACCAAAAAAAAAATAAAATAAAAAATAAAAAAAAATTAGCTTGGTGTGGTGGCTCATACCTGTAGTCCCAGCTACTCTGTAGGCTGAGGTGAGAGGATTGCCTGAGCTCGGGATGGGGAGGTTGCAGTTAGCTGTGATTTTGCCATGGCACTCAGCCTATGCAAAAGAGCGAGACCCTGTCCCCCACCCAAAATAAATAAATAAATAAATAAATAAATAAATAAATAAATAAATAAGAGGGAGAGAGAAGCTTAGCAGGGGTTTTCAATGAGGCTGCATTGACCTTCCAGAAACTGCTGGAAAGGTTTTGAAGAGAAGAATCAGGGAAGAGAATGGAGGGGGAGCCCACAGGGTGAAGAGCAGTGAAGAGGAGTGGGTTTTGTGGGACTAGTACACCAAAGAGAGCACTCCAGCTCTAAGAATGATAGCAGTCACTTTGTGTATGTGTTTCAGAGCCATATGTATGCACTGGTAAACTTCTACTATGAGAGAAAAGCAGTATGGCTTTTTGTTCTTTATACTTCTTTTAACTGCTCCCCTAAACTTCATATTTTTTTTAGCCAAACCTATTTCTCCTGCTTCCAGAAGAGAGAAGGAGGACTCTCTTTTCGTTGTTCTGGTGGAGGGGGAGTAGAGAGAGATGTTAGAATGTGCATGGGTGCCATTTTGACTATTATGCCTCTTCCAGCAGGAGTATTTACTCAAGGCATGGCCAGGCAAAAGATGCCAAGGGGCAAGTTCATATCTAGAGGACAGACTGAGTACACCATATCTGAAATGCTTGGGATGAGAAGCACTTCAAATTTCAGATTTTTTCAAATTTTAGAACATTTGCATATATATAATGGGATATTATGAGGATGGGACCCAAGTTTAAACATAAAATTTATGTATGTTTTATATATACCTTACACACATAGCCTGAAGGCAATATTATGCAGAATTTTTAATTATTTTCTACATGAAACAAAGTTTGTGTACACTAAACCATCAGAAAGCAAAAGTGTTACTATCTCAGTCAGTGTTCTAAAAGTTTTGGATTTTGGAGGATTTCAGATTTCAGATATTCAGATTAGGGATGCTCAATCTCTAATACCTTTAAAAATATTTACCTGTATTTTATTACTATATTTCCCCTCATTTTTCTTTTCCCCCAATTAAGCTGGTAGTTGCTGGGTATGTGTTATCTCAGGGGAGGGATGTGACAGGGCAATTCACAGCAATAACGGGAGTCGTCTTCTCTGATGTTGTTTCAAAAAAACCTCAGCTTCACAGTGGGGAAGGGAGTCTCAGAATAGGCAAATTTTCATGAAGTCTGGAATTTTCTTCCAGAAATATCCTTCCCGGAGTGGAAAACAATTCTCCTGGAAATGGGGAGACAGGAAAGAAAAACAGAGCTATTGTGGGTCCTGGAATGCAGGGCCCTTCACCCTGTTCTCTGGCAGTGCTGCTGGAAAACGTCACCTCAGAGGGGTTGGGGGAGTCTCCTTAGCAGATGGAGACGCAGGCAGCTACGGCAAAGATTTTAGTGTCAAAACAGGTCAGAGGAACAGAAAGACACTGACCTGGACATTATGTGAGCTAGGACAATGGATATCTCAGTGACACCTGTTTGCACTGACAGCTGAGAACCTGGCGGTTCTCTTCCAGTGCTTTGAAAGATCTCAGAACTGGGTGACACAACCTATGGTAGAGGTAGTACAAAGAAAAGACTGAAATTAAAATTCTCCTTCCTCATGGCAGTCTCAGGGAATGGAGATCTTCAGTGTCAAAAATTAATTATAAGGGCTGGGCACGGTGGCTCACTCCTGTAATCCTAGCTCTTTGGCAGGCCAAGGCGTGTAGATCACTTGAGGTCAGGAGTTCAAGACCAGCCTGGCCAACATGGTGAAACCCTGTCTCTACAAAAAATACAAAAATTAGCCAGGCGTGGTGGCGCGTGCCTGTAGTCCCAGCTACTCAGGAGGCTGAGGCAGGAGAATTACTTGAACCCAGGAGGCAGAGGTTGCAGTGAGCTGAGATTGCACCACTGCATTCCAGTCTGGGTGACAGAGTAAGACTCAGTCTCAAAAAAAAAAAAAAATTAATTATAAAAAACAGAAAAGAAGGTCTTTAGTCCACCTAAATGTTTCATGTCCTCTCGAAGTTTGAAATTATAAGCAGCGATGTGCTTGAGCTGGCTGACGCTGGCTCGTGAGAACCCATTGTTAAATTTTCAGGTATTTTGTTAGCTGACTGTAAAACACAGCCATTATGAAAAATCAAATAATATCAAGTATGATTAAATACATTATATTAGAAACAAAATAATAAACACTTCAAACTGATGTCTATTTCTCTACATTTTACTATTATCTATACTATTAATACATCTTTTGTATATGTAAGGTATGATGGAAATCCTATAAAGTGATGTTTTACTGCACATCTCTTCCCAAGTCTTTTTTCAGTGACATCACAAAGGTAGCTTGAAATCAGCATGGCTGGAGTGTTTACACCCTGGGAATTGGCAAATGCTACAAATGAGAAATTTTCTTTCTTTTCTCCTTTCTTGCCTTCTCTACTTTCCCCCTTCCTTCTCTCTTTCCTTATCCTCCCTTTCTCCCTTCTTCCTTCCCTCCCACTCTCCTCCCTCTTTCCCTTTGGAAGACTTCTGATAAACGTTTTAGCAGCATACTAATGAGTACAAAGAATAACAGTAATGAAACAAAAAGGTAAGTACAAACTGGAAGTAGGAGGGTTAGAAACAAAAAGGCAATAGGTTCAAGGGAATGACTGAGGAGTACGATTTAGCACTGCGAGTCTATATGGTACTGACGGGATTTTACTGAGGCATATAGAGTAGCTAAACAGGACCAGTTGACATTCACCCACATTCTAAAGTATTTATTTCAGACAATCCACAACTGCTATGGATGAAGTTAGATAAGCAGATCAGTTGAACAAGAATGATTTAATGCAATGTGATGGAAGCTAGAGAATTACTTTATGTCCAGTGAGTGTGTGGGCTGAGGGTGCCTGTGGTTCTGTCCCCACTCCGCTGCTGCTGCCTTGGGTCTTGCTTCCTTAGCTTCCTTTCTAGTCTTGCGTTTTTTGCTTTGTGCTTTGTATCTAGTCTTGCCTTTTTGCTCTTGTTGTTGAGTGTTCTTATAACTTTATTTTCCTGTTCTTCTGTTTTTTTTTCTTTGCTGTACTATTTAATTTTTCTGCAAGTTTTCTGTTTTCTAGATTTTCTTTGACCTTTTCACGCATAGACTTCTCTAATCTCTATGTTATTGCTCTACCTGTTTTCATGATCTGTTACCTTTAAGTACTTTGAAGCCCTGTTCAAAGTGTCACTTCGTAGCAGTGTGCTCTTAATCAAGTTAACTTCTTTGGGCCTCAGTTTTCTCTTTTGTAAAATGGGAAGATTTTATCTCCTTCATAGTGCTTTTTGTAGATTTAAATGATATAATGTATATAAAGTACTTAATAAAATTCCTGACATCTAAAATAAAAAATATTACCTACTGTTTTAAAAATGTTAATGCAATCCTGGCTAACACAGTGAAACCCCATCTCTACTAAAAATACAAAAAAAATTAGCCAGGCGTGGTGGGGGGCGCCTGTAGTCCCAGCTACTAGGGAGGCTGAGGCAGGAGAATGGCGTGAACCTAGGAGGCAGAGCTTGCAGTGAGGAGTCAAGATCGCACCACTGCACTTCAGCCTGGGCGACAGAGCGAGACTGTCTCAAAAAAAAAAAAAAAAAAAAATTGTTAATCCAAACTGAGTTGGTTACCTACAGGTTGAGTATCTCTTATTCAAAAATAGTTAGGACTGAAAGTGTTTCAGATTTCTGATTTTCTTGGATTTGAGGGCTCTCCACCTGTATTAGCATTGATGCTAAACTCTTTACCAGTGGATACAAACTCAAATGCATATAGGGCCTAGGCAGAACAGGAAGGAAGTGGTCTAGGCTGGGAAATACAAAGATGGCGGTAAATCAAAGAATTTATTATTTGTTGGAAGGAGGCAGCCACTTCTTAACATGGGCCAATTGACAGCATGTTAATTTTTCAGGAAACAAGTGAAAATTGGTAACTTTATGAGCAGTTTTATTGAGGTAAAAAAGGGTGGCTTATTATTGGAAGATAGCACTTCAAATAAATGGTCTATTGTCTGTATTTGGCCTGTTGTCCGCTGATTTGAAAACTCTGCAGGACATATTTATTGAACCATTGTTGAGCAGCTGGTTTCTTATTTATCAACAGGAAATCCTGGCTTGCACATATGACATTGCTGATTTTCTAGTAAGAGTATATTTGGATGAAAATCCTTTTGTTCCTCATATAACTCCCCCAACAAATAAATTAGAATCAACCTTCATGTGGGGAGACCTCCCAATGGAATACGAGAAGTAACAAGTGACCTAACTGTGCTGCAATTGAGTGATACAACCCCAGTGAAGGCGGTAGGGAAGAGAAAGACTAACCTAAGTAATTTTGGGAAACAGCATTTTGGCCGTATATCGGAGATTAAACAAATAGAACTGTGCATAAATACTGTATTATAGTTACTGAGTTTTTTTTCTCAGAGGGTATGGGGCAGCAGTTCTGAAACTAATGTGTGTATAAGGATTGAGCAAATAAGTAAGTATGTCATAGCTAATGAGAGCCAGGTTTCTCACTGTCAGAGAAAGAAGTTTCAAATAAAGAAAGGGGAAGGCTAGAGTGAACCTTGAAGTGTTGGATTAGAATGGAAGCATAAGTATTGTGGGAGACAGATAAATGCTCACCCCTCTCAAAATATACATGTCCTAATTTCCAGAACCTATGAGTGTGTTATGTTACATGGCAAGGGGGAATTAAAGTTGCAGGTGGAATTGAGATTGCTGATCAGCTAGCTCACTTTAAAATCGAGATTCTTTTCAATTATCTATGTGGGTCCAATATAATCATAAAACTCACTATAAGTGAAAGAGGGAGATAGGAGAGTCAGTGTCAGAGTGAGCAATGTGAGAAAAACCTAATCAGCCATTGCTGGCTTTAAAGATAGAGAGGGACAAGCAGCCAAATTTAAGAAGCTCCAGAACCAAAGGCCAGAGCTGAAACAATTTGAGGAACAAAGTAAATAATTATAGTGATGGATTATAACACATAAAATAAATATTCATGAGTCCATACTGATTTAAATAATTGAATAAATTAATGAGGGAGAAAGGAAAACATTTCCTTATAGAAGAAATCCGATTAATGAAGTAGAAGTGTGAGAAAAATAAAATAATAACCATTGGGTATACATTGCAGTAGTAATTGTTGTAGGCAAGATTCATTGTTGGAAGCTAAAATTCACGGGCAAAAGTTTGATGAGAAATGGAATATTTGCATAATTTAAAATGATCTCCCTCCAGCTATTTATTAATTATAAAAGGAAAATAGTGACTGTACAGTGAAGAATTCTGGTTACCATCAACCCAAATAAGACATATTGGCACCATTTTCCTGGCCACCATCACCATGATGTCCTGAGAAGGGTACAACCTCACTTCTATGATGTTCTTGTCAAGAGGGCATAATCTCAATTGAATCATGTGAAAACATCACTCAAACTGAGAGCCAGCCTACAAAGTAGCTGTCCAGTACTTTTCGGAAATGTAAAGGTCATGAAAAACACGAAAAGACTCAGGAGGTATCACAGAGTGAGGGAGTCTAAGGAGCCTGGGCAACCAAATGCAGCGTGGGCTTCTCTATTGCTCTGGACCAGGAAAGGGACATCAGAGAAAAAGGTGGTGAAGTTAGAATGAGGTCTATAGTTGATAGTATTGTACCAATGTTCCTTTCCTGGTTTTGTAATATGTTAACAGAGGAAGCTACGTGAAGGACGTTCAAGAACTCTATTCTATTTCTGTAACTTTTCTGTTATTTCTAAAATTACTGTAAGTCAAAAAGTTTAAAAAAAAAAAAGGAGTACCATGAAAGCAGTGCAGAAGAAAGTGTTAAAGGGCTTCACTGAGCGGACAGTTCATTCAGAAGGATTTCATGGCAGAGGTAGTGTATAAGTCTGTTTGGTCTTCCAAAACAAAATACCACAGACTGGGTGGCTTAAAAAACAGAAACTTATTTCTTACAATTCTGGAGCCTAGAAGCCCAAGATCAGGGTGCCAGCAGATTTGGTTTCTCTGTGAGCCTCTTTCTGTGGCTTGTGCTGTGGCTGCCTTCTCACTGTGTCCTCATATGGCCAGTCCTCTGTGCATGCCCGCTTCTAGTGTCTCTTCCTCTTACACAGACAGTAGCTATATTGGATAAGGGACCAACACTTATGACTTTATTTAACCTTAATTACTTCTTTAAAGGCTCTGTTTCCAAATATAGTCACACCGGAGATTAGGGCTTCAACAGATGAATTTCAGGGGGACACGATTCAGTCCATAACAGGAGGCAATCGTGGAAACTCTTGAAGAATAGACATCAGCAATGTCAGAGGGGACAATCAGTGATTTAGGGACTAACAAGTGGCTTGTTTTCATAGGAGTGTTGAGAGTGTGTGGAGGAGCTGAGGTAGACAAATCTAGTCAGGGAAAGTGTGTGTGCACACGGGAATCCTAGCCATATTCCTGGGATTTTGAATTCATCAGGCTGGCAAAGAGGAGCTGTTGAGAACAGTTAGGAGGTGATTGTAGTAGTGTCGGTGAAAATAACAGAGACCTGAATGAAGGTAATGAAAAACAGAAAGAAAAATAACAACAAGAACCAGAAGAGAAGATTTGATTATAAGAAGCACTACATGAAGACTTAACACTGTTACTAAATGGAGAGTTAACAGGTGGTTCCCACGTAGAGTGTTCAGAGACATGCTGAGTTGACAGGTTGTTTCAGTGAAACTTTCAGAAATGTAAATTTAAAGATTGGGGCTTTTAGAAATGTGAATGTAAAGATTGCAGAGAGGTTGGGGCTAGACATTTAGTTTTGGGAGTCTTCAACATAGAGATGATAGTAGGAACGTATGAGTAGATCTAAGATTATCAGAGGTAAGTATCTGGCAAGTCTGTGTCCTTACTGGCCAGATGTATTAGGTGTTTTGAAACGAGTGTCATTTATGCGTCAGAGACATTACAGTAGATTAGGTTTGAGGAGAGACCACTGAATTTGGCAAATTTGCAGTCACCAATCATTAACGACCCTTGAAGATGTTTTAAAAATAAGCATGCTAAAAAAAAAATGGAGAAAGCAACTAGTCTAAACCCATCCTCCTCCACTCCCAACCCATGTGGGTGATAAATAGGTAGCCAGAGACATGGTGCCTTTTCAAATGCTAGCACTGTTCATAATGTAAGTCTTCATTTGACAATGCTCAGTGATTTCATTTAAAACACCAGCACTGGCCTTTTACAGTGGCCCCTAGCATCCCCTGAATTCATTTGATTCCTGTAGCTCATATGATAATTGCTGAGAGAAATAGCACTTTGAGTCACTCGGTTGTGTAAGAGCAGTATGTTTGATGACTTTTTCATCTCATAAAACAAGGCTAAATTTTTCCTTACAGTTGGAAAAAGCTTTAGATTGGAATAAACCTGACCTCAGGCTCCAAGTTTATAGGTCCAATTTATTCCCTCTGTAAATTCATGGGGCAGCTCTATGTGAATTTCACAGCGTGTGAAACCTTATTTTGGTCAGGTATTCATGTCTTTTCATGTAATTAAGCAATTATTTTCAAATGGAATAAAAATTGTAGAAAGCTTTGAAAAATGTTAGTAAAAATAGGACTATACTGTATTGATGTTGAGTCTTTAGTTGTTCAAAGAGTATTTATCAGTTGAAGATATGGCAAATATTAGCATTTCTACTTTGTAGACAGAAATTATGTGATGCACTTGAAGTGGGAGATTCTTGACTAGAGCTTTTATTATCTGTTTCTGTTCTCTATTTATATCTGTTTCTCTGTTCTCCATTAATACCTTCTTCTCTTTTTCATCTTTGCTATGCAAATAAATCCATATAAGTATTCTGGAGAAATGGTATTGAAAAAGTGGTGGTCAAATTCTTAAATATTTTTGAAACTGCTGTTTGAGAGTGGTGATTGTTGCTATGGGTTACCAGCTTGGTGTGTTATCAGCCAGTTACTGACTCTTTCTTATAATACATTCTGTATCTCGCAGCCACATTCCATTAGCCTACTCAAAACTCTACCAGTGTAAACATATAACCTAAGTAAAAACAGCATTTTTGTAACACAGATACAGCTTGAAGATAAATGTCCATTTTGCCCTTTCAAGGAGCCTCATATATATTCTTCAGTTTCCACTAAGGGAATAGATTGCTTGTGTAATGGTCAGTTCACCAGGTGAAAACAAAGGAGAACCTAACCCTCCAGGTGCTCACTCTAATCCACTCAATCAAGGTTCAGGAAAATCAGTTTTCCAGACCTTGTGAAGTATCAAGTTTTTTAAGGCAGAGAGGATGTACCCATCTATTATTAACTCAGTGGATTTAAATAGACAGGAAGTTCCAATTGATTGTATGAAATGATGCTAGTGCACCATTGTCAATAGAGAATAGTGTACACATACTTTTCAGGTATTTAACTGGGGTTAAAGAGTGTATGGACATGGACCAGACCAATTCCTTCCATCTGAGGAACAATGATCATCCTCTTGGGCTCATTTGAAGGAACTCAAATCTCATAAGGTGACATTCCCAAATTAGACTGGTAGAGAAAGAGGGAAAGTGTCCAGTGAGATGAGCACAATTCCTTCAAGGAGAGCTAGAATGTAAATGATAACAGGACAGGGTAGACATCAGGCACCATTCCCCTGACTCCAGCTACAAACACTTATATGTGACAGGAAACATAAAAAAAGAAACTAAAAGGACATAATCATGCTTAAGAGACATGTTTCATGAACTACAAAGAGAACATAATTGCAAAATATTGAGAGACGCTAAAGCTGTGGGACTCTTAGGAGTTTGTGTCAGGTACAGGAAGAATAAAACTTTACACAAGATAGAGCACTAGAGCCAGGGATATCACTTGAAATTAAGGGCTACATGGCTCTTTCCTATGAAGGAGGCTATAAAGAGTTATGAATGACAGTTGCCTAGAGCTATATTAAACTGGAGCAGAGGCAGGAGGATCTGGATTAGCTTAAAGGCAAGATCTGAGAAAAACTATGCATTCGTTATTACCACAAGGCAGGACCCCAAGCCCCTAACAAAAGTTTCTGAACTGGTTTCCCACTATTGAATAGTAGGTTATGCAGATGGGTTCACAAAACTGCTAAATTGGAAAGAATGGGTGGACTGGAGACAGGGAAAACACTTCCCACTAAAAACGAATCTGCAAACCAAATTATAAAACATATCAAGACTCTAAATTGGCTGGGCCCGGTGGCTCACTCCTATAATCCCAGCACTTTGGGAGACCGAGGTGGGTAGATCACTTGAGGTCAGGAGTTTGAGACCAGCCTGGCCAACATATTGAAACCCCATCTCTACTAAAAATACAAAAATTAGCTGGGTGTGGTGGCAGACACCTGTAATCCCAGCTACTTGGGAGACTGAGGCAGAAGAATCGCTTGAACCCAGGAGGCAGAGGTTGCAGTGAGCTGAGATTGTGCCACTGCATTCCATCCTGGGTGACAGAGGGAGACTCCATCTTGAAGAAAAAAAAAAAATAGAATAAATTGGAAGATAGTATTGATGACTTTACCCAGAACACTATATAGAGAATAATGCATGGTAAATAGATAGGAATTTATCCAGCACACTATATGGAGAAAAGAGAGATGAATAATTAAAGATGTGAAAGAACAGTTAAGAGCAAGAGAAAAAACAGTTAAGAGCAACATATCATCAGACTGATCTGTTCTAATTTATGTTTAGTAGTCATCTAGGATAATTTTGAAAATTAGATTTGAAGAGATGACTCTGATAATTTTCTAGAAATAGAGAAAGCTATCCAGGTTGTTCTAACAGGTTCTAACAATGAAGCTTACAGCTATTAATTTAGCTAGACAGAAAAGAGCTGAATTCTTAGAATAAAAATACATGTGCAATGACTAGGTGTTAAAAATACATTTAAACTTAGAGATATATAGTAAAAATGGAGAGTAACAATTATAAATAGAAAATGTTGACATAAGTGGAGAGAAAAGACAGATTACTGCCAAAGGAATGGTGATTAAACTGACAATAGACTTCTGTTAGTAATAAAAGCCAGAAGACAAGGAGAATAATATTCTTAAAGTACTAGAGCAAAAGTATCATCCAAAATTGAGGGCAAAATAAATCATTTTTAAAAACACTATGTTAGTTTATCACCCACAAATTTTTCTGAAAGGACTACTAAAGGATGTCTTCAATAAAGACAAAAATTAACCTAGGAAGAGTGAGAGAAAAATACAATGTGAACTGGTTGTTCTGATTACTAAGAAAATATCTGTTAAAAATCAGAATTATATTACACAAGTTGAGTTTCTTTTGGGGTTAGTTATTATTCAGCTGGATTCATTTGTAAATTAGCTATCTAAGAAAGCTCCACTTTATCTGCTAATTCAGAATGTCTTTCAGAAAACTCTGAGCCTCCAGTAATACTTCTTTCAACTCCAATAGCTTTTTAATCCTGCAGTTAATTGGAAAAGTCCATTTAAAAGCAGTTTATTGATTCTTGCTGATATTATCTGCTAAGATTGTACATAGTGAATTTTTAATTAGCATTGAAGTAACTGAAAAAATTAGGCATAATGCAATCCTGTTGATGACAAGTTTATAGTTCTCAATATTGGAAATAATTAAAATTGGTTTGAAAGTAGAAACATAGTCACACACATGGAAGCAAGCACACACCCACACAGTAGAACAGTGGAGGTGAGAATTATTTCAGGAAAGAGCTGATGGGCATATAAAGTAAGGAGAAATCTACCAAGGTAGAGAATAGGACAAGCAATTGATGCAGGGTTTGGTTAGATCTAGTGTACAGATCACAAAGCTAGTGTTAGGGCAATGGAAAACAAAGTCATTGGCTCCATAACATGGTGTCAAGATATCAAAAAGCTTTCAGACAATAGAGTCTAAGGATTAAGTTGAGATAAACCAATATTTGTTGAGCACTTCCTGTGATGCTGAGGAGGAATTCAATCATAAGCAAGATAAAGGCCATGGTCTCTAAGGGCAGTCATTTTAGTGGATGACAGATATACATAAATCATTTTATAAGACATGCTAAAATCGTGGTCAAGCAAGATGCTAAGAGAATAAGAGAAAGGAGAATTAAATTCTAATTAAGGGTGATTAGGAAAGTGTTTTAGCGGATTGGTTTAAATTGGATCTTAAAGATTGGGTAAGGATCTATCAGGCAATGGCAATGGGCATTCTAAGCAAGGATATATAGGTAAGGTACACGAGAAAAATAAAGTTGAAAATCCAGCTGACAGTTTTTCTAGATAGGCCTTCCTATTAACTTTCCTCCCAGAACAAGACTCATCTTTGTGAGGACTTCACCAAGTTCCCAGAAAAGAGCAAACAGGTAGATCTGAACAGAGGAGAAAGTGAAATGACAAAGAGGAATGCAATTCTTGAAAGAAGGAACACAAACAGAGAAATATATATATATATGTATATACATCTATATTGTGTATATGTATAGATGGTTAAATTTGAACCAAGGGCCAAAGAAAGCTTCAAGGAAGTGAGCGAGCTGACTATGCAAACATCTGAGGTGAGGGGGGAACATTCCAGATAGAGAGCAGAACTGAAGTATAATACATATATAATACATATATAATACATATGTATAGATGTATTGTATATGTGTATATAATATTCTTCTGTGTTTTGCAAATGTTCATAAGTGACATCATATTGTATATACCATTCTGCAACTTGTTTTTTCACTCAGCTTTCCTTTTGTGACCTATATAGCTATATATAGATCTGGTTCATTCATTTAACCTTTCTGCTTATCTATGTTTCTACTGATGGATCTTTAGATTCTATTCATTTTTCAATATGAGAAATACTACTACTGTAAATATCCTCCTCCCTGCCTCCTTGTGCACATGTGCAAAAGTTTTAAGCCTCAATTTTTGGTTTAAAAAGGTGAGATGATAAAAAAAACACACACACAACAGAACAAAACAAAACAAAAACCCCAGAAAAACAAAGGCAACAACAAATAATTGCTCTGGAAAATGTGAAGATTATGCAAGAAAAACTGGCTGAAAGTGTTTCATATATATACTAATGACTATTTAAACATTTTCTTGTTCATACTCCATGCTTTTTGTTTTCCACCTTCTTAGTTTTAGTCTTATAAACTCCTTTCTCCAATGCCAGGCTACTAGTCTCCTAACATAGTGTTTGCATTCCTCTGAGTATACTTTTAAGTGTGGGACACAGACTGATCAATATACTCTCCAGATTTGACCAACTACATAGATGGGCCAAAATATCAACTTCCTGGTGTGGGATACTACATTTTAATATTATAGCCATTTTGGCAGCCACTCCCAGTGTTGACTCAAATTGTATTTTAAAAAATCAGCTAAAAACCCAGGAGTCTTTGATACATCCTGTTAAGCTATATCTTTGCTATATTATAGTTAGTTATAGTTTAAAAAAAAACTCAATTGGGATACTTTACATTTATGCCCGTTAAATTTTATCTAAATCAGTGTGGTCTGTTTTGAATTTTGATTTTGACTGTCTTATTCAACATATACATTATTCCTGTTTTCCAAAACAAACTCATTTTGTTCAGTTTTTCTTTTTCCACTTAGGGACAAACATGAAAGGAGACAATACATCTTGTTTCCTTCTTTCTTCCCACCTTGGAGCCTTTACTTCAGTTCTGCTCTCTATCTGGAATGTTCCCCCCTCACCTCAGATGTTTGCATAGTCAGGTCGCTCACTTCCTTGAAGCTTTCTTTGGCCCTTGGTTCAAATTTAACCATCTCAATGAGGTGGCCTTCCCTGACCACGTGTTTGCTTCTGCACCCCCCATCCTCTGCCAGTATTTCCTTCTGCTCCCCATTTTATTTCACAGCACTTAACACAATTTAACACACCGTATATTATATTTTATTTATTATGATTAGTGTCTCTCTGTCCCAATGCTCTATCTGGATAGAGATATTTGTTTTGTTCACTGATAAATCCCAAGATTCTAGCATACTGCTGAGTGCATGTAGGCAATCAATAAATTGAATCACATGCGTACATTTTAGGCTGGTATTGACTGTGATACATTAACGTAGAAGCTTCTTAAGTTGTATTGATAGTACAAACGCCTCTTGAATTTCCACAATTCATTGATCTTCAGTTTTTGGTATTTTGTTCATTTTTTTCACAGATATTTTAGAGAGAAGCTGAGAATGGCTGAATTGGGTAATGTTAGATGTCATTTTATACCAGGTATGTTAGGTAGTCTTTAAATGTGATAAATCACTAACCAAAACACTGACAAAAATGTTGATCAGAAGAGGCTAAAAAGAGACCCCTGAAGTATAGCTCCTGAAAACTCCCTGAATCGTTTCTCATCAGTCTTTCATACCATCACTTATCCAGTTGGTATTCACCTAATAGAACCATCATTCATCCCACATTTCTCTCTGTGAGCCATAAAGACATAATGATTAAAGCTGGTAAATACCCTGCTGGGTTCCAGACCAATTACAATAACAATAAATGATAATGTTTATTAAGCACTTACTATGTGCTGGGCACTGTGCTAAGTTTATTATGTACCATGCTTTATTTAATGAATTCATAACACTTTTATTCCTTTTTAATAACGAGTTAGGTCATAAAGCTAGTAAGCAACAGAGTGAATATTTATCCTGGATGGTCTGACTACAGGGTCGAATCCCTGATTCTATTATACTGGCTCACCAAATGATACATTTCATTTGTGGATGTCTCTGGCTTACCACCCTGATTATTCTGACATCAAATATTTTTTGGAAAGCCTGTTATGTTTCAAGACATGCAGTGGGAAGAGGGAAACAAATAAGAATGCGATCTGAATCCTCCTTTTAAGAGCTAAAAAAGAAAATTTAGGATTCTAGAGAACACTACATGAATCATATACCTATCTTCTACAGTTATTTTTAATTTGGGGGATGGGGAATAATGTTGTCCTTTCCTTTATATCAATGATACTTAGTTCCAAAAACCTGTTGGTGGCCAATAAGGACAAAAATCCAGAATAAATGCAATTCTCCCCAGTAGTTTCTGAAAACTACTGAAAAGTGGGGACACTTTCTTGACTGAACCTGCTTATTTATAAATCCACATAAATGTCAATTGTTTGAACCATGAGAATAGCTGTGCTTAAACAGGTACCCCGACCTACTGCCAATGTGCTGTCTTTGATCTTGTGTGTCTTTTACTAAGTTCTCATGTGATCTCATCTCACTGCCCCTTAACTGAAAGCAATTTTCATGTTTTATTTTAATCCTTTTGAGGCACGAAGCCAGGTGGTGAATTAATTACTTTTGTAGGTTGAGAAAAGATCCCAACTTAGTTGTTATATTCAGCTGAAGTTGGAAGGCTATATTGATACCATTTATGTTTTCATTTCATTAAAAATAAGTTTAAAAAGTAGAGCAGTATGCTTTGGTGCCTGATTCTAAATGTTTCTAGGTAAAAATTGCTTTAATCACTGATAAAACCATGAAGGGCTATTTTTGGTTATAAGTCAGTTTCTTTTGGAGTAGATGACTAATTTCCTTGGAGGTGATACGGTTATGAGGCTTTTGTTGATTGGAGGTAGAAAAGTCTAGTTTGAAATGTGTAGAATTTATAAAGACGGTTACAAGACACACTGAACAATCTGGAGAGAATACTGTGACAATAGATAGCATTTCCTGGAGAGGGAGAGATGGAAGACTTAAGAGAGCTCTGAATTTGAAGTCAGGACACACAGTTATAAATCTTTTTTCTAGCAGTTACTTGAAATGTTACCTTGGGTAAACTCTCTTGACATTGCTGAATTTTAGTCTCTTTGCATGTAAAAAGGGAGTTATTATACTTTTTAAAAGAGTTATTTCAGGATCTACTAAAATAAAGTTAATAAATTGTAACATTTAAAAATGCATAAAATTACTTGATTTTAAAGAAAACCTGCAATATATAAGATTGCAGACAATTTGAAACATGCTACAGATATCTGAGTCTGCTACACTCAAAATACATGACAAATTATTGTGGTTCTTGATGTAACAAATACTATCACTGCAGTTAGAGAAGAGATGAGTGTTGCTACCCTGTTTTACAAATGAAGAAATTGTATTTTAAATGATCTACACCTCATTCTTTGGAAAGAGGCAGAGAACGCTGTTTTCTGACAAACACCCTCCCTATGAGTTCCTGTTCAATAGCAAGCAATATAGTAATAGAACGAAAGTCCTCTTTTAAATCAAGTGGAATACATCTTCCTTGAATGATTGAATGCAAACCTTGACTATGTAAGCATTTTCAGAAGAAGGTCATTGTCTATGGAATTAATTTTCATTCTTGGCTCAACTATGCCTGCTGGCCATCAGAGCTTGCTAAATATCCCATCTGTTTAGTTAGGGACTGGCCTGATTGATGGAGAAAGATTGATAGGATTAGAGGATAAATCTCTGTACCTAGGAATAAATTATTTAAGTGTTCTTTAGTCCTAGGTAGAAACTAAGTCTCTCTAGACATGTAATATAAAGCAGGAAGTGAAAGCTTTTATCTGAATATAGCTAAATAATGAAAGCCCTTGTGTATGCCACACATAATAGATACTCAATGGACTTTGTTAATTTTGTGAATTAAAAAACTTCCTTTCTTGAGTAATCCAGATTGTTCTTAATAGCTACAGGTCTCATATACACTAAGTATTAACTCCTCTATGTTTTTTTACTCTATCTCCACATGTTTCTACCAGCCAAGAAGCTTTAGCCAAGCCTTGTTTTGTGTAGTTTTATTCCAAAAAATTTATATATAATGTGTAGATCAAATAGATGCTGAAACAAATTATTCCCCATTATCCCCAAGCCCATTCTCTGAGAGTTTTCAGAGTATAAGAGTTTATCATTGGTCCATATATAAATGCATTTCTTATCTCACATTGCTAATGTATTTAACACATCTTTTCTGAATTACGGCTAGAACGTGATTCCAGTTTCATAAAGCCAGTACTGAGAGCAAATTCTAGTGTGTAAGTCCAAGAAAGCTGAGTTCAACTTAAAATCTGGCGTGAAAGGAATCCATATTTTAAATTATAAACATTCTAAAATTTAAAAATGTGTACCAAAAAGCAAAACATTTAAAAAATGCATAAAATTACTTGATTTTAAAGAAAACCTATAATACATAAGATTGACAATTTGAATTTCATTTCTACCAAAAATCTATGAAACAATTGCAGCAAACTATCCTGTGTTTGGTCTTCTCTTTCTAACATATCAACATCATGTACCAAAAAGTAATTAATACAGTAAAAATTTAACAAGCAATTATGAGTGACCTGTAGAAGTAAAGAATCTTGGCCAGGCGCGGTGGCTCACGCCTGTAATTCTAGCACTTTGGGAGGCTGGGGTGGGCGGATCACGAGGTCTGGAGTTCGAGACCATCCTGGCCAACATGGTGAAACCCTGTCTCTACTAAAAATACAAAAAAAAAAAAAAAAATGAGCTTGATGTAGTGGCATGCGCCTGCAGTACCAGCTACTTGGGAGGCTGAGGCAGGAGAATTGCTTGAACTGTGGAGGCGGAGGTTGCAGTGAGCCGAGATTGTGCCACAGCCTGGCCACAGAGTGAGACTCCGTCTCAAAAAAAGAAAAAAAAAAAAAGAATCTTAGCTGAGTGCAGTGGCTTGTGTTTGTAATCTCAGCACTTTGGAAGGCCAAGGTAGGAAGATCACCTGAGCCCAGGAGTTCAAGATCAGTCTGTGTAACACAGAGAAATCCTGTTTTGCTAAGTACTGAGGAAAAACGGCAATGACCTAAGTCCTATGTTAACGGAGGCCATCAGTCTAATAATAGAGATTAGACATGAGGATAATCTAAATATGAGGTAAAAGGTAATAAGTGGCCGGGCGCAGTGGCTCACGCCTGTAATCCCAGCACTTTGGGAGGCTGAGGCAGGTGGATCACGAGGTCAGGGGTTTGAGACCAGTCTGTTCAACATAGTGAAACCCTGTTTCTACTAAAAATACAAAAGTTAGCCAGGTATGGTGGCGCACACCTGTAGTCCCAGCTACTCAGGAGGCTGAGGCAAGAGAATTGCTTGAACCCACGAGGCGGAGTTTGTGGTGAGCTAAGAGCGTGCCACTGCACTCCAGCCTGGGCAACAGAGCAAGACTGTCTCAAAAAAAAAAAAAAAAAACAAAGTGATAAGTATACAAATACAGTATTTTTGAAGATCAAGGGAAGGTGGGATTTTTTTTTTTCTTACATGGAGGGATAAGAGAAAGGGAAGATTAAAGATCTTGATGGAGGAGTTATCGTTTGTGTTCACCCACCAAGAATTAAACAGTAGAGTAGGAAAGGCAATCATATCTCATTGCCTAATATACTGCTCCCCTACCCATCAATCACAATGAAACTTGCTCCTTTCCCTTGCAAGCCAATCTTCTTTGTATTTCCCCCAACCTGCTGTGCTCTGCCATACCTCTGTGCTATGCCATGGGCTTATTTCTTTTCCTGGAATATCCGTTGTCCTTTATATTTCTTGTCAACTCCCACCCTTCCTTCATGACTATCTAGAGACTCAGTCTTCTTCTCCTTCTCCAGTGTCCCAAAAGTTTAGTCACTGCTTCCTCTGTACCTTTATACATTTTGTGCATTCTGTATTATAATAGTCATTACTCTGTTTTGCCATCAATTTTTCAAGTCTATTGGGAGTTTTAAGAAACATGACATATTTGTATAAAAATTGCTTATCACAAAGCCTGGTATGGGGAAAATAATACATGTAAGTTGAGTGACTGAATGGAAGAATAAATAAGATGTGTATTTCATTGTGGTTTAACATTTAAAAAATTTTTCACTAAGCAATAATAATTATATATATTTATGGGATACAATGTGATATTTTGGTGTATGTAGTTTTAATTTGCATTTCCCTGGTGACTCATAATATTGAATGTCTTTATATGTACCTATTTATAGATCTGTTTCTTGGTTAAGTGTCTGTTAAAATTTTGCCAATTTAAAACTTTTTGTTTGAGCCAGGCACTATGGCTCACGCCTGTAATCCTGGCACTTTGGGATGCCGAGGCGGGCGGATCAACTGAGGTCAGGAGTTCGAGACCATCCTAGCCAACATGGTGAAACCCCATCTCTACTAAAAATACAAAAATTAGCCAGGCATGGTGGTGCACGCCTGTAATCCCAGCTACTCTGGAGGCTGAGGCAGGAGAATTGCTTGAACCTAGGAGGCGGAGGTTGCAGTGAGCCGAGATTGCGCCACTGCATTCCAGCCTGGGCGACAGTGAGACTCCGTTTCAAAAAAAAAAAAAAATTGTTTAATTTGGTTGAATGGATTGTTTATGTTTTTCTGGTTTCTTGCAATTTTGATTTATTTGTGGTAATTGATTATATGGCACCCATGTTTATTAACTTTCTTATTTCCCAGAGGTGGAAGATGGTTAAATATGGCCCAAAATTTCTTCCACCCTAGAAAGTGACAATGCTACTGACCCAATCAAGAGAGGTAGAGTCTCTTTCTTCATCTTCTTGAATTTGTGGTGGCCTTGTGATTTGCTTTGGCCAATAGAATATGTGACTTCCAAGCCAAGGCATCAAGAGGTCTCACCTCTACTGATTTCATCCTTTTGAATCTAGCTGTCATATGAAGTCAGACTTATGAAGCAGCCCAGTTCTACTTCCTGGAAGATGGAGAGATAGGCTCAGCCATCCTAGCTGAGATGTCAGAAGACCCACCCAGTCAACTCACAGAATTGTGATGATAAATGGTGGTTGTTTGAAGGCACTTTTAGGTGATTTGTTTAGGTGAGTTTTTAGGTGATTTGTCACAAAGCAATAGATGACTTTTTGAGCACTTTTTGTGCCTTGAAGACATTTGTGACTGTTTCAAAGAATACTATGTTCTTTGTACCATTATATATGGTGCAAACTGTTGCATTAGGTTGCAATAGATGCATTAGGATTGAAATACACTGAAGAGTATATTTCACTGGATTGGGGTTAGGCAAAACTAACGTTAAAGCATTTGAGACTTGCGAAAAACAGAGACCAAGTGGAAACATAGCCCTATCTTATGACCAGTGTTGTTTGCACTACTTACAACACAAAATGTAACTAGGGAGAAAAATAATACAATTTTTACGATTTCAGGTAGCATAAAGTTAATTCTCAGGATCTATGCTGTAATCTCATCATAAAGTAGCATTTAGGGAATCTTCTAGTACATGGAAAAAGTGAAAAAATTAACAGTTTGCACCATATATATAGTGGTACAAAGAACATAGTATTCTTTGAAACAGTCACAAATGTTTTCAAAGCTCAAAAAGTGCTCATATGCCAAATAAATAAAAATTTTAAAGCCTGGAATGTTCTGATAAAGGTTAATGTTTCTTTGTGCAATCTAGAAAATTTATTGAGTAAATTTGCAGACAATACAAATGAGTATGCTATCCTTAGGAGAAAAAAGTTTTGAGAGTGTTAGGTACACAGTAGACCCTCAAGCATTTGTTCATTGGATGAGCTGTTCCTTTACTCTGTTGCCTTTCTTCATCTGCTAAGCTCCACCACATTTTAAAATTCTACATTAAGAAAATGAGAAATGTTAGTAAAAACATTTGTTTATTGGCAAATATGCAGAACTCCACAACCACTATGCATTTAAAACCTTTATCCAGGCAGACGGCCCCCTGTGAATTAGCTAGATAATAGAGGTACTCAAATAACATCTGCAGAAACTCATTTAGCACAAAATTATATTTCCACTCACTAGACAATTAGAACATAGTGCATGCAGGGAGGAGGGGGGAGGAAATTATCTATCAAGAATATCTCAAGGCAGTTGGCAAATGTCCAGGTTTTAGATGAACCTAGTTACTGTTCTGTTCTAAGCATTACAAAAGTAATTTTCTTTCTGAAATTGAAAATTAATATAATGTTCCTGAAGGGAAACATTTAATAATAATCAAGTCAAGGCAAAAGGCACTTGATTCCCTTCCATGACCTTAGTCCTAATACATTAGTAACCCTGCGGCTCTACTCTTAACTAGATTGTGGTTCAGAGACTAAATCAGGAAAGTATGAAGTTCTGCTACTCTCTTTGCCCCATTTCTTTTGATAATGAGTGTTGAGCTGATAGATATTGCTAGAAAGTGTAGTAAACCTTTTTGTCTCAAATTTTTTTAAAAAAATCAAGATTTTGGTCTAATAGCATCACTCTATATTAAAAGAAAAAATCACTTTAATGAGTTATGTCAAGATCAAATTCTGGTTAATATATACCTATTTGATAGATCATAATTAGATATATAAAACTGAGAGAATACATGTTAACATTTATTAAGAACATTGTTTTGCAATAAAATACTATGCCAATAGCAAAGGAAACAATTATAAATAAATTTGCTGGGCACAGTGGCTCATGCCTGTAACCCCAGCACTTTGAGAGGCCTAGGTGGGCCAATCGCTTGATCCCACAAGTTCAAGACCAGCCTAGGCAAGATGGCGAAACCCCATTTCTACAAAAAATACAAAAATTAGCCAGGAGTGATGGTGCGTACCTGTGGTCCCGGCTACTTGGGAAGCTGAGGTGGGAGGACCTCTTGAGTCCAGGAGGTAGAGGTTGCAGTTAGTGGCAACTGTGCTACTACACTCCAGCCTGGGCCAGAGTGAGACCCTGTCTCAGTCAATCAATCAAACAATCAGTCAATTTATTAGATGCCCAGAAAATTCAATTCCATTATTATAAAACCATTAAATAAACATAGAACTTAATTGCAATCTTATTACAAATCTAATAATTTCTTGCTATGAAAAAAACTTTACAACCATTCAAAATGACTACATAATATTTTACACAGTTGTAACAAGAAAAGTGAATATGCTTAAACAGTAGATATCTTAATAATTATAGATTTTTTCTTTAATCTATTATATTTTAAGTTCTATGGAACTCCATATATTTAACACAATTATGAAGTCTTGAAATCATTTCTTCCAAAGCATTCCCGACAAGTAGTCTTCCCACTTGAAATTATTTTCAAAGACGGACAAGGAATTAATTCCACATAGGCCATGACACTTGACGGTTTGACAATTTTAATTTATACTAAATTTTCTTACCAGGAGTCCTGGTTCTGCCTGACAGTGTAGATTCCTTACACAACTTAGTCCTTTAAATATTTGTCAGTAACTATTATAGCATGAGCAAATTTGCCTTTCAGAAAGTTCTCTTTGGCTTCAGAGTGAAATAAACTGAAAGAGACAAAGACGAAGGAAGTTAGGAAAGGAACTAGACTGACAAAATATAAGAAAGGGAAAAAAGTAACAACTTCTGGCTTCACATTTCCAAACTGTAAATTTTATTCCATTTATAAATTCTATGTGTAGTTGAGATAGTAATTAAATTTAGTAATTAAATTGGCTAACCATTTGGGAAACAACTTTTTTTTTTTTTTTTTTTTGAGACGGAGTCTTGCTCTGTCACCCAGGCTGGAGTGCAGTGGCACAGTCTGGGCTCACTGCAAGCTCTGCCTCCCAGGTTCACGCCATTCTCCTGCCTCAGCCTCCCGAGTAGCTGGGACCATAGGCGCCCGCCACCGTGCCCAGCTAATTTTTTGTATTTTTAGTAGACATGGGGTTTCACCGTGTTAGCCAGGAGGGAAACAACTTTTAAGTTACATTCCTACTACACACAAAATACACCAAAATTAACTCGAGATGATTCTAAGATTTAAGAATAAAAATAAAACCATTAAAGTAATAGAAAAATTACAGAATTTTTTTTTTTTTTTTTACTTTTGGGTGGAAAAACCTATTTTTAGCATTACATAAAAATAAAAAATATAAGAAAAGATTTTTAAATTTAATCATTTAGCAAGTATAAATCCATGCCCAAATGAGTATACAGGTAATAAAACTTTGTTTCCTTTAAATTAATCCAATTCTAACCTTATTATAGTTGGTACTCTTCCCTAAGATTGCACTGAAATTAGAGACTTACGTGGTAGCTAGAAAATTAGATGAGTTGGGAGGTGGAGTGGGGAGGCATGATGGGAGGCAAATATCAGTGCTGTTAATTTCCAGGGAATTTCTCACATTGCTATCCTCAATATCCAAGTCCACGGACGGTCTTTAAGTCAGGTTGCTCTCTTTATGGCTTCTGTGTCACATGGGGACATAGGGAACCAGCCTCCTTTGCCTGGGAGCTTAACATATCCCTTCTTCTGGGATCCTGCCACCTCACCAGAGAGCTGCCAGAGGCAGCTCTGAAACCAGCTCCTCTGAAAGCTCCTTATAGGGATGGGAAAGCCCCCACACTACCTTCTGTTTCTCTACTCCACTTCTCCTACCCCACCTGTCTTTCCCTTTTCCTGTTATTATGAACTTTGATGGTGCATTTTAAAATACCCAAATTATTTAAAATTGCAAAAACTGTTAACATTTCCCTCAAGGGCAAGGAGGGCTTGGTCTTCCAACTCTCCTTGGAAAAAATATTTGAAGAAATAAAACTAAAACGTTAGCATTCCATACTAAATAATCTTAGTATTCACATTATAACTACAGAAAAATTTCAACCTTCTGTGTAAAAACAATCATGTCAAAAAAATACTGAAAGTGAAAAAAAATACCATGGGAAATTACCACAAGCTATATAAATCTGTATGATAAACAGAGAAAGAGTTTCTACAAATAAAAAAGCAAAAGACAGTATCTCATGGAAAAGTTGGCAAAGAGTATAAAGAAGCAATTTAGGGGAAGAAATAGAAATTATCATTAAATGGGAAAAGTTGCTTATCCTCATTGGAAATTAAAAAATGTAAACTAAAATAACTGTTATCATATCAGTCATACTGGCTTTTTATATTATTTTTAAAATAATTTTTTATTTTAATTGAGCCAGATAAATACAGTTTCAGGTGTTTACTAGGGTCACTATTTATTTATTTATTTAGAGATGAGGTCTCCCTCTGTCTCCTAGGCTGTAGAGCAATGGCATGATTATAGCTCACTGCAGCCTCAAGTTCCTGGGCTCAAGTGATCCTCCCATCTCAGCCTCCCAAAGTGCTGGGACTACAGGTGTGCGCCCGCATGCCTAATTTTTGTTATTTTCTTGGAGAGACTATGTCTCACTATGTTTCCCAGACTGGTCTCGAACTCTTGAGCTCAGGCAATCCACCCGCCTCAGCCTGCCAAGTGCTAGGATTACAGGCATAAGCCACTGTGCCCTGCTGGCTTTTTTATTTTTAAGTGTGAGACCCAATATTCAGGCCTGGGACTAGAGTAACACAAATTACTTGCCTTTAGCACAAAATTTAGTAAGGGGCCAAAAAACTCAGTAACCAGGATGAATAAGATTTTGATGCAAATTAATGCAAAAGATCCATAATGAACAAAATATCAGCCCTGCACTTACATGATCTTAATTCTGGCCCTGCAAATGTTGGTTAATATCAAGAGAAATAAACACTCACATACACTGTGAATGACCTATTAATTAGTTGGCAGTTTGGCAACATACATTTGCTATGGAGATATATATAGCCCTTGATGTAAAAATTTCATTTTTGAGTATATATAAATGTTCATTTAAACACTGTTTAAAAGAAAAAGACATTGAAAAGAATGATAAACAATCTTTGAAATAAATTGTCATAGCCATTCACCAGAATGATATTGAACAATTAAAAGTGATGTAGATATGTATGGTTTTACATAGAAACTTGAGCCGATACTATATAAGCACTTGGAACAATCTGCTTTCATTCTTTGTAAATGAAGTAGTAACAAAAAGTTTTGTGTTATATACTCACACAGATATATCTGTATGTCTGTCTTCTATTTATCTGAATGTAAATTTGGAAAGATGAACCCAAAAGTGTTAACTGTGTTTATCCTTGAGAAGGTAGAATTTTGGGTCATTTTTTCTGATACCTGCAGTTATTTCCATCAAATAGAGGAAGGAGAGAGAACTCATCTGAGAGACTTCCCATCAAAGGAATAGTTATCAAAATGCCCAATCATGAAAAAAAAATCTAAAAGCTGTTAAGCTCATTTTTGCCTCTTAGAAGATGGCATGCAAAAGAATCTAATAGGGACCTATAGCTCTTTTAGTCTCTGGGACTTTTCCCTAAGTCCCCTTTCCTTTTGTTTTGAACGAATATATATACATTCCTGGGAGAAGTAATAAAGGAAAAAAAATATATATGTATGCAAGTTCTGGATGATTTCACTTCACTTTACCCTGGGATGCCCCAATTCTGAATTAAGCAGTGGATCTATTATGATTACGGTAACTCACATTTATAGCTAAGCATTCTTTCCTGTTAATCCTTCAACCACATTTGGGAACAGGAAAGAAAGAAAAAACCAACACCGTGTACTAAAGCCTTGGGCAAAGTCTAGTGTAATAGATGCCAAAAGAGAAAACTTTAAGAAAGTGCTGAAAAATGCCAAATTCTACAAAACGTAAAGGCATTAGGACTAAAACTAGATTGTTGAATTGGGAAGCTGGAGATCATTGGGCACTTTCCAGGGTACATGTGGATGTAAAATGCTGGGAGTTGTCATGAAAGGATGCTGTGAAAAACAAGAACATGGGCTAAGAACATGCTAAGAATCTTTTAAAGTATAATGTGAGAACTGGTGAGAGAAAAAAAGGGACTTACAAGATAGAAAAAAGCTATGAGCATGTATTAATAAAAAGCTAACAGGAAGGAAGAAATTGGCATATTACAATGAAATTAAATAATTATAAGAAAAATAGTCCCGGGGAATGTAGGACCAACTAGGCTCTACATTGAAATGTTAAATGTGTGTACAAATCACCTGGGGATCTTTCTAATATCCACATTTTGACTGCTAGGTCCAGCATGGGCTTTGAGAGTCTGCAATGGGAACTAGCTCCCAGATAAGCCTGATGTTTCTGCTCTTCAGGCCACGCTTAGAGAGGCAAGGAGCCAGACAGCACTAACTGAGCCTTAGAAAGAAAAGGAGGCCAGGCATGGTGGCTCACGCTTGTAATCCCAGCACTTTGGGAGGCCAAGGCGGGCGGATCACGAGGTGAAGAGATCGAGACCATCCTGGCCAACATGGTGAAACCCCTGTCTCTACTAAAAATAGACAAATATTAGCTGGGAGCAGTGGCACGTGCCTGTGGTCCCAGCTACTTGGGAAGCTGAGGCTGGAGAATCGCTTGAACCCGGGAGATGGAGCTTGCAGTGAGCCGAGATCGCGCCACTGCACTCCAGCCTGGCGACAGAGCGAGACTCCATCTCAAAAAAAAAAAAAAAAAAAAAAAAAGAAAGAAAGAAAAGGAAAGACCTCTGTCCCTGAGACTAAATTAGGGAAAGGGACGTGATAGGTCTAGAAACCAAAACTGAGAAGAGAACAGAGAGGAAGTTTATGCCAAAGGACTCTTAGCTCCTTCATGAAATAGGAGTGAGCTCATTTGTTGAGAATGAGAGAGTGTGAAGAATTAAGGACTTGGAAACAGTGGGGAAGTTTTGGATGAACTGTTGTAAGACGCTTATTAGGAGATCGAGAAGAGATGAACTGCTTTTTTGGTGAGATGCATTAATAACATAATTAAACCATGGAATGAAGTGTAGCCATTAGGAAAAGGAAGTAAAGATGATTTTCCCCAATTAAAATTAATGAGATAAATTTCACCTGCGGTAGCCACAATGCGCTTGCTAATGACTACCTTAGAAGCCTCAGGAATGCAGTTCACTCCATCACCTACACATGTGAAGCAGCCTACCCCAAATCTAATTCAATTGTCTAAATCTTTTCTACTTACTCAGTGTTCTGCGTGAATAACATAAAAAATACAGCTTCTATCTGTAATCAGGCTGCCCAGAAACAAAAACCATATGGAAAAGCGAGAGCTTCCAGATTGTTTAATATATGGGCAAAGAGCAGTTTTCAATTTACCCAAGTTAATTTTTCCCCAAGCAATCATCCTAGTTGGTATCCACCCAGGACCCTAGGTCGACATTAATCCTTCAGCAGCAGCAAATGGCTGGAGAATCCCTAATGACCTGAAGTTCTCCTGGTGTCAGCTTGGCTCAGCTGCACCTCATCTGAAAAACAACTTCCCCTCTCATCATCTGCACAGCCTCCAATGCTCCAAATTGAGGACTCGCTCTCAGATGTTGCCTTGGAATTTGGTTGTAAGTGTGGAATGAACATTGTTAGAAAATGAACCTCCCTTATGTGTTATTCTGCTCATTAAAAATGGAATAGCAAAAAGAGAAAATAAATTGCAGAAATTCATCAAAAGGAGTCCCTTGACTGCCTCCGATATTCACAATATTCACGGGGTTCGCTATTGAAATATGAAAAGACAAATGTGGAAGAGCAGAATATGAACAGACCTGAGACACAGGCTGAGGGCAGAATCACAGCCTGCCGGTCTCCCCTGACTGGTTATAACAGCGACTGCAGCTTCTCAATTTAATAATTTATGTTATGATCGCTCCTTCATTATTAATAATGTTATGTGCCATGAATTTCCCTGCCTTTTTCAACTTCTGTTTATTTCTACCCAACTAATTCCCAAAACTCTGCTGTATTCCTCAGCAAGCCTTATCTGAAGCTGTTTTCCTCTTCACTAAATTATCCCAGCTGTTCATTTCTCATCACCCATCATCCCTCTCTCATGGTTATTTACATATCTTATCTCCCATATTAAACTCTGAGCTTCTCAAAGACCAAATTCAGAGCATCCTTGTTTTATATCCTCCATATCATCTAATTTTATTTCGAAAGTTTTTATCTATATGAATGTTGTTTATAAAAAATCCAATTAGAGACTGACACAGAGCTAAAATAAATAGTGATTATAAAAACATGTTTCCGTTTCAATTCTGGAATTCAGTTAAGTAGAATCAAGGATACCACCTCAGTTTTCCCTATATGTATATGTTTGTGTGTGTGTGTGTATATATATATATATATATATATATATATATATATTTCTTTTTTTTTTTTTTGAGATGGAGTCTCGCTCTGTCACACAGGCTGGAGTGCTGTGGTGCAAGTCTTGGCTCACTGCAACCTCTGCCTCCAGGGTTCAAGCAATTCTCCTGCGTCAGCCTCTCAAGTAGCTGGGATTACAGGTGTGCACCACCATGCCCAGCTAATTTTTGTATTTTTGATAGAGACGGAGTTTCACCATGTTGGCCAGGCTGGTCTCAAACTCCTGACCTCAGGTGATCCCTCCACCTTGGCCTCTCAAAGTGGTGGGATTACAGGCCTGAGCCACCACTCTCGGCCAGTTTTCCCTATATTCGTCCATATCTTTACTTCTAATTGCAGAGTGTGTGATATGAATTCCAAAAGATCTTTGCAAGAAGGCTAATCATACTTACATAATATGCTTTTGATGACTTAGACTTTGCACCCATAAACCACAATGAAGTGCATTAAACTTTATAGCAAAAATTTCCCCCACATCCTTAAATTACAGAGAACAGAGGGAAAAGGTAGAAGTTATAAATTTAAGGAAAAGAATGTGAAGAAAAAAATCCAGGTTTTAAAAGTTCTCTATTCAGCAAAAACATTTAGTAAATTTCAACAAATGTGAATACTATTTTGAATTTTACATAAATCACATGGAAAATTACTTTTTAAATGTGGAATTGACAGGACAGTTTGTGGTTAGACTTTGGTAATCTCTTTTGCTAGGAAATCCTAGAATAATTCATATAATTTGCTATCAGCAGCTTTCTAGTTTAACAAACCCAGTAAAATTTTAAAAACAACTGCAAGCTTTTCTGCACAGAATCACCTTACCACTCTAATATATCAATAGTGGTATTTTTTTAAAAAGGAAAAAAAATGGCAGTTGTCATTCTTTTATCACACTGCTTAAAATATTGCTGTCTAATCTCAAAAATTTTGTCTTACTCTTTATGAATCAGGTCTAGTTTCTTTTCAACAACTATAACGGTTTTTTTCAGTGTATTAAAATGTTGCTGCTTCATAATAAATAACACTTAAGCTGAAACACACTATAGCCCCTTTCCTTGAGACAAAAAAATTTAAAAAAGTAATGTAATTGGCACGACACTTTCTAAATAAAACATACTAAATAAGGCTCACAATGTGCAATTTTTAATATGTGACATGTATTAGTCTGTTTTCACACTGCTATAAAGAAATACCCAAGACTGGGTAATTTATAAAGGAAAGAGGTTTAATTGACTCACAGTTCCACGTGGCTGAGGAGGCCTAAACTTGCAATCATGATAGATGATGAAGAGGAAGCAAGGACCTTCTTCACATGGTGGCTGAAGAGAGAAGGGCAAGTAGGGGAAATGCTACACGCTTATAAAAGCATCAGTTCTCGTGAGAACTCACTATCATGAGAAAAGCCTGGGGGAACCGCCCTCACGATCCAATCACCTCCCTTCCTTGACACGTGGGGATTACATCTCAGGGATATAGGAAGCCCCCAATAATTATCTGCGAAATGCCAAAAGCAAGGACGTTTATTTTACATGATATGGTGAATAGAACATAGCAGGACTTATGAGACAGTCAACTGGCAATTGTAGAATAATTTAATATATATGTCTTCAACCAGAATGACCAAAAGAACATTTGCTGACTTCTGATTCTTATGTGGAGTTACTATGTAATGTACAAATTTTCTAACCCCAACATGTGATATATTCTTTGGTCATAAACACTTGAGAGAAGAAAAAAAATCAAATTATTCTAAATGCTATAGTTAGTACCTTCCTCCATTGTTTTCAATTATTTAGTCTAAATTAACTTGGCGTGACTAAGGGAATTAGTCTAAGATTGTGATAACCAGACAAGGTTGTTATGACCTAAATCTAACTGAAATATTCTAATTATTACTTGAATAAAGTCAAGTGAGTTTTTTAAAGTAATCTGGAATGACAGTCTTTTTTTTTCTTTTTTGAGACAGAGTCTTTCTCTGTTGCCCAGGCTGGACTGCAGTGGCATGATTATAGCTCACTGCAGCCTCTATCTTCTGGGCTTAAGCAATTCTTCTACCTTAGCCTCCCAAAGTGCTGGGATTACAGGCATGAGGCACCACGCCCAGCTGGAATGGCAGTCTTAACTATGTTAGCAGAAAGAGAGTAGAATTCGTCCTTTCCAAATTACTTTCTGGTCTGTGATCATGGAGACTTTGAACTAAGCAAGAGGTAATATAATCTATGTCTTTGCTAAAAGCATCGCTGCTTTTATCTACTTAGGTGAATCATGCTTGGGGACATTAAAAAATCATCAATAGAATCATTGTCTTGAAACAATGGGCAAACAGAATTATCCTTTGTAGCAACTGTAAATACCAACTTAAAATGCCATAAAAAGGATCTGGTCTGCTTTTCTTTTCATCTCCAACAATATCCGGGAAGGAGATTTCAAAATGGAAATCCTTCTATTTTTGTTTGCACAGCCTGCACAGGCATTTGCTCCCACAGATGTTCCACATTTACACACAGGAAAGGAGCATGTCTGAAACCCACCTCCGCTGTTACAAAATGATGACGATACTCAGTAGCATTTTCTTCTTCCATAGAAGTTTTATTAAATGGTTTAATATATTCATCCTCTATGACCATTGGGACTATCTGTCCTAGAATTACATTTTGGTGGGCCTCGTCACCCCTCTACCCCTCTAGGACAATAATGGACTGCCTGGTGTCAGAAAAGTGCTAAATATATGAATATATTTTCTAGCTTATCTGTAAAGGATGTTAGTAATGGTCTTAAAGAGACTTAAGCATCAATTAAAATAAAATGCAATTATTTTACTGCCAGCTTGTGTATCCAAAAATGAATGTGCTTTATAAAATAGTAATGTTCAGGCATGACAAAATTATTTCTAACTGTACATTTATTTCATTGTTTAGTACTTAGTGGAGGAAAAAAGTTAATTGAAATATGAAAAATGTGTAGTAAGGAATTATAGTGATTTACCAAATAATGTTGACTCCAGTCACTTTTACAACTAGAATTTGCTGAAACACCTAGCAATTATTTATACGTAGTAAAAAATTGTTGGGTTGGCTAATCAATAAAACATTCAGCTCTTCCAGAAGCATTTTTTAAAACACCAAGCAAAAAAGGAAAAGCCTATAAACACAACCGCACTGAATTTTATTTCCACTGAATAAAAAAAAATCCCATTAGATGTTTAACTTTAAACTTTTATTGACTCTAACATTGTCACCAGGATCCACATAAAATCAGTATTTTTCTACATATGGGCCCCTGCAGAGAGGAAGATCCTTTTTCCTTGCTTGGAAGTACTTGCGGGGCTTAAATAAATGGCTTAAATTATACCTTGTTCATTAACACCCTTACCAACTGAACTGTTACTAAATGAATAGTGGATTTAACCATACCCTATAAACAGCAATGTGTAAGAGCACCTAAATAGCAATTTAAATGCATCTGTTTCTGAAAAAGGAATTCTTAAATGATTTGGTTTATATTGAATATTGTGGTTTACCTGATTCAGCATCTTCCCATTACCATGTTTGTGTTCACTGCCATTTTCATGACTAGTTTTCCCTTGTATATAATTTTATTTGAAAAAGAAGAAAAGCACAAATCTTATTTTATATTATGATGATCACTATTAGAACTTTATAGGCGTGAATAATATTTTTCAATTGACAAAGGAAAAAATTCTTCAGGTATCTAAATAGGATAGCTGTATTCTGCCTGAGTTAAAAAACATATGTTAAAGTAAATCTATAAAAAATTGAATAAAGCTTGGAAAAAATCCAGGAAAGAAAAGATATTATTTAAGGGACATTTTACTAGTAACTTTTCAATGATTTTTATTGTATTTTTGATGTTCCCTCAGTAGGGGAACACCATTAGCCATATTTTAAAAAGGAATGAAGGCTGGATGTTTATGTTTGCATCAAGAGTGAGTTAGTGACTAATAATTTAACCATCAAATCCTTCTCATTAAAGTTCGTCTGTTGCTGTTTCTCTTAACTGTCCAGTACTTTATCTAGTGTTACAGATGAGAACATCCGGATATCCCCAGACTGCTTATTCTATTCTTCCTTTCCTCCATTGCATCTACCCCTTAGGACACTGCATTTTCTCAAATATTGCTGGAATATTTCTAAGATTTATCTCTTTCTATTTAAGTCCTACCAGGAACTTTCCATCTCTTCCTTTGTAGTTTCCATGACCCTCTTCCACTATGTGACCGCAAGTTAAGAATATCTATACCTCACTCCAGCAACTAACGACTCTCAGCCTCTTAACAGAAAGATGTTACACTTGATTGATATTATTATTTCTCAGGACACCTTTATCATGGGAAGAAAGAATTTGAGAGTATTTTTTTTTCTTTTTTTAAAAAAATTTTACTTTAAGTTCTGGGATACATATGCAGAGCATGCAGGTTTGTTACATAGATATACATGTGCCATGGTTGTTTGCTGCATCTATCAACCTGTCATCTAGGTTTTAAGCCATGCATGCATTAGATATTTGTCCTAATGCACTCCCTCCCCCTGCCCCCAACCTGAGAGTAATTTTAAGAAAAAAGTTCATACTGATTTTGGAAACTCAGTTGGCAAGGAGAGTATGGGGCTGACTGTACATGAAGTACTTGAACTGGATTATCCATATACAAAGTAGGGTAGTAAGTATATTGGGGAGGGTGCAGGGGGAGGAGGATAAAAAAGGAAATAGAGAGGAGATAGGTGTGAGAAAACAGTAGCGGTAAGAGAATAAAAATAGTGTCTATTTCCAGAAAAGCTCTTTCCTGAAAGTCATATAGAGCTGAGTGAGGCAGAAGCTATTATTGCCCAAGTCCATGAGGTCTATCAGCCTTGGAGATGAAGACCCTTTTACTACTAGAGTCCAATCAGCAGATATTGGTAAAAGTACATATACTTTAAAAGAGTCATCTTTTCTCTGCATATTTTAAGTCTGTTTCTTACCCTTTTCCTTACTTCAATGATACCTATTTTTGGATCTGAGTTCTTCAAGGATAAGAAATAAATCTGTTATGCTTTATTGGCACAGCACCTCGCTCAGTAAATGAGGATGTTAAATAAATATTATTGAAAGAGGAGAAAATGGAAGAGGAAGAGTAAAGATTGATTAATCTAACCTTTTGACCTATTTCTTCTCTTGATAAACCTTTCTTTATGAGACTAAAAGTCAACATACTAGTTTATCTTGTAAAAATTTTTGAAACTGATTGAATGCACATAGGAATATTTTAGTCCTCCCCAACCCCAGATACTGCATGTTGCAATTGAAGGACAGGTATTTTAAGTGAATCCCTCACCTAATGGAAAACTATAATTCTGAATGACTTTGACAAGCTGAAAAAAATAAGTACACTGAGCTCTCTGGGGATAAATGAAGAATAATTTGCTTTGTGAAGAAAAAAAAGCTTTCAAAAGGGAATGCAAAAAAGTTAGTGCTACACAGATATCCATTAAATGTTTGTGTTTCACTGAAGAAAATCAGAAAATTATACCATCTTGAGACAACAAATATATTCTAGTCCAATTCCTATGACCTACATATAAGCAAACCAGGATAAAGATAAATTAGATGACTTACCCAGTACAAAACAGCTAATAAATTGGAACGAGGGGAGTAGATACTAAATTTCCTGACTCCAAAACCAATACTTACAAGAGGCAGTGATAAAATCATAAAGACATTTTAATAATAAACAGTGGAACGTGTCCAATTTGGATCTCAACAATTTTTAAAAGACATGAAAAAGTGAGGATAACTTGGCAAGAACCCATAACAAAGTAACTGACTAAAGATTTGGGAATTGGAGTTTATAAAGGAAGTTTCAAGAATCATGATTATTAAGGCTTCGGAAGAAACTTAACTACCAACTTCAGGAAGCTATCATATAGAGAAGGGCAATCAGACAAGTCTCTTCATCAAAATCAGAAATAGAGAACAGAATTTATGACACCTACTAGTTAAGTATAAGGTGGTTTCCTGTCTAGTTATGTGAAAGTTGATTGTTTAGGTGTTACAAAATTCTATTAAAAGTGTTGAACAGAAAAAAAGACCCTAAAATTGATGAGATTAGATCATTAATTACATTACTTTTTTTGGATTATTTATTTTTTATTGATACAAATATTTGTACATATTTATAGAATACATGTGATGATTTTTTTTTTCTCACTTTGTCACCCAGGCTGGAGGGCAGTGGCATGATCTTGGCTCACTATAGCCTTGACCTCCTGGGCTCAAGAGATCCTCCTGCCTCAGCCTTCTGAGTATCTTGGACTATAGGCACACGCCATCATGCCTGCTAGTTCTTGTATCTTTTTGTAGAGACAAGGTCTTGCTATGTTGCCCAGGCTGGTCTCAAACTCCTGGGCTCGGCGATCCTCCCACCTTGACCTCCCAAAGTGCTGGGATTACAGGTGTGAACCACCATGCTTGGCCATAATTTGTTACATGCATATTGTGTAATGATCAAATCAGGGTATTTGGGGTATCCATCACTTTGAGTATTAATAATTTCTGTGTGTTGGGAACATTTCAAGTCCCCTCTTCTAGCTAATAGCTAATACAATACATTGTTGTTAACTATGGTCACCCTACTCTGCTATTGAACATTAGAACTTATTCCTTCTAATTGTATGCTCGTTATTTATTAACCAACCTTCTGTTATCTCTTCTTTGTCTCTTTCTACTGTTTTTGACATAAAGTCTGTTTTATCTGATTGTATGGTTTGGCTCTGTGTCCCCACCCAATTCTCACCTTGAATTGTAATCTCCATAATCCCCATGTGTCAAGGGTGGGACCAGGTGGAGGTAATTGGATCATGGGGGCAGTTTCCCTAATGCTGTTCTTGTGATAGTGAGTTAGTTCTCACGAGATCTGATGGTTTTATAAGCATCTGGCATTTCCTTTGCTTGCACTCACTCCATCCTGCTGCCCTGTGAAGAAGGTGCCTGCTTCTCCTTTGCCTTCCACTGTGACTGTAAGTTTCCTGAGGTCTCCCCAGCAATGTGGAACCAAGAGTCAATTAAACCTCTTTCCTATGTAAATTACTCAGTCTTGGGTATTTCTTCATAGCAGTGTGAGAACGGACTAATACATCTTATATAAACATAGCTACTCCTGCTCACTTTTGGTTTCCATTTGTATGAAATATCTTTTTCTGTCCCTTTATTTTCAGTCTATGTGTGTCTTTACAGGTGAGATGTTTCTTGTAGGCAGCATACAGTTGAGTCATATTTTTAAAAATTCATTCCAACAGTCTATATCTTTAAAGTAGAAAGTTTACTCTGTTTAGATTCAAGGTTGATATTTTTATATGAGAGCTTATTCCTGTCATTTTACTAATTGATTTCTGGCTGTTTTGTATATCCTTTGTTCCTGTCTTTCTCTCTTATTATTTATCACAGTGGCTTGGTGATTTTCTGTATTGGGAACATTTGTGTCCTTTCTTTTTCTTATTTCTGTATCTGCTGTACCAGTGGGTTTTATACTTTCAAGTGTTTGCATGATGGTAGATATCACCCTTTTTTTTTTTCAGACATAGGGCTCCACTAAGCATTTCTTGAAGGACTGATATAGGGGTGATGAATTTCTTCAGCTTTTGCTTGTCTTGGAAATACTTTATTTCTTCTTCATTTATGAAGGATAATGTTGCTGGGTGTACTATCTGTGAGGGTCAGGTTTGGTTTTTTTTCCAGCACTTTTAATATATTAATCCATTCTCTCGTGTCCTGTAAGATTTCTGCTGAGAAATGCCCTGTTAGTGTGATGGGAGGTCCCTCATAAGTAAGGACACACTTTTCTCTTGTTGTTTTTAGAATTCTCTGTATGTCTTTTACTTTTGACAATTTGACTATAATGTACCATGGAGGAGATCTTTTTGAATTGTATTTAATTGGAGATCTCTGAGCTTCCCCTACCTGGATGTCTAAATCTCTTGCTAAACTTGGGTAGTTTTCAGCTATTATTTTGTTAAATAGATTTTCTGTCCCTTTTGTTTTCTCTTTGCCTTGTGAGACATTGAAAATTCAAATATTTGCCTGTTTTATTTGCCTGTTTTATGGTGTCTCCCATTTTTCATGTAGGCTTTGTTCATTCTTTTTAATTCTTTATTTTTAAGTTGTTTATTTTTGTCTGGCTTATTTCAAAAGACCATCTTTAATTCTGTTTTTTTTTCTTCTGCTTGATCTAATAATTTCAAATGTATTTTATATTTCATTTAATAAATTATTCAGTTCTAGAATTTCTGTTTTTTTTTTTCTTCTGCCTGATCTAGTCTATTACTGAAGCTTTCAAATGTATTTTGTATTTCATTTAATAAATTCTTGAGTTCTAGTTTTGGAACTAGAGCTAGTTTGGTTTTTTTTTTTAATGATATCTATTTCTTGGGTAAATTTCTCATTCATACCATGAATTGTTTTACTGATTTTTTGTATGGTTTTTCTGTATTCTCTTATATTTCATTTAGCTTCTTTAGTATCATTATTTTGAATTCTTTTTCCAGGATTTTATACATATCTTTTATGATAATTATTGTGTTTTTTTGGAGGTGTCATATTTCCTTACTTTTTCATGTATCTACACATCTGGTATTATAGTTGCTTTTTCTAACCTGTTGAATTTGCTTTCTTAGGAGAGAACTTTTTTCTGAAGATGTATCTATGGTGTTGGTTGGGTACAGCACTTTGGCTTTGATTCTGGGTGTGTGCAGTAGTGTAGTCTCTGCATGATTTCAGTGTCAGTGGTGTCTGTGATTTCCCTAGTGGCTTATGGCATGGTTATTAGTGGAGGCTGTGGTGAAGTTTTGCTGGGAATGGAAATGCTAGGTGGACCTATCTTTGAGCCCTAATGGTGGCAGCTGTAGGCCAAGTGTACTTGTCCTTGGGCCCCAAGGCAGTGTACCTGGCACTGGTGTTAGCAGGTCCAGGCAGGCCAATTCTTAGACCTCCAGGCAGCTTGCTCAGGTGCTGGAAGTGGCAGCATTGGGCTGGCCAGGTGGGCATGTTTTCAGTCCTGTGGGCAGTTGTCATGGCGTGGGTGATGGCAGTAGCATTGGCAGGACAACACTCTGGCTTCCAAGTGGTTTGTGCTGGTGTTGGTGGTGGCTGCAATAGGCTTGACAGGCCAGTTTCCAGGCTCACAGAGGGTACATGTGGGTGGGTGCCAACTGTGGTTGTAGTGGCAAGTTGGGTAGGCCTGACCTGAGGCCCCTGGGATAAATGCTCAGGTGCCAGTGGTGGTGGCCTGGGCTGGGCAGCTTCCAGGCGTCCAGACAGAAATCCCATGCACTGGGGGACAGGGGATAGAGCCAGACTGGGTGGACCTGTCCTCAAATCCCATAGTGGTGCATGCAGGCTCTGGCTGTGGTAGGCCGGGGTTGGGTGATCCCTAAGCCCTCAGTGGAGTGCTTCGGTTGGTTGTGGCAGTGGCTGTGCTTCAGCCTGCTCCTTGGGAGGATGGGGTTGCTTTCAGTGGCAGCAGCCATACAGATAGCTGGGGAGTGCCCTCTTTGCTAGCACTTTGGCCTTGGCAGCAGCAGCCCACAGTGGTGGCACCTGAGGGTGTGAGAGTTTGTGTTCAGGTCTGTGAAAATGCACAGCAACTTTACTGCTGGGGGGAGTGGGGTCTTTGCCAATGACTTGTGTTTCAGCCCTAATGCAGCAGTGCTAGTGGGTGGGGTATGTCAATGGGGCTCCAAGGACGTGAACAGGCAGGGGCTGTTGGGCCCCTGGGCAGGAAGCAGTCTGGTGGGGACTGGGCTCTCAATATGGCACCTTTCTGTAGTTGCTTAGGACTGTGCATGGGGTGGGACCCAGTGTGAGCCTCCTCTCTGGAGCAATGCAGTTGCTCGGTCTCCAGGTGGCTCTCTATACAGTCTCAGGGCCTGTATGGGCTGAAGGGGTCTCCTATGGCTAGGATTACAGGAGTTCACGGTGGGGATATGAACTGCAGAATGTATTTCACTTACTCTTTCTCTGCATTCAGGAGCCCCTCAAGGATCCCAGCTGATCCTGGCGGCTTTCCTCTCCTTCCTTGCTTAGATGTTTCCTGTCACTTTTCTGTTGAATTCCAGTGTTCTCTCTTAGATGATCTGTTTGAAGTGTGATTATCTGCTTGCTATTTCGGTTCTTCTTTGTGGAGGAGGTGAGTACCAGATGCCTTCAGTTAGCCATCTGGAAGCCCCTCCAAATTTTTTGAATTATTGTTTGATGCCAATTCTGGATTTTCAAAAAATAATCTTTGATTAATGTACCTGTGGTTTAATGTGAAATGTGTATGGTTTTTGTCCTGGTTTCCTGATATAGACCTTCTAAACCCTTGTTGTTTTTTGAGTGATAAGAGTGACAGGAGCATCTTTTGTTATAATATTTGGTAATTCTACAAAGTTCCTAAAACTCTTGGAATTTCCTGAGTAATAAAAGTGTCCTTTGTTTCAAGATCTTTTGGTCACACCTGAGTTTATCCTAATGAGGTGACTTAGGGTGGGGAAAGGAGGGAGAAGGCCAAAGATAAAGCTCTATAAAAATTCTTGGATGAGATTTGAGGAGCTTCTGGATAATTGAACATGTGGAGGTTCCTAGAAGGTAGCATGCCCAGAGAAGGCATGGAAGCTGCACACCCCTTCCCACATGCCTTGCCCAGTGCATCTCTTCCATCTGCTGTTCACTTGTTTCCTTTGTAATATTCTTTTTTTTTTTTTTGAAAGAGGAAAGCAACAAAAGCAGAGATTTATTGAAAATGAAAGCGCACGCCACAGGGTGGAAGTGGGTCCAAGCAAGTGGCTCAAGGGCCAAGTTACAGAGTTTTCTGGGGTTTAAATACCCTTTAGAGGTTTCCACTGGTTACTTGGTGTACACCCTACGTAAATGAAAAGGGTGAAGTTACAAAGTCATTTATTCGGTGTATGCCGTATGTAAAAGGAGAGGATATTTCCTGTCATAGCTGAAGTGTTTCCATTTGATTTAGTTCTGGGAAGTCCTTAGGCTCCCTGCCTCCAAGTCCTGTTCTCCTGCCTCATTTCCTCCCTGAAAGACGGGATTCCAATAAATCTTTATGGCAGGTGGAGAGACATGGTCTTTCTTCCGTAACTGCTTCATGCTGGCTTGGGGTGTAGTCCCTGCCTATTGGGGATCATGGAACATTTGCCCTGCTCTGTCTTGTGGAGGAAGGGTAGCTCCTTGATGGCCAGGGGTGGTGTCTCCACCTGGAACTGGCTGGAACCCTTGTAGCATGTCCTGAAGCTTGATGGTCTCTAGGTGAGAGGAAATGAATTTGGTTAAAAGATTTAATGGGAACCTCACAGGGTGGATACCTATGCTGTGAGGAATGTTTGTTATAGAGATTTGAGGAAGAAAAACAAAACCTGGTCTGTGGTCTGTTCTAGGATCTATGTGTTTCCTTAAAGTCTTAGCATGAGGGACTCCATTTTGGTTTGGTTTCGTCTATTGGGTCCCAGCTCATGAGCGCAGTCCAAAACAATGGCCTCCCATAATTTTGTTTAAAAAAATTTCCCTTTTGGTCAAGTTCTCATTTAGGTAAGAGTGTGACCAAAACTTAGAGCCTTTGTGCTACTCTGTTACCATGATTTTGGATTTCTGGTCTCAGCGCGTCATTCATAGGTTATGGTGTCCTCATGGTCACACCTTTCTTTCATCTCTTGTCATTCAGTTGAAGAGAGACCATTTGACATTCTGGAGATGGCTGCATGGAAGCACTTAAAACCTTTGAGAGAATACAGTATACCAGGGAGACTATTATAATGCCTATTAGGAAGATAACACCAAGTTTGGAGTATTCTCTTTACCCAGGATCCGCATAAACCAAACCACCTGAAATCTAATAGATCAAAGAGTGAGCAAATGCCAATCCCTGCTCCTCTGCTGTGTTTCTTAGGAACCTGGTTGGACTTGGACCTGATGGGTTGGGGCATCATCTGTCAAATGCTGCTACAGAGGCTTTTCCCGCATCTGCACCTCCGCTGGGTGCAGGAGCGGGTTTGAAAGGCTCCGCTAGGTGCAGGAGCTGGGTTGAAAGGCCGCCCATGGTCAGGTTGGCCACCTGCTTCGTGAGGTTGAACTGCTTCTTCATGGCAGCGGCGTCGGCAACCCGCGGAGCTCCGCCCGGCAGGCAGGGCTATACCCAGAAGGCTCCTACAGGGCTTCACAGCTGAAGCGACCGGCGGCAGCTCTTTTTTTTTTCCTTTAAGACGGATCTCGCTCCGTCGCCCAGACTGGAGTGCAATGCACGATCTCGGTTCACTGCAACCTTAGCCTCCCGGGTTCAAGCGATTGAGTAGCCTCCTGAGTAGCTGGGACTACAGGCGTGCACCACCACGCCTGGCTAATTTTTGTATTTTTAGTAGAGACAAGGTTTCACCATGTTGGTCAGGCTGGTCTCGAATGCCCGACCTCAGGTGATCTGCCCGCCTCGGCCTCCCAAAGTGCTACGATTACAGGCGTGAGCTACCTACCACACCTGGCCTGTAATATTCTTTATAATAAACTAGTAAATGTAAATAAAGTATTTCCCTGGGTTCTGAGCCACTCTTGCAAATTAATCAAGCCCTGAGGAGGGGGTGTGAGAACCCAGTGGTCATTCAGAAGCATAGGTAACAACGTGGGGCTTTCAGCTGACATCTGAAGTGGGCATAATCTCGTGGGACTGAGCTCGCAACCTGCAGGATTTGACATCATCTCCGGGTAGGTAGTATCAGAATGGAATTAAAGAACAGCCAGATGGTGTCTGCTGGAGAGTCTACTGCAGGATTGATTGTTTTCTCACACAGTGTGTGTGAGAAAGAAATCCCACACATCTGGAGCCAGAAGTGTTGTATTGAGTGTGTGAGTAGTGAGTACAGAGTAGGAAAAATAGCTTTTTGATTTTTCTTCTATTTCTACAATATCTAGAAATTATAGTGTCTAAATGATAGTGTATCTATTTTGCTTTGGGAAAAGTGAGTATTTTCCTATAAGGGTATAATAAAAAATACGTGAGGATCTTATTGGCCCCTTCCCAAGGCCTATCATGCACCCAGCTAGGTGCAATGTCTTATATTAGCCATTTTTTAATTTCAGAAATTAAACCCCATAGGAAGAGAAAACATATCACTCTCTAGAGAGGCAATATAGCATAGTGGTCAAGAATGTAGATGGAAACAAAAACCCCTGTAGAACCTAGGACAAAGACCAAATATATTACACATTAAGCCCCAGGTATATTAATCAAAGATGATTTTTGAAAATCCAGAATTGGATTAGAATTACAATAGAACCCAAGAAGAAGCAATATTCTGCTTGAGTTCTATTCCCAGCTCTTTTACTTACAAGCTGTGCAAACATGAACAAGTTATTCATGTCTCTCTGTGCCACAGACAGTTGTAAAATACGGGTAGTAATGGTAACTACATCCTATGGTTAAGATGATTAAATGATTAAATAATTTAAAAATCATCAGGCACTTCGAACAGTTCTTGGCATACAGGTGCCCATTTATGGAAAAATTCCAGTGTATGGAAAATCCTATTCACAAAATTAAATACTCAATGTACCCCAAAAATATATCAATAAAAAGTTGTGGGAAAAAATTTAAATGATCATATTTATTATCCTAAATGCCTAAAAGAATGAAACTACTCTGAAATGTTTCAGTGCATACACCTGAAAGTTGTAAAGCTTTCAAATATGAAGAAAATCATGCAGATATTTGAAACTTTCAAAGTTTTATTTAATACTGAACCCATAAAATGCCCAGCCGGAAAATCTGTCCATGATCTCAAGACTTCTCATCCTCCATAATTGCATGAGCCAATTCCTTTTATAACTTATAACTTACAGACACAATATACATACAATATATATAGTTTGAAAATCTATCTATCTATCTATCTATCTATCTATCTATCTATCTATCTAATCTCCTATTGGTCTGTTTCTTTGGAGAACCCTGGCTAATACAATAGCTAAAATTAAAAAGATAAAATACTAAGTGTTGACAAAGATAGATAGCAAATAAATTTTTATACATTGGTTAGCATAAAATAGCACAACTGCTTTGGAAAATAATTTGACAGTTATTTACAAAGTTAAACATACCCTTAACATGTGACACAACAATTCTAATCCTCAGTATTTATCCAAGATAAATGAAAATATATATTCACCAAAAGATTTGTACACAAATATTCATAGTTGCATTATTCATAATAGCCCCAAATTAGAAACAACCACAATTTTTATCAATAGGTGAATAGATAAAAGTTTGCGATACATCCCTATAATAGGATATTGTTCAGTAATGAAAAGAAGTAAACTACACAAGAAGCCAGGCACAGAAGTGCTACTGATGCATATAGTATAGTTGAAGAAGGACTGACTGGAAAGTGTGCTGGTTACATAAGAGTATACATTGTCAAAATTCATCAGACTGTACACTTAAAATATTTGGAATTTTATTTTATGTGTATTATAAATGAATAAAGTTGATTTAAAAAGAAAAAATCTCTAGGTAAAGTTCTGAGTTTTATAACATTATCACATGCCCATTTTTCTCTTTAATTTTTATTTTAGGGAAGATTCATATTATCAATGCTGGAAACTAATTCCTAGTTCTGATATTTCTGCCTCTAGTAGTGAGAAATTGTGTCAAATTAATATGGAAAAATTCTTTCTTAAATGCCTTTTTGTATTACATGTCAAAGCAATGATATTTATTGTGCCATAATTGAGGTTTCAATTGTACCACATATAGAAAAAACAATTCCTGCTTATACCATCCATTCTAATAACAATTTAAAAGTTTGCTAATACACACAGACATCGTGAGCTATTCTTATTGATGTAAAGGCTAAATAGCAGTTATACCAAAAATTCTATGTCAAAGGTTTTAAATTAGTCTCATTTTCTAAGAGGTACATGTCTAGGTTTATATAATTTAGTAAAAAAAAAAATAGTCTCTAAGAAAATATTTTATGAATTTTTCCAAAGCAAAATTGAACAATCAAGGAGTAAATTGTGTGAACAATAACAATTTTGTGAGTCCCTGTATTAGTCTGTTCTCACACTGCTATAAAGATACTACCCAGGACTAGGTAACTTATAAAAGAGAGAGATTTAATTGACTCACAGTTCTACATGGCTGGGGAGGCCTCAGGAAACTTACAATCAAGGTGAAAGGGGAAGGGGAAGCAGGCACCTTCTTCACAGGGCAGCAGGAGAGAGAAAGAATGCAGGGGAAACTCCCAGACAATTATCAAACATACAGGTCTTGTGAGAACTCACTCACTAACTTGAGAACAGCAAGGAGGAAATCCACCCACATTATCCAGTCACCTCCCAAAAGGTACTTCCTGTGACATGGGGGAATTACAATTTAAGATAAGATTTGGGTGGGGACACAGAGACAAACCATATCATTCCCCCAAAGGGGAAATATGTGATCAGAAAATACTCTCCAACTATAGAAGGAATAAAAAGTGGCCAAAGAAAAATTCTTGATATTTTAACAGACATCTATGTTTTTCAAATGTTTTTCTTTAAGCATTTATACTTAGTAAAAAATATATTTTATCCTGACACACACATACTTGTATATAAATAAATATCCAATTCATACATACATATATATGAATAACAGAAACAAGTTTCATGAATCAAGCTTTTCTCCTTGCACAATACATGATATGGTTTGGCTGTGTCCCCACACAAATCACATTTTGAATTCCCACATGTTTTGGGAGGGACCCAGTGGGAAATAATTGAATCATGGGGTCAAGTCTTTCCTGTGCTGTTCTAGTGATAGTGAATAAGTCCCATGATATCTGGTGGCTTTAAAAATGCGAGTTTCCCTGCATAAGCTCTCTGCCTGCTGCCATCCATGTAAGATGTGACTTTGTCCTCCTTGCCTTCCGCCATAATTGTGAGGCTTCCCCAGTCACGTGGAACCTCTTTCTTTTGTAAATTAAACCTCTTTCTTTTGTAAATTGCCCAGTCTGGGGTATGTGTTTATTAGCAGCATGAAAATGGACTAATACAATGCACTCTAGTATTTTCTATTTCATTAAAGTAAAAATGCGGGTTGGACTGCAGTTTGATAAACACTGGTCTAGTTTATGAAAGATTATTTGTAATTTCTCCAGAAGGTGAACCAGAGGAAAAAGCAAAAAGAGAAAAAAGACATTCTAGAAGGTAATTGATAAATCACTGGGCCCTAGAATTGATGTCAGGGAATGTTCCAAGCATCTTTAGAAGAGTGATTGACAACTATTTGTCTAGGATGACTTTTAATTATACACTTATCCACAAATGGTAGATGGACCAAATGACCTCTTGATTTACTTGCAGTTCCAAAAACATTATAAAACTTTTATTTATTTAGTAATTCATGATAAATGGCTAATTCTGCTTTTTAGTTATTTCCTAGTGATTACATTCATAGTTAGTTTTGTTTTTGTTGTTTTGTTTTTGTTTCAGGATCTCATCTGCTCTTAAATTTATTCATTTTATCTTGCTGATATACTTTATAAAACTATCATAAATATTTACTTTTCAAAAACATTTTAAAACACTTAGTAATTCTATTAAAGCAAAAGGTACATATACTGGTTATTAATGTTAAAGTTAAAAGGTAAAAAGAATATAGGCTTTTTATCTGAATGAGTATACATATTTTGCTCAACAAATGAAAATGCATTAGAAGGCAAAATCTAATTTTTATCTAAATTACTGATGTTTAAGAATATTTTGACCACATCCTGCCTACGTGTATCTTTACATTTTTATGTTATGATACTTTTAGTGCACTTAGTATCCTTGTCTATAAATTGATTATTAACTTCCTGGGAACCATTAACAACCAATTTCATATTCTAAACCATCCTTTTGTGAAAACATTGTTTAATGAGCTACTCATGACTTTTCCCAGTAGTATATTATTGTCTTTTGATAAAACAAATTTTCAGAAAATACGTATCCCTGACTCACTTCCTATTTGGACATGAATTTATTATTAGAAAGTAATAGTCTTTTCGGTTCAATGCTAATAGTTGTCTAAATAATTTCATGAATCAGAGCATGTGTAGTAAATTTGATCCGTTTTGCTTGGCCATAAAATTGATGAGGATTAAATACAAGGGCATTCAAAACAAGTGAGGGTTCCTCTCATAAAACTAAAGTGACAACTCAAAGAATAGCTCAGTCCTCCACATTAATCATGCAGAGTGAGATGGTGATAATCATTGTGTCCTATGACCATTTTAGAGGTGAAACTGGGACAGTCAAAGTCAGGTGGCAAATGTTCTGGATCAGCTGGAAAATGTGCATTATTATTTTCAAGTACATTGTTGTTCAGGTTCCTTCCTGAGAAAAATATTAGTTCTATATTTTTCCTCCATGTTTAAAGAAAAGACTATAAATGAGTGATTTGATTTTTTTCCCTAAGTAACCCTAATTCTTCAGTTTCATCTCAAGGTGGAAATAGTTGAAATATAGCAAGAAAATCTATTTCAAGACTACTGTAAAGGTAGGTGAATTTGTATCTCCATATACTAAGTTAAAAAAAAAATGAATAGAAAGGCTGGGAGCAGTGGCTCACATCTGTAATCTCTGCACTTTGGGAGGCTGAGGTAGGCAGATCACCTGAGGTCAGGAGTTCGAGACCAGCCTGACCAACATGGTGAAACCCCGTCTCTACTAAAAAAATAAAAAAAATTATCCGGACGTGGTGGTGCATGCCTGTAGTCCCAGCTACTTGGGAGGCTGGGCCAGAAGAATCACTTGAACCCGGGAGGCGGAGGTTGCAGTGAGCAGAGATTGAGCCACTGCACTCCAGCCTGTGTGACAGAGCAAGACTCTGTCTCAAAAAAAAAAAAAAAAAAAAAAAAAGAGTAGAAAGGCTTGTTCTTAAAACATAAAGGCTAAACAGATAGCACATCAAAGAAGATAAACAGATGACAAATAAGCATATGAAAAGATACTCAGTATCAAATGTCATTAAAGAATTGCAAATTAAAATGAGATACCACTACACACCTATCAGAATGACTAAAATCCAAAACTCTGACAACAGCAAGTGCTGGTGAGGATGTGAGCAATAGAAACTCTCATTCATTGTTGGTGGGAATGCAAAATGGTGAAGCAGCTTTTGAATACTATTTGGCAATTACTAATCTAAACATACTCTTATCATATGATCCAGCAATTGCTCTTTTTGGCATTTACCCAAATGATTTAAAAACTTATTTATACACCAAAACCTGTGTATTAGTTTGTTCTCACATTGCTATAAGGAACCACCTGAGACTGGGACATTTATAAAGAAAAGAGGTTTAATTGACTCACAGTTCTGCAGGCTGTACAGGAAACATGGCTGAGGAGGCCTCAGGAAACTTACGGTCATGATGGAAGGCAAGGGGAAGCAGGCATGTTCTTCCAAGGCAGCAGAAGAGACAGGGAATGCAAAGGAAACTGCCAGACACTTATTAGACAACCAGATCTCATGAGAACTCACTCACCATCACAAGAACACCAAGGGGGAGGTTTACCCCAGTTATCCAGTAACCTCCCACCAGGCCTTTCCTCCAGCATTGGGGTTTACAGTTCAACATGCGATTCTGGTGGGGACACAAATTCAAACAATATCAACCTGCATGTGATGTCTATAGCAGAATTATTCATAATTGCCCAAAATTGGAAGCAACCAAGATGTCTTTTAGTAGGTGGATGGATAAATAAACTGTAGTACATCCAGTCAAGGGAACATTACTTAGTGTTAAAAAGAAATGAGCTATCAAATCATAAAAAGACATGGAAGAAACTTAAATGCATATTACTAAGTGAAAGAAGTCAATCTGAAAGGCTACATGTATGATTTCGACTATATGACATTTTAGAAAAGGCAGAACAATAGAGTCCGTAAAAAAAAAAAATCAGTGGTTGCCGGGAGTTAGTGGTGAGAGAGGGATGAATAGGTGGCAGAGCACAGAAGATTTTTAAGATAGCAAAACTATTCTGTGTGAAAATACAATGTTGGATACATGTCATTATACATTCATCAAAACTGATAGAATGTACAGCTCCAAGAGTGAGACTTAATGTAAACTACGTTCTCTGGGTAACAATGATGTGTCAATGTAAGTTTATTGATTGTAACAAAGTATGAGTTGTTGATAGTGGGTGAGGCTATGCATGTATTGGGGCAGGAAATATATGGGAAATCTCTGTAAATTCTGCTTTATTTTGCTGTGAACTTAACGTTACTTTAAAAATAAAGTCTGCTAAAAACACAAAGGAACCACACAGAATTATTTTAGCAATTAAAAAAAAAAGTGATTTGAAGATCTAGAGTTGAATGCTGGCCTGACTGGGAAGTATTGAGGTTTGGAACCCTCCACAAGTCTTCATTCTTTGTACGTTGAAGGGGTTCTTGATGTATATCAATAAATGGAGGTGCATAGTCCTGTAACTAACAAAGAATGTGTGTGGGTTTAACTGATTGAATGTCCATAAACAGATTTGCTTCAAATATCTCATATATGGAATTATTTATTTCCTTTCTCTCCATGTGACCTCCCTTGCCTTATAACATACACAGAGCCCTGCACTGGGTTGCCCATAGACTGTCCCTATCTTGGGACAGTTTGAACACAATCTGATAGACTGTTATGAGTCAAGTAAGATTACCCTACACTTATTCCAGGAGCAGCCAACTCCTCCTTTGTTAAATAGATATGTATTACATACATATTTAATAAATAGACACCAAATTCATACACATTTTACTGGATCTAGCCTTTAAAGAGAGAATTAGAAAAATTTTTCAAGGAGCTTCCAGGGACCAGGGCCAATGTGAAACTGTGACTGTGCCTGGGATATCTCTCCTGGGTTGGCCTGATAGGTTTGGTCTGTCTGCTACCAATAGAAGTCTTAGAAATACTGGTTGTGTATATGCATCCCTTTCTTCAGATAGTTAAAAATAAGAAAAGCAGATACAAGTAACAAGCCAGCAAATTAATATTAAGGGTGAATTAAAGGATGTTATATAATTGACTTTGTTGTTAGAAAAGAAAGCTCCTTAGCATGTTAGTAATGGCAAATCAATAAAGTTACCTTGGAATTAACAGTGACATGTTTGCTTATACATACAAATATTAATACTCTTTCATAGAGGAACAGGGTATTAATTTATGGAAATATGATGTTAATTCTGGTTTAAAATGAGTAAAATGTTATTCTATAAGAAGCAAGTTTATGTAGCGGAGTTGAAATTTACATGCAATGTACATGGTCAATGAAAGTTATCCTTCTTTTCTTTTTTCTTTTTTTTTTTTTTTTTTTGAGATGGAGTCTCACTCTGTCGCCTAGGCTGGAGTGCAGTGGCGCAATCTCGGCTAACTGCAAGCTCTGCTTCCCAGGTTCATGCCATTCTCCTGCCTCAGCCTCCTGAGTACCTGGGACTACAGGCGCCCACCACCACGCCTGGCTAATTTTTTGTATTCTTAGTAGAGACGGGGTTTCACCATGTTAGCCAGGATGGTCTTGATTTCCTGACCTCGTGATCCACCTGCCTCAGCCTCCCAAAGTGCTGGGATTACAGGCGTGAGCCACCACACCCATCTGAAAGTTATCCTTATTTTCTAAAGACCCCAAACTTTATGATGGGGGAGAGGAATGAACTTAATCTTGACAAATAAAGGTAGATTTGAATTTAATATGGTCTATTGTCCATTTAGGATTCACCCAGTGTATTTTATGTAATAGTCAATTCAAAGTACAAATTTTATATGAGGGCTGTTATTCTTCTGGCTCCAGGTCCCCCTTCCCATGAAGGGTTGCTCAGTGAGAAACTGATGTGACCTTGCAGTGAAGGGCTAGGAGTGGGAGACTGGCATATGAGCTGTTGTTAGTGTCTTCCCTATTTTTGTGGTATGCTTAATCTGTGCTAGTCGTTGGCTGTTGTGAACAGGCGTCCTCTTTGGTGTGACTTGCTATTTTTGAAGTCATTTGGGTAGATGCTGCTGAAATCCATCAAGGCTGCCATTTACTTTGGTCATGAAGTTTCTGTATTCTGAATTCTGAATTCTGAAGCCTCCTCCTGACTTCTAGTCTCAAATGGTCCACTGTTCTCTCTGTATCTCCTAGTCCTCTACCTAGGAACTCCTGGGCCTCCTGCATGGCATTTTCATGCCATGTGGGCTCAAGGGGATATTCTAGACTTATTTACTGTATTAGTCAGGGTTTCTTTAGAAAAACAGAATCAATGGGATGTGAGTATACTTTAAAAAATATTATTTTCAAGGAATTGGCTCACATGACACAGGGATTGGCAAGTGTAAAATCTGTAAGGGAAGCCAGCAATCTGGAGACCCAAGGAAGAGCTGAGGTTGTAGGTCACAAGTCCAAAGGCAGTCTGAAAGCAGAATTCCTTTCTTTTTAGGGGTGCCCAGTCTCTGAAGGCCTTCAACTAATTGGGTGAGGCCCATCCATATTACTGAAGGTAATCTGCTTTACTCAGTTTACTGATTTAAATGTTAATCATGCCCACAAAATAACTTCACAGCAACATCTACAGTGGTGTTGTACCAAACAACTGGCCACCATAGCTTAGCCAAGTTGACACCTAACAACCATCATATCTAGAGTAGTTTACATCCATCAAGTTTTGCTACCCTACTGCTGCCTTGCTGTGCTGGACAGGGTTGGGTGAGTATAGCACATGTTGGATGCTGTCATACTCTTTCTGAAACCTCTCTATGGCTATATTAAAATTATTATACTTGTATACTTGTTCCTTTTGGATGAGACTCTAGGAATCAGAGAAAATAGATTCTTCTTCTAGAACCTGAATAACCCTTGCATTATCTTGTCCTCTCTGAATCCTTCTTATTCTTACTATTTTAGATTTCTTATTTTCTCTTCATGGTAGAAACTTCCTTTACCATACATATATATGTTAGACAGGGTTTCACCGTGTCAGCCAGGCTGCAGTGCAGTGGTGCAATCATAGCTCAATGCAGTCCCCCCAGGCTCAGGTGATCCTTCCGCCTCAGCCTCCTGAGCTAGGGCTACAAGCATGGGCCACCACGCCCAAATATTTTTTATTTCTATTTTATTTTATTGTAAAGAGGAGGTTTTGTCGTGTTTCCCAGGATGGTCTCAAACTCCTGGACTCAAATGATCCACCCACCTCAGCCTCCCAAAGTGCTAAAATTATAGGTGTGAGCCAATGTGCGCAGCCTACACTATGTTTTTCGTTATTTCTACACCATAACTCTTTAATTTGATTCAGCCAGGCTTGGCTCTTAATATGTAAAGGAATAGTTTTGAAATGTAGAAAACTCCTTTCTTAACAAAGGCTAAAAGAAAATTGGGCTTCACTTTTTTACTTTGTGATTCAAAAGCCGCATTTGTTGACTCTGTATTTATGCTATAAAAATTCCAATTCTTCTTTGAACAATGGATTAAAAGAGAGAAAGATAACACACAATGAAGTTAGCAGAAAACAACAACAAAAACATCACTCTAATCTCTTTAAAAATACATTTTCTCTGTTGTACAATAATTACACACTAGGTTCTGTAAGATTCAAGATCGTTTTATAGAATAATTGGGAAAATATTGCAAGAGGATAAATGCCAATATAAACTCAGGAACAAATAATATAAACAGTAGTTCAGAGGAGAAGGCAATTTAAAAAACACACACTAGGCTGGGTGCGGTGGCTCACATCTGTAATCACAGCACTTTGGGAGGCCGAGGGGGGCGGATCACGAGGTCAGGAGATCGAGACCATCCTGGCCAACATGGTGAAACCCTGTCTCTACTAAAAATACAAAAATTAGTGGCACACCTGTAGTCCCAGCTACTTGGGAGGCTGAGGCAGGAGAAGCACTTGAACCTGGGAGGCGGAGGTTGCAGTGAGCTGAGATCATGCCACTGCACTCCAGCCTGGTGACAGAGCGAGACTCTGTCTCAAAAACAAAACAAACAACAAAAAATCCCCACAAAAACACACACTCTATTTCCTACCTGCTTACAAAAAGATAAAACCATGAGTAATTTTTGGCTTTAGCCCTCTGAGGGAGCTGAGCCTTAAGAGAATCTCCTAGGTTCTCAGCTCTATTCAATTCCCCTATGGCTTCTTTTTCACTATGTATGGGTCTGTCCTGACTTCAGGCTTCCCAATGCTGATATTTTTATACACTGAGTCCTAAACAGATACTTGACAGCTTTTGGTAGTCTGAGAATGTGATAATGCACATCCATTTTGAATCAGAATGATAACTCTTTTAGGGTCCATTACTTAACCATAAAATAAAACTAGAGGGTCTTTCACATTTACTTTCTTTCTCTAATAATGCAAAGGAGAAAGCAACCTGAATAATAAAATAATTCTTGCAAAAATCTCATATTGCTTTTTAATTCTAATATGGTGCGTACAATAAGATACTAATCTAATATCTAATCAATATTTTTGGAAACTTTATTAATTTATAATCTTTATTGCAATTTTTACAATCAGGGTATAATTTCTCTTTCCTGTAAATAAATAAATATTTATTATTTACAAATAAATATATACTTAAATATTTATATAAGTATATACTTAAATATATTTAAATATATTTATTATTTATTATATTTAAATATAATTATATTTATAATATAAATATATTTATATTATAATTATATTTATAATATATTTATAATTATATTTATAATATATTTATATTATATTTATATTTATAATAATAAATAATATATTTATTATTAATATATACTTATATATTTAAATACATTTATTATTTATATGTATGTAAATATATTTATTTACTTGTAGGAGCTAGAGATTATATCCTGATTGTTTGTGTATATATATATATATATATATATACACACATATATAAAATCTAGATTTCTTCTTCAGCCAAGTAAACCTGAATATTATATTATTATTCTTCTTTGCATCTCCCATAGTTTTGAGGACAGGTTGGCATGTAGGAAGATGCTCAATGAATCCTTTTTGGAATTAATCATGTAGACAAAAGTGTGCTACTTGGTATCATGGGCAAATATTCTACATCTTTCTTTTTTCTTCAACACTGAATTCTTTCAACATTGTTTATCTTATCCAGATTGACTAGCTAGTAAGGAATATGGATGTGGGGAAAAGTGTGAAATCTGCAGTTTATAGCAATTTGTGTGATTTAGAAATTTTAAATAGGTGGCAAAGTCCCTTTTCATATTTAAAAATTATGGACTAAGAACTTGTCATGCAATCAACAAATTATAAAAATGGAGCATACACAAGTAAAAGTGTCAACTCAATGTATGAAACTAACCTAACATCAAATTTTAAGCAGCATTGCGATATTGAGATATACATTAACTAACTTTAAATAATCTTTTAAAAAACTGTTCTAGTGAGTTTTGAACAGCCAGGTTAAGCATTTGTGGGACAGTGGGTAGAAAAGATGACCTTGAGGAAAGTGAGACAGAGATACACTTTTCTTTCATAAGTAGGTAGAAGTACTCTTTTGTTGTTCTGTCCAGTGACTTGATGGTCAGTTAGCTCTACAGCTTTTCCAGGTGACTCATGGCTTGTAGGAGGTGAGAACTAGCTCTCTTTCAGAAAGGCCAGTGATATCTCCTAAATGAGTCTATTAAAGTGCTATAATTCTGTATATTTAGCAGCGCCAGAGCCTGAGTATTTAGATTCTTTCTTCCTACAAAAGAGAGTAGTTATCACAACAGGAGTGATAAAGCTGTAGTGTTAATACAGCCAATAACATAATAGCAGAGATTAGTCTGTTGGTTCTCTAATAATTTTTCAGCCTGAACACTGCCCAACTTCTCTTTATCTCCTGCTGATGTTGTTCTTGCCCTGAAGCCCACCATTCATTATACTGCTCTTTCTTTTTCTCACTGAGGCATCCCATTACTGCTTGTTTTCATCAGTAAGATTCTTCTGAAAAATTACAAGGAAAGGTAGCCAGTGACATTTATGGCTTGTTGGCATGCATTTTTATCTACTTTAAGAGTCATGTCAAGAAATACTGTGTACGAGGGTAATCCTAAGTAACTGCTCAGACACAGTATGATTTCTGAAAACAACAACAACAACAACAACTACTATTACTACTCCTCTTATTGCTAATCACCATAGAGACAGAAAATAATATTTTGGGCAAACACACCTCCACTTGGCTGATTTCTTGACATCCTAACACCCTTTCAATTTCCAGAAAATCCTCTTTTGTGAGAAGGTAGGGTGATCAAAAATGTCACTCAGGAAATGCAATTAGTGATTTTTCTGCCTCAGCAGCTTTAAGATTACCCACCAGCCCGAACTTGTTTCCTCAGCATATTTTACAAGCTTTTCTGCTTCTCTTGACCAATCCATAATTTTATAGTGTTGAAATCTATATGATAGGTTAGTCCTAAATGGGTTTACTTAAGACAATCTTATTTTGCTTCTGATGCTTTCCTGAAGTTATCTCCTTATGGATACACATCCATCACATTTTTTACTGTAATACTTCCTATGAAATTACAGCCCTCAGCACATAGCTTCAGGTTGGTTCTGATCAGTGCACTAAAATTGTAAGAAAGATACTGAAAAAAAATGCATCGAGTTCACAGTCTTCCTTTCATATAAACATAATAGGATGACATTACCTGCAGGGTCATTTTTATTCTGTATTCTCCAACTGTGTCAAATTCAGTTATATTGGACATGGAAGGCTAAAGTTATGAAATGGTGGCCATTTTTCTAAAAGCCATTTCTCTGAGCATCTCAGCGGTAGTCTCCAAGGTATATAGCAATCGTTTTCTGTTGAAAGGTCATTTCTTTTCCTTTTTTCATCTAATATCCTTACTGGTCATTTATTTGTTTGGCAATTCCAGAAGGTGGGGATAAAAGGTCCATGTGCTGTAACATATTACGTAAATAATACCTACTATCTTATTATATATATGTGTGCATCTGTATATACTGATGTACATATACATGGAATACACTTGTATACATTAAAAGCTTAAAAGTACTTTTACTTATCTCCATTCATATAATTCTCACAACAAATGGGGTGGTTATTATTTAAATTTTACAGTGGCTAAAACTGAGGATCAAGAAGGTTAAGCAAGTTACCCATAGTTGTGAAGCCAGGTGTTTAGGTACCTTGCCTGGTACTTTTTTTCCCCCAACAAAATCACTTTAATTCTCAGTATTAGAATAACCTACTTATTTAAAAAATAGAAGCTGTAGATGATAATTATGGAAATTCACAAATGTACTTGGAATGGAACTTAGTTGTAGCCATGGATATATGTAAAATAATTTGTCAAGTCTTCTTCAGAAAATTGAGATTAGAGGAGATGGAAAAAAGCAATAGGTAAGTTTTTATGTAAGAGAGGAGGTCCAGGAGTGTTTGAGTCTAGGGCAACTTGGGACAGAAAGTCACGTAGGAAGAATGCGGAATTCGAGAGTTGGTCTGGGAGGAATAAAGAAGGATGCTACAAAGCAAAAGAAGATGCTCCAAGAGAAAAGTGAAAATGTTGAAGGCAGATTTTTTCCCATACCTTATTCTGGTAAGAGGCATTTCTTTGCTATACTTACAGGGAATTCATTATTTTTTCAAAAGTAGCACTGATATCTATAACTTATAATGCTACTTATTATATAACCATAATCTAAAACAATCAAATGATCATGTTTAAGCACCATATGTTTAAAAATACTCATTAAAATTAATTTCTGTTCAAAGTCTGAAAGTTTCTAAAACAAATTTATTTAACTGGTCAGCCATAATTTATAAAATATATTTAAAATTTCATATTAATATTATAAATATAGATTGTTATAGTAAACTTTTCTCTCCACTAGCCCCTACAGATAATGTAGAATTCAGTGCTTTCAGCTTTTTAAGATGCTATTTAGAGTAGAAAATTAATTATGGCCATTTCTCTGCTGAGGGCATAGTCACGATTTCTAAAAAGACTTTCCAATACCAGTTAATGTGACTTTTGTTTAAGTTCTAAGGGTCAGGGAATTAGAAAAATATCTAATAATTATAAATCAGTTTTCAGGGTTTCTTGTTTCCTTTTTATGGAGACATGATCCCCCCTTTCAGTGAGAAATATGACTTCATCAAAACAAGAAGAAAATAGAAATGCTCATATTTAACTTTTCAATATTAGAAGAGCACAAAAATTATTATACCAGAAAAGTACAGGTAATGCATTTGAAATAAAATAAAGTGAAATTATCTCTTAAATAGGAAGACAAATATCACTGGGTAAGCAGAAATATCCAAGTTATTTTAAAGACTTTTCGAAATGCATTTTCTAAGGCTGACATAGTGCCACTGTAATTAGAAACAGGTGCATATAAATTAGAAAAGAGAGAAGACTAATTGTTACTAATGAAGCTTTTAAAGTAAAAACTTTACTTAATGAAATGCATAATTAAGCATTAATGGCCAAAAGACAGAAATCTTCTTTCACTTGGGTTAGATTTTGGTTTAAGGTGAAGCCTAATTTGTTATTAGTGCTAAAAGTGTTTCTGCTTCTATATGTTTACAAAAGCAAGCAAAACAACTGATGTAATTTTATAATGCGGATTTTGATACGCCTTGAAAAAGGCAATGATTTCCTGATTTGACAGTAGTAGAGGGAAATAATGAGAACATTAAACCCAGGATATAGTGTTGGACCCCACTTACAGGATTCTTATAAGCAAAGAGGACATCTCTTCTTCATCCTAGAGCAATAAAATCCTCTTCTTATGGGTTCAAATCTTTTTGGGTAGTTCAGATATCAATCCTTGTAGTGATTCTTAACTTTGATTTCATATTGAATTCCTGGAGAGTTTAAAAAGTTTCCCTGCTCAGACTCCATCCCAGACAAATTAATCCAACTGTGCATTTGTAGGGATGGGTTGGCACCCAGGCTTGAGTAATTTTTCAAAGCCCCAAGAGGTACTGAGTCTTGGAAAGGCCATATGTAGAGTTTTCTAACGGATAATATAATATTGTTTGCCTTTCTCTTTGCGAGGTAATCCTTTGCCCACCTTCCCCCTCAGAGTTATTTATCCTTCACAGACTAACCCAGCTGCCACTTAGTTGGGAAGCTTTCCCAATAATTAATCACTTGAACTTCTCTGTGTTGCCTCTACTGTAGTTTGTAAACATTTATTGTTGTCCTTAGCACACTCTTTCAGAATTTTCCAATTATGTCTCTTTTCAACTCTTTAAAACTAAATAAATAAATTTAGAAAAGTTAAATGCAGGGCAGCCAATTCAGCTTTGTATTCCCAGTGGCTAGCAGAGTACTTGACCCACAAGAGGTGCCCAATGTATCCAATACACATTTGTTGAATTGTTTGATTGCATATCCTTGATGTATTCTTCCTCAGTAACAAGTTTATTTGATATATTCTTGTGATGTGTATATATATTTGTATGTGTGTGTATGTAGGTATATAATGCACACACACACATTTTCATGGAATTTGCACACGTAAATTTAAACTTATGCCATTTCTGTATTGGCAGAGGTAATGGAGATTTGCGTTGAAAGAAGTAAATTGTTTGACTCAAAAGTTTTATTTTTCAAATTTGTGATATATAGTTCTTGGCATGATCAAAGCTTATAAGGAAGGTTTAGTGCTACCTTAAACCAATAATTTACTGCCAATAATTTAATGTCAAAGGAGAAATATTAACTACAGATTTCTGCTTCATTTTAAAAAAAAGTACTTCATTTTTTCCATTGTGGATGTATACATTTTCATGTGAGAGTCAGCCATTTTTTGTGCTTGAGAGATGTGTGTTTCCAGAAAAGTACAGAGTTAACTTTAAAACCTTCAAGGGAAATTGGAATCATAAACTAAACAACAAATAAACAAATGAAAAAACCCTTTAGAAATAATAAACTACTGACTAGGCTTGGCGGCTCACACCTGTAATCCCAGCACTTTGGGAGGCCGAGGCAGGCAGATCACAAGGTCAAGAGATGGAGACCATCCTGGCCAACATGGTGAAACCCTGTCTCTACTAAAAAAACAAAAATTAACTGGGTGTGGTGGTGTGCACCTGTAGTCCCAGCTGCTCGGGAGGCTGAGGCAAGTGAATCACTTGAACTGGGAAGGCAGAGGTTGCAGTGAGCCAAGATCAGCTGCCATTGCACTCCAGCCTGGGTGACAGAGCGAGACAGTCTCAAAAAAAAAAAAAAAAAAAAAAAAAGGAAAAGAAAAAGAAAAAAATAAACTATTTGTGAAATGATTAGAAAATTATTTTTAAATTTATTTTTAAAAAATAGCTGCCTGGAATAGGAGAAAGGCACATCCATAAAATAGGGTAGGTTTCTAAAAACCTTTGGAGTAATCTCCAAGATACAAGATGCAGAAAAATGTGTATTGTAGGTTTATTCTTATGCAAGAAGTGTTAGCATGTGTGTGTTAACAATGTGTGTGTGTATATTGCTAATATTTTCTTTTTTCTTTTTTTTTGAGATGCAATTTCACTCTTGTCACCCAGGCTGGAGTGCAATGGTACCATCTCGGCTTACTGCAACCTCTGCCTCCAGGATTCAAGTGATTCTCCTGCCTCAGCCTCCCGAGTAGCTGGGATTACAGGCGGATGCCACTACACCTGGCTAATTTTTGTATTTTTAGTAGAGACTGGGTTTCGCCATGTTGGCCAGGCTGGTCTCCAACTCCTGACCTCAGGTGATCTGCCCATCTCAGACTCTGAAAGTAGTGGGATTAGCAGGCGTGAGCCACTGTGCCCAGCTGCTAATAGGTTCAAAAAGAAATAAGGCAAGGATAAGCCAAAAAGTAATAAAAACGATTATCTTTAGAGATAGGGAGAGAACAGAGGAGACAGGATAATGATGGAGGTTAGACCTTTATTAAAGTGCCTTGTTTTATGGTTTGGGTTTAGGAACTATGTAAGTATATTAAGTAATTAAAAAATAACATTAATTAGAAAAACAACAAAGCAATCTGTAAAATACAAAACAAACTAATGAACCTAAGTCTAGATCACAGAGAACTATACAAAGAAGAATAATTTCTAGTGATTTTAAAAATGAAGTACTTTGACTTTACATCACTAGTGAGATCTATTGTCAAGACAAAAGGAAGCACAAGGAAATATTGAATGGTATTCAATGATATTGCAGTTAGTAATGATGACATTGCTTTATAAAAACTGTTATTAGTAGATACATAAATAGGTGATAAAGATAAAATACCTTTGATTGTAACAATTTTTAGATAAAGATAAGACACATAAGTGGGAACAAGCAAATGTCAGGAGCCGTAATATTCAGAGAAAAGAGAAAAATATAAAATCAAGGAAGTTAAGAAAAAATCCTGTAATTATTAATTCAAATTAGAGATGCATAAATTTACATATTTTTCTCTATCTGAAAATATGTTTTCTAGATTTGTCTCCTGAAAAGCTCTAGAAGCAATGACCACACAGTCACAATGGCTACTCTAGAACTCACGTAAAGGCTTTTAAATGCCATTTCCTACCAAAAGGAACAAGCCTCTTTAGAGAGATGCTGATTGCAGGTTGGGGCAGGGATTGGACAAGATGAGCCTGGAACATCTTGACAGAACAGATAAGAGAAAGCTATCCAAGCATATGACTATCATGTTAAACTTACACAAGAGCCAGCCTGAAGGGCTCACACTGGCCGAAGGGAGGGCAAGAGAATAATGACTGCAGTGAATGCAGTGAAACACTTCATGACATCCAAAACAAAAGCAAATAAATATAAAAGTTAAAACACAAAACCTATTGAACACCTTTGGAGGTAGCTAGGACATCAACTCATTTATTTGAAAGCTCTTAAAAGAAAAGATTCAGACATTTATTCTGTCTTTTCTGTATGGATAGAATTTCAAGGTACCTAATAATTTATGAGATAATTTTTTGTTTATAGAAAAATTGCTATCAAATGCAGAGAGAATGCTAAATATTACCATTTTGCAAGTGCTAATAAAATAATGAATTGAGGCAACAATCACAAATGGCTGCTAGAATCATTACATAAAAGGGTGATGGGGAAATTGATAATGGTGGGTCACCCTTAATCTCATGATAAGTGTGGAAATTGAGGCATGTGGCTTCCTGAAGTAAAAAAATAATGAGCACTTTCATCCATGAAGTATTCTTGCCAAAAGGGAAAAATTAATTAGTATAATAAACCTCAATCAATATGGCTTTTATTTCTAACTCCAACTTGTAGGAAATAGAGAAGAAAGAGGAACATATTAAACACCATCATTATGATTCAATTAGCTATATACAGAATGGAAAAAAAAATCTATAGATTAATGACCCAGTTTCTTCAACAAAGAGCTTTAAAAAAATAAATAAAGAGAGGAAGGAATTTTATAGATTAAAAAAATACCTTAAGAGATTCGTCAACCAACTGGATCCCGATTCCTGATTTGTACCAAAAAATTCAAAAAGGCATTTTTCTGGTAACTGAACATGGGCTGGTTATTTGTTGATAATAAGGAATTATTATAAATTTTGGTGTATGTGGTAATGATCTTGTGATACATTTTAAATTTTGTGTGTGTGTGTGTGTGTGTGTGTGTGTGTGTGTGACTGGCTGGAGTGCAAGGCGCCATCACGGCTCACTGTAGCCTCGACCTCCCAGACTTAAGTGATCCTCCTACCTCAAGCCCCTGAGGAGCTGGGACTACAGCCATATGTCACCATGTCTGACTAATTTTTAAAGTTTTTGTAGAGACAGGGTCTCCCTATGTTGCCCAAGCTGGTCTCAAACTCCTGGGCTCAAGTGATCCTCCTACTTTGGCCTCCCAAAGTGAAATTACAGGTATGAGCCACCACGCCCAACCCTGAAAATTCTTTTTTGATAGAGATACCTACTGAGGTATTCATGTGTAAAATAATATGCTTTCTTGAATTTGCTTTAAAATATCTTAGCAATAAAAGGCAAAGGAATAAATTAGAACAGTAGAATGGTAATAATTGTTGGAAATGGTTGGCTGATATATACATGAGTTAATAAGACAATTTTCTCTACTTATTTTAATGTTTGAAATTTTCCATAATGAAAAGTTAAGATATGTAACACTCAGCATTATCAATGTGCATACTGTATAAAAAGATCAGAAATCTATTTTAGACCAAAAGGAATAGGCCATTTAGCAATATAATATCTTCTATTGTCTATTTTGACCCTAATGTCATAGCAAAAACTTTTTATAATTGAAAAACTAAAATATTTTAATTGAGGAATTATTGTTATGCAATTATTTTATTAACTATGAGAGAAGGAAATGAATTGAGTATTTAAAAACATTGTTTAGTTAGTTAGTTTTTTGAGATGAGGTCTCTCTGTCACCCAGGCTGGAGTGCAGTGGCACCATCATTATAAACAATGTCTTGTTTATAATTTTGGGCAAATTGTTTCTCTATTAGCCAGGACACACTTGAGAAATATTTTTTTCTGGTAGTAATTTGAAGTGCTCCGTTATCCCATTCTTGTCTCTTTTGCATATGTAAACTGCTGCTGATGTCCATGCATACAGCTTGTTGCCCTGGAAGAATGAAACTAATTGGAAATAATAGGACTCAAAGAGGCCATTTTGGATTTACTATAGTTGATCCTTACTCACATCTAAGCCAAATGTCCATATGTACTTGAAATCCCCAAATTATATAATTTTCCCATTACACAATTATAGAGCTTGAAGAATTCTCAAAGGATGAATGAAAACATTTAAAAACCATTAGATATTATATTGAGGAAGGGACAATTTTGTTGTAAGACTTTACAAGTCTTCCAAAATCATAAAATTTTAAGAAATAACTTCCAGGTTGTGGGGGAGGATGGTGACTCCAACTTATTAAAAAATATTATCAGTTTGGTTGACATAAAATGTAACAATTTTGCAGAATAAAGCTTGATAATACGTTAATAAGAATTTGAAGCAAGACAATTTTATTTCTAATTGCGAATATCATAAATGTGCTTTGCAAACACCTGGTTGGGTTGCAACTAAGAATATTTGTGATAGTTAACAAAATGTGATGACCAATTACATAGCCGATAGGTGTCTCCAGCGTGTTTCATAGTTAAAAACATCCTTTCAATTACTTTCAGTTTTTGAGAGTATAGTAAAAAAATGATATATATTTGAAATTAACCACATCAAAAAAAATATATTAAGGGTGACCTGGAGGAGTTTATAGGTAAGTGCCCTTCTCATAGCCTAACTTTGTTAGATTGTGGTATCTCACTTTTAAATAATGTTTATTTTCAGTGTAAGGTATAAAAAGGCATATACAGAATTTTCTGACCATTTTTCTTTTTCTTTTTTCTTTTTTTTTTTTTTTTGAAACAGAGTCTTTCTCTGTTGCCCAGGCTGGAGTGCAGTGGCGTGATCTCGGCTCACTGCAACCTCTGCCTCCTGGGGTTAAGTGATTCTCCTACCTCAGCCTCCCGAGCAGCTGGGATTACAGGCACACGCCACCGTGCCTGGCTAATTTTTGCATCTTTAGTAGAGATGGGGTTTCACCATGCTGGCCAGGCTGGTCTGCAACTCCTGACCTTGGGTAATCCACCCACCTCGGCTTCCCAGAGTGCTGGGATTACAGGTGTGAGCCACCGTGGCTGGCCCATTTCTCTTATTTTGGACAAATATAAATGGGATTTCTCCAAGTAGTTGGAGTTTAATCTACACATCTTTATCTTCTATAGAGTATAGTAAAGCAAGGAGGGCATGGTGGCTCATGCCTGCAATCCTAGCACTTTGGGAGGCCAAAGCGGGTGGATCACTTGAGCTGAAGAGTTTGAGACCAGCCTGGCCAACATGGTGAAACACTGTTTCTACTAAAAATACAAAAATTAGCTGGGCGTGCTGGTGCATGCCTGTAATCCCAGCTACTTGGGAGGCTAAGGCAGGAGAATCACTTGAACCTGGGAGGCGGAAGTTGCAGTGAGATGAGATCGCACCACTGTACTCCAGCCTGGGTGACAGAGAGAGACTCTATCCTCCCCCTACCAAAAAAAGAATATTGTAAAGCAATTTAATTTTAGTCATCTCTAAAATATAGCTACCTCTCGAATGTTTTAAAAATTATACTTAAAGTTCTAGGGTACATGTGCACAACGTGCAGGTTTGTTACATATGTATACATGTGCCATGTTGGTGTGCTGCACCCATTAACTTGTCACTTACATTAGGTATATCTCCTAATGCTATCCCTCCCTCCTCCCCCCATACCTCTTGGATTTTAAATAATTAAAAACAATAAAAAACAATTCTTTATCATTTTCCCTTACTTTTGAACTACTGCAAATGTCAACTCATTATTGATTATCTAAAGTAGCCCCAAAGTATCTACATATCACAGACCATTTAAAAAAATTTATCTTTAATTTTTGTGGGTATATAGCAGATGTATATATTTATAGTGCATGTGGGATATTTTGATACAGGCATGGGATTTGTAATAATATCTTCAGGATAAATGAGGTATCCATTGCCTTAAGCATTTATACTTTGTGTTACAAACAATATAATTATTCTCTTTTAGCTATTTAAAAATGTACAATTTAATTATTATTGACTATAGTCACCTTGTTGTGCTATCAAATACTAGATCTTATTCATTCAATTTTTTATACCCATTAACTATCCCCCCACTGCCTCCCATGATGGTTACCATTCCCAGTCTGTGGTAACCATCATTCTACTTTCTATCTCCATGAGTTCAACTGTTTTAATTTTTAGCTTCCACAAATAAGTGAAGCTTGTCTTTCTGTGCCTGGCTTACTTCATTCAACATAATATCCCTCAGTTCCATTCATGTTGTTGCAAATGACAGGATCTCATTAATTTTTGTGGCTGAAATAACCATAAAAATGTGTATATGTACCACATTTTCTTTATCCATTTGTCTGCTGATGGACACTGGGGTTGCTTCCAAATTTTGGCTATTGTGAATAGTGCTGCAATAAACATGGGAATGCAGATATCTCTTCAATATACTGATTTCCTTTCTTTTGGGTATATTTCTAGCAGTGAGATTGCTGGATCATATGGTAGCTCTATTTTTAGTTTAGCTCAAGGCTCTGGGGCTCTACAATCAGCAGGTGGTGAGGCCAGCCAGGCTTGTATCCTTCTGTTAAGGGTGGCATGTTCCCCTGGGCCCTAGGTGGGTTCAGAGATGCTGTCCGGTAGCCAGGTCTGGAGTCGGAAACCTTAGAAACATATCTTGTGATGTATTCTACTGCAGCTGAGCTGGTGCCAAAACCAGAAGACAAAGTCCTTCCTACTCTTTCCTCCCCTTTCCCCAGGCAGAGGAGTCTTTCCCTGTGTCCACCACCACTGCAGGCCCATGGGGAGTACTGCCAGGGTACCACCAGTGTTCACTTAAGGCCCAAAGGCTCTTTCAGCAGCTTGCGGTGAGTGCTGCCAAACCTGGGATTCACTCTTTAGGGCAGTGGGCTCCCTTCTGGCCCAGGGTAGGTCCCGAGATGCCATCCAAGAGTCAAGACCTGGAGTTGGGGACCCCAAGAACCCACTTGGTGCTCTTTTCCGCTGTGGCTAAGCTGGTATGTAAGCTCAAGACAAAGTCCCCTTTACTCTTCTCTCTGCTTTTCTTGGGCACAAGGGGTCTCTCCTTGTAGGCATCACTGTAAATGTGCTGAGTCACAACTGAAGCCAGTACATCTCAGAGTCTCATTAAAGGCCCGTTGCATGTGTTAATAATACCTGGTAATACTACCTGGTTACTGCTGCTGATTATTTAGGGCTAAGAACTCTTTAGTTAGCAGGTGATGAATCCTGCCAGGCCTGGGTCCTTCCCTTCAAAGCAGCAGGTTCCCTTCTGGCCCAGGGTGGGTCTAGAAATGTCCCTTGGGAGCAGGACCTGAAATGAGGTCCTCAGGACTCTGCCCAGTGCCCTATCCTACTGTGGCTGAGCTGGCATCCAAGCTGCAAGACAAAGTCCTTTTTCCTTTTTCCTCTCCTCTCCTCAAGTGGAAGGAAGGATCTCTTTTGAAGCTGTGAGCTGCACTGTGTGGAGTTGGGGGAGGGGTGGCATATGTACTCCTTTAGCCTCCCTGGCTGATGTCTCACTAGGTCATCTGCCCCCCAAGTCCACCGGCTCCAAACCCAGCACAGCACTATAAATTGCATAGGAGTTGTAGTCCTTGTGGTCTAGACAGCCTTTGAGGTTTATTTAGATCTCCAGAGCCCTTTAGCCCATGGTGGTGAGGCTTGCTAAAACTCAAGTTCCAACTGCTGGGCTGGGTGATTTCCGTCTGGCTGGGGTCGGTCTCAATGCTCGCTCCATGGACACCAGCTGAGTTCTGTCCAGTGTTGGTAGCACTGCCTTCCAATGCAGTCCCACAATTGCTGTGCTCTTCCTCTCCCAAATGCAGATTCTCTCTCTGCACCACATGACTGCTGCTGGCAGATTGGCAATTCAAGACTGTCTTTCTTACGCTCTTAAAGTGCCTCTTACAGCAATATAAAGTTAAAACCAGGTGCTATGATTGCTCACCTGATTTTTGGTTCTCATGAAGGTGCTTTTTTGGTGTAGATAGTTGTTAAATTTGGTATTTGTGTGGGGAGGATGGTTGGTGGATGCTTCCATTCAGCATCCAACAGTGCTGAATAGATCTTGCTCTGCCCACTTCATATCATAGATTTTAAGGAGGGCTTGTGGAAAATATACAAGTTTTGAGTTGATTCTCCGTAGTTAAAATTACCCAGCTCTCTAGGGTGATTATTGTAGGCCTGACCCTAGAAGGCCAAGTAATGATGCAGTAGATGTAAGAAATTGGGAACCAATATGTTTGAGTACTCACTCTATACAAGGAATTTCCAGCAGTATCTATTTCATATGATCTTTAAAATAACACTGTGAGATAGATATTAGTACTCCTAGTTTTGACTTTACATAAGTAGAAATGGAAACTTGAGAGATTAAGTACTTTCTTGAATTTTATGCAGCTAACAAGAAGGGGAATTTATAGCTTAGCTCTGATTTGAAAACTGATATCTCCTCAACTGTATCAAGTTACTTGCAGGCCCATTGACACTGTGCTTTCTACTTTGCCCATGGTCAATACTCACAGTCTCTTTTTCTCATCCCAGTTTTCTAAATGTAATACTGTTAGGCAGAATGTTCATATAACTCTCATATAAGATATATGGTACTTTGTGATATTTTTAGTCAGCTAAAGATATTTGATTTAGTAGGCAGGTATTTTTCATAGTATGGGAATTTTACCATTCCTTAATTTTGTTATGATTGGGGTTTCTTTCCCTATTTTGATTCATTATTTTTATTTTAAATACCCAGGCTATTCAATACTCTTGGTTCATCAAATTCTTAATAATCTACATTATATGTTAGTTCAAATTTTTTTCAGTTAGTGAATACAGTTTTCCAAATAATGTAAAATATCAAGAACAACATGCTGACAGTCTTCCTCTCATCCTCCACCCCTGAAAGAAAACAATACTTCGGTTCATACATAGGATTGTTTTGTAGGATATTACTATTTTATCTGAGAGCAAAATAATGAATGAGGAGACAATAAAGGAATGTATCTTTTAATGGCTAACTCCCTTATGAATGCCCGACTCCTCATAGCCTAGAGCGTATAAATATACTTACTTGAATAATTTCTAAGTAAGTTAAGCACTACCATGTACCAAGTGATTGTTCAAGGCCACTTGGAAAAGGCAGAAAGAGGTTAAGTGATTTCTAGTGATTGCTTCATAAATAATATGATATCTACATTGATATTTTAAATTTTAGATTGCTAGAGTATTTGCAATTTTTAATAAAATTTATCATGGTCTACTAAGGGGAAAAAAGTAACACTTTTCACTTTAAAGGCATTATTGCCTTTTCAGAAATATAAATGTCTCATATTTATTATAGTATGGTTTTGATACCCTTCAAAGGAGTTAGGTTGTGCAGGGATTTTCCCAGGATCAAGAAATATAGCTAAGGTGAGTTCTATATTTTTATTTATTTATTTATTTATTTATTTATTTATTTATTTATTTTTGAGACAGAGTCTCACTCTGTCGCCAGGCTGGAGTGCAGTGGCGCGATTCGGCTCACTGCAAGCTCCGCCTCCCGGGTTCACAACATTCTTCTGCCTCAGTCTCCCGAGTAGCTGGGACTACAGGCGCCCGCCACCACGCTCAGCTAATTTTTTGTATTTTTACTAGAGACCGGGTTTCACTGTGTTAGCCAGGATGGTCTCGATCTCCAGACCTCGCGATCTGCCTGCCTCGGCCTCCCAAAGGCTGGGATTACAGGCGTGAGCCACTGCGCCCCGCTGGTGAGTTCTAAATAGCCAATGCAGTCATTTGCTTTTCATGGGTCTGATTACTCACTAACCAAACTGAGTCACCCTGATACACTGATAATTTTTGTGGGTTCCAAAATTGTTCTTCTGCTATAAATGTAAACCACTGCAATTACTTTACAACTGAATTCCTTTGGAACCTTAAGGCTATTTAATTTCACTCTGCTTCTCAACTCTGTTGTCCTTGGCTGCCATTCTCAGTTTCTATTTTCTCACAGACTTTAAATATTGCACTGCCTTGCCCTTCCTTTCCTCCTGGCACATCCTCTTCCTTTTCCAACCTTTTCTACTGAGACTTGTGGAACCTTGTCCTAGTAAACAGATTTCCTTGAATCTTGCTTATACATATAATCCAGAAGATAACTTTTAGGTCTTCTAAATACTTCTAGAATCAGGCCTACTATAATCCGTTAGCCTAATAACTGGTGTCTTGACTTCCTCCACCCCTAGTGAATACTAAATATTAAAATTTAAGCTTTTTACAGCCTTATGTTAATAACATGATTTCTCTAAATAAAAGTCTCCGTGGGGTACACAATAATTTCCAAATTCTATGGCATGTGTCATGTTTATCTCCTCTTAAATTCTCTCATTCTACATGCACTGCCTAGTAAAGTCATTTCAGATCATGTTTGCTAACACTGTTTCCTTGCATTATAATTCTCCACTTTCCTTACTTTTGAAACTCTAACATTATTTAAGATCCATTGAAAATTTAACCTTCTTCAAGAAGCCTTCCCAATACAACTAATTTGAACCAGACATTCTTTCGTTTGTTCTTTTATTGTATTTGTAGTCTTATATATGGTCTGTTTTGTGTTATATTTGAAATGTACCTGTATTTACTATCCAACTGGCTGCAAGATTTTTAAAAGAAAGGACTCTCCAAGTCATCTTTGAACTCTTGGAATGACAGTTCAGAGGCTGAATCACAGCAAGTATCAAGGATATTTTGCCTAAGAAAGGGAACAGAGAAACACTGAAAAGCACCCAACAGAGGTTATGGTAAAGACAACCAGTGATATCTAAATACAGGCATAGAGTATGTATAAGACTCCTGGGAACTAGAACTGAGAAGACATTAGAAACACAGCGTTTTCATCTGCTTCTCCCTCAGGGAATGCATGGCCTGTCCCATTTCTATCTCATATTCTCTCTATCAGAGCAGTTCCTCTAAATCTGGTGACACAAATGCCCAGACTGTTCTAGGATGGACTGTATATGATCTAGGTCTTTCAGCTTTCATCACTATGGAGCAACTTTCTGTAGTCTCTTAGTTCAAATATGCCAACAGGGGATTCATAAAGCTTCTATTTTTGAGCCAGGCCATAATTTGTTATAGGTTACAGGGCAAACTAAGGATCGGCTTAAGCCAGGTATACCCTAGTCTAAACACTTTGCAAGGACAGGAAGGGGGTGGCAGCCGATAAGGTACAAAACATAAACATTAGTGTTGGAGGGACTGTTGGAGGGACTGATGGTTCCGAAGACTAAAAAATACTTAGCATAGTAGGTCTTCTATAAATATTTATTGAATTGAATTGATCTAAAACCCTAATATGAACAAGATTTGGTTCAATTCTTACGACAATTAGTTTTTTCTCCTCAAAGAGTATGCTTAGAATAAGATACTTCATTAAGTACTTATCCACTCCAAGCTAATTACACTATTTAATCAGCTTCTATTTATAAAATCAATTTGTTCACACAGTTTTGTGATTGCATACTAAATACATGTAGATTTGTGAACAACAGTTCTTTAAAATGGCACATATTTTGATGTTTTAAGCTCTATATTTTAAAAATGCAATAATTTTTGTCTAGAATTTCCTTCTGAAGATCATTGTTGGGTTGAAAAATATGAACACAAAAGGTCTTTTACTGGTTCCTGTTATCTGAGTGTTGGTTATATTATAGTTTTGTGCTTAGATTTAGAGAAATACTATGGGATTTCCACATCCAGAGAAGCTTTGCTGTCAGGAAAAGAAAAGTAATAATAATAATATAATATAATATAATAATAATAGTACTTGTATTTCCAAATCAGTTGTGAAGGTTGGGTAAAATAATATTTGTCTGAAACATAGGAGGTATTCAACAAATGGCATTATTTTCAAACACACAGCTATCAGATCAGTCCCAAAACTACCGCTTTCTTCGTTTTTCTCTCTCGAGGTCCTCTTCTGGTTCTCATGTTTTCTAATTGATTTCTTGCTAAATCCTCCATTTAAGTTGTTCCATCCCCCTTATTTTATCCTTCCAAGACATTCCAGTCTACTTCTGTGGCTTTGCTGTTTATTTTCTTTTCCCTGCCAATCTCTTAACTTTTGTAAATTCTTTACTTGTTCAAAAGTTAGTTCAAATCCTACCATTTTCAGGAGAGATAGTCCTGAAATTTGAAATCAAGTCCTTGGATTTGAATCCTTACTTACAGGCTATGTGACCTTGAACAAGTTGTGTAATCTCATTTTACTCATCTGTGAAATGGGGATAAGAAATTCGTGACTATAGAATCTCTTACAAGCACCCTTGCCCACAGGGATATTTCTCTTTCTGATTAATTTCGCTTTTTCTGTACATGTAATGGAACAGACCTTATTTTTTTTTTCTTGAAAAACGTGGTACTTTATGTTTTTCTTTTCTTGTCTTTATGCTGGTCCTGTCTCTTATGAAAACTTTGGCTCTATATTTTTAAAGAACGTATTTAGATAAAAATGTTCCTTCTGCATTTTTAAAAGACTAGATTTTAAGAGTCGTAGTTACCAGTGGCCAGGTGACTGTTATATAGTGGTTAATGAGGCTTGATTAAATTGCAGGACTTAGAAAATTGTTCCCATTCTATGATCAAGTATCCTTAAGGCAGTCATGACCCCAGAAAGGCATTATTCTGTTTCAGGGCAAGTCCACCTTGCATAACTGCTATGCTCTCCTCTTTCAGTTTGGTTTGAGGAAAACACTGGGAGGAAAGAGACCAAAAGGAGCCTTTGCTCCCATGATTTTAGCATGAATTATTTGCCTGGACAATTAGGGTCTAAGTGCTGTCATTAGAGAAATTAAAGGTCGCTATAATCCTCCTAGTTTAGGCATCTGCTGCCTCTGGGAGTGGTGAGGCAGGCTGCTGAAGATAGTGGTGTTGCAGGCTTCTAAGTGGCTTTTGAGACAGGGAGACCATGACCGCTTTATTTAAGTAATAGCAATTGGAACAAAGACAATTTAGGCTGCAGAAAACACCATGAAAGTGTGTACATTACTGTGGATATGAAATCTTGATCTTTATCACAGAGTTGTTATTCTGTTACAGTTAATGATTCTTTCATAGGAATAAAGAGGTTTTTTTTTCTTTTTCAGAGTAGAATATTGATTGTCCTATATCCCATTTTCTTAAAGAGATTCTGGCTTCTAATATATGTGTCCTAATAAAAAATTTATCATCTAGTAGTGATGTCTTCATGTTTCACCCAGCTGTCTCACAGGCATGACTAAGCATCTATTTCATTACTTGGCTCTGGATGCCTCCTCTCTTTACCATTTGTGAAAGGCATTTGCTGATTCCTTTTGATATACCTGAAGTATTGATGCTAGAGAAATCACTTCCAATATAACAGTATCGTTTGCAGATTTTCACTTCTGTGCTGCCTCAAGATTATGGTCAGTGAGTGAAAGGGAAGAAACACTGGCTAAGCAGTCAGGCAGGGGCTTCCCTTGACCACCCCCTACTCCCTTTATTGTGGTTCCTTTTCCAGGTGTTATTAATATTTGGGGCTACTTGTTCCCACGATCTCTTCACTCATCCCTCTGCCCAGCTTTAAGAGTAGGTAGATGAGAGTATAAAACTATTTGTGCTTAAGATTTAGTTGAGTAAATTATATAATCTATGTAAAGATAAGCATTTCCAAATTCTGACCTCCAGAACATATAAGAACTGGAGGTTAAACTGACACTGTACTTAGAGCTAAAGACCTAGTGTGCGAGTGGCTTTGAATACCCTTCCTGCTGAGGCTGAACTCTGGAGTAGCTGGGTGGCCTTGACTGCTGCTGCAGTTTTGAAATTGTAACCATATTTAACCTAGTGTAGGTCCACAGTGCAGTGAAATCATTTAGGATGAGAATGAGGCAGTTGCTTGAATGCTGTATTTTCTATTTTCTGATTGTGAAAGTTTATCTTTCTTTCTTTTGGTTGAGAAAGGGTCTCACTCTCTCACCCAGGCTGAAGTGTAGTGAGATCTCCGCTCACTGCAGTGTCTCCTGGGCTCAAGCGATCCTCCCACCTCAGCCTTCCAAATAGCTGGACTACAGGTGCATGCCACCACACCCAGCTAATTTTTGTGTTTTTTGTAAAGATGGGGTTTCACCATGTTGCCCAGGCTGGTCTCGAACTCCTGGGCTTAAGCGATGTGCCCACCTAGGCCTCCCAAAGTGCTAGGATTACAGGCATGAGTCATCGTGCGTGGCCTGAAAGTATATCTTTCTTTGTAACATATGGGTGGTTTCCTAGATATCTTTTGAATGATAGCCTGTTAGCTGACCACAAATGTTAAACTCTAATGAATTCGTATTATCCAAAGTTGTCTTATAAACAGTGAAGTGAGAAAAAAAATTAGAAAAATCATTTCATAAAAATTATGACAAATGTTCTGGGCCAGAGAAAATATTTGGACTTCAAATATATGGCAACTGGGATATAAATATTTTTTTCTGGCTTTAATCCATGTGCACATAATTAAGAAAATAAAATTAATTTCAGAGCCAACCTTTGAATTTAAAATTTATCTTCTCCTTAGCCTTATCTTCTCCTCATCCAAATTATAACAAAACTTTATACTACTTTAAGTAGTAGAATGTTTAAATGGTTGGTAAACATGACTCTGGATTATAAGAAAACAGAAGGAAGAAAAGGTGAAATATATTTAAAGGTTAAATTCTTGGAATACCTCTCTTTTGATTCGGCAATTCTGATGTAATGAGTACCAAAAATGAGTCTGATACAGGTACTCTGAAAATTAATTTTCAAGAAAACTGGATTGAGAGCATATTATACACTTTAATGCTACTTAATATTTGCCTCATATTGTGCTAAGTTATTGCAGTTATATAGCCCATGACACTGATTATAATAATGATAATAATAAATAATAACAATGGGTCCTTCAATAAATATTTACTGAACACTTACTATTTTCTAGGTAGTGTTCTAGGTGTTAGGAATACAGCAGTAAAGAAAAAGACAAGCTCTGGCTCTCAAGGGGTTTACCTGTGACAGAATATAAGCCAAATAGAGAAATCAGTAAGTAATATGTGAGAAGCTGACAAGTTTAGGTAGAGAAGCTAAGAGAGTGGAAATAGGGCATTGCTCTATGACATTGAAAGAGAGTAGGAAGGGACATGGTATTTATTGAGTTCACTGTATTTGTCAGGTGTTTTGTTTATTTTTTCTTATTAATCCTCAGAACTCAGAGGTGCATTTGTTTATATATGCCAAAACTAAGACCCATACAGATGAGATGATTTGCCCAGGGTCTCAGAGATAGCAACTGTTCAAGTCAGAATCAAACTCAAGTCTTACTAACTCTGCTCTACCATACAGTTCTTCTTACCTTCCCCATGATCCAGGTATTTAACGAGTGAATTTTTTTTATTATCACTTCTCAATACACAAAGTATATTTCTATTCACACTCAGATTTAATTTTTGTAATATCTTAATGAAATAGGTGGTAGCATCAGCCTGACCCCTCAAAGGGATAAAATGATTTCCCCAAGTTAGAAAGTGGCATATCCACAAGTCTTTAACTCCAAAGGCTTTGCCCTTTCTACAAGCTCTAGAGGCCAAGCTAGAGGAAGATATACCTTGGTGTTCACAAGAATGGCCTCTTGAGCTGAAAGACTGGCATTTGAATCCCAGTTCCAAAACTTCATAGCTTTTTGGCCTTGAGATTTTAAAAGCTCTAAGCTTCAGTTTTCTCCTTTGTAAAATGAGAATAACAGTAATGTTTAACCTATGAGAATGAGTCAACACATCTAAAGCACTTACAACAGTTCCTGGAGCATAGTCTGTGCTGCACAAAAATTAGATGTTAATATAATGTTGGAGAGATGAAAGTAACAGAATTGTCATATGTGCTTCCATATAATTTTAAAATGATGTGGTTTGGCAATAATTACAGCAGAAGTTCAGGCAATTGGGATGACCTACACAGGCACATGAACTTCTAGTTCCCAGGAGTCTTTTCAAAGGCCCCTATGGATATCTCCTTCCCAGCTTTTCCTTGTAAGGTTTTTGATTAGTCTATTGTTTGTCTCAAATCTTTTAAATAAAATTGATCTTTAGTTAGACAAATACAAGTTGTATATTTTTATGGTATACAACATAGGGTCTTGAAATATGTATACATCGTGGAATGACTAATTCAAAATAATTAACATATGCATTACCTCACATTTTGTGTGGGTGTGGTGAGAATACTTAAAATCTACTCTCAGCAATTTTCGAGTATGCAATAGATTTTTAATAACTATAGTCATTGTAGTATTGTACAATAGATCTCTTTGAAATAATTCCTCACTAACTGAAATTCTGAATCCTTTGGCCAACATCTCTCCAATCTCTATCCTCAGTCGCCCCCTGCAGCCGCTAATAACCACCACTCTAATCTCTGCTTCTATAAATTTGACTTCTAGATTTCATATAGAAGTGAGATCACTTGTCTTTCGGTGCCTGGCTTATTTCTCTTGGCATAATGTCCTCCACGTTAACCCATGTTGTCACAAATGAGAGGACTTCCTTCACTGTGGATATATACACATTTAAAAGATCTATCCATTTGTCAATTGATACTTAGGTTGATATATTGGCTGTTGTGAATAATGTTGCATTGAACATGGAAGTGCAGATATCTCTTTGACATACTGATTTTTATTTCTTTTGGATATATGCCCAGTAATGGGATAGCTGGATCATAGGGTAGTTCTATTTTTAGTTTTTTGAGGAACCTCTATACTGTTTTCATAATGGGCATACATACTAATTTACATTCCCATCAACAGTGTACAAAAGTTCCCTTTTCTCTACATCCTCTCCACCACTTGTTATTTCTAATTTTATTTTTTGATAATAGCCATTCTAACAGACGAGAAGTGATAGCTCATTGTGGTGTTAAACTCCATGTCCACCCCAGTAGACCAAGGCTCCAGGCTTAACCCCATGGACCCAGGCATGTGGCCTTCCAACTTGCTGACCCAAGTACCAGGCCGGCCTGCCTGAAGGATCTAGCAGCAAACCTGTTCACTGACCATACCAGATGGCCGCCCAGAATTTCTGGATGGACTGACTGGGAAAGGACTTTCCCCAATGAAGCCAGTCTTTAAATATTAAAATAAATGCCTACTTCTTCAAATGGGCAGCACCAAAGCATGCCTACAAGGATCAGGAAATGTGGTGTCAAAGGAACAAAATAACCAACCTTCAAGAAATGAATATTTGTAAACTTCCTGACAAAGAATTCAAAACAATCATCTTTAAAAAGCTCAGTGTGCTACAAGAGAATACAGATAGACAGCTACATAAAATCAGGAAAACAATACATGAACAAAATGAGAATTTCAATAAAGAGATAGAAACTATAAAAAGAACCAAACATAAATTCTGGAGCTAAAGAACACAACTATTGGGCCAGCTATGGTGGCTCACACCTGTAATCCCAGCACTTTGGGAGGCTGAGGTGGTTGGATCACTCGAGTCTAGGAGTTTGAGACCAGCCTGGGCAACATGGTGAAACCAAGTCTCCACAAAAAATGAAAATGAAAATTAGCCAGGTGTGGTAGCACACACCTGTGTTTCCAGCAATTCAGGAGGCTGAGGTGGGAGGATTGCTTCAGCCCAGGAGATTGAGGCTGCAGTGAGCTGTGATTGCACCACTGCACTCTAGCCTGGTGACAGAGCTGGACCCTGTCTCAGAAAAAAAAAAAAAAAACAACACAATTATTAAACTGAAAAATTTCACAGAGAGCTTCAACAGCAAACTCCATCAAACAGAAGAATCAGTGAGCTTGATGCTAGGTCATTTGAGGCCAGGTGTAGTGGCTCATGCCTGTAATCCCAGCACTTTGGGAGGCTGAAGTGGGTGGATCACTTGAGTCCAGGAGCTCAAGACCAGCTTGGGCAACATGGTGAAACTCCTTCTCTAAAAAAAAAAAAAAAAAAAAAATTAGCTGGCCATGGTGGTGTGTACCTATGGTGGCGTGTGTTTGCGATTCCACCTACCCTGCCAGCTGAGGTGGGAGAATCGCTTGAACCCAGGAGGCTGAGGTTACAGCGAGCTGAGATGGCACCATTGCACTCCAGCCAGGATGACCCAGTGAGACCCTGTTTCAAAACAAACAAACAAACAAACAAACACACAAACAAGATAGGTCATTTGAAACTGCCCAGTCAGAGGAACAAAAAGAAAAAAATAGGGTAAAGAAAGCTTATGGGAATTAAAGTACATCATTAAGTCTCAACTCTTATTCAATGTCTCAGGCAGCTGCAATGTTGAACAACTGTCTCTGCTTATTTTTGACAAACGTTCCTGGGGAAAAGGCTGTTTGCATAAGATGAGCTCTGAGTCAGGTCAGGTCAAATAAAGCCTGTGAGTGAGATGTTCTAGAGATTCACTAGATAATGTCAAGTAATGCCCATTCTTTGAGAATGGAACTTTGAAAGAGCTATGACCCATTCTGCCCCTTCCATTGGCTTCCAGGCTATTGGTTTTTACCATGGTTGTTTGCTGTTGGTTTTTAAGGCTATTACAGAGTGAAGGAGAAAGAAGTGGAAATAGAACAAATTAAAATGTCACAAAGATCTCTCTTTTTACTGTGATTCAACATTTTTTTTCCAGTAAGTGCACCCTGAATTGCTGTAAAACTTTAATTTTCAGAGTTATAAAAAAGTTGATTCTGATCTTTTTTTAGCATTTTCATTACTTTTTTGGAAAAAAGAATTTTTGGCAGTTATTACTTTACCATTTCATGGATCACTGATAATATTTAATTAAATAATGTAATTGCAATAATGCTATGGAAGTAAACAGGAGGCTTTGGATAAACATGTGACATAATGGATGGGAACATATATGCACATGCTTATGTGAGAGTCTTACAGACTTTGAGCACTCAACATTCCATGGGTAGATCAGTGTGCTTTAGAAAGGGATTAGGGAGGTCTTCTTGTGAGTGGCTAAGTGGCTATGCATCAAGAAATCATCTGTTGTACACACTTAGAACTAAAATGTGATATAGTGAATTTACTTTCTAAGTGCAAATAATCTCTGACTTTATTGAATAATTCTTAAATAGGAGATCAGTAGAACATATTCTATTAGCTTTTCAAGGGGTCATAATATTTGGGTTCTGTATTTTTAAAGTAGGGAAGCATGGCAGGTTCTGCATTCAATTTGTAACACAAACCGAGCCTAGAAAAGTCATGAACACTTTAAAAACACTGGAAATATCACCTTTGTCAAAACTAAATTGACTATTATATGAGTCTGCTCTCACGATGCGATAAGGACATACGCAAGACTGGGTAATTTATAAAGGAAGGAGGTTTAATTGACTTACTGTTCAGCATAGCTGGGGAGGCCTTAGGAAACTTACAATCATTGTGGAAGGGGAAGCAAACACATCCTTCTTCACACGGTGGTAAGGGAGAGAAGAAGTGCCGAGCAAAAGGGGGGAAAACCCCCTTATAAAATCACCAGACATGTGAGAACTCACTCACTATCACAAGAACAGTATGAGGGTAACTGCCCCCATGATTAAATTACCTCCCACCTGGTCCCTTCCACAACCTGTGGGAATTATGGGAACTACAATTCAAGATGAGATTTGGGTGGGGGCACAGCAAAACCCTGTCAACTATATACATAAAGGTTTATTTTTGGACTCTCAGTTTTGCTCCATGTATCTATATATGTCTATCTTATGCCAATATCACACTGTCTTAATGACTATAACTTTGTAGTAAGTTTTGAAATTGGAAAGTGAAATATCTCCAACTTTGTTCTTTTTCTAAATTATTTTGGCTATTCTAGCTTTGCATTGCCATATAAATTTTAGGATCTGATTGTCAATTGCTACAAAAATGACCATTGGAATTTTGATAAGGTTGCACTGAATCTATAGATCAATCTGGGGGAAAATTACAATGTTAACGATAGTGAGTTTTCCAATCCATAAACATGAAGTGTCTCTCCATTTGTTTAGATATTTATTTTCTCCTCAGCAAAGTGTTATAACTTTCCGTGTATGAGTATTATACTTCTTTCATCAAATATACTTCCAAGTGTTTTATTCTTTTTGTATGCTATTGTGAATGGAATGGTATTCTTAATTTCAATTTCAGATTATTTACTGGTCATATATACAGCTTAGTAGATGTCCTTTATTTTGATGCCTATCAAAGAAATTTATGTGAGAACAGGGCCCTGGGTGATTTAAAGTGCTGCTATAAATTCTTAAGGTGATAATAAACCTCTCATGGATAAAACCATATCTTATTCATCAGAATGTACCTGAAACCCTTAGCATAGGTCTTGCATATAATGGGAACTTATCATTTTATTATTGAATAAACATATGAATTTTGGAACGTTATTTTTTCAGTCTAAAACTATTGACTCACATTCGTCAGTTACCTTGATGGAATCTTGATCTGTATAAGTAATGTGAGTTAAAGATTCATTATAAGCTCTTATCAAGTTAGGAGTTAAAAGTTTTATCATGGGTGATAATTAACATTTGATGAAATTACATATTAGCATTAGGGGTTTTGTGACAAATGTTTTTGTTTTATAACATAAACACTTAAAGAAATTTGATAGATGGTAATTGTTTAAGCAAGAGTATACTTGTTGATTTAAAATGTTTCAGGAAATCTAGGTTATAAACTTAGAGGTGTTGCCAAAAGAAAATCTGATGTACCAGTTATTCAGCACACCTAAGTAGCAGTTCCTGAGTTTCTGCTACTGTCTTCACTTATCTCCACCTCATAAGACAGAGTTTGGGGGCATTTTGAAATTTCAGGGCACAGTAAACCTTAAACTGTCATACTGGATGGCCTTGCCAAAATGTTTACCTCTGTGAACAAGAAAGCTTTTTCTCATAAAATGGAACTTAACAACATTTGTAGGATGCATGAGGAAACTTTTTCCGTGAGTTGAATAGTGTTTTCTTTGGTAGAACCATCACTTGAGACGACTAACCATGTATGACAGAGCTCATATAAGATCAGTGTCAGTCCCAGTTTACATCTGTAGTACCCATGTCTGTCTGATCATTTGTCCTCGATTTTTGTTTTCTAAAGGCAGTAACTATGTTATTAATATTTACCTCAAAGTAAGCTGGAATGGGTTTGAACATCCTGTTTTGTACTTTCAGCTTTTCCCATGGTCCCTTGCAGATGCTTGGGCATTGACCAGGGTTCTCATTAAGGTGTATGATAAATAAATTTGAAAAGCAGCAATAACCTGACCCTTTTGGAGGCAATGTATCTGATGCCTTCCATTCAAGAATGGTAGGGAGGGTCTTGTTGATAAAACAGATTGTACAAGGATATGAACTTAGGGACAGCTCACTCCTTCTGGTCTCAGGTGATGGTCAGAAGTAGCCTCTTGAAGTAACAGCCTATTGAGCTATGGCCCATGCTATGAAATTCATGAAGCCATCATCAATTGCTGGAGTCAGAGGGAAATGGGAATTTTAGCTTAGATGCTCTGTACAGAGAACAGAGGCTGAGCTGCCCTGCACCACAGAATATCTAGAGATCTGATTGCTCTCCCTACAGTGGTATTGTCACTTATCATAAGTTATAAATCTAAAACTATTTTTACATTTTTAGTATTTGGTAACACTTTTAAATTTTTAATAACTCTCAAAACATCAAAAGTGCATTAAAACGTCAACTTAAGTAGTGCAATTTTTGACTCTCACAGGTAATTAATACAAAATATTTGTGGACATTTACCACTCAATGGTGGGCAGGGGGAGCACGTGCTGAAACAACATTAGCATCTGCCTCAAAAATGAATCGTTATTTTAAGAAGATTTTGTCTGAAGACCACAATTTAATAGGTAAGTCTGCAGAATGTGTCTATGTATACCACTGTGGAAAGCACAACACTTTATTTATACCAAATAACTACTCTTCTATATTAGTTTTGCTCCTTTTTGATTCTGTTTTCTAGTATACCTATGAAACAATACTGACTGTATATGTGTCAGCTCCATTAGCAGCACTTTGCAATCAGTTAAATGATAACAATTTTTAAAATATTCTGCCATCAGATACTTAAAATAGAAAATTGTTTGTTTATTCCTATAATGGTTTGATATTTTCATCCAATTCATAGGAGTTAAAGAAAAACTGTGGAAGTTCATTTTGTCAAAGCTGAAACAACTGGCATTAACTATGAATGTTATCAAAAATCCATCTAAAACAGTCAACACTGTTGATAAAATCATTTGTTTTTCATGGTAATATGCATATGTATTTTGGTGGAGCACAGGGTTGTGGTAAAAGCAATGTTCTCATTAAATTAAAACTTGTACTCTGGGATTGGTTGTGATGCAATATTCTATACAATAGGAGCTGAAATTCTGCCATTCAAAGTAGAAGCTGTAGTTATAAGAATTTACAAATATTTTAATATATAATTAGGAAACCACATTTTTTGTGATATAGCTAAGTTTGAATTTTAAAAAGTACTGTAACATGATGGCATAGATTTCTTACTATTATCAAATGAATTTTAGGAATGTTTAAATCTGAAGGATTTCTTTGTAAATCATCTTAAGTCTAACTGTAATGGTAAAGAAATTTAATCTAAACAAGTACTAAGTTTTTATTGCATTTTCATCAAATTAAGTTGAAAAATTTAATCAAAGTAGTAATAAACATAGCTTCCAAAATCTCAGCATTTGAAACTTGTAACAAACTATAATTACTGCAAAACCTTATGACATTGAACTTTTTCCAGTGACACAACTGAACATATTAATTTGTGATCTCAAATGTAGTATAAGATTTAAATTTGAAATTCTATAACTGCATATTGCAATATCTTGACTTGTGAGAAGAATCTTTTGATGGAGCTTCTATTTTTAATTAGATAAATTTATATTTTATGCCAGAATGGAACGAAAGTGAGAAGGACTATAACTTTGCAGCATTCAAGTTTGGCAAAGCATTAAAAAGATTCATAAAGAGAGATGACTTATTTGATAAGATTTGTCTTGTAAAAATATTTGTTGAAGAAAAGCACTTTGTGAGGCAAAAAACAGTGCCTGTGAAAATATTTGGATTGAAATAATCACTAGTACAGAAATTATCATTGATAATATTCTCTGTTTAGCAGAAATTACACTGAGTTTATCAAGCACCTTGGCACCTATCCAGAGAATTCTTTATTTAAAACCTGTGGTCTACAGAGAAGTGTCCATTGCAGATGTCAATAATTTTCCAAAATACTGAAGAAAATACAGGCAGTTTTATGAAACAATAAAAAAATAAAATTATACAGAAAAATGAAGGCTTCAGAAAAACACCAGGATATGGTATTAGGGAAAAATATTATTTTAAAAATGATGAAAATGATGATAATTTTTCTGCTTTTGTTATTTGTGTTCACATATTTAATATGAGTTTTTAAAAGTGGTTATTTAGTCATTCATTTGTTCTAGAGATGGGTCTAATTCTGTTGCCCAGGCTGGAGTGTAGTGGCTGGAGTGCGTAGCTCACTGCATGTAGCCTAAACTCCTGGGCTCAAGCAATCCCCCTAAGTAGCTGGGACTACAGGCCTGTGCCACCATGCCCTGCTAATATGAGTTTTTAAAATTGTGTTTAGTATACATGAACATGGTTATTTTCGGTTTTTTAGAGAATTTTTTTAAAAAAGTAGTAGTTGGATAGTACTATTTAAATAGTCTAACAATATAATGCAAATAATTTGTTGATCAATAATATTTCAAAAAAATCAGGTAATTTTAATTACTTTTAATGCCTTCTTTCTCTTCATGAGTTCCAGCTTGGATGAGTAATTGGTCTACATATATGGGATATGATAGCAAAAGATCTATGTCTTGAGATTCATCCTAGACCAACTGTACTCAGCACCCAAGTAGCTTCTATCAGTTCTGTGCCTGACTTGGCACATTTTGTTTGCTTCCCATTCTCTGTTGCCCTGTGCTACTCTGATTTCCTTGACAATTTCTCCCTCAGAAATCCCATGGGTATAGCCTGACGTTTGAGTCCTTTCTGAGTGTGCCTTGGTTCCAGAATTTTTGAGTTATGTACTAGGTAGTGTTGTTGATTGCCAGTCTTTAGTTTTCATCATTGTCATCTTTTAAATTTGTTTATGTTTTATCCCCACCCTCCCAAAAGAATGTATTAGATGTTTCAAAGATTCTTCCCTTAGTGTTTAATTCATTTCTACTTTACTCAGATTAACCTAAAGCAGATAACCTGATATTCAGATCAATGTTCTACAAATAGAACTACTTGCTTACATTTTAATTTGTTAATTATTTGTAATAATGAATTAATTATTATATTTTTCTGCCTATCCTAATTCTAGGAAAAACTCTTTATATAGACAACTATTCGTTAGATTCAGCAAGGCCACTGTTGTATCAGGAAATTTAATTAACTTGAGTTTGTCATCCTTCTGGAATACCAAGGAAGTTTCTGTCTATTAAGGCATTCTGCTAAAAATATTGCCAGCTGCAATTATGGTAAAATTCATCCCCGGAAATAAATTTTTGTTTGTGATTATTCCATGATTTATAACCCTTTCTGTAAAAATTATACCTTCCCTGTTGATAATATGCAGCTACTGCTTTTGTAAAAAACCAAAACTAATTATAAGTCAAAAACTGCAAAATATATTCCAAGTGTTACTTTAATCCTTATAGATATGCCATGAATAGCTCATATAAAAGATCATAGTTATTTTGTAACCCATATGTTGTAAAATACTGCTGATGGGATATCATCACAGTAAATAACAACATCTTCCACTCAACAAATGATCAAGAAAATTTTTTTCACACTACTTGGATTAGCTATAGTTTACTGTTGTAACTTAAGATACTCAAGAAGTATACTGACAGAACTTACCAAAATTCCAGGCTGTGTGCATGTGACTTAGTATACTTATACCACAGTAATATCATGTCACTTTGTGGGCCTTGGAGAGAGGAAGGAGGGTATCACATGGGAAAGGTTTATATGACACTTTGGGTTTAATGTTTCTATACTGGTAGTGTCCGAGATGATTTGTTCTTCTCTCATCTAACTGTCTGTTGACATGACAGTCTCCTTGGAGAGGTTGGAGATATTGGTTTCCATTGCTTAGAGCACAGTTTTCCCCTTTGGCTTGAGATTCCTAAATGCTGCATTTGAAACTATCCTTACAATGATACTAACAGCAAATGAAACTTTGTAGACTGTGTGTGCTATATAAACTCAACATAAAAGCTTCAACTTGCTTGTTACAAAGGTGCTAGATAATAGAATCACTTTAGATATTTCCTCACTAAATAAGGTAGCATTTGTTTGCTGGCTATTCCTATTGCATTTGTATCCTAATGTATAATCCAAGAACAAATCAATTTGATGTCCAAGGTAGGGAAAACCAACCCTTTGGATATTGCACTTTTGGGCTTGTCCAAATAAAAAACAACTGTTTAAGGGGTGCTTTATAAACATTTGTTATGTTGTACCTAGAGTTGTTGCCATTTTCCAGTGTATTGTTTGTTAATAGGGCCTTAAGTGCCTTTGGGCTTCCATCATCCTGCTGGTTCATATGTCAGATAATTCTACATCAAAAGAAAATTCAGATAACTTAAATAAACACAATGGAATTTTGGGAGTCTGACACTTAAAACCAACATGGTGGTGCAACTCTAAAATCTGATGATTTGCTTATCTTTCGTGTGTTCATTTTGTTGCCTTAGGGTGTAGAAACATCAAGAAGAGGGACTGGAAAAGTAACTTTTTTAAGGCACAGCTACCCTTTCCTAGGAGATATAAAAGCTGAATGTTGTTGGGCTTCATCACAGTTGATTCCAATCAACCGAAGCTAATAAATGTCCATGAACTTAGTGTAATTCCAGTATGCCAGAACCCTAGTAAACCTAAATGAAGCCTCTTTCGTGACAAATGAGCAATGAAACATTTTTCCCCTGCTGACTAAAGATTTCATTTTATTAAAAAAATACTAACATGTCATAAACTTATCTTTGTATATATGTGTGTATGAGTTTTAACTCTTCTCTATAGATTTGTGTAATTACCATTATAATCAGTACACAAAACAAATCCATCGCTCCCCAAAATTTCTTCTTGCTGACCTTTTGCAGTCAAATACTGTCCTTATCCCTAATCCTTGGTGACCACTAGTCTGTTTTCTGTTTCCGTATTTTTGTTTTTTCTTGGATGTCATATATATGAAATCATATTGTTTACAGCCTTTGAAACTGGCTTCTTTCACATAATACGCTTTATTACCCATTCACTTATTGAAAGATATATTTTTCCCCTTCCCCTTCCTTTCCTGTTTTTGGAGGTTATGAATAAGGCTGCCATAAATATTCCCCTTCCCTTTCCTTTCCTGTTTTTGGAGGTTATGAATAAAGCTGCCATAAATATTCATGTATTGGTTTTTGTATGAAATACATTTTTATTTCTTGTATGAAATAAGTGAGGTTTCTGTGTCATGTGATAGGTGTATGTTTAATTTTTTAAGAAACTGTCAAATGATTTCCCAAAACATTTGTACCACTTTGTATCCTCTCCTGGCCCCAGCAGTGTATAAGAGTTCTATTTACTCTGCATCCTTGATAGCACTTGGTATTTGTAGTTTTTTGAATTTTAGTTACTCAAATTGATTTGCAGTGATATCATATTATGGTTTTAATTTGCATTTTCCTGAAGACCAATGATGTTGAGCATATTATTATGTGTTAATTTTCCATTCGTATATTTGCTTTAGTAAAATGTTGCTTTAAATCTTTTGCCTAATTTCTAAAAACCGGGCTCTTATTACTGAATTTTAAGAGTTTTAAAAAAAAACATGTAAATTCTGAATACAAGCCCTTTGTGGGAATTGGGGTTTGTTTTAACAGACTGTTTACAAATAATATGTATTTATTTGATTCTATACAGAGTAATTTTTAATACTTAACTAGCGTAAACACCATGAACTCCTCTTTTCTAGTAATTAAAATCTCTGACTTTTTTCCTTCAGTCAAGTGCTCGGTAACTTTTTTTCATTGGCCTATGTTCTCTTCTCTGGCAAGTTAGTAGATTTGGAATTTAACAACAACAACAAATCTGGCAGCCTTTTTATTTTTTTCATTGTTTGACAGTGTGAATCCTGACTGTCATCTCCCAAACAGGCTGCCTTGGACACGCTGCTTAATCTCCCAGAGTTTCAATTTATATCACTATAAAATAAAATGCCTCTTAAAGTTTTTGTAAAGATTAAATAAGGTAAAGTCTATAAAGTGCTTAATTAGGGCCTGGTACATATTGGAAGTTCAATAAATAATCTCTCCTGTATCAATAATACTAGTTGTGGCTGCTCTCGTATACTTTAACCACATATTTAGTCTTGCAGGTTAATGAATGCGTAGGAAACACAGTTTAGAAAAACAGTTAATCTGACAGAAAAATTAGATGTTCAATGATGGAGGTATTTCAGACTTCTAGTATTCTCTGCCAGATATTATAGTTCTGTGACTAGCTATTTAGGAAGTCGGGAAATTGGCCTCAGTCTATGATGGACGACTGCATAATGTACTTCCTTAGTAAACTCAATTAGAGCTACAGCTATGGATGGGGAGAGGCCAAAAATAGTGATTATAGCTTGTGAAAGCATTAGCAGTCCAATAATTGTATAATGAAGAGCAAGCAAATACTTCCACAATTATGGGAGAAACATAAAGTGCTTAGTTAAATAGTTATTTGGTGTTAATCAAAGACTGTTTTTCTGGCAGTAAATTACTAGTCGTGATTTTATTTACCCTGAATAACTAAATTATCTTAGATTTTCCTAATATAAATGTAAACATTTTAAGAATTTTTTTTTGTTTTTTAAATGTATTCTTTTTTAAAGCATCCAAGTGTATCTTTTAACTTTGGAAGACAGTGCAAAGGGGGATAATTTAGAAAAATAGTACATTCATGCAATGGAAAAAGCCTCCTGTAGGCCAGTTCCAAGATTCATCCTTCATAGGTCATTTGTGAGAAAAAGAGAAAAGAGAGCAATTGAGAAAGAGAGAAGGAGAGAGAGAGAGAGAGAGAGAGAGAGAGAGAGAGAGATGGTTAATCATTGTTGGGCTATATCAGTGGTTTCCAAACTTTATTACACATTGGACCCATCTAGGAGAGGAGCTTTAAAAGATATTGGATATTGATACCTGGCTTCTATCCCTATACATTCTGATTTAATTAGTATGGGGTTTTGATCTGGATGTTGAGAATTAGAAAACCTTCCTGGGTGATTCTTATGTGCAGTAAAATTTGAAGTCACTGGATTAGATATAAATGAAAGAAAAAGTTTGGTTAAAGGTCACTCTTGACTGACAGCTGTGTGGGAAGGAAACGGTGTCCCATAACAAGATTTTAATTAAACTTCACAAGAAATTTGCTTAAGCATTTTGCCAGAAATGTTAATTTATTCCCCAAAGGAAGAAAGGTTTGGCTTTCATACCAGGTGTGAGACAGTTTTTCTCCTTCAGAGGAAATTGCACTGGAGTAGGAATTAAGCAGCTTGATTCTTGACCTGTCTCTGGTTCTTACCTGCCTCACTCACTAGCTGAGTTACACTGGGAACTTTCTAACCTCACTGGTCTTCAATTTACTCATCAGTAAATGATAATATAAGTCTAGGTAAATTTTATAATGTTCTCTGGCTCTCAAATCCTAGCCTACTTCCAGTGTGACAAGATTTACTAATGTTTTACCAGCTGGTCACTAATTTTATGGATCTTGAGGATGTCTTTCATCATGGGATAAAAGCCATCAGCCCACCATTGTCCAGAACTTTGGAAGTATACAAACAGATGGATTTGTTTTGACCATGACACAGAGGACTATCTGATGGCCCACCATGGCCAAGAAAAGAAACATTTAATGAACACTCCATATTCCTTCTCTGCAATCAATATATCCTCCTGGATGAGGAAGGAATGGAATGCTGATGGATTTCTGAGACTCCTTCCTTGTAAACCATTTCAAGTTCTCTGGAACCTGGGTTTAGTACAAGTAAAAAACAAAAAGTAAAAAGCCCCACAGTTAGGCTTTGTAGAGGGAGTATGGATTTTCTAAATATTGAAAGCTTCCATTAGTATACTGAAAGCTAGATCTGGTGGGCTTGAATGTCGTTAGTATAAGTCAGGAATAATGGAAATTTTCTGCCATGCGGGAAGGGAGGATAGTTTTCTCCTTGTAAGTCTGATGGAATGAGGAGAGGGAAAGTGAGTGAGATAAAAATGTCAGGTTCAGAGGATGGTGGGTGTGGATGATATGCATCTGGAAGAAACTTCACAATAGACTTTGGAGCTACGTCTAACATAATAAGGATGAACTAGTGCAGTGCTGGTGGAGAGGGGTGGGTAGTTAGTATGCAAATATAAGCAGCAAAATATTGCTTTACAAACTAAAAATTTATATTGAAGCTATTATTATTAAAGTGATTTTATTGTAAGAATCTTTTGCAAGCTACATATTTCACTTGTTATATTTTTTGAAATATATACAGATTGATAAATGTAGTACTTTTCATTTATTATAAGTGCTATTCAGTATTCCAGTGAATGACCACACCACAATTTATTGATTTTTTGTCTGGTAAATGGGCATTTAAAAAGTATACTTTTTTTAAATTTATTTATTTACAAACAGTTATGCAGAACATGTCTTTGTTAAGCACACATGTTCTCAGGTGTTTATCAAGTGAAGGTCAACTACTGTACCCACAATGACCTTATCTACCTAATTTTTGCCTAGATTCCAGTATTCACCTTCCGTTCCCCTTTCTTGCTAGGAGTAATAACAGCCTCTGTTACCCGTAGTCCTCGGTTAGTGTTTATCTCTTTTAGTTCCCTTTATATCCATAACTTTATAAAGAGTTCTTTTGTAAAAGGGGTTGGGACGGATTCAGGGTGTTGCTTCCAGCAAAGTTTGCTTTTGTTTCTGCTATGCATCCAGCCTATACCACTTTAGAGTTAATTTCTTAAATCAGAGACTCCCAGGCCATGTGGTAATGTACATTCAAATTTCAAATTTATGTATGCACAGACCTGGTGTTAAAAATTCTCAGAGGAGATAATTTTCTACCCAGAGCCCATACAAAACAAACGATTTATGTATTTCCCATTGCTAATGGGTAGATCTATTTTTATTCCACCCTTTCACTGAAGGTGTAGGCTTCTAGCATCCAAGCACCGCATTTGTCAATGTGTGCATATGTGCGCGCATGTTTTTGTGAGTGTTTTTGGTGTCTTGTGGGAGGGAGGGATGGTAGTCCCAGTTCTAAATTTCAGCTTCTCTCAAACCAAAGACCTTTTGTTCTATTCCCTCGTGGTCATGAAGATCCATGTGTCCACATTTACAAGGATTGGCAGAACTCCCCAGACAGCCACACTGACAACTCATATAACACAATTGTAGTTTTTCCTTTTCTTTTCTGGTCCCAAAGCATTTGTCTTATTTTCTTGTGAATGCATCTATGCTTTGCAGATAATGTTTCTTATATTTTACCAAGTATTTAAGTAATTTTGGGGTGCATTTTTCTGGTTGTTGTGTGAGCACATCTTCCATTTCAGTAGATATTGCCAAAATTGCTTTCCAAGTAAGTAGTAGTACCAATTTGCCCTCCCACATGTTGTTCCAACCCCTCACCAACAATTGATAATGAGGAGGTGAATTAAAAAAGACTCAATCATAAAGTATTGTCAGATATAAAAAATTGTCAGATAAGTCAGTATTATCATAAATGGTATCTCATTGTTTGTTAATGTGCGTTTCCCTAATTATAAGAGATAATTGGCCATCTTTATATACATATTTACTAAGGCTAAAAGGTCTACTATAGTTTTCTACTGAGGGAATTGTTTTTTCACATTCTTTGTTCATTCCTGCCCTTCCCTAATTGGGCTTTTGGTCTTTTTTTGATTAGTTTGTGGATTTTAAAAATATATATCCTGGTGTGACTCCTTTGTGGTTTATTTGGGTTACAAATATTTTCTTCCCAACTTGTGGCTTATCTTTCTACTTTATGTATGGTAGGTAGATTTCATTTTACTACTTTATTTGTGGAGTTTATTTCATTGTTTTATTCCTAAGTATCTTAAATTGTTCATCTTTAAATCCTTGCAAATCACCACTGATCTTTGCAAAAAATAATTTTTGCTCTGGTACTAATTATTAAAATGTGTTATTAACCTCAGATTGTATAACCTATATTCTTTGTTTTTAGATAATGCTCTTTCTGTTCATCTTTTAAAATTGTAAGTTGTTACACACAAATATTTCCGTATTTCAATGATTCTATTAAATACATGGTGCAAGGCTTATTCTCAGAGGCAGTTTCTATGACAAATTTAGCAGTAAAATTTGGTATTTATACTTTCAATAATGACCCCATGTATGTGCTTCCCTAAATAGAATGTTATAAGAAAAATAACAAAAGTTAAGCAAGAAGATCATGGTTAAATTATAATTTATTATGATTATTGCTAATAATTAACAATAGTAAAAATTATATATGACACATTTATTTTTATTAATATTAATAACAAAGTAGAAATGAAGAAAAATTAGAAAATAGAGAAAAGCAGAAAAACATTATTCATAATCTTATTGTATTAGTTCATTTTCATGCTGCTGATGAAGATATACCTGAAACTGGGAACAAAAAAAAAATGTTTAATTGGACTTACAGCTCCATTTGGCTGGGGAGGCCTCAGAATCATGGCAGGAGGTAAAAGGCTCTTCTTACGTGGCTGTGGCAAGAGAAAATGAGGAAGAAGAAGCAAAAGCAGAAACCCTATCTGATAATCCTATCAGATCTCATGAGACTTACTATCACGAGAATAGCATGGAACGACTGGCCCCCATAATTCAATTACATCCCCTTGGGTCCCTCCCACAACACGTGGGAATTCTGGGAGATACAATTCAAGTTGAGATTTGGTGGGGACATAGCCAAACCATATCATTCTGCTCCTGACCCCTCCAAATCTCATGTCCTCACATTTCAAAAAACCAATCATGCCTTCCCAACAGTCCCCCAAAGTCTTAACTCATTTTAGCGTTAACCCAAAAGCCCACAGTCCAAAGTCTCATCTGAGACAAGGCAAGTCCCTTCTACCTATGAGCCTGTAAAATTGAAAGCAAACTAGTTACTTCCTAGATACAATGAGGGTACAGGTATTGGGTAAATACAGCCATTTCAAATGGGAGACATTAGCCAAAACAAAGGGGTTACAGGGCCCATGCAAATTCGAAATCCAGGGGGCAAATTTTAAAGCTCCAAAATGATCTCCTTTGACTCCAGGTCTCACAATCAGATCACGCTGATGCAGGAGGTGGGTTCCCATGGTCTTGAGCAGCTCTGCCCCTGTGCCTTTGCAAGGTACAGACTTCCTTCAGGCTGCTTTCACCGGCTGGTATTGAGTGTCTGTGGCTTTTTTAGGTGCACGGTGCAAACTGTGGGTGTATCTACTATTTTGGGTTCTGGAGGATAGTGGCTCTCTTCTCACAGCTCCACTAGATAATGCCCCAGTAGGGACTCTATGTGGGGGCTCCCACCCCACATTTCCCTTCTGCACTGCCCTAGCAGAGGTTCTCCATGAGGGCCTCACCCCTGCAGCAAACTTTTGCCTGTGCACCCAGGCATTTCCGTAAATTGTCTGAAATCTAGGCGGAGGTTTCCAAACCTCAATTCTTGACTTCTGTGTACTCCCAGGCTCGACACCACGTGGAAGCTGCCGAGTCTTGGGGCTTGTGCCCTCTGAAGCCACAGCCTGAGCTCTATGTTGGCCCCTTTCAGCCATGGCTGAAATGACTGGGACACAGGGCACCAAGTCCCTAGGCTGCACACAGCATGGGGACCCTGGGCCAGGCCCACGAAACCACTTTTTCTCCTGGGCCTCTCTGGGCCTGTGATGGGAGGGACTGCCATGAATGTCTGTGACATGGCCTAGAGACATTTTCCCCATGGTCTTGGGGATTAACATTAGGCTCCTTGCTATTATGCAAATTTCTGCAGCTCGCTTGAATTTCTGCCCAGCAAATTGGATTTTTTTTTTTTTTTTTTGCATAATCAGGCTGCAAATTTTCTGAACTTTTCTGCTCTGCTTTCTTATAAAACTTAATGCCTTTAACAATCCCCAAGACACCTCTTGAATGCTTTGCTGCTTTGAAATTTCTTCCATGGGATACCCTAAGTCATCTTTCTCAAGTTCAAATTTCCATAAATCTCCAGGGCATGGACAAAATGTCACCAGTCCCTTTGCTAAAACATAACAAGAGTCACCTTTACTCCAGTTCCCAGCAAGTTCCTCATCTCCATCTGACACCACCTCAACCTGGATTTTATTGTCCATATCGCTATCAGCATTTTGGGCAAAGCCATTCAATGAGTCTCTAGGAAGTTCCAAACTTTCCCACATTTTCCTGTCTTCTTCTGAACCTTCAAACTGTTCCAACCTCTGCTTGTTACCCAGTTCCTAAGTCGCTTCCACATTTTCGGGTATCTTTTCAGCAATGCCCCATTCCCGGTACCAATTTACTGTATTAGTTCGTTTTCATGCTGCTGATAAAGACATACCCAAAACTGGGAACAAAAAAAGGTTTAAACGGACTTACACTTCCACATGGCTGGGGAGGCCTCAGAATCATGGCAGGAGGCAAAAGGCTCTTCTTAAATGGACGCAGCAAGAGAAAATGAGCAAGAAACAAAAGCAGAAAACTCTGATAAACCCATTAGATCTCATGAGACTTATTAACTATCATGAGAATAACATGGGAAAGACCTGCCCCCATGATTCAGTTACCTCCCCTGGGTCCCTCCCACAACACATAGGAATTCTGGGAGGTAAATTCAAGTTGACATTTGGAAGGGGACATAGCAGCCAAACCATATTACTTATCTTCTGAACACAATCAGCATTAAAGTTTTGGTGTTTTCCTCTTAGCTTTCCTTTATATGCATGAAATTCCTCCAACACAGATATAATGAATCTATACACAACCTTGCATTCTGATCTTTTACTTAATTGTATAAGTATTTATTAATATTATGACGTAATATATTTCTTACTTTAGGAAAGACTTGAGGCAATTTAAGCAATAATTCAAGATAAAACATTTAAGGATAAAGAGGAAGGGCTAATCTGATAGAAGTAGATTCTTTCTGGCATCTGTCAGACAGATTATAGCATTAGGACTATGAATTTGCATTTAACATTTCTCTCAGCTATGTTGAGATGGGTAGCTTGTGGGTATTATTATTTATTTGACAAATGAGAACATTCTTACTAATATAGAAAACAATGGGCATGTGTTGTTAAACACAGTATTTTTCATGAAATTAAACTCAGTGTAGAAATTTATTATACATGGGAGTATAGCTAGGGTGACCATATACTGTATTTTCTGAACTAGGGCACTTTTGACAGTATATAGAAGCTCTCTGTTATTAATTACTGGGACAGGCTGGGTAGGGGAGCTTACGCTTGTAATCCCAGCTCTTTGGGAGGCTCAGGTCAGAGGATCTCCTGAGGCCAGGAGTTTGAGACCAAACTGAGCCACATAATGAGATCTCATCTCTACAAAAAAAAAAAAAAAAAAAAAAAATCAGATGTGGTGGCACAGGCCTGTAGTCCTAGCTACTCAGGAGGTTAAGGCAGGAGGATCACTTGAGCCCAGGAAGGTGATGCTGTGATAACCATGATTGTGCCACTGCACTCTAGCCTGGGTGACAGAGTGAGACTTTGTCTCAAAAAACAAACAAAAAAACAAAAACAAAAGCAAAAACAAAAAAACCCCCGAAAGCTGGGACAGTAGGACAGCAGAAGTAAGCTAGGATTGTGCTGGTGAGGCCGGAATGTATGTCATATGGCTGACATGGCTTTGCCGTTTCAGACCTCAATCCTTGAACTCTCTTACACAGCCATGCATTTTTTTCACGTGGTTCCTTTTTACATAAATAATGTGAAAATATGACAACATAATCTGACATTGCTGAAAAATGGAAGATTTACCAAAAGATCTGTCTTTTGTGTTGCGTACTAATGGGTTCAAATACAGTTACTCTTCCAGATCAATAATCTATACACTTAAATACATTTATGATGACTCAAAGATAGAGTTAACTCTATAGTATTGGTTTCAATGTTTTCTAGTCTTTGAAAATACATTTCTTCTGTTATGTTATGGATTTTTTTTTCATTACAGATTTGATAGATACTGTTAGCTGCTCCTAACATTGTCTTCCTACATATTATCGAACTCTTTAAGTATAGTGCTACCTGAAATACATACGAATCTTATTATATTGCTCATTGCTTTGTAGTACTTCACAAATATTGTGCTTTTTAAAAATTGCAGGTTTGTGGCAGCTCTGCTTTGGATGAGTCTGTCAGTTGTTTTTCCAACAGCATGTGCTCACATTGTGCCTCTGTGTCACGTTTTGGTAATTTCTTGCCATATTTCAAAATTGTTTATTATTATTATTGTTGTTGTTACATCTGTTATGACGAACTGTTATCAGTGATCTTTGATGTTACCACTGTAATTATTTTGGTGACCTTAATTAAGACAGCAACTTAATCGATAAATGTTGTGTGTGTTCTGACTACTCTGCTGATTGATTGTTCTCCCATCTCTCTCCCATCTCCCTGGACCTCCTATTCCCTGAAACAAAACAATATTGAAATTAAGCCAATTAATAACCTAAAATGGTGTCTAAGTGTTCGAGTGAAAGGAAGAGTTACATGTGTCTCACTTTAAATCAAAAGCTAGAAATGATTAAGCTTAGTGAGAAAAAAAAAGATAAGCTCAGGCTAAAACTAGCTGGCCTACAAGTAGAGATGAAAAGAAACACAATTCTGCCAAGAAAGGCTGTGTTTCAAGCCCTTTGAAAACACCTTTCATTAGGAGTTCTGTGCCAGAAACTGTGTAGCAGCAAAAATTAGATTTAGATATTGCCTTCCATTGGCTTTAAGGCACATACCTTTAAGAGAAATAAGGGGAAGAGTTATTTTATGAGGCCAGTAACTGCAAGAGTAAATGTCTAGACTTAAAATATATTTCTAGGTTAGATTTTTGGGGTGGGTCATATGCATAGGAAATTGATGTGAAAGAAGTAGATTAAAATTTTACTAAAATTTCAAAGAATTTCTTGCCAAAGTAGCAAGGAATCTGATGAAAATGGGAACACAACATACCAAAACCTATGGGTTGAAGCAAAAGCAGTTCTGAAAGGGAGATTTCTAGCAATAAATACCTATATCAAAAAAAGAGAAAGATCTTAAATAACCCAATATTGTACCTCAAGAAACTAGAAAAAGAAGAACAATGTAAGCCCAAATTTAGCAGAAGGCAGGAAATAAAGATCAGAGCAGAAATAAATGCAATAGAGATTAGAAACACAATACAAAAATAAATGGAAGGAAGAGTGGGTTTTTTGAAAAAATAAAATTGACAAACTCTTAGCTAGATTTACTACAAAAAGAGAGAAGACTCAAATAAATAAGGTCAGAAATGAAAGAAGAGACATTACAACTGATATTACAGAAGTACAGATGATCATAGAAGATTATTGATATGGTTTGGATCTGTGTTTCCACCCAAGTCTCATGTTGAATTGTAATCCCCAGTGTTAGAGGTGGGGCCTGGCGGGAGGTGATTAGATCGTGGGGGTGCATTTCTGATGAATGGTTTAGTACCATCACCTTGGTACTGGCCTCATGATAGGGAGTGAGTTTTCTTGCAAGATCTGGTTGTTTAACAGTGTGTGGCACCTCCCCACTCTTGCTTGCTTGCTCCTGCTTTCGCTATGTGTTGTGTCTGCTCCCCCTTCACTTTCCATCATAATTGAAAGCTTCCTGGGGCCTCTCCAGAAGCAGATACCGCGGTTTCCTGTACAGCCTACAGAACCATGAACTAATTAAAACTTTTTTTCTTAATAAATTACCCAATTTCAGGTATTTCTTCTTCTTTTTTTCTCATAAAACGTATGACTCAAAGGTATTTATAGGAATGCAAGAGTGGCCTAATTACTATGAATAATTATATGTCAACAAATTAGATACCCTAGAGATATGGATAAATTCTTAGACACATAGAACCTACTAACACTGAATCAAGAAGAAATATAAAATAAGAACAGACCAATAGTGAGTGAGGAGATTGAACCAATAATTTAAAAAGCCCCCCATCAAAAAAGCAAACAAACCCAGGACCAGATGCCTTTATGGCAAAATTCTACCAAACAGTTAAAGAAGAACTAATATCAGGCTTTCTCAAACTCTTTGAAAACATTGAAGAGAACCAGTATACTTTTGACTCTTCTTATGAGGCCAGCATTACCTTGATACCAAAGTCAGGCAAGGACATTACAAGAAAAGAAAATTACAAGTCAACATCCCTGATGAACATAGATAGAAAAGTTCACAGCAAAATACAACCAAACTGAATTTGACAGCACATTAAAAGAATTATACACTTTGATGAAATGGGGTTTACCCCAGCGATGCAAGTATAATTCAATATACACAAATCTATAAATGTGATACACCACACTGAAAGAGTGAAAGGCAAATACCATAGGATCATCTCACTAGATGCAGAAAAAAGCATTTGACACAATTCTACATCCTCAACACTCTCCACAAATTAAATATAGAAGAAATATACCCCAACACAATAAAGGCAATATATAACAAGTTCATAGCTTACATTATGAAAAGTTGAAAGCTTTTACTCTAAGATAAGGAATAAAACAAGGCTGTCCGTTTCCACCAGTTCTATTAAATAAAACACTGAAGGTCCTTGCCAGAGCAATTAGTTAAGAAAAAGAAATAAAAGGCATCTAGGCCAGGTGTGGTGGCTCACGCCTGTAATCCCAGCACTTCAGGAGGCTGAGGCGGGCGGATCATGAGGTCAGGAGATTGAGACCATCCTAGCTAACACGGTGAAACCCCGTCTCTACTAAAAATACAAAAAATTAGCCAGGTGTGGTGGCGGGCGCCTGTAGTCCCAGCTACTCAGGAGGCTGAGGCAGGAGATGGCGTGAACCTGGGAGATGGAGCTTGCAGTGAGCCGAGATCGTGCCACTGCACTCCAGCCTGGGTAACAAAGTGAGACTCCATCTCAAAAAAAAAAAAAAAAATTTAATCAAGGAGGTAATGGTCTGTACGCTGAAACAATGAAACATTGGTTATTTTATTATTTTATTTTATTATTTATTTTTTGAGATAGGGTCTTGCTCTGTCACCCAGGCTCGAGTGCAATGGCATGATCATGGCTCACTGCAGCCTTGACCTCCTGGGCTCAAGTGATCCTCCCATCTCAGCCTCCTGAGTAGCTGGGACTATAGGAATGCACCACTATTCTAGGCTAATTTTTTAAAAGATTATTTGTAGAGATGAAATCTTGCTATGTTGTCCAGGCTGGTCTTGACTCCTGGGCTCAAGTTACCCTCCTACCTTGGCCTCCAAAAGTACTGGGATTATAGGCGTGATCCACTGCAACTGGCCTGTTATTTATTTATGTATTTATTTTTTAGTAATGTATTTAGTATTGAATGTTTTCCTAACTGAAAGTACCCAAAAGTGAGGTTCCTGAGTTTACTTGACATCTAATGCCACCAACTCTTCACCAAAAGCAAGAATCAGAAAAGCATGTATCACTTACCTGGCAGTGTAGTAACTTCCTTGTTAAACTGTCCGGAAGCACCTGATTGTGTTCTTTGAGGGAATCTTTCTTCTTCCTTATCTACCTTCGTTCGTGACCTCTGACCTCGCCTGCTCAGAGGTACTTCCTTGCTCATTTTCCTCTGTGACCACATCTGAGCTGCACATCACAAGCATGCCCTGCTTGGGGGAGCTGCACAGCCTTGGGAGTGTGCTTTGTTCTGTTTCAGATGGTTGAGGAGGGAACAGGAAGTTGCACAGGCTCATCACAAGGGGTTGAAAAGGCTTGTACAAGAAATAATTCTTGTTTCTTTTTCTTTTCTTTTTATTGAAAATTTATAATCATATATAATTCTGTGGTACACAGTGATGTTATGATGTATGTATACAGTGTAAAGTGATTGAACCAACTAATTAAGTGATGTTAATGATGTATGTATACAGTGTAAAGTGATTGAACCAACTAATTAACATTTCAGTTACCTTAAATACTTATTATTTATTCCTTCTGTCTAACTGTAACTTTCTACTCTTTGATCAACATCTCTCCATTCTGCCCAACCCCCAGCCTCTGGTGACCAACCATTCTGCTCTCCGCTTACATGAGTTTGATTATTTTAGATTCCACATATAAGTGAAAACATGCAATTGTTGTCTTTCTGTGCTTGGCTTATTTGACTTGACATAATGTCCTCTGGGTTCATCTGTGTTGTTGCCAATGACATAATTTCTTTTTTTTTTTTAAAGCTGACTAGTATTCCATTGTGTATGTGTTTCTATATGTTTGTGTGTGTGTGTATGTAATACATTTTCTTTATCCATTCATCCATTGATAAACACTTAGGTTAATTTTGTAACTTGACTATTGTAAATAATGCTGCAGGATATGGGAGTGCGGATATCTCTTTAACATATTGATATCAAGTTCTTAGGATATATACCCCGAAGTCATACTGGATCACATGGTAATTCTGTTTTTAGTTTTTGCAGGACCTCCATACAGTTTTCCATGACTGTACTAGTTAATATTTTCTTAATATTGTACAGGGTTCCCTTTTCTCCACATCCTCACCGACACTTGTTATCTTTCATATTTTTGACAATTGTCATTCTACAGGTATTAAATGGTAGCTCATTATGGTTTTAATGTGCATTTCCCTAGTGATCAGTGATGTTCATCTTTGTTACTGTGATGTTCTTGGCACGTTCGTTGAAAATCAATTGACCAAAACAAACAATCCCATCAAACAGTGGGCTAAGGACATGAATAGACAATTCTTGAAAGAAGATATACAAATGGCCAACAAACATAGGAAAAAATGCTCAATATCACTAACCATTAGGGAAATGCAAATCAAAACCTCAATGCCATACCACCTTACTCTTGCAAGAATCGCCACAATCACAAAATAAAAAACAGTAGATGTTGGCATGGATGCGGTGAACAGGGAACACTTCTACACTGCTGGTGGGAATGTAAACTAGGACAGCCACTATGGAAAACAGTGTGGAGATTTCTTAAAGAACTAAAAGTAGAAACACCATTTGATCTAGCAATCCCACTACTGAGTATCTACCCGGAGGAAAAGAAGTCATTATACGAAAAAGATACTTGCACATGGATGTTTGTAACAGCACAGTTCGCAATTGCAAAGTTATGGAACCAACCTAAATGCCCATCAATTAATGAGTGGGTAAAGAAACTGTGATATATTTATGCAATGGAATACTATTCAGCCATAGAAAGGAATGATTTAATGGCAGTTGCAGCAACCTGGATGAGATTGGAGACTGTTATACTAAGTAATACAGGAATGGTATGTTCTCACTGATACGTGGGAGCTAAGCTGTGAGGACACAAAAGCATAAGAATGACACATTGGACTTTGGGGACTTAGGGGGAAAGGGTGGGAAGAGGGTAAGGGATAGAAGACTAAAAATAGGGTGCAGTGTATACTGCTTGGGTGATGGGTGCATCAGAATCTCACAAATCACCGCTGAAGAACATACTCATGTAACCAAATACCACCTGTACCTAAATAACTTATGGAAAAGTTTTTAAAAATCAATTGACCATAAATGTGTGGGCTTCTTTCTGAGTTCTCTACTCTGTTCCATTGGTCAATGTTTCTATTTTTATGCCAGTACCATGTATAAACAAAGGATTTTTTCAAAAAATGTCAATCACTGTAACTTTCAAATATAGTTTGAAGTCAGGTAGTGTAATGTCTTCAGCTTTTTTTTCCTCAAGATTGTCTTGGTTTGTTTTTTGTGGTTCTGTATGAATTTTTAAATAGTTTTTTCCTATTTATGTGAAAAATGACATTGAAATTTTAGTAAGGATTACATAGTTCAGCCACCTAGAGATTATCTGCATCTCACAGATAAGACTCTTTTCTGGGGCTGCTTTCTGGAAATGAAAGCAGTCTGTAGTGGGCTCTTCCATCCCCTGTCAGGTGAATAAACTCAAAGGATATGTGAACCCTTCTGCATAACAAAAGAAGACAAACATTGTAGTAGATGAGGCCTAACACTGTTTGCCTGTGCAAAATTACAAGATGGGCTTTTCCTAATCATAAGAAACCAATTTTCCAATGTCAGTCTTACAAGGAGTGGAAGTTTCTCACTTTCAAAGGTCACTGTGGCTAAGTGATCTTTTTAGAAACCATCTCTAAGACAGGCTTACATCAATCTTTTTCAGATGTATAGTCGTAAAAAGACCATATTAAACCCTAAGTTGAAAACATAGACCATTGTATTAGTCCATTCTCACACTGCTATAAAAATACTACCTGAGATTGGTTAATTTATGAAGAAAGGAGGTTTAATTGACTCACAGTTCTGCATGGCTGGGGAGGCCTCAGAAAACTTACAGTTATGGCAGAAGGTGAAGGGGAAACAAGGACCTTCTTCATAAGGAGGCAGGAGAGAGTGTGAGTGAGAATGAAGAAGTGCCACACTCTAATATCAGCTCTCATGGGAACTCACTCACTATCACAGGAACAGCATGGGGAAACCACCCCTATGATCCAATCACCTCCCAACTGGTCCCTCTCCTGACACATAGGGATTACAGTTTGAGATGAGATTTGGGTAGGGACACAGAGCCAAACCATATCCATCATGTATTCCAGAACATACAATTATGAAAGAACAAGTAAAAAAAATTTAAAGATTTTTTTCAAAAAACTTCAAGTACATTTATTATTTTATTTTTGTCTTTGTGGATCAACTGAATCATAACATAAAGCCTCATAATTTTCTAAAGGAGATGAACACCTCCCTGAACAGTATCCAATTTGAAGAAACGGACATCTAGCATTCTTATTAAACATGTATTAACACATTATTATTTCTCCCAGATTAAATTGCTAGGAAAATGTTTTAGCACCCTCCCAGGAGAATATTTTGATTAGCTGCTAATACAAAAGGTATCAAAGAGTACTCAAAATATCTATAAGAAATGCAAAGAATCTTTTTCTACTCACACTCCCACCCCCATCAAATAACCATCAAGTTGTAACTTTCCACCTAATCCATGAGGCTTTGCACAGTGAATTAAATGAGAAAAGTCTACTAGATTTGAGTGGTGATGTTGTTAAAGCATGAATAACTGACACAGCAGAGTTTTTCCAATTTTTTATTTTCAAATTGCAACAGTGCACCATTGAAGACAATTGAAGATCTAATGAAACCAGTATTTATACTGTTATTTGAATATTACTGAGTCATTGAAATTTCTGTTTCTGAAAGAATACACACACACACACACACACATGCTGTTTTAATTGTAGGAAGGAATTTCTGTAATGTTAAGAAAATGCAGCAGACTTTTAATAAGGGAAGGCTTATTTGTTTCTTTTCTTGAGGATATTGATCAGACCAGGAAGGTATACATCTCTACCATCCAAGAACTTAGAGTCCTGTGTGGTGATAATATGCAGACACACAACAGAAATTACAGACAACATGCATATATCTGTACTGCAGACAGGATTGCAATAATCAGAGAAATTGATATATGTGTGTTTTTAAGTAAAGGAAGAAAACTGCATATTGATATTTAGCATATAAGTTTAATGTTTACAAATGAATTTGGATAGGGTAAAGTTGAAAGAGAGTAAACAATAGTTATGCCAAATATACTCAAGGAGTAGAATTAAAGGACAGAAAGCTAATGCAATTTTAAACATGTAATTATGTAATAGCCTCCACTAGGAAATATTGGATCCTCTTCAGGGAGGTGGTCATCTCCTTTACAAAACTCTGAGTTTCTAGGCTTTATATTATAATTCAGTTCATCCTCAGAAAATAAAGTGAAATAATAAACGTACTTGAAAATTTTTTGAAAAAATTCTTTAAAAGTTTTGTACATGTTATTTCATAATTATATGTTCTGGAATACATGGTCTCTTTTTTCAACATAGGGTTTAATATGGTCTTTCTATGATTATAAACCATATCTGAAAAAGATTTATCTGAGCCTGTCTTAGAGATGGTTTCTAAAATGACCACTTAGCCATGGTGACCTTTGAAAATGAGAAACTTCCACTCCTTGTAAAACTGACATTGGAAAATTGGTTTCTTATGATTAGGAAAAGCCCATCTTGTAATTTTGCACAGGCAAACAGCATTATGCTTCATCTACTATAACATTTGTCTTCTTTTATTATGGAGAAAGGGTACACATGTCCTTTGAGCTTATTCACCTAACTGGGGATGGAAGAGGCCATTACAGACTGCTTTCATTTCCAGAAAGCAGCCCTAGAAAAGAATCTTATTTGTGACATGTCGATAATCTCTAGGTGGCTGAACTATGTTGTCCTGAAAGCGTCACAGTCAGAAGTAGTCCCTAGGGAGTTAATCTCCAGCTTGAAAGATTCAAGACGAGTTGAAAACAATAAAAGCATAACCCTAAAATCTTCTAATAAAAATAGTTTTAGTAAGGGTTGACTGGCACTGCTTAGATCAATAAGAAAGGCATTATATGATACTTAGTTTTGTTTTCTGTAATAATTTGACTTTTAAAGTTGTCAGTATTGTTATTATATTTAGCCGTATTAACAAAGTGTCTGTTTTGATTTATTAAAAATCACTGTGTAGGAAAAAGGCCCTGGTTTCTCTCTCTTAATAGCTTCCTTGAGAAGCATATCATTTTATAAATAATTCAGCCAGCATTGCTTCTTTGGAGGTAACATATATTGTTTGTGGGTAAAAGATATGACTAAATACATAATTCTTTGTGGACCAAATTTCAAAACCTGATTCCCTAAAATTGTTAAAATGGGCCAACGATAGTACCTGAGATTCAACAGCATTTCTTGACAGTTTCTTCATCAGTTTGTTCTTCACCTTTACAGATGTCCTCACAGGTATGCTGAGACAATCAAACAAGTAATATGTTTTGATTACATTCAAAATCCCAAAGGCCTAAAGAGGTTCTTTACCCTGGAAAGAACTGAAATTCACCACACCACAGTCAGCCACTCATGCAGCCTTATGCATCCCCTAAGAGTTTGCAGTTCTCAACCCCAGTTACGTAACAGATCAACTGGAGACCTTTTAAAAAATACCAATACCTGGGACCGGCCTAGAAAAATTCTGAAAGAATTAGTCTGGGGTGAGATCTAAAAGTGAGTATTTTTAAAAAGCTGCTCAGACATTCTAGTCTGTAGCTATAACGATAACCACTCCACTATAGCCATGGCATATTACTCGGTGTGTCCAGGGAAGCTGATATTAGTATATTCTGATTATAACAATATAAAACACAGAATCCACATTTATTAGATCAAGTAGAACTTCCCAGTTGTGTGTGTTGGCAGGAGGTTGTGTGTGTTCACAGAAGATTTTGTGTGTGTTCTTCTTTTATAATACTTAATGCTTAACCTGGGTACAACTCTGTTTCATTCTCTGGGTACAGCGAATGAACAACTTTATCACATTTATCAGGAAGAGATTGATAATGTATTTCACAGATAATCACTAATTTTCATATCCCTATAGAGTACCAACAGGAGAAAAATAATGCCGTGGAATGAATGAGCCAAGCCTTCAAACAGTGCTTCTAGAGCTATTGATATGATGGTTGCGCACGCTACCTTGCTTTTGCAAGGTTATCTTAATCAGGGCTCCCTCTGATTCTTTACGTAACTTATTCTGTAACAGCTGTGGAGAACACTGTTATAATGTCTAATGTTTATGACCTAGCAGAACTTCTTTCAAGAAAGCTCCTGAGGGCATATGCCCACAAATCTAATGCAAAGGCTGAATGCTCTTTGTAACATGAAAGGAGACCATGTTACTATTCTGCATAAAAATTCTCTGGTAGTTCCTGCCTTCAAGTTACTTACGCTATAGAACCATTTATTGCCTGGCTCTTCTTACCTGGCCAACTTTAATATCCCACCATTCTCCCTACCCCCATCCACCCTCCACACATGTAAGGCTGAAGTAGAGAAAATTAATGCTCATTTCCTAGGATGCTGTAAATATTAAACCAGAATTCCCAAAAAATACTTAGTACAGTGCTTAAAATGTAATAACACAATACAAGATTAAACACACACAGAAATAAGTGACAATAACAACAACAAAAATCTTTGTGTCCTCATAGAGCAGTTGCCTGCTTCTTACTTTACCTTTCAGTAGCATCATTTGCATATCTCTATCATAAGCTTTATCTAATTACATTAAAATCAGTGGTTTGCCAATCAGCTTAACAGTATAGGACTCGATGCACAATAGGCATGTAATTAATTTTTCATGAAATCAAATGCCTCTGATTTAAAAATTTCAAGAAGTGATAGATTTTTGCTCAGCCATCTATTCTCTCACATGCTAAGATCCTCAAATATTAATTTAATGAATGAGTGAATCAATGAATGGTTCCCTTTATAATCAGGAACTGGTAGAAACTATGAATGCAGTTCATACAGTGATGCCAGCTGGCCCATAGATGATTCAAAACTTTGAGCCTTGGCTTTCTATTACCCTGTCATAGGATTAATTTCTAACTACATCCAAAACTACCTCAGAAAAATCTGAAGACTGAAGCATCCCTATAATGGTTCTTAGTGGTGTTGTCAGAGTTCAAATGAACCAGAGTGACTCCATCTTGAATATGGGCTGGGTAAAATGAGGATGAGACCTGATGGGCTGCATTCCCAGGAGGTTAGGCATTCTCAATCACAGGATGAGCTAGGAGGTCAACAGGACTGGTATCACAAGACACAGGTCATAAAGACCCTGCTGATAAAACAGGATGCAGTAAAGAAGCCAGCCAAAACCCACCAAAACCAAGATGGTGTGGAAAGTGACCTCTGGTCATCCTCGCTGCTCGTTATATGGTAATTATAATACATTAGCATGCTAAAAGACACTCCCACCAGTGCCATGACAGTTTACAAATGCCATAGCCACATTGGGAAGTTACCCTATATGGTCTAAAAAGAGGAAGGAACCGTCAGTTCCAGGAAATAACTACCCCTTTCCTAGAAAACTTATAATCCACCCCATATTTAGCATATGATAAGAAAACTTATAATCCACCCAATATTTAGCAGATGATAAGAAATAACCATAAAAATAGCTAACCAGCAAACCTAGGGGCTGCTCTGTCTATGGAGTAGCCACCCTTCTATTTACTTTCTTAATAAACTTGCTTTCATTTTGCTCTGTGAACTCACCGTGAATTCTTTCTTGCATGAGATCCAAGAACTCTCTCTTGGGGTCTGGATTAGGACTCCTTTCCAATAACACTGTAGTTGAAATTCAGTTCCTGAAATCTATTTCATTGAAAAGGAATAAATTATCAAGGCACATCTGTTTTGAATTTTCTCTTTTAAGAGTGTAAGTAGGGCCAATAGTGTAAGTAGGTCAGCATTGAATGCAGATGCCAGTGTTTGATATTATAGATTTCTCGGGCATAACTGTTAGTTTTCCTTTCATAATGATAGATGTGTTAGAGGATGGTTACCCACTCACATTGAATTTTCAAAGTCCAGCTTAGCAAATCAGAATAAATTATTATTTTCAGCTGAGTTGGCTGTGGGCAACTTGTGTGCATCTAGCCATCCCTCTGAGAGCCTGGTCCTCCCTCCCTCCCTTCCTTCCTTGCTAGTTACTTGTTTGTCTGTCTTTAGTTTTAGATTATTAGATTGTCAACTTCAGGAGGGTAAGAAACATACATATATATTGCTGTCCATTTTATCTTTGCTAGGCAGAAATTGAATACTTGTTTATTCTGAATGGGGATATGTTCTGGTTCTAGATGTGCAGCTTAGAAGGACGTTCTTTTTCTTCCCACTGAATGCTTCTTTGCATTAAGACACAGAGCTGTAGAATAAAGGTAATAATCAACCCTGGCCCAAAGGGAGTTAGTTGCTGGTTACAGTTGACACTTCAGTGTCAACTGCTGGATACTGTTGACACTTCAGTGTCAACTGCTGGATACTGTTGACATTGTTTGGCATCTGCCCATGAAGGAGAGGCGAAGATAAGAATGTTCTGAGAGAATACAGGTCCACAAAAATACTGGTCTAACCTTGTTTGGTTAGGGAAAAAAATAACCAGTTGAGTTTGTGGTTGCTTCATGGGCCTAGCTGGGTGTAATCCTGACTTTTATTGTTGAGTGGTTGGGCACTTAGGTGCCAGGTCACCTGGGTAACCACAGCTGAGACGCTGCACTCTATGATCACAGTGAAGGTCTTCCAGAAGCTAGGCTGCCCAGTAAAAGAAAACCATTAATTTTTAAAAATACCAGGTTTAAAACTAAACACACATTTGGATTTCAAATATAGCACTGGCATCTGAATGTACCCTGCTGTATATATCCAAGTTGCGCCAGCCTACTTTATGTCAATATAGATATCTATATCAGTATCTAGTAAGCAACCACTTCGGGGGAGAGCCTGAGACTGAAGAATGTTTTATTTTAAAAGGGTATTTCCTTTGGTAGTTTTTACACCCCCTAAAAGGAGTGTGTTCCAGGGACTCTTATCAGAACAAAATTTAAAAAGTCATTGTTGAATGCATGCATGCATGCATGCATGAATAAATGCAGTTACACATAGGAATTGAGAACAAGGAAATTAATACCACTGGATTCAAAAGTCAAAGAACCTTGGTTCTAGACCCACAGTTATCCTCAATTAGTTATGTAGTATATGTAAATAATTTACCTCTCAGTCTTAGTTTCATCAACTGTAAGATATCTTAATAATTTCTTCCATGTATACTTCAGAGGCTTTTTTTTCGGAATTAATAAACTGCTGATGATGAAATTTTAAACTCATGAAATGATATCGAGATAAAAGATATTAATGAAGAAGACCTTCAGCTGGGCATGCTGGCTCACTCCTGTAATTCCAGCACTTTGGGAGGCTGAGGTGGGTGGATCACTTCAAGTCAGGAGTTTGAGACCAGCCTGGTCAACATGGTGAAACCCCATCTCTACCAAAATACAAAAATTAGTCAGTTGTGGTGGCAGGCACCTGTAATCCCAGCTACTTGGGAGGCTGAGGCATGAGAATCATTTAAACTGGGAGGTGGAGGTTGCAGTGAACCAGTGAGCTGAGATCATTGCACTCCAGCCTGGGTGACAGAGTAAGACTGCATCTCAACAACAACAACAACAACAACAAAAAAAAAAAAAAAAAAGAAGACTTTCAAGTATTCCCTTACTTAGAGGTCATTTTTACTTGTTTGTTTCTTGGCAAAGGATCCCTGGAAGCTACTTTTAATTGGTTGTTCATGCTGTACCTCTCATAAAGTGAACCAAATATTTTATTTCTGTATTATTTAATTGATATTAAACAATGAAGCAAAAATAGATAAAATGCATTTTATAATCATAAAATGGGCTCAGATATCAGAAATTTTAGAAAAAATTCAAGTACTTCAAAATTCATTAGATTTTTTCCAGATGTCGTTAGATACCTACAGAAATGCACATTACATAGAAATATGTAAATACATAGAAATGTATTTGCATAATGTTATGATGACAGTGGAGGAACAGGGACCAACACCTTTTTCATAATTTTATTTCGATGGACACATTACTAGAAATCACATGCCCAATGGGGCAGAAACAAATTGTTCCATAATATCTATCTGTATCTTTTTCTTTCTTAATTTTCAGCTAGACACATAGGCACTTAAAGACTGCATTTCCTGGCATTCCTTGAAGCTAGGTCCAGAATGCAGATGTGATAACTGCTGCAGGAGCATCTTATGCTGGGAATGGTAGAGCAAGAATACAGGCATCTGAGTCCCTGGCCATCCCTGGACCTCTCACTTATAGAGAAAAGAGTGTCTGGCACTCATAGCTAAACATAATTCTAATGAATACTTCCAATCCTGTGGATGTGAATTAGTAATGTAAAAAAAATGTTTTGAAACCAGTAGGGAAATATGGAGATACTATTATTACTTCCACCAATGTCCTTTCATTTTCCCTTTAATATGATGATATGTTTTGGGTTGATCTTCTGGCAATTTAAACGGGTTCCCTTGATGGGGTTAAGAGGTATATCCATAGTGGAGAAGGATTTGTGTTTTGAATGAATGGGGCAATTTCAAATGAAACAAAATATTTTGATTTGGGTAGTTGCCAATCTCTTCTTCCAGCCATGTTTCCTCTTGGGTGCTGTGCTTTGGCCAGTTCCTACAGGTCTCGATGGGATGTCCTTGACCTGTCCTCAGGCTGCAGTAGGCGGATGGAAGTGACGGCAATTAGTGAGAAAGTCCAAATGTAGAATTAAAATTGAAAATCAGATAGACTGGCAGAAGAGACAATACAAAGGCACTAAGCAGAGAGACAAAATCCAATTACAAAACAATAGGCAGAAACAGGGAGTAACAGCTCAAAGCAAAAACATTTTGATGGAGGTGGGAGGTGGGGCCTGCAGTGTCTCTGAGCCCTGGAATGCAGTTGCCACACTTTTTTTTAGGACAGTCATGCATAGATTCAGCCATGGGTGGGTGGTTGCCAAATTAGTTTGAACTGATGAATGTGCTGGGACCCTCTTAGGAGAGAAAGTGAAGAAATAAGGACTGAGGAGAAGTGGGGGCTGGCCTCTGAGTGAGTCCTACTATGTGCCATTTTATGGTAATGAAAGGAGCATCATTGGTTCCTTGATGGAATCCAGAGCTGAATCTGCAGAAAAGTCATCTGGTGGTTGGCACAGTAGTGGGAGAACTCATTGGTCAGAAATGGAGTCAGGAGACTGATGTGAGCCTGGAAGTTGGCACATGTACAGTACAACCTTAAGCTTTTGTTGGGCATAGGGGAAATAAGATCCAACTCCCAGGAGAGAGAAAAGAGGGTATAAGAGGGTGGGGTGTTAGAGCCCACCGTGCTGGCTGAAGTCCCAGAAGGCAACTGCAATGCTAGGAAGTGATATTGAACAGAAGTTTAAAGTTTTGACTCCAGTGTCTGAGAGATGAATGGCCTTCATATCAGGATGGATCTACTGAGGATCTATATTAGTCTATTTTCACACTGCTAATAAAGACATACCTGAGACTGGGTAATTTATGAATCACAGTTCCACATGGCTGGAGAAGCCTCACAATCATGGCAGAAGGTGAAGGAGGAGCAAAGGCACGTCTTACAAGGCAGCAGGCAAGAGAACGTGTGCAGGGGAACTGCCTTTTATAAAACCATCAAATCTCATGAGACTTATTCACTATCATAAGAACAATACAGGAAAAACCTGCCCTCATGATTCAATTACCTCCCACTCAATCCCTCCCATGACACATGGGGATTATGGGAGCTACAATTAAAGATGTGATTTGGGTGGAGACACAGCCAAACCATATCAGGCTCTGTGAATTCCTCTCACAGCGTCATGAAACCAGGGCTCCAGGAGCCCAGTCCAGCTTAGGCTGGAGCCCAATCTACCAATAGAAGGCATCTATTATGTCTGCAGAGACGTCTGTGGGAGAAGGATGGCAGGAAGAGGACATCTCCTTTCCATTCTCAGACCAGAGTGCAAAGAGTCCACACTCATACTTTGTCAGAAGAGAATGACCATTACAGAGACAGAAGGCAGAGTCAGTAACTGTTAACTGGCAGCAGTAAGATCAACAAAACACTGGCTTTATTATTCAGAATTCTTTCCCATAATAATCAGTTTATTAAAAATTTACCTACATTTCCAATATCCCAAATAATTTATATTGGGTTATATAAGACAAAAATGAAATTATACTTTGATTTACAAACTAGTCCACAGGCTGTGCAGAAACTACCACCCACAATTATGAACAATAATTTATTCATTCCCCAAACATTAGTCATCCACATTCAAAGGGTTAGCTTCTACAAACAGAAGCTTACTTTATTATTATTTTTAAATCTTACGTTCTTGGAATGCTCAAGGTTTTCTCCAGTAATTAAAAATAAAGCATTAAAAAGATCTTAAATTAACAATTTTGTTAAAGGAAAAATGAGCTAAGAGATTCAACTATATTATTCAAAGGATATAAGTAGCAAATATTCTTCTGAAGTGCATGTAAAAAACACATTCAGCACCTTTGATTAAGTCACATGGTATCGACAATAACTTTTAACTTGTCTTTCTTCAAAGTTTAAAAAAGAATTAGAAAAATATTTAATCTATTCAGCTCTTTTTGTCTTGTGCCAAAACATATCTTGGAATTTCAGGGAGTCAAGCTAGCTGAATAAAAAGAAAAGATCAAAGGCAATGTTTAAAATTTTTGTAGGAAACACAAAGAGGAAATTTAAATAATATCCAAAATAAACAAAGTGGAAACTTTGTATGACACAACAGCACAGGCAGTAACCACCGAATCCTGCTGGAACTGTGTATAACCGACTGTGTATAACCAAATATTCAAGTATAAATGATCTCATTCATACTTGAATACTTACATGATTAAATGAGATCATTTATACCTGAGTGTACATACTGCTGGAACTGTGTGTATATTGAAGTATAAATGAGATCTGAACTGTTCCCATAGGTATTCAGCACGTCTCTGGGCACTCACAACGCTTTTTTCTTCTGTTCCTACAGAGCTTTCAGCGACAAACTTTAGTATGTTGAAACGTTTGGGGCCTGTCTTCTTGTCTAGAAATTAAGTGACACTGCACCATGCCACCTTGGACGTTGTGAAATCTAGGTTGGGGATAGTAGGAGGTGTCATTTATTGTTAAGACATATCTCACCCTAGGACACCATTTTTCTATGGTACTTAGGAACAGGTAGTTCTATCTTCCTTTGGGATAGCCAACTGAATTAGGTACATGTTGACTGAGCTATGTTTATGATATATAATTTGTCAACATCAGATGATTTTTTTTAGGGAAATTAAGCATGTTTGGTCGGGTGTTTATCTGAACTCACCTAATACTACTAAGGAGTTTGTATTTCTGTTATAACGCTAATTTATTCTGCTCTGCATTATATTTAGTTGTCTACATATATTACACCTTCAACTAGATGTTAAACTAATTAGAGGTGAGCATCTGCATAATTCAAATTTGTATTCTCCATGGTTGGAGGCGTGATTGTTTCAGCTTTGCTAGCCCCAGAAATGGAAACTTCATAGGCTGGCATTCAGGAAGGGTTGCAGAGGCTGGCCTGGCAGTACTAGCAATGGCAGAGCCCGTTGACTGGAGTAGGGAAAGGAGATGGAGGCAGCCCGAAGAAAAGTGAGAATCATATCCAAGAAAATGAACCAAAAGCTTATCCTTTCTATCATCAGGTTTGAAGGCAATGAGTGTGAAACTCTAGTCAAGAGCTGAAGCAAGAGGTCTGGAGCTGAGGCTAAGGTCATAATCCTTATGGGGCGTATGTTCCATATGGGGCAATGTTCATAGTTAAGATGGGTAAAAAAGCAAAGACGTTCAAAATTGTTGAGTATTGTGTCAAAGGAGTCAGTTGACCAATTTAAAGGTGCAGGGTTAGGCCAGCCAAGGTTTGTTACTTATTATAGACACATAATGAATTTCTTTTGAACAAATCAAAGTGTAATAGTTAATTGTATATTCCACAAAGAGTGATGATAAAGCAGCCTCACTGTCAACTCTAGGCTCTTGACAGAGTGAAACACTAATAATTTGATAAATGTGCTTTTCATCAGGAGAGAGGCTCTTTTGAGTAATATTCAGTCTACAAGTTGCTCCCATCATCATAGTCAAAATCAAGTTCATAAAAATTTCCTGTATTGCGAAGAGAAAATATTTGTCAAGGGTAGCCTAAGTATGAATATTTTATGGAACATATATTGTAGGGGAGCTACTTCTTCTGAAATTACCCACATGTATGCAGTCATATGATGAATTGCTTTTTCTGAAGATGGCCTCCTGGCTGGGTGCAGTGACTCACACCTGTAATCCCAGCACTTTGGGAGGCCGAAGTGGACAGATCACTTGAGGCCAGGAGTTCGAGGCCAATTTGGCCAACATGGCAAAGCCCCAACTTTACTCAAAATACAAGAATTAGCCAAGTGTGGTGGTGCATGCCTGTAATCTCAGCTACTCGGAAGGCTGAGGCATGAGAATCACTTAAACCTGGAAGGTGGAGGTTGCGGTGAGCCGAGATCATGCCACTGCACTATTCCAGACTGGGTGACAGGGTGAGATTCCGTTTCAAAAAAAAAAAAAAGAATAAAGATGGCTTCTACAACATATCCCATCTCAATTGCAATTTCTGTACTATGAGGTTGACAATTATGTCATCAGTTGGTAGAGTTTATGTCCCCTTGCTCTGAACTGGGAAGACCTTTGAAACTGATGTAACCAAAATAGTGTGGTTGAATGATGTCTATGTGGCTTCAGAGGCAAGGTCATAAAAATGCCATGCACATTGTCCTCTTGGAACATGCATTCTCAGAAGTCAGCTATCATGCTGTGAGGAAGCTAATTAGCCACAGCAAGGACCATATATAAGTGTTCTGTCCAATAGTTACAGCTAAGTCCCATCTAAACAACAGCCGTTGTCAACTGCTGGATGTGTGAGTGAATGAGCCACTGGATGATGCCAACCCTAGCCAAGTCATCCCCAGCCTTCTTGCCATCCCAGCTGGCAGCATGTGAGGTAGGGTTGATCCCTGCTCACATTTCATATTTGCAAGCAAAACAGATGATTTTTGTTTTAATCTTCTAAATTTGGAGTGATTTGTCATTTGGCAGTAGGTTAGTAGAGCAAGTCACAAATAAAAACAAGTGTAATTTGCATTATAGAAAGATCACCTTGATAAAGTCATTTAGTCCAAGGACATTTTCAAGAACTTGGTCTCATTTTTTTTTCTCTTCTCTTACCAAGGAAGCAAATTCATCATACAAGTATAACACTTTTTCATATTCGATGAATGTTGGCTTCAAAATTTAAAAAAATTATTAGCAAAAATTTAGTTACAATGCAAAATGTATTTTAAAATGACTAGTGAATTTTAAAAAGTATTTTTTTCTTCTGAGGGTCATTGAACATATTGCATTGATAATCAAACAAACAAAATCTTAGGCAGAACTTTTTCCTAATACTTTACGTGGACAGTAACAATATGCTGTCCCTAGACACTATTTTTTCCCAGAAATATAATTTGCTAATGTAGAAATGTCAGAACAAAGTGACTATTAGAAATGGCAGCTCATAATCCAATGCAGCACTAATTTGAGTATTTTAAAAACATAATTACGTATTAAAAGTAAATCTCCTGTTTTCTGTGAATGTCTTCCATATCAAGGAAAGTTAACATTTCCATTATAACATCTTGGGTTAAAATAAAGGAAGCATTTAACATTTATGTTTTAATTGAGTTAAATGCCTAAGCCTTCAGTGATATTGCATCTAATTTGCCAGGGAAAATAAAAATATCTTCAGATGAAGGAAGTGCTAATAAGCCTTGCTTAAAATTCCTGAAATAACCAAGCATTGTTGTGCATTTAAGAAATTACTCTTTAAAAATCTAAAAGTTTATCCATTCCATTTTTACTAAGATGACAACTGAAAATGACTGCAAGCTTCTAAAAAGGGGCATGATAATCAAAATGACACTTGAGAAAGATGATTAATAGTGCTGGATGTGTGAAACATACGAGCTGTGATTCTCAAGAAATGGAGTTGGAGGGGGAGGGTGCAGGACATACACACACTTTCTGCTCCCCAGAGAATCAGAAGCATTTCTCCCACATCTTCCCTTGATAACTTTCTCAGCCTCCAAGGGAGAACTAATGGAACAGTAGGAAATTCTGGGAATTGAAAAGAGTTGGGCCAGGTTGTGGGAACAGAAACTGGAAGAGAGAACAAAGAAATACGGATTAGAAAAAAGATTTGGCAGAATGTACTTCTTATTTGGATGTGATGAATATAATGTGGATTTTAGGTTAAAAGCTCAAGGAAAATAGTGATAGGGAGAAAATGGGGTATAAAAATGAGAGAAGAAGAAAAATTATAGTGAGCCACTTGTTTTAAAAAATAGCCTTTTATGTCTTAGCAATGATTTGTATAGGCTTTAAGGATTGATTTGGTGAGCAGCAGTTGACATTTTGCTATTTCAATGAAGCCTGGTTCATTTTCATATGCTAGGAAGATCAACATAATTTCTAAATATATTTTTAATGTTGCATTTTGCTATTTAAATGTGACAGAATGAGTCATTTTCCATTGAAATATAAAATGTTAGTTTGGAGCACAAGAAATAATATTTTAGGCATTGCTAATTTATTCTTGTTAATGTTCTTTTTACATTAGTAAGTTCATCAGTTTTTAAATGCTATTTAAATGCTTTAAAAAAATTCTATGAACACTTTGATAAGACATATATTTTCTTTGGAATGTGGCTATTGACTGTACCACAATTTGCTGTTGGACCTTGTTTGCTATACGTCCTGTCTTGACCTTCTCAGTTCTTCTAGGTTTCTAACCCTCCATTCACAGTCTTGCAAATCTCCTCATCTTTCTGTTTCCCTCTTCGATCAGTCTTTACACATCCATAATCCCCAACAACTGAGCAACAACCACACTATGATTGCTTGGGTAAACACTGTAGGTAGTGTTGCAAAGAATGTATTTCCTCAATATTTTCTTTTGGTGTAAAGAATATAGTCTGTCTCTGTTAACCCTATTAACTTCAATTTTTGGTAATGTTTCTAATTCAAATCAAGTGTGAAGTTCATAAATACCTTTTGCAGCCTAGACAAACATAGTCAAGGCACTGCAACAAATAATATAGAAAACTTAAATAAGCTTTTTCACCTAGATCCCTACTTTACTGCTTTGAGTATTTTAAAACCCAACCTTCAGAGAGGGTGCAATGTGGTTAGACTCTGTTTAACTTTGCTACCAATCAATGTTTTATTCTTAAGGAAGTCTATCTCCAAAGAAATGCTGAGTCTTTAAATGTCAAAACATTCTCCTTTTTGAAAGAACAGTTTCTTTTGTGTGCAAAAGGTCTTCCTCCGACTCACTCAGTGTGTTCTCCTTAGCATTAAAAAATAAACAGAAACGACATATCCTTAAAATAACTATCTGAACTCAGTCACCTGTGCCTCCCAAAGCTCTCTAAATGAATGAACTGTCAAACATCACACAGAGGTGGGAATTAAAACTGCTGAACTTAAGGTATTAGAGACAATACAGTGCTTCTTCAGGGCAGCATGTCGGCTAGAGTTCACACAGCCGCTGCATCCTCGTTTTTCCCAGTGTATTAAAACACTCCCTTTGAATAACACCAGCTCTATGCTACATTACTTAACCTCTGGGAGATTTGAAGGCTCCAAACTATCATCCAATTAGAGCTGACACTCTTCTAGTTAGCTACTGTATTTAGAAGAACCAATACAAAGGGGAATTTAAGAAAAAGACATGTTGCTTCGACTGGAGAAATGAACAAAGATTAATCATGCCTTTGTGGAATTGTGAGCATTTACTAATGAAGCATTTTAGTTTCATGCAGTGTTTACTTATTAATTGCTTAGAAGCTATAATGCTGGCTTCCATACTGCCTGTTTAACTTACTGTAACAGAGATGTTGACGTCCCTCTATTCCCTGCTTCCCTCCAAGGATAGCCTTTAAAATACATCTTGGTTGCAATTTAAAAATTACTCTTAATGTCTCCTCCTTGCAAATTTCTCTTCCATGGTCTTTAGGGTTATAGCCAGTAATGACCAGAGGAACCAACACCCTTTGTCTCTGAGGGATCCCCAAAATAAATGCAGTGGAATGCTCCTTTCTCTTTCTCCCTTTCTCTGACCATCTTTTCCCTTGATTGGACTAATACTCTAGATGAAGATTCTATATGCGAAGTTAGGGCATTCTCAGAAGGAAATAACAATAGAGGTGAGAGTTCTACCTTCCTTGGACTCTCCTTTTACACTGGCTCTTCAAGTAACTGCATAAATCTGCCTCTTTGGGAGCTCTCCAGTCTTCCCACAGCAGTGGGAAGCAGCAGGATCTTCAGTTTTAAGGAAGACCCTCCACTTCAGCTGGATTAAAGTTGATGGTCACCTCTCTGTTGCCTCACAGGCTCCAGGCATATAATGGGCTCTATTTAATGAGGAAGGGTGGAGGTGGCTTCTCCAATTCCTGTGCATGCTTCCTGTGGCCCTGCTAGTGTCCTTGGCTGGTGGTTTAGCTAAATAAGCACATCTCTCCAAGAGAAAACTGTGTTGTTGGCCTATTTTGGGACAATGTAGCCTATCCAATGACGAGGAGAGATTTCTGCTCTGTAGGATCTGCCTCGCCCTGGTCCTTTGGGGACAATGGACCCACTTAATTGGTCTGAGATTCACTGGACTCTTTCCAGCCCTAAGACACAGTGATATCCCTTGAGCACAACACTTTTTAAATGGATATTTTCTTTGTTACCCAGGGAACATCTTCTGAGCTGACTAAATTCTTTTAATTGAGTCTGATGAGATAGAAAAGAAAATGCTTGCTTATTTCATCTGCTGCATTTCTTTCTTTCTGTTCTTGAACTCTCAACGTCTACCCTGGACTGATGGGTACTTGTCATCTCCCAAACATATTCAATTTCCACCTTTATAAATTGCATGTACCTTCCTACTAACCTGTCTTCCGTATCCAAATCAATGCACAGATAGGTTCCCTCTTCCTTAGAAGATCTTCCCCTCCTCATGCCCATCATGGTCTCATTCTTCCCTCATGTTGTCACTCAGCACAAGTTGTCTCTGCTATTCTTTGGCATTCATTTTCTCTTAGTCTGTTCAGGCTGCAATAACAAAGTACCACAGACCGCATGGCTTAAACAACAGAAATTTATTTTCTCGCAGTTCTGGAGGCCCGAAGTCCCAGATCCGGTTTTTTCAGGGCTCAGTTTCTGATGAGGGCTGTCTTCCTAGCTTACAGATGGCCACCTTCTCACTGTGTCCTCACATGCCTTTCCTCTGAGTTCATGTGGAGAGAGAAAGGGAGGGAGAGAGAAAGGGCGGGAGAAAGAGAGAGCAAGCAAGCACACGAGAGTGCCCTTTCTGGTATCTCTTCTTATAAGGGCACTAATCTTATAGGATAAGGGCCTGATCCTCATGATCTCACTTAATCTTAAATACTTAATGACCCTTTCTCCATATGGAGCCATACTGGGAATAAAGCCTTCAACATATGAATTTTGGGGGGACAGAAATCTTCAGACCATAATACACTTCATTTTGCCTTGTGTTTATATATATTTATGTAATCTCTCTCTATATATAGATATACATATAAATATGTGTATGTGTGTATAAATCTTTGTTTAGCTTTTTGGTTTGCTTTTGCTTTTGTCTTTAGAGACAGGGTCTTGCTATGTTGCCTAGACTGGACTTGAACACCTGGCCTAAGCTATCTTCCTGAGTAGCTGGGACAACAGGTGTGCGCCACCACGCCTGGCCTGTATAAATCTTTTATCAAAGAATTGTAAGCTCTTATAAATGTGTCCTACATATTCTTATACTTTGCATTTTGTTGGTACTGAATTAATATTTTTTGAGTGACAAAATATATTCAGGTATGAGCCATTCACAATTCTAGTTTCCACATTCACTTTCTAGTATACATTATTTAATTTTAAAAATTTCCACTTTCAAGGCTGCTTAAAAATTGTAGACGATTCTTTAGGGATAAAAAAGTACTGTTGCTAGAAAATCTTTCTGACAGCAAGGACCATGTAAACACAAACTAATGTGAATTTCCAATTTAATATGGCAGACCTCAAAGCTTTTGGGATTTCTGGTTAAACTCTCAAATATATGGCTGCTTCCCTAAACTTGAAACCTTGAAAATGTCAAGAATGTTCTCTTTTGCAAAGCAGATCCATTTTTGTTCACATTCATTATATGAGATATTTAAATAATTTCTTAGATAAGCTCATTTGCTAACTTTTAATTTTTTCCTTATAACCATGGACTTCAGTATCTTTAGCAGAAAAATGCTTCTTTATATATGCTTTGTGTTGTTGATATTATATGCCAGATCACATGTTTAGCTTTTATTTTTTGCTACATCTTGTAATGTTTAAATATAGCAATACCATAGGTATTGGAAGACTAAAAAATATTGAATGGAAGACATAATACAGTGTTTGTATTGGCACTAAGTGAACACATAGCATCTTAAATTTATGCTACAGTAAAATCTCAAAGAGCACTTTCCCAAACTATTTTCAAGTGTTTACCACTTATTTTTCAGTGATCACAAATTTTACTCCCTAATTTTCATGTAGCATCTAGCTCTTCAGAAACCAATTTCTCTTGCCTTCACATGAGTTTTGCCCAATTTAAGTACACTTCATTTAAAGATGTTTGTTTTGTTTCGTTTTTGTCACCCAGACTGGAGTGCAATGGCATCATGTCAGCTCCCAACCTCCCATACTCAAGTGATCTTCCTTCCTCAGCCTCCTGAGTAGCTGGAACTACAGGCTCATGCCACCACACCTGGCTAATTTTTCTAATTTTTTTTGTAGAGACTGGGTCTCACTATGTTGCCCTGGTTGGTCTCAAACACCTGGCCTCAAGTGATCCTCCTGCCTTGGCCTCCCAAGGTACTGGGATTACAAGTGTGAGCCACCATGCCCAACCTTCATTTAAAGATTTTTGTTTTGAAAGGAAAGATTGTCATTAAAAATATATTGGACTATTTATTTATTTATTTAGTATACTTTAAGTTCTGGAATACATGTGCAGAACATGCAGGTTTGTTACATAGGTATACATGTGCCATGGTGGTATGCTGCACCCATCAATACGTCATCTAGGTTTTAAGCCCCACATGCATTAGGTATTTGTCCTAATGCTCTCCATCCCTTGGCCCCCCACCCCCTGACTGGCCCTGCTATGTGATGTTCCCCTCCCTGTGTCCATGTGTTCTCATTGTTCAACTCCCACTTATGAGTGAGAACATGCGGTATTTGGTTTTCTGTTCCTGTGTTTGCTGAGAATGATGGTTTCCAGCTTCATCCATGTCCCTGGAAAGGACATGAACTCATTCTTTTTTATGGCTGCATAGTATTCCATGGTTATTATACTGGCCTTTTGGTATAAAGACACTGTCTGCAAATATGATTATAATACTGCAAACAAAAGAAAGAATAAAAATGATATAGACAATTGCTCTTGAAACTTTTTTTTTTTTTTTTTTTGAGACAGAGTTTCACTCTGTCACCCAGGCTGAAGTGCAGTGGTGTGATCTTGGTTCACTGCAAGCTCCACCTACTGGGTTCAAGCCATTCTTGTGCCTCAGCCTCCTGAGTAGCTGGGACTATAGGCAACAGCCACCATGCCCGGCTAATTTTTTGTATTTTTAGTAGAGACGGGGTTTCACCGTGTTAGCCAGGATGGTCTCGATCTCCTGACCTCGTGATCTGCCTGCCTTGGCCTCCCAAAGTGCTGGGATTACAGGCATGAGCCACCGCGTGTGGCCTCTTTAAACTCTTATTTGTAGAATTTTTAAATCTCAAGAAGAAAAACATTTTGGGTAATATATTATGTCAAGCCTAAATTAATTGAATTAATTAGCTAACTGAATTCTTAGCTTAAGCAAAGCTCTGGTGACTCCATTTTCTTCTTTCTTTTTAAAATTTGTGTTGTGTATTTACAGGAAAACAATTTATGGACATTCTAGAACTTTTTAAAAGAGGCTATGCTGTTTGTTGTTATATATTTTTGGCCTTTAACTTTTTAGAGGAACCATATCTCACAAGGGGTGTATGAATCTGCTGGCAGAATTAACATTAGCACTATTCCATGAATTCAGATTTGTTTCAAGAGAGATGGCATTGTTTATTCCTTGTTTCTATTTGTCAACAATCACTAATGTTAAATTTTTTTATATTTTACTACATGAAGAAAGTTGATAGTCAATGGACATATGTGGTGTTAATGTCAGAAAATGAGGATCAAAATTTTCTGTTAATAGATATATCTGTAATATATTTAATACTGCAATTTTGTGCACATTATTGCTATTGATTTCTTTAAAATAGAGAGTTAAGATTACAAGCTACTCAGTATGTAAAGACTGAGAGTAAAAAAGACAGATATAAATGTCACTATGACCATGAGATATTGAGCATGGAATCCTAATTACTGGGCTTGATGAGGGAAATAAATCTGATGGAGTAAAAAAGTAATTACTATAAAACTGTTGATAATATAGGTAAATGACTTGTCCCTAAAATTAAAAAGTCAAACCTAGTTAATTATATGTTAGCTAATAAAAACAGCAGTGATAAGGTTTATAGATTGGTGAAAAATTAATGAACTCATTAATGAATTTTCTGGTAAATTCTAGAAGTCAGAAGTAACTTAAGTCTGAAAATGTTTAGAAGAGATTAGATTTACTAAGATATAAAATAATGCTAGAAATAGTGCAACTGTATTTCCTATACAGGAGAACTTTAAATCTGTCTTTTAGGTTGTATCACATGGTTTAAAATAGTCTAGCACAACGTAGCATTTAATTACTACTACTGCATTAATTAATATTAAAATTAGGCACCATATAAGGTAGTGTGGATGTGTGTGTCGTGGCTCTGACTGATAGTGTCAACATTTCAAAGTGGTCAACTATTGTTTTCTGTACACTTACAACTTTCTCTAATCAGGATATTTATGCTTTTATTTAGTTGTTCAAAGCATAAATCCACCAAATGTACACACTTCAGCACCTCTAAAAGTTCATTTTTTTTTCTCCTGAAATGTCTCATATTCCTAACTTAAATTTCTATTCCCTTTTTCTACTGTAGTTAAAATATCCATCAGTGCAGTTGAATTCTCGCAAGAGGTGATTTTCTGGCTATAATTTACAATAAGATCTGGTTTAAGTTCCCCAGTCTATGTCGATATTTTGGGACTGAAAATGAGAGAGGATGCTTACTTTGTTTTATTCATTTTTAGCTCTAAAAGTTTCCTAGGTAAGTCTCTCATGGTCCAGAGATTTAATGCACAACCATACACACACACTCACAGGGTTTTTCACTGTCCTAACAGTAACTATCCAATCTCCTTTTGGAGATCATTGTCAGAAAAATAAAAGTGTTGTCAGGAAAATACAAGTGTTCATAACCTGAACATATGTCTCCTAATCCACCAAATGCTACTGTTTTTTAGTCACCGTCTTTATAGGTGATTACAGAAAGGTGTAAACATCCAATTTCTGCAAATAAAATTCTAACAAATTTCAACATGCGATTGCAAATTTCACAACCACCTCCGAAGACTGTGGAAAGTGATAGTATTTGAAAACTGCCGCAATCACGTGCAAAGCTGTTGATAAATGAGGATGTTGGATGCGTTAACAGTTGAAGGGAAAAGTGGCAATCATGATGACTAGACAGGTTTTTCAAAAGACAATGATTTGAATTTCAAAGGATTAACAGACTCCCTTTGGGAAAATGGATGAATCCTTAAGTAATTTTGCAAGAAAACAACCCTTTTGTATAATTCTGCTGTGAAAGTCTAGCTTGAGGGGAAAATATACTATACAATTTTTGTGTGAAAAATTTCAAAAAATAAAAAGTAATGATGGGCTCATTTATTTTTGCAAATTTTAAGAATTGGTACATGGTTGCAAATACAACCTCCATTTCATTAAATAGAAGATAAAGCTAAAAAATTTTTAAAATGTTCAGTTTTCAAAGTAAAGTCCCATTCATAGATTTTATTTTCATACAATATATAATTATACCCTGAGTTTTAAGTGAGCTTGGTTAAGTACATTTCCCTTGGACACTGAATAATGAGAACCTGTATATGTGAGCTTGTAGGTGTGTGTGTGTGTGTGAAGGCAAGTCTCATTCATACATTTTTTCATATATATATATATATATATATATATATAAAATTTTGCACTTTTTTTTTTTTTGATGGAGTCTCTGTCACCCGGGCTGGAGTGCAGTGGTGTGATCTCGGCTCACTGCAACCTCTGCCTCCCAGGTTCAAGTGATTCTCCTGCCTCAGCCTCCTAAGTAGCTGGGATTACAGGCGCCTGCCTCCATGCCCAGATAATTTTTTATATTTTTAGTAGAGATGGGGTTTCACTATGTTGACCAGGCTGGTCTCAAACTCCTGACCTCGTGATCCACCCACATCAGCCTCCCAAAGTGCTGGATTACAGGCATGAGCCACTGTGCCCAGCCTGCCGTGGTTTTAAGTGAGCTTAATTAAGTGCCTTTCCCCGGACCCTGTGATTAATTGAATAATGAGAACCCTATATATGTGAGCCTGTGTGTGTGTGTGTATGTGTGAGTGTGTTAGATGTCTCATTCATACATTTTTTCATATATATATAAATTTTACCCTGGTGATTAATTGAATAACTAGAACCCTATATATGTGAGCCTGTGTGTGTGTGTGTGCGCGTGTGTATTCATGTGTGTGCATAGGTATGCACATTAATTTCAATGCTTAGAGGAATTTTTATATTTAGAATTTTATGAAGGCAATACAGGAATATGTTAAAAATGAGTGGGGCAGCTTCAATAACATGAAAAATAATAATGTTTATAACCTAAATAGTCTATATGATACATACCTAATAATAGGTTTCGATATTCATTTCCAGTTTGCCCGTTATTTGATCTACCTTGTCTTGTCTGAATTGGGAGTCTTTCTTTGTTTTTAGAACTTTATTATTGATCTCAGAATTCCTAGTTCTTTAACATAACTCAACATCTATGTGGAATAAGTATGATTCTCTCGTCTGAGTGTGTATGTGTGTTTGTGTGGGTGTGTAGCAATGTAGGTTAAACCCATTATTTAAAAAAAGAATAATTTCTTGACTTGTCTGAGCAGTAAAGAATCTGCCAGTGCCTAGACACTTTATTACTAATCTTTTTATAACCATAGATGAGCATGACTATTCAATCACTTTCATATAAAAAGCATGCATTCATTACATTTGAATATCATTTTAAAATTCTTGATTTTTAATGCATTTCTCTTTAAAAAAAATAGAAGAATTCAGAAGCTACAGAGGTAATAACAAACTATAGTATTGCCAAGTAGGAAGAAGCACTAATAACACTGTAGTTTATTAGGATGTTTTCTTCTAGTCTTTTTGCTGGGTCACAGAATGCTGAAAGAATGTTTTTATCATTGTTATCTTGGAGTTGTTTCTAAAATCCCAAAACCAATCAACCAAGCATATAACCAAATACCCAAACTAACAACAAACAAAATGACAAAACACACAGGTAGCATGCCCATCCATACTCTAAAGACAGCCTCAGGAAGCATCAGTTGTATCTTCATGAGGTTATTAACAGGTGGAAGAACTAGCCTGTCTTCCTTCATGCTCACCCTTTCCCTACTCTAGATGAGTACTATACTCAAGGGACCCATATAAGCTTTTAGAAATGTGAGCTGTCATTTGGAGCAGGAGAACATCATGTGTAGCAGGCTTCCAATAGAATACCTTCTAAACATTGGGGTGCCGCTAGAAAATGGGAGGTAGGACTCTTATTCTTCAGTTGGATGCTTATGCTCCAGACTTAATGACCTCTGCTCTATGCCTTTATGGAGTGGGGATAGGGGAGAGAAGTCAATGGTGGGTGAGAGAGAGATAAAGCTGTTTTCCACAACAAAGATGTGCCTTTTTCTTTTTCTTTTCTTTTTTTTTTTTTTTTTTGAGACGGGGTCTTGCTCTGTCACCCAGGCTGGAGCACGGTGGTGCAATCTTGGCTCTCTGCAACCTTTGCCTTCGGGGTATAAGCGATTCTCCTGCATCAGCCTCCTGAGTAGCTGGGATTACAGGCACCTTCCACTACGCCAGGCTAGTTTTTGTATTTTTAATAGAGACGGACTTTCATCATGTTGGCCAGGCTGGTCTCGAACTCCTAACCTCAGGTGATCTGCCCTCCTTGGCCTCCTAAATTGCTGAGATTACAAGTGTGAGCCACCTTGCTCAGCCAGATATGCCCTTTTCTAGAGAGCCAAAGGAACATCAAGGAAGGTATCTGGGCTTCAGTAGTCTCTTCCACATCTCAGTTGAGAGAACTGGCCTTTGGAAAGGGGACACCAGCAGAGTTTCGGGTGCATGGTAGAGTTGGAAGTGAAGTGGCATGGGGTTAAGAAGCAGCTAAGCTGACATGAATTCTCATGTCAGTAAACTATTTAGTGAGGGGGTTCCCTCAGGGCCTGCTGAGAACCTGTTTTAGCTAGGAGAGGCTAGATTGGCTCCAGTTAGTAGTACACCTTTGGTCTATTTCTGGAGTTTTTCTTCCTACCCATTCCTGGAAGTGCTAGAAGGAAAAGAGCAAATGAGAGAGGAAGAATGATGGAGGGTCTGCTGGTCCCCATTCCAAATTCTCTCCAGCTGGGGTAAAGGCCAAGATGAGCACAGAACTGAATGTGAGATTTTTTGTTTGCTTTTTGAGACGGAGTCTCGCTCTGTCACCCAGGCTGGAGTGCAGTGGCGCGATCTCGGCTCACTGCAAGCTCCGTCTCCTGGGTTCACGCCATTCTCCTGCCTCAGCCTCTCCGAGTAGCTGGGACTACAGGCGCCCGCCACCACGCCCGGCTAACTTTTTGTATTTTTAGTAGAGACAGGGTTTCACCGTGTTAGCCAGTATGGTCTCAATCTCCTGACCTCGTGACCCGCCCGCCTCGGCCTCCCAAAGTGAATGTGAGATTTTCAACTCCCATAGACTAGAAGGAAATTTTTAACACTGAAAGGTGACTGGGAAGCTATAGGATTTGTCCAAGATATTATTAAAGAATGGGAAAAGGAAATTCCATAGAGCAGTTTGAAGGCAGAGAATGGAGGAAAAGAAACCCACATCATCCTTCTGTCCCGCTGAATTCAAACACTGTTCAATAGGCCACTTTCATGTGCGTATAAAAAGCTGAGGTTCCACTGTGTTATTTCACAATTTTGCTTTGCTTTTCAAAATTTAACTATGGTATCAAAATTTTTCTCATATTATTAAAACTCTCACCCTCTATTATCTATGTGTGTTTATGTTTGAGGTGGTTAGAAAATGTAGCACAGACTCACAGAGAGAGAAATAATCTTGTTCATTTTGCTGTTGGTTCTCAAACAGAAAACTTGATCTCCTACTCCAATCCTGAATTTAGTTCTTTAGGGAGAAGATGGAGTGTGTGTGTGTGTGTATGTGTGTGTGTGTGTGTGTGTGTGTGTGTGTTCCTTCCTAGCTGTCCTAGTATTTTTCATGCTATCACACTAAAATAAGATGATTAATTTGCATAAAGTAAAAGGAATTAAACAGAATTTTAAAAGACAATATGGTCTGTTTTACAGCTGTGCCACACTACCTTTAACTAGGTAAAGATATTCCCCCAATTTTACTATTTTAAATAAAGCTGTGTATAAATATCTTTGTGTAGAAACATTCTCTTCATTTGGTATCAATCCCAGAAGTTGCAACTAGAATAGGTAGAACACATGTTTAAAATGCCTAGTATATACAACAAGCATTCTCTTAGAACAGTTGGGTATAAAAGAAAATCAAGAAAACAACAAAAATCATGTTAAGTACCATCAGCCAGAGAAAAGACATTACTCCTATATTCTTCCAATACTTTACCTATGCTTAAGTTCTTGTAAAAGCGAGGTCATGATGTATAGCACAATTTGCACCTACTTGTGCCAAATAATAGTATATCAAGATAATTTTCCTATATTCAATTATTTTTTGAAAATTCTATTATAAAGACTAGTATTTTACTGAATTGATATATAAAAATTTAGTTCTCCTTTATTGTGGCTATTTAGATTATTTATTTATTTATTTATTTATTTATTTATTTATTTTTGAGATGGAGTCTCGCTCTGTTGCTCAGGCTGGAGTGCAGTGGCGCCATCTCTTCTCACTGCAACCTCCACCTCCTGGGTTCAAGCGATTCTCCTGCCTCAGCCTCCTGAATAGCTGGGATTACAGGCACGTGCCACCATACCTGGCTAGTTTTTGTATTTTTAGTAGAGGCGGAGGTTTCACCATGTTGGGGAGGCTGGTCTCGAACTCCTGATCTCATGATCCACCCGCTTCTGCCTCCCAAAGTGCTGGGATTAACAAGTGTGAGCTACCACACCCGGCCTAGATTATTTAAATTGCTTTGAGATTATGATGCTAAATCGAACATCCATGAAGGTAAGTCTTTTATATAGGCCTATAATTTTTTTCTTAAACTGTATTCCTAAAAATGGGACTCTTGAGTCAAAGGTCAGGAACATTTTGCTAAATTGCTTTCAGAAAGTTAGTCCAATTTTTCAGTTCTAGCAGTAATTTTTGAGAGAGGCATATATTTATATTCTGGTTAATACCCCATTTGGTGTTAAGAATTACCATGAAAATTTTTGCAAGTTTCATAAAGAAAACTGATATTTTAATTTTGACTTCTTTGATTATTAATGAGGTTGAACTTTTTTTTTTTTTTTTTGAGACAGAGTCTGGCTCTGTCGCCCAGGTTGGAGTTCAGTGGCGCAATCTCAGCTCACTGCAAGCTCCGCCTCCTGGGTTCATGCCATTCTCCTGCCTCAGCCTCCCTGAGTAGCTGGGACTACAGGCGCCCACCACTTCGCCCTGCTAATTTTTTTTTTGTATTTTTAGTAGAGACGGGGTTTCACCGTGTTAGCCAGGATGGTCTCGATCTCCTGACCTCGTGATCCTCCCGCCTCGGCCTCCCAAAGTGCTGGGATTACAGGCGTGAGCCACCGCACCGGCCGAGGTTGAACTTTTCATTGAATGTTTATTAGCCATTTGTGTTTCCTCTTGTGTGTTCTCTGTTCTTACTTTATGCTCATTTAGCCATTTGATGCATTTGCATTTTAAAAGAGGAACTCAACACAAATCTCTAATTAGTAAGCCTATATAGGAAATACTTCCTAAGCAGAGGGGAATCGTTTTTGGCTTTTGTCTGTCCTTAAAAAAATATATTCCATAAAAAAATTGACCATCAGCTGGGTATAAGAAACTGTGCACTGTGAGAAATAAAATGAAAAAGAAAAACAAAAAACGGTAACTGTTTCTGGCCATCAAGGAGGAAGCTATTGTATGTCTTGATTTAAGCATGTTGCTTCTAAAAGCTCACTGATTTCTGATTAAGAAATTACAAAAGTTAATTGAAGTATGTTAAAGAAAATATGGACAATAGCAAGGGAATAATTACTCATAATTCTGTTACATTAAGTGCATCATTTTTATACTTCATGTATAGCCTTTAATTTTCTATGCATTTTCACATAGTTGTAATCACACTCTACATATTACTTTGTGTCTTGATCTTTGTACTTAATATTATAGCTTAATCCAGTCTTTTGGTAGTAGATGTCTTTATTAGTGGCTGAATCTCTCTATAATTTACCTAATCATACTCATATTTTTGGGGCATTTACATTTTCTTTTGTTAGTACAATTCCTTTAGGTCTGTTCTGTATTTTTGACAACTTTTTTTTTCTTTTTCATTTAATGGTCCATCATGAGCATAATACTCAACTATTTGGATTTTAAATATACAAATGAATTAGAAAAAGGTAACTAGAAAGCTTTAAAGACTAATAAAGAATGACTTTTGGGAAACTATGGCATTTTTTTATGGGCAATAATTTTTGGGGTGGTTTTCTTTGTACCCCATATCGTAGACTACATTACTTCCTACTCGTATTGCATTGGAAAGAGCACCCAGCTCAGTTACAGAAGAACTGCCTCATACTTCCCTGTGTGATCTGGGACAAATTATGCTTTCAGAGTCTACGTTTTGTCATTTATAATGTATGACTTAGAAAGCTTGCATCATACAATGTTGTTATGAGGATTAAATAAAATATCATACAATACCCACCGAAGTGTATGCTCCAAATGGGTTCAAGTTAATGTTATTTTCTTCCCTTCCCCCTTTAATCCTTTCTTTTCATTCTAGCTATTTGGGAAGAAAACTACAGTTTGAGTTTGCCTGAGGAGTTGGATTTTTTCATTTCTCTTTTTCACATTCTTGTCAGAATAAGTTCTCAATCATGTCTGTGCCTTAAGTCTTCTTGAAACCTCTAAAAATATAGTAATTACTGATTTTCTATCAGTTTACTTGAAGATGATGTGTGAATATAATATGGGTTCAAAGGAATCTTTTCTATATTTTTTCAGTTGACTGTGGCATTGCTGGACTATCTCAGGTCACAGCTTATGAACCTGTTGCTTTCCATGAAACCAGGCATCATCCCTCCTTTGTACATCTAATAGACTTTATTCTTTTTAATTGTGTTCTTGAAACTTGTCTTTCACATATTTTGCTCACCAAGGGATTAAGATTTTTGACACAACCAGAAGATAATTACTCAATATATTTTCTCCTAATTTCATAATAATGTAATGCAAGTCACATTGTAGGAAGGTGTTATGGACTGAATATTTGTGTACTCCCAAAATTCATGCGTTAAAGTTCTAACCCCTGATATGGAGGTGAGACCTTTGGAAGGTAACTAGGTTTAGCTGAGGTCATGATGATGGGATCCTTATGATGGGATTAGTACCCTTACAAAAAGAGAAAGACGCAGAGATCTCCTCATAAGTGTGCACTGATGAAAGGGCACGTGAGCACATAGCAAGAAGGCAGCTATCCTGCAAGCCAGGAAGAGAGCCCTCACCAGGAACCAGATCTGCCAGCACCTTCATCTTGAACTTTCTAGCCTCTAGAACTGTGATAACTAAATATCTGTTGTTTAAGCTACCTGGTAATGGTATTTTGTACAGGACCCTGATCTAACTAAATCAGGGAGTAGAATGAGATTCTAAAAATGTACCTACACACAATGCTTTTCATTCTCATGGGAGAAATGATACCTGTGCCTTCCTTATTGAATACACAAAGGCATCAATGAAATATGATGGGAAATTTCTGTTCTAAAAAAAGTGCTTTCTGGCTGGGCACCGTGGCTCATACCTGTAATCCCAGTGCTTTGGGAGGCCGAGGTGGGTATATCACCTGAGGTCAGAAGTTCGAGACCAGCCTGACCTACATGGTGAAACCCCGTCTCTACTAAAATACAAAAATTAGCCGGGTGTGGTGGCGGGCACCTGTAATCCCAGCTACTGGGAAGCTGAGGCAGGAGAATCACTTGAACCGGGGAGGCGGAGGTTGCACTGAGCCAAGATCATGCCACTGCCCTCTAGCCTGAGCAACAGAGTGAGACTCTGTTTTAAAAAATAAAAACAAACAAATAAACAAAAACTGCTTTCTGTTTTAGAACTCAAAGGGAGGCAGAATTTTCCTTTTATCTGCAGTAAATATGTCCTTTACTATACAGCATGTGTTTTACTGTGCATACCGTAACGTCCACAGTTTGCCTGTAAGCAGAATGAAGGAACATTATGTACATATATTTCAAAACAAAAGTCATGTCTCCCAGGCTATTTTGGAAAAATACAGATGACATAAAATTTATTTTTTAAAACAGAAAAGTATGTTTCAATATAGTATTATACAGCATGTACAGTATATATTTTCTTGTTTTAGTGCATTGGTATCATGATAGGGGATGAAGAAGAAACTTAATGCGTTCTATTGAGTTACCCACATTTTAATGTGGGTAGGGTTGGGTGGGGAGAAGAAAGGCAGAGGTATAGGGAGAGAGCAGAGCCTTGATTGTGTTCCAGAGTTGGGCTCACTTCAAATCCCATCTCTATCCTCAACTACCTGCTTGATCTTGGGCAAACTATTTAAATTCTCTAAGCCTCAGTTTCCTTATCTATAAAATGGGGATAATGATAATATCCTCTGTATGCAGTTGCTGTGAAGGTAAAATTACTTTGGTGGAGTGCCACATAGTAAGAGTTCCTGTGGTGAAATTTCATCATCTAAATCATCTAAATCAGCTGTAAGTAAGTCTCCGAGTATAATTTATCTGGGGCACAATTCCTTTCTATCTGTAGACATGAAACTCAAGAAGAAGCAAGTTATTTGCTTTCAGAACACACTGAATGGACAGGCATGAGATATCAGTTACAGACATTCAGTGGCTCTCAGCTCTACCCTCTGGGTTTCGTGCTCCATGCTTGGCATTGTCTTTCTGTTTTCATGAAGGTAGCACATGTTTGCAGCTGAGTAGTTTTCAGTATGTTTTCTGCCTGCAGAATTTGGCAGGGAGTGGTATCAGTCTGAGAGCCTTCTTTCATTTTGTACTCTCTCTTTTAGTGCAAACTTGCAGTGTTTCTGCTGATAGAAAAATCTCAAGAACCTGATAACATTTTGATTTTAGCCCAGTGAGACCCATGTCAGTCTTCTAACTTGCAGGACTGTAAGATAATAAATTTGTGTTGTAAACCACTACGCTTGTGGTAATTTATTGCAGCAGCAATAGAAAACTATTAAAATTGGACTTAGCAATATGGAGGTCATTGGTGATATCGATAAAAGATGTCTCAGGGAAATAATGAGAAATGGAATGCTATAGAAGGGATATGAAACAGGAAGTGAGAAGCCCATTTGGAAACAGTACACATAAACCACACTGGAGTTTTTTCCACATACTTCATACTTTCTTACCTCTTGGTGTTCTGTCATTGTCTTCCTTGGCTGGCTTGTCCTTTCTCCTATCCTAATTCCACTCCATTCTCGTGATTAATTCCTATCTTTAAGTCTTCCCTGACTCTGTTAATTTGGGTAAGTGCTTTCCCTTTTGGGTTCCTATCACCTGAATGGTTACTATGTTGTATGAGATGTGCTATTTCTTCACTAAACTCCCTTGTATGCTTAGCACTTAGCAAAGTGCTTAACTGTAGTAGACCTCAATAAGTGTTTATTGAATTAATAATTATTTTGAAGGCTAGGCACGGTGGCTCACACCTGTAATCCCAGCACTTTGGGAGGCCAAGGTGGGTGGATCACGAGGTCAAGAGTTCAAGACCAGCCTGGCCAAGATGGTGAAACACCGTCTCTACTAAAAATACAAAAATTAGCCGGGCACGGTGGCAGGTGCCTGTAATCCTGACTACTTGGGAGGCTGAGGTTGGAGAATCGCTTGAACCTGGGGGGCAGAGGTTGCAGTGAGCTGAGATTGTGCCACTGCACTCCAGCCTGGGCAAAAGAGTGAGACTTGGTCTCAAAAAAAATTAATTAATTTGAGGGTTCTTGTCTATTGATACATTAATTATAAAGTGTCCCTTACCCTATGAAACTTTATTATTTTTATTCTTTAGGTATAGTTCAGTAGTTAGGCTTCTATTCAAATATTTGGTAAGATAAGCAGAAAGATTAACCAATGGAATAAATAGCCATCAAGTGTCAATCAAATTAGAGATTTGGCACACTAAATCTATTTACTTAGGTGAAAGCTCTTTTCTAGAGAAATATTTGTAGATGATTATCCTAAGTTTTAAACATAAATGTCCAAATAAGTCTTAGGTTGTAGCTTCCCATGGAAAGAAAAAACAACATACTTATGAAACTGAATATAAAGCTATTTAAATTTCAGGAAAGAGGATGCTAGGAAATTCTATAAACATTTGAGAGCTTAAATGCACCTGCATTGAAAGCTTAAACACACAGAGACATAAGAACTAGAAACTTAAACCAATTACAACAACAAAGAAGCAAAACTTACTCAAATAAACAGAAAAAATGGTTTAGGGTTTAAGGTGTCACAGAATTTTACTTCCTTGAAGCTAATTTACTTTTAAACTTTCTTACTTGTTCCTACAAATTCTCTCTACTTCTTCTCAACAATCCACCCCTTTCAACAGACAAAATTTCCTGTGACTTCATAAACCACATTGTTCAGTTAATTTTTTTCTGGCCTCTCACCATGCACCAATTCCCGCATTTTGTCATTTTATAATCTGATAGGCATTGGAATTTGCTTTGAGTAAGCAGCACCATCTTACATAACTGGAAGTCTTTTATCTTGCAGCTACATCTATCTGAAATAATATGGAACAAGGAAGAAAAGTCTGTGAGCAGTCAAGACCCTATCACAAAGATAAGATCCTATGACTCATAGAATTTACTCTTTGGAGAATCCGGCAGGCCCTCACTTAGAAACTGCTTACATTGACGCAAGTGCATTTATCAGTACATCCTTAGGACATTAATGAATGATGCCTTAAGACAATAATTAGTATTTATGATGTGATGATCTTGAGGCAGATGTACAAGTTAATGTGTGTTCTATAAATTAGAATAAACTAGAACAAGAAGTGGACTGTTCATCACTGGATGAGTTCTATCCAAAATGGATGAAATAGGAAAAGTTTCAGCATTTAGGAAATGAGTTTTATTAGTTTACAAAATAAATGTTTATGGAACATAACATTTCCTAATAGAGTAGAATATGTTTTTCAATTCAGTCACCAGTGGTACCTTGTGATTTTAAATGTACTGCACTTTAAAAATTAAATCTGTTTGTAGAACAGGTTGGATATAATTAAACAAACCCTAGGGCATCACAGGACCTCTTGGGGCCTACTTGCTGCAATGGTAGAAAGAGAAGGTCTGGCTGATGAGTTGCAATTAACCCAGTTGGTTCTGAATTCAAACTGTTACTCTGCCAGTAATGAGTTGCATGTACTTCATCAAACTACTTAGCTACTCTTTGCCTCAGTTTCCTCATCTGTGAAAAGAGGATAATAAATGTAGCCACCTCTTAGTGTGGGGCACAGAGTAAAGCACAGATAATCTTGGTTTGTTTGAGTGTTATTAACTTCAGAAATACATCTATTGGAGGCATGGTGAGAAATCAGAGAGAATTACAAAATCTTAACATTGGAAAGGAACTTAAGCAGTGAAGAGAACTTAGAAACTGTCTAGTGCAACTTTCACCCAATGGACGGATCTCTTCTCAGATTTTCTGATAGTCATTTAATATCTTCATGGAAAATTCAAGGGAAGGAGCTATTTTAGGAGTCCTTTTTTCTTTTGTGGCATGGCTCTGCCTAATTCATCTATTAGCCCTAGTTTGTCTTTTAGAGAAATAGAGAGTAAAAATACACACCCTTTGTTGAGTGTAAACTATGTTCCATATAATGTACTACACACCTTACAGATATCATTGTTAATTTTTACAATAGTCCTATAGAATTGATAATCTTAGCTCTATTTGGGAGATTTAAAAAGTTGAGGCATTGAAGGCCAATGATCTTTTCTGACATCATACTGTTAATATGTTTAAAAATGATGAGATATTCTTACCAGTAATAGCCCTTTAAAATATCTGAAAATATGTATTAGTTTTCTGTAAGCTCTCTTTTCTACAGCAAACAATTTCTTTAGCTATTCCTTATATGGTATGAGGGCTGTATGTATTTCCTCTCTGCCATCCTTCCATGAATATTTAAAAATTTCTTAATATTGCTCTTAAGTATAGCACCCAGGGATGAATACTCTTTTCCAGATAGATATTGCCTATCCTGATTTAGATATTACTCTATTATTCAGCCTAAGACAATTTTTCTGCAGCTGTGTAGCAAAATATTGACTGATGTTCAACTAGAGATCAACTAAAGCCTCTAGTTCTCCCCTCCCCACCCCTCAATAAAAATGCTGTCATGCCTGGCCTCTCCTGTCTTGTACACATGCAGGGCATTTGTTTGTCTTTTAATTATAGCATGTGTGTTAATTTTATTTCATGGGTTTCATCTTGGTGTTCTGCCTTGTCAAGATCATTGTGAATCTAAATTCTGTCATCTGACATATTAGCTCTGCCTTTCAACTTAGTGTTATTTGTGAATTTGATAACCGTGCTTTCTATATCTCCATCCAGGATGTTGACAAAAATACTAAACAGGAAAGGGTAAAGATACAATCCAGCAGCCTGATACAAGGGACATTATAGTTAATAATGCTTCACCTGAATGAGTAATGGTCTTGCATTAAAAAACTACAGCTTTGTCTATATAGTATTTAATAGTTTCAAAGCCTTCTAGTTATCATATAACACATTATTATGATCTAATCCACTCTGATTGGGTAGATAGAGAAATTATATTTTAAGGGTAGCAGTAAGGGCTGGCTGTGTTCTGAGATTTTGGGAGCACTACAGAGTCTGTCTCTTCCCCAAGTTCCTCCTCATTCAGTTCATTGCCATGATGAATTTAAAGGAACTTTATTCTTGTGGTTTAAGTAAAGTGTGAGTTTTGAGTACTCTTAAAGTGCCATACTTTTGGGAAACCCCCTTTGGGTCCCCTCCCATTGTATGCGAGCTCTGTTTTCACTCATTAAATCTTGCAACTGCACACTCTTCTGGTCTGTGTTTGTTCCTGCTCGAGCTGAGCTTTCACTCACCGTCCACCACTGCTGTTCACCACCGTCACATACCCGCCGTTGACTTCCACCCCTCTGGATCTGGCAGGGTGTCTGCTGCATTTCTGATCCAGTGAGGCACCCATTGCTGCTCCCGTTTGCGCTAGAGGCTCGCCATTGTTCCTGCATGGCTAAGTGCCTGAATTTGTCCTAATCAAGCTGAACACTAGTCATTGGGTTCCACGGTTCTCTTCTGTGACCCACGGCTTCTAATAGAGCTATAACATTCACCGCATGGACCAAGGTTCCATTCCTTGGAATCCGTGAGGCCAAGAACCCCAGGTCAGAGAACAAGAGGCTTGCTTCCATCTTGGGAGTGGCCGCCACCATCTTGGGAGCTCTAAGAACAAAGACCCACCCGTAACATTTGGTGGCAACTGTATAGGGTTTCTCCAAAGCGGTGAGTAATATTGGACCACTTTGGCTTGTTATTCTGTCCTATCCTTCCTTAGAATTGGAGGAAAATACCGGGCACCTGTCGGCCAGTTAAAAACGATTAGCATGGCTGCCGGACTTAAGATTCAGGTATGAGGCTTCCTGGGAAAAGGCTTTCTAACAACCCCCAACCCTTCTGGGTTGAGAGCATTGGTCTACCTGGAACCAGCTTCCGCTTTCACAATTTCCTCGGGGAAGCCGAGGGCTGACTAGAGGCAGAAAGCTGTCGTCCCAAACTCCTGGCATTGGCCGGTCGAGATCATGGCGCAGCCAGAAGTCTCTACTCAACAGTTGCCCATGCGTGCACCCCTACCTCTCCTTCTGACCCATACCTCCTGGGTCCTGGTCACAACTTTCTTGAAAGTGTAGCCCCCAAGTTCTCCTTACCTCTGATTCCACCTTTTCTGATCCCTGCCTCCTAGATACTAATGCTTCAGACTTTCACTTCCTCTCCCAAGTATTAGAGCAAGTGGTATTTTCAAAGGGATCTAAGGAAGCTCCATGCAGTGTCCTTAGGCAACTAGGCTATGAACCCAGGGAGTCTTGTCCCTGGTGCCCCTCCCTATTTAGGTCTATAGCTCTTGACATGGGCAGTTATGTGGGACCCATTCCTCACCACCCTTGCCAGGGCCCCAAGTTCTATTATGAGCTATGGCCCCAAGTTTGTAAATGGCTAGGAGGATTGCTCTCCCATTGTGTAAGATGCTCTCCTCCCCCAATTTCTACCCTGCTTACCCCTCTGCAATACAATCTCCAAGCCTTGGCTCCTTGGCCAGGACCTTAGAACTGATAACCCAGTACTTTAACAAATGGAACTAGGTCTGTGACAACATGATGTATCAGGATGAAAGTGAATTGAGTAAATTAAAGGGAGGTGCGTATTCCTCTAGTGGCAAATGGGGGCAATGAATGAATGTCCTTCTGCTGTGTTCCCAAAATCCATCTACAAAAAGAGAGAGAGGAAAGAGAGAAAGAAAAGAGGGAAAAAGGGAAAAGAGAGAGGGGAAAGAGAGAGAGAAAAAGAGAGGAAAGAAAGAGAGAGAGAGAGAGGAAAAGAGGGAGTCAAAGAAAGAGGAGAGAGAGAGGGGAAAGAGAGAGAGAGGAAAGAGAGAGGGGAAAGAGAAAGGCAGAAACAGAAAGAGAGAGATAGAAGTAGTAAAGAAAAAAACAGTGTACCCTATTCCTTTAAAAGCCAGGGTAAATTTAAAACCTATAATTGATAATTGAACGTCTTCTCTGTGACCCTGTAACACTCCAATACCACCTTTTTGTCAGTGTAAACAAGGGTGTAGCCCGAAAGCACTGAGGACACTGACAATCAGTAGCCTTCCTATCAGAAATCCTTAACCCAGTAACCTACGGATGGCCCAAATGCATTTAGTCTGTAGTGGCAACTGCTTTGCTAGCAGAAGAAAGTAGAAAAATAACTTTTAGAGGAAACCTCATTGTGAGCACACCTCAGTACTATCCTAAGTAAAAAAAGCAGAAAGGTAGCTTACTAACTCAAAAATCTTAAAGTATGGGGCTATTCTGTTAGAAAAAGATGACTTAACATTAACTACTGAAAATTTCCTTAACCCAGCAGATTTCCTAACAGGGGATTTAAATCTTAATTACCATACAAAAGTCCGACCAGACCTAGGAGAAACTCCCTTCAGGACAGGATGATAGGTGGTTCCTCCTGGGTGATTGAAAAAAAAAAAAAAAACCCACAATGGGTATTCAGTAATTGATAGGGAAACTGTTGTAGAAGCAGTTAGGAAAATTGCCTAATAATTGGTCTGCTCAAAGGTGCAAGCTGTTTGCACTCAGCCAAGCCTTAAAGTACTTACAGAATCAAAAAACTATCTCAATCCTGACTCAAAAGGTTACCTACACCCCCTCTGAAACAAATTTGCATAAGAACTGTTGTTTATGGGAATGCATCTTGATGGGGCAGCTGGGTTGTTATGAAATACTCAGGAACTCAGCCCAGCTCTAGAACTCACCCCTGAGCACAAAGGCAATGTTAGGCACACTGGTAAAGGACCACTAGAATCCAGCAGCCCTGACCCCTTTCTTTGGTCAAGAAAGGCAGGAAAACAGGTGCAGGACTGCTACATCGGTGAGCATAACTAATCCGATAAACAGAGATCCATGGGTGGTTACACACCCTGGAAAGGAATAAGCATTAGGACCATCAAGGACGCTCTATGACAAATGCTAATCGGAAAATGACTAGGGCTGCTGGCATCCCTATGTTCTTTTTTCAGATGGGAAACGTTCCTCACAAGGCAAAAACTCCACTAAGATGTATTCTGGAGAATTTGGCCTGGTCAGAGTGTATGTACCTTTTACCCTCTCAGACTTGAAGCAAACTAAAATAGACCTAGGTAAATTCTCAGATAACTCTGATGACTATATTGATGTTTTACAAGGGTTAGGACAATCCTTTGATCTGACGTGGAGAGATACAATGTTACTGCTAGATCAGACACTAACCCCAAATGAGAGAAGTGCCACCATAACTGTAGTCCGAGAGTTTGGCGATCTCTGGTATCTCAATCAGGTAAATAATAGGATGACAACAGAAGAAAGAGAGCAATTCCCCACAGGCCAGCAGGCAGTTCCCAGTGTAGGCTCTCACTGCGACACAGAATCAGAACATGGAGATTGGTACCACAGACATTTGCTAACTTGCGTGCTAGAAGGACTAAGGAAAACTAGGAAGAAGCCTGTAAATTATTCAATGATGTTCACTATTACACAGGGAAAGGAAGAAAATCCTACTGCCTTTCTGGAGAGACTAAGGGAGGCATTGAGGAAGCATATCTGTCTGTCACCTGACTCTATTGAAGGTCAACTAATCTTAAAGGATAAGTTTATCACTCAGTCAGTTGCAGACATTAGAAAAAACTTCAAAAGTCCACCTTAGGCCTGGAGCAAAACTTATAAACCCTATTGAACTTGGCAACCTCGGTTTTATATAATAGAGATCAGGAGGAGCAGGCGGAATGGGACAAATGGGATAAAAGAAAAAAGGCCACTGCTTTAGTCATGGCCCTCAGGCAAGTGGACTTTGGAGGCTCTGGAAAAGGGAAAGGCTGGGCAAATCAAATGCTTAATAGGGCTTGCTTCCAGTGCGGTCTACAAGGACACTTAAAAAAAGATTATCCAAAAAGAAATAAGCTGCCCCCTTGTCCATGCCCCTTATGTTAAGGGAATCACTGGAAGGCCCACTGCCCCAGGGGATGAAGGTCCTCTGAGTCAGAAGCCACTAACTAGATGATCCAGCAGCAGGACTGAGGGTGCCTGGGGCAAGCGCCAGCCCATGCCCTCACTCTCACAGAGCCCCAGGTATGCTTGACCATTGAGGGCCAGGGGGTTAACTGTCTCCTGGACACGGGCGCACCCTTCTCAGTCTTACTCTCTTGTTCCAGACAACTGTCCTCCAGATCTGTCACTATCTAAGGGGTCCTAGGACAGGCAGTCACTAGATACTTCTCCCAGCCACTACATTGTGACTGGGGAACTTTACTCTTTTCTTGTGCCTTTCTAATTATGCCTGAAAGCCCCACTCCTTTGTTAGGGAGAGACATCCTAGCAAAAGCAGGGGCCATTATACACTAGAATTAGGAAAAGGAAAAAGGGTAAATATATATACAGACTCTAAGTATGCTTACCTAGTCCTCCATGCCCATGCAGCAATATGGAGAGAAAGGGAATTCCTAACTTCTGAGGGAACACCTATCAAACATCAGGAAGCCATTAAGAGATTATTATTGGCTGTACAGAAACCTGAAGAGATGGCACTCTTACACTGCTGGGGTCATCAGAAAGGAAAAGAAAGGGAAATAGAAGGGAACCGGCAAGTGGATATTGAAGCCAAAAGAGCCACAAGGCAGAACCCTCCATTAGAAAAGCTTATAGAAAGACCCCTAGTATGGGGTAATCCCCTCCAGGAAACCAAGCCCCAATACTCAGCCAAAGAAATAGAATGGGGACCCTCACAAGGACATAGTTTCCTCCCCTCAGGATGGCTAGCCACCAAAGAAGGAAAAATACTTTTGCCTGCAGCTAACCGATGGAAATTACTTAAAATCCTTCACTAAACCTTTCACTTAGACATTGATAGCACCCATTAGATGGTCAAATCATTTACTGGGCCAAGCCTTTGCAAAACTATGAAGGGCCTGTGAAGTGTGCCAAAGAAAGAATCCCCTGCACTTCAGGCCATACATTTCAATCCCTGTATCTTTAACCTCCTTGTTAAGTTTGTCTCTTCCAGAATCAAACTGTAAAACTACAAATGGTTCTTCAAATGGAGCCCCAGATGCAGCCCATGACTAAGATCTACCATGGACTGCTAGACCGGCCTGCTAGCCTATGCCCCAATGTTCATGATATCGAAGGCACCTCTCCAGAGGAAATTGCAACTGCATGACCCCTATTACACCCCTATTCAGCAGGAAGAAGTTAGAGCGGTCGTCAGCCAACCTCCCCAACAGCACTTGGGTTTTCCTATTGAGAAGGGGAACTGAGAGACAGGACTAGCTGGATTTCCTAAGTCGACTAAGAATTCCTAAGCCTTGCTGGGGAAGGTGACAGCACCTACCTTTAAACATGGGGCTTGTAACTCAGCTCACACCTGGCCAATCAGGTAGTAAAGAGGGCTCACTAAAATACCAATTAGACTAAAAGCAGGAGGTAAAGAAATAGTCAAATCATGTATCACCTGAGAGCACAGAGGGAGGGACAATGATTGGAATATAAACCCAAGCATTTGAACTGGCAGTGGAAACCCCCTTTGGGTCTCCTCTTATTGTATGGGAGCTCTGTTTTCACTCTATTAAATCTTGCAGCTGCCAAAAGAAAAAAAAAATGCCATACTTTTGTGTTTTTTCACTATAGCATTTATCACTATATAATGTATCTTACTTATTATCTTGTTTATTTTTTGTCACACTAGAATGTAAGCTCCATAAAGCAGGAATTTTTTCCTGTTTTTCTCACTGCTATTTCCATAGAGATGTTTGTGTTAAATACTAAAAAATATATGAATACGTAATTGAAAAGCTTAATTCTTAATTAAGATTGAAATCCTGCATGGTAAGTTTTGATCAGGTTGGCTCCATCAAGGCGTGAATGTCTGTGAACCAAATGTGAGCTCTCTGCTACTGATGTCTGCCTTCCTCCCTTGTGTTCTCTGTTAACCTCTGATGCAGGTTGTAGGAAGCTGGTAATACCTCCATGTTCTCCAAGTTTTCTTACACTTTCTCCATATGGCTGAGGTCTTAAGATTGCTCTCCATTCTAGACCCAATTTAAGTTTTTATTCCATGGCCATTCTTGCCCTACAGCTTTTCTGAAATGAAAAACACTTTGCCTTGAGATAGAAGTCCCAGATGCTGAATGCACACCTGCAGTTCCCATTATTGCTTATGTAGATTCTTCACTGCTCAGACTCCTTAATAGGAACTTGCACCTCTTTCACTTGGTATCTCAATGTGCCGTATGCCTGTTGCTTCACTGCAGATCCATTAAGCTCTCAGGCCAAAACGAAGCACTGGGCTCATTTAACTGATGAAGCTCTTGTTCCTGTCATTTCTATCTCATATCCTTCTGTAATGATTCTAAGGTATTTCAGACAGGGACAAACAGGGAGGGAACATGAGGTTGCTGATACCTGGAAGATGAGACTCCTAAGAACAAGCATTGCCTACCAGCTGATTTTTTTGCACAGAAGACCTCCACTTACATGATTAGGAAATAAAATACATACAAAAATACCCAAAGAACTTTTTTCTGCCTTATGTTGGAGAAAGAAGTGACCTAATTATTGTTTTCAACTACATGACGGACTGTGTCCATCTGTTTTTCTCCTCCACCAGGAATAGAACTAGAGGAAACAGGCTTAATCTGTAGCCTGAGCTTTGTAGTTTAAACATAAAGGAGAATTTCCTGACAGTGAGTAGTGGATTATAGAATTTGTTTCTTATGAGATTTAGATTTCCATCTGGCTGGGATATGTTTGATGCAGTTGTCTCCGAAATTGGTGGAGGTGGGTGTATATGTAGGTTAAATGACTCCTCAAAGATTCTTATTCTTAAGCATTTATGATTAACTTTTTGAAAAAAGTCTTACAAATGACTTCATGCTGTCCTAATATTTCTAATATAGGATAATGTGAATTTTAATTTATTGGAGGAGTGCATTTAAAAATAACTTCAAAAATGAATGTTCAGACACTTTTAGAGTGTAGGAGGGCAGATCTTTGAATTTTGAAAAGATTGAACATGGTTTACTAAATGTATTTCTGGGCTTGCCCTAGATGAAGCTGTTGTTTAGTTATGTTTTGTATTTCTAAAATCAAGTGAATTTGGAAAGAATTTTTTTCATGTGAAAGCTTTGATTTTGGACAATATTGATAGTTGCAAACTTAATGCCCATATCTTTGCCCAGAAGTTTAAAGAAAAACTTTCTGATAATTATAGTTGCTTAACAAGTCAAATGACGGATAATGGTAATAGAAATAAAAGCAATCTGGTGACTGAATTATACAATATGATTCTTTGAAACATGTGATATCGTTAGAGAACAACTGAAGTAGAAATACAATAAAATAGATAAGAAGAAAGATAGATTCAAAGTGACCTCTGGGTTAGTTCAGAAATCTGTATAAATATCAAAGTATTGAAATTCTGCTAAACTCACACGTGGGACTTGCATGAGACTATTCATTCAAAAACAAATGCAAAATGTTAAAAATGTCAACTTCTTAATCTTGATAAAAAATGTTAAATGCAAAAGACTGATAATTAAAGAAGAGGCTTTTTGATAGTAGGTTGAATACTAATAACCACATTAAAATCTCCACCAAGTATTCTGTGTATCTTTCAAGACAGAAGATGACTGCTATATTTACTTTCTTGATTCTATTTGAAATTAATTTGTACAAGTACAAATGAAAAAAGAGTGATTTAATTCATGGCATCAGCCATGTTTTAATGATTCAATTAGCAAATCTTGAAAGAATACAAAAATTATTCTAAAGGGACTAGGTCAAATGCTGATATTTGTATAATAATTTAGAAAATATGATTTAATCTTCAGGTCAGGCAGTTCTTTCTTAAATATACAAAGCAACGCATGGGGTCTTTAGACATATCTAAAACAGGTACATTGTTAAGGATTTTACTGGGCTGACATTTCCCCTTCTGCCTAGCTTTGTTTTAAAAAGGAAAGGGATTCAGAAATCTCAGTTTGGGCACATAGAATAAATTATCTTCCTAAGGAATTGAAATTAAAGTGTGAGAAATCTATTATGTAAATGTAAAAGAGTGTCTCCAAGAATTTCACAATTCCAGGAAGCACTGGTGAGATACAGGTAGAATTCACAATTCATATTTGACTAAAGTTCATGTTATTGTGGGAATTGTATTACTTTTGCTCTTTTTCTGACAATCTTCTGCCTATTTACTGAGTCTGCCTCTGTATCATTCCTCAGATCCCAATATGATTATATCTAGCCCATGTTTTACTTTATTCAATATGATAGGGTTTTATTCAATATCTTGGTTAGTTCTACACATTTTTACCATAACCCTTTTCATTTTCATTAAAAGTAACTAATTGCTAAGATCAGGCATATCCTTTTGGAATAGGCAACTTTGGATTTGTTGATATTAGAAAAATTTAGGGATAAAACTGTAGAGGGTCCTCCATCATGTGTTTGAAAATGAATGATTTGAGTGAGATACACTGAGAAATCATTCTCTATCATTGAACAATAATCTTATTAGGTTGTATTTAAATATGTTCACAAAGGTAGATTTTAGCTAAAAAACAAAAAAAAGGGACTCCTATAAGAAGAAGAAGGAGCTTTAAAAGTAAACCTATTAGTTACAAGATCCACACTTGTAACTCTTAAAATTAAAGAAAACTGAGGATTTTTACCTACAGGCATACTGCTAGTTGTCCACCTTGCAAAATGTATTTTTCTCCTATTCCTGGGACATGTTCACACAACTAAAACATTCCCAGGTTCTTTTGCTGTGAGTGCCATGTGACAAAGTTCCTTGGCAGGAAATGTATGGGCATAAGATGTGTGCAACTCTGTTCTCACTCACTTACTTGCTCTGAGCTCACTCCTTTTCCATGTCCTGTAGCTGGAACATGGACATGCTCAAGATCCAGCGTGACCATGGGATGAGAACTATGCCCCAGGGCGTGGTAGAGCACCAGGGTAAAAGGAACATGGCCCCTTGGTAACTGAATGGAGTGGAGCTACTCTCCCAAGCTGGCCACTCACCTTGGGAGGTGTCTGAGAGATCAATGCTTACTTCTTTAACTTATTGTTTTAAGGGGTTTCTTTAATACAGAAACCTATCTATACTCTAACCTATTATATTTTTATAAACAAACATTTCCAACCAAGAAAAAAATATTAGGGTGAGATGTTGAATAGTTTTGATAAGATGAGGATTAATAAGAAAGGCTTTAAGGTATCTTCCTTTTTATGTTCTATCTCTTTACCACTTCTTCACTCCTTTAGCTCCACTCTCACACTTTACCCACCCCATTTGTTTCCCCAGACTGGCTGTACAAATTCTGGAAACAGACTTTATTGCCCTTTCTTATTGGGTTTGGCCAATAAGAAGTCATGGCAAGCTGTCAGAAGTAGGTGAATGAGGTCAAGGAATTCACTTCCCTGGCTTCCTCTGTGTAAGGGTGCCTTGGGCTGTTTTTATTACTCTAACTGAACGTAACTGCTTCTTTCAAAGTAGCCTCTCCTACATAATTCTCTCCTCTTTTGTAGTAACTGCTTCCTCTTTTTGTCCCTTTGATGTTAATAAACCTTGGTTACAGAATCATCTTTTATGGCTCTCCTCACTCTGTTGATACCTTTATAAATAGTCACTATGTAATTATCTTGAGTGTTAAGATAACTCTCTGTGAATTATCTTCAGTGTTCCATCTGTTTCCTGTTGGGAACCTGACTAAAACACTATTTGTGCATCATTCTTTTAAGTAAAATGCTATTTGAATGGTAGAAAATAATTTATGATCAGCTTGAAATTATTTTTATGAAGTCATTATGATCATTGAATGGAAATTAGAGGGAAAGTGTGTAATTTATGTTCTAGGTAACTATGCATATATAACCACAATTATTTTATAGTGAAATCTTGACCTAGAGTCAAGTTTTCTTATATCCATAGAAGAAGCTCACTTAAATTACAGAAAAATTGCTTGGGAAAAACCAACCAAACACACAAAAACAAGACTTTTAGAGAAGAGTGCTGAAATTAGTTGATTTTCAGAAGTGACAGCTCATGACCCTTCATGGCTCAGGGAGACTGGCAGTAGAAACAGTATCCTCAGGAAACTGGTTGTATATCCTGGTTCTCAAATGCTACCTGGTTCTCAAATGCTATGGAACAAGAAACAGTTTGTGCAGGGGGCTTTATCAGCCATTAACATAGTCAAGATTCTTTTTGTTTTAGTTTGCTGAGAATGATGGTTTCCAACTTAATCCATGTCCTGCAAAGGACATGAATTCATCCTTTTTAATGGCTGCATAGTATTCCATGGTGTATATGTGCCATATTTTCTTTGTCCAGTATATCATTGATGGGCATTTGGGTTGGTTCCAAGTCTTTGCTATTGTGAATAGTGCTGCAATATATATACGTGTGCATGTGTCTTTATAGTAGAATGATTTATTTCCTTTGGGTATATACCCAGTAATGAGATTGCTGGGTCAAATGGTATTTCTGGTTCTAGATCCTTGAGGAATTGCCACACTGTCTTCCACAATGGTTGAACTATTTACACTCCCACCAACAGTGTAAAAGCGTTCTTATTTCTCCACATCCTCTCCAGCATCTGTTGTTTCCTGACTTTTTAAAGATCGCCATTCTAACTGGCATGAGATGGTATCTGATTGTGGTTTTGATTTGCATTTCTGTAATGACCAGTGATGATGAGCTTTTTTTCATGTGTTTGTTGGCTGCTTAAATGTCTTCTTTTGAGAAGTGTCTGTTCATATCCTTTGCCCACTTTTTGATGGGGTTGTTTGTTTTTTTCTTGTAAATTTGTTTAAGTTCCTTGTAGATTCTGGATATTAGCCCTTTGTCAGATGGATAGATTCCAAAATTTTTCTACCGTTCTGTAGGTTGCCTATTCACTCTGATGATAGTTTCTTTTGCTGTGCAGAAGCTGTTTAGTTTAATTAGACCCCATTTGTCAATTTTGGCTTTTGTTGCCATTGCTTTTGGTGTTTTAGTCATGAAGTCTTTGCCCATGCCTATGTTCTGAATGGTATTGCCTAGGTTTTCTTCTAGGGTTTTTATGGTTTTAGGTCTTATGTTTAAGTCTTTAATCCATCTTGAGTTAATTTTTGAATAAAGCATAAGAAAGGGGCCCAGTTTCAGTTTTCTGCCTATGGCTAGCCAGTTTGCCCAACACCATTTATTAAATAGGGAATCCTTTCCCCATTGGTTGTTTTTGTCAGGTTTGTTAAGATTCTTTCATTTTGAAATTGCAAAAGCCCAATTAAACAAGGTTTACCAAAATGGTAATTTTTTTTCCTATATAATTAGAAAGTCAAAGGCATCATGGGTCAAGATTTTTTTTTTTTCCTGATTTCTTGGCCTTAGTTTGTTCTGTGCATTAACTTTATTCTTTGGCAGGCCTTTTCTGTATGTTTGGAAAGGAGGCTGCTGACAGTCTTAACTAAATATATGTATTTATAACCTACAACCCCATGGGAGTAGAGCCTTTATCAAATATGTGGAATTCAGGTAAAGAAATGCTAGAGAGAAATTTGTAGCCATGAATAAATGTAACAAAAAGAATAAAGTATGAACATCCATGAGCTAAGATGACATGTCAAAAAGTTAGAAAAAGGACATCAAGAATAACCAAAGAAAGTGGAAAAAAGAAAATAATAAAATAAATTAGTAAAATAGGAACCAAATGTAAGTTGATTTTTTTAGAAAGATTAATAAAATTGTTGTAATAATCTTTTGACTGCAAATGAAGAAGTAGATACATAGTCAGGTTTATTTATTGTCAAAAAATAAGATTTTTAAATTAAGTATTAATATCTCATATCCACAAAATTAAAAATAAAAAATTATAAAAAAGTATTTATATTGCTTTTAGTGTCTTCATAAGAATAACAACTCCTTTAGGTGTTTTGGAGATACTCTGACTCAACTACAAAGGTGGTAATTCTGAACTCAAACTTAATATCCCAACAAAATAAAAATCTTTTTTTTCCATAACACACACACACACTGCATGGATTAATTATAGATGGCTTTCTCAGAACAAAGATAGGTTACTAGTACCACAAGAAGTGGCAAATGGTGGATCGCAAAATCAATCGAAGTTTACTGCATAGTCTTCTTTATAGAGATTTTCTGTTTTGCACTGACTTAAGGACTTACCCTTTTTTACAAACTTGAAGATAAAATGAAAAACATAAAGTAAGAGATTTTTAAAAATTGACGTTGCACCAGGGGCTTCCTAGAAGTCTACTCCTAAGAACAGTGATGTGGAAAGACGTTTTGGAAGAATCACCTTCTCATGTCTCTTTGTTACTTGACAATAAAAGGGATCCAAGATGTTCCTTACACCAAATTCCAATTAATAGAGAATGATGCCGCAGTAAAAGCATGATGTAGAGTATGAAGACTTAGAAGATTTTCACTGGATCAGTGTAACTCTGGAGGGTTTTAAAAATTGATCTCTTTCATGGTCCCAACAATGTATTTAACATAATTCCACTTTCATATGCTTAAGGTAAAGGGAGAGTAGAACAAATTAGAGTCTCAAAGCTTCAGTTCTCTTTCTCTATGATAACTATTGAAGAAAGGCATAGGAGGAATTTTAAAGGGACACCTCTTTGTCAGCATTGAATTCTGTGAAATAAAGCAATTCAGTGACCTGAATTAATTCTATTGCCCTAAAAAACTGTCCTATTACTTTCCCCCATTTTCTAATATGCAAAATATTTCTGAAATATGAAGCTGTAGGTCCTGTTCTTTACTTAGAGAAGAGATATTTGCCAAAGATAAAGTACTTGACTTTGCTTTTCTTTGATGATTTTTTTCCAATCAATAGCTTTTGGCATAGGGTACCCCATCACACCAAAAACTCTATAGTTTAAAACTCATTAAGAACAGGTTTAAGAATTTTGAATTTATTTATTACTAGTTATTTCAAGGTGAATACAAAAGAGGTAAACTTATAAGATTCTATTTGCTACTCAAACTCTCTGAAAAACACTATTTTAAACTTTTCTGCAGTTTAAAATAAGGGAGATGGCTTAGTCTTTTGGATATATGAGGGATTATCACACATATGGACATATTTCTAACATATTTCCAGGGGACAAGCTATAGAACATAAAAAGTCTGGTGGATAACCAAGAAATGAAGCAGAAAATGTGAAGATGAAACTGTGTACAGATTTCTATTTTTACCCTGCATGAAAACTGGACACATGTGGGAGCCAATTTTATAGAGATTAATAGAGTAGGGCAGCTAACCTTGAGCTGCCCAGGATGGGATTAGTGATTTAGTGAAAGAAAACATGTGCATAAACAACAGATAAATGCACTTGAAAACAAAGTGAAAGGTTCAAAATGGTTTCTGGAAAAGAATTTTTTCAGGAAACATCTGGGAAAATATGAAAAAGTTCCCTCCCCCCCCCAGTTTATATAAGCTTCAAGAGAGAAATAAAGGCAATGTTGAGAGTAGTTGAGCTGGGGAGGAGAGAAGAAATGCCTAACAGTTCTGTGAACCCAAGATTTAGATAATTACAGTATGTTATTTTTAAGAGGTTTCCTTCGAAGGAGCAAGTACATAAAGTACCAATGAACATTCTTTCACAATTTGTTTTGAGTCTTTTAGAAAAAAAAGGTAGAAGGCAGAGTTTTGATATAGCTTTTTTTAACAATAAAAAATGGGAGAACTTCGTAACTTTTCACTACTTTACATGTTTCTTGGCTTAATTGATCTCTCATTTTATTTCTAGGATTTAAAGAAAACAAACATGACCAGCACAAAAATAGATCACCATTTTTCCATTTAGAAGTTACTCACAGAAAGAAAGAGAAAAGGAGTCTTACTTACTTATTTTGATCTCTAGTGAAGAAATCAGATGATGTTTTTCCATAAGAGGTCATATCCTACTATGTTATGCATGTATTTTAATGATTTCCTCCCAGGATGATCCCAGATTTAACAACAATTATGCTGCTTTTTCTCAACACGTAAATTTATTTTGTATACTGCTTAAGGTAGTAAGAACTGTGTGGAAGGTTATTTTAGAAACCTTATCCAGGGCTGGTAGTTAAGTGATTTTTACCTCATTCCTTCAAATTTCAGAAAGTGGATGAAGAGTAATCAAGTCCTTTAAATTCACTGAAGAGTACTTTCTCTCAAGTAGGTAGGAATTGGTAAATTATTTATTTAAGTCAAATGAAGCCTTGCAGTCCTGTACTAAAACACTATTTAGTGGGAATAGAATGTAGGAAGCTCTAGAAAATCAATTTGCCACAGTACTCTTATTTGAAAACCAGCCCCATGCTAAGACTGTACAGTTGTGTGAGACTTAACCCCTGGTCCCTTCGTTCAATACAGTACCTCTCTTTTGGAAGCCAGGAGAGGGCTTCCTACAGAAAAAGAGCTCAATTTTGGTCTTAAGAATTTGTATTTGAATAAATGAATTAAAATTATCTACAACCAATCCCTGCTCAGTCTAGTATTTCACATAATAGCTTTAGTTTTCTTTTTTTTTCATTTCTGATGTAGTATATTTTAGCACACATTACATAAAAAATAAAACCATATATCTTCTGCTTTCTCTGCCCCCTTTTTGGTAGTTATGGCTTCCCATGGTTAAATGGCAATTAGGAATTAGGGAAGGTGATAGAATTAATGTAGGCAGGTTTTATTCTCCACCTGGCTTTAATATAGATCAAATAAGATGAATGTCCAGCCATTAGAAAGCAATTAAAAACCATTGCCTCACACACGAATTTTTGTCCTTGTTTTTCCATATATATCACCAAGAACCCTTCACTTTCCCCCTCTTTCTTGTCTACATCTTAACTAAATCTCTTCCCAAATGCTGAGTATAAAGAGTTTCTTATTTAGTCCCATATGTTGACTTGAAAATCCCTTTAGGTAGATAGTTCTGGTGATTTCTGAGGAAGAGTTGAGAGAAGATATTGAGGAAAAGATCACAAAAAACACATGTTCTGGTCTTCACTAGATGATTGACAGCCATCAGTCATTTGTGTGGCTACCATGTCTACCCAAACCAATCAGAGTTCCACTGGTGGTTATTTTGTGGTTTTGAATCTTATCATTCCATCTTTCCCAAACCTTTAAATAGCTTTTAATACTAAAACAAACAATAAACAGATTTTTAAGTGTAAAAACTTAGGGTATCATTATAGTCTCTTACATCATATTCTAATACATATAATGCATCTATACCTTCAATATGTTTTTGCTTTCAAGAGTGACTTGAGAGTCATCAGAATTGATTGGCATCTATTCTATTAATGGTTAAGGCCAAACTTAGAGAACTTTGGGGAATTAGGCATACTTGATCTTTGGTGCCCCTCCATCCAGTTCTGATTTTAACTAGTCCTTTTTCTTACCTTAGTACTCTTTCTGGGTACTCAGTACAGTCTTCTCAGAAGCCAAGTCTCAGCTCCCATCCTTCCACAAATACTGCTGTTTTTCTTCAACAGTATTTCTGGAAGTTCTTTAAATCATTCCAGACTTTATCTTCCTTTTGTCACCAAAGTTTTCCTCACCTCTATACTAACATTTTGCAGCTCTATCAAGTTGCTGGCAAATCTAATCAACAAATGGAAACCAAAATGATAATGGCTGAAATAAAAAATAGTGTATATTTTGACCTAAAGGAGTTAGCATTTTGTATGTTTCAGGCTTGTGTCAGAGCCAATGAGAAAGATATTTTTCGATGAGATTTGTATTAGAGATAATCAGGTCATATCTATTTTCAAATGAACAACAGATAGGGCAAAAATGCCTTGATAACAGCCCAAGATGTACCTGATGATCTTTACTTCATTGGCCTTCATATATTTCTTGATAGCCCTCTCTCTCACTACTAATTTTCTTCTTTCATTGCCTTGGAAGCTTCAAAACTGTCTTTGTTCATTTTGTGTTCCTGTAAGAGAATGCCCGAGAATGGGCAATTTACAAAGAAAAGGAGTTCATTTGGCTCATGATTCTGGAGCCTGGGAAGTCCAAAGCTGGGCAGCCTATCTGGTGAGGGTCTCACGTGAATTAAACTCATGGCAGAAAGTGGAAGGAGAAGCAAGTACATGCAAAGAGAGGGACGAACATGAGAGGCTGGGCTTTTTTTTAATAGAAACCTACTCTTGTGGATTAGTCTCTGGGGACTAATCCAGTCTCCAGAGAGCAAAAACTCACTCACTACTGCAAGAATGGCATCAAGCCACCCACAAGGACAGCACTCATGACCCAAAAGCTTCCTATTAGAGTCTACTTCCCACATGTTCCATCCCCCAACATTACCATACTGGAAATTAAGGTTCCAAAATGAGTTCTGGGGACACTGAAACCAAGCTAAAAGCTCCTGCATATTGTAATCAGGACATCATGAGTGGCATTCTATGGGAAATATTTTCCCTCCATTTTGAGTGTGCTTATGCTACATCAGTGACATTCCTAATCTTCTTCAGAGCTGAACTGTAATATTGCATGGACAGAATTTATTGTTGTAATTAGACCAGATCAGGATGACATGGATTAATGGATAGCCTTAATAAAATAGTTTTTAATTATTCACTGATAATTTTAAATGTAAGTTTTCTGCCTAAGATCATGAATAGATCAGAAACTTAAATCTGTTTAATATTTTCATGTAGCCTTTATCATTATGTCTAAGTTAAAAAGGGCATTAAAAATATACTACTTGAGGGAGAGACTAAAAAACAACTGTACAGAAAGAACTGTGCTTGATTTTGTATCTTGAATTTTAAACTAATGTAGCTTCTTATGGGAACAATCCAGAGAGTTACTATGATTTTAGCATTGAGAAGACTGTTTAATGTGAAAATTGCTTTATTATCATTTTGACCTTATTACAACATTTAGGTTCACAGTAGACCAACTATTAAGTGATTTTTCACCTTTGAGAACAGAGGCATAGGTAAAATTGTTTTTATTAACATAAAGTTCATATTAATTTGCTGTATAAGCATTCATAATACACAAAGGCTGACTAGTTTCTTGATGTCAAAGGAATTGTAGTTACAATGCTCCATGGAAAACGAAACCCTGAACATTGCTACTCAGATCTTCTGTGATTTAATTTAATTTTTTTTTGCTATAATGCAGTGAATGAATTTCAGCCATCATTTACTGAAATCTGTTGCCTGGGGGCTTAGAACATTCTTTATATTTAGCAAGCAGGAAAACTAAAATCGTGGCATATGAATAATGAAACAGACATATCTACTCCCTCTGGTGAAGTGGAAATAAATACTGTACACCTTTACAAATATTAGTTTATTTGTCCATTTTACTTACTTCTATCCTTAGGATTATTTTGCCTTCTTTTTCAATGAAAATGACTAGAAGGTGTTCATAGTTAATACATTTTCAGAAATACTAAGCCTTATATTGCATTAGTAAAATATTTTTGTTCTTTATAATTGTATATATTTTTTAAATTAAAAAAGCATATAATATGCGGTAAGTGCTAATGATGGTAATCAGGCATCTGGAGCGGAGGAATAGTTAAAATTAAAGCTTCCTTTCCTACTCAGAAAGTGACCTAGAAATGGCTTTCAGTGCCTTAGGATATTTGGCCTCGCCAGCCTTAGGGAGGGTTGAGAGGTGCAGGTTGTCTCTGAAGTTTGTCTTTATGTTCTATTAACAAGTCTCAACCTCAAGGCTGTGTCAGATTTATGAGCTTGGCTTGGTTCCACCCCTCACAGAGGTGGACTAGGGAAGCAAAGGCAGCAGCCAGGCTATCTGTCACCCAGAATCTCACTGTAACCAGCTGATTTAGATTCTCTGCCTTGCTTGCTTTTCCTGATCTGTTCTTCATTATCATGATTCTGGTGCTCACATTATCTGAAAAGGCAGGCTTTCCAATATTTTTATTTAATTTTTTTCAGTTTGTACCTCTCCTGACTGGGGTAGTTTATTTGATAGTGTTTAAATTCAGTTTTTTTGGAATACTGTGATTATGACTGTATGAATATATTAGGGGTAAACATGCTTCTATATAGTCTTCTTAATATTTAAATGTTTGAAGATAAGGGATGAATTTGGAAACTGAATTTCTCTCTCAGATTTATTTATTCTTATTGTCAATTGTTAGCTACTCAGGAATGGCTTTAAGCCAGAGCAGTTAATTCTTTTCTTACCTTGGTGAAAGTGGGATCCAAGACTTTCAAGAGTCAGTTGAAAGGGTGATGCTGCACATTCTGTCACTGGAGAGGGGAGAAAGCAGCCTTTTAAACTATTCCTGCACTCAACAGTTTAGTTATCATTATTTTATTGAGAAGAATAACCAGAGCTTAGCCACACTCAAATATAAAAGTACTACTGGCTATGTGTTAAGTGTGTTAGTACATTATTTCATTTAATGCTTAAATTTCATTATTTCATTATTCCCATTTATACATGTGGGGGTTCTGAAGCTCAGAAAGGGTCATTTATCTGCCAAAAGGTCACGTAGCTTGTAAGAAGTAGAACCAATACTTGGGCCTCATGGACTCTGTAATGCATTCTTTTAACTACTGTGGTAATTAATAATAGCGCCCAAAGACAAAAATAAAGGAGTTAAAGCATTGTATCATTTTTTTCATGATTTGTTCTAGCTCCATTACACGATGAGTGTTTTGGAAACTGATCAGAAAATATGCACTTAAATGATTCTAAAAATCCTTTTTTTAATTATGTTTTAACTCTCAACTTGGAAAATGTAATCACTGGTGTTTTACAATTACTAATCATGAGGCAGCAGTTGTGGTTATTATGAATTATTGCCTTAACCAATTTATTTTGCTATATTTTTCCTTTTATATATGCAATAGACTAATATGTTAAAAAAGATCTCTGTCAAAATAAGACTAAATGGCTCTTAAAATAAATGTAAACTTTTTTTTAAATTATGGGAAAGCAACTTGTCGCAATTTAATTGTCAGTGATTTTCTCTTATTGGAACATAAAATAGTGTGTTTAATAACACTTTAGATTCAATAAAGTACAATATGCATTATGCCTATACAATGTCCATGCAAACCTATTAAGTAAAAAAGCACCAGTGCGACATTTCTCATTGTGCCTACTACATTGTAAATTTCTTGCCAACTGGTTCATCTTTATATCCCGATATCACCCAGTGTAGTGCATGCAAGTGACAGATACTGAATAAATCTCTGTTGAATGAAACATGTAATGAGACTGATTTTCTTATATTCCCTGAAAGAGAAATTTAAAACAAGAGTTCCAAAAATATTTTACAAAGTGTCAGCATCATTATAATTATTGTAGAACTTCCTGTGATAATGACCTTGCTTGAAATATCATGCTAATTTTAATGCATTTATCATAGGGAGCAATGGCCTCCTAGAAAGAGCACAGTTTAGGAAGTTAGAAGATTTTAATTTTGATCTTGGCACCACCTTCCTATGACATCTTAGGTAAGTCATTTAACCACATCCTGAACTATATATAAGGATAATAATTAACAGCTCTCACAGCTATTGTATATGGTCAAAGTCATTGTGACTGTAAGTGAAATTATAAATGCAAAATCATTCTGAAAGCTTTAGAAAATGCTCACAAATATAATGCATTATTATAAATAAAATTGTCTTGATTTAGAGAGCTTGAAGTTTCCAACAGAGCTAATCAGAACCAAGGGACCCCAGCTTGTTATGATTATCATTAGGACAGGGACTGGTCTAGTCATTTTCTTCTTGGCACTGTTCTTGGCAGGGTAGATGCTCAGTACATGTTTGTTTAATGAGGGGATACATGAACACAGAAGCAGAACTAATAACTGTAATAGATTTAGAGGACTATCTATGGACTTTATTTTCACAAAATTGCACAGTCCTTTGAAAAGGAAGTTGGGATAATGAGAATACCTTATTTCCTCTCAATGTGGAGCTGGGATTAAACGTCAACATTGCTGGGATTATGCAATATATACTAAAAAAAAAATTACCCTTTTGCCCCTGATCTGATATTCTTGAAATATATGGACAGAAACAACATTTTGTATAATAAAAAAAGTTTTGTCTGGAAACTGCAGGTTTCCATACCAATAGTCACTATATAGCTAATAAGATTTGGAAGTTGGATTCTTATTAATACAGTTATGCTCCACATAATGACATTTCAGTCAACAATAGACCACATATCTGTTGGTGGTGCTATAGATTATAATGGAGCTGAAAAATTCCTATCATCTAGTCACGTCATAGGCATCGTAATGTCATGGTGAAATGCATTACTCACATGTTTGCAGTAATGGTGGTATAAACAAATTTACTGTGCTGCCAGTCGTATAAAATATAGCATATAGAATTGTGTATAGTACATAATACTTGACAATGATAATAAGCAACTATGTTACTGGTTTATGTACTATACTTTTATTGTTATCTTAGAGTGTACTCCTTCTACTTATAAAAAACTTAACTGTAAAACAGCCTCAGACAGGTTCTTCAGGAAGTATTCCAGAGGAAGGCACTGTTATCATAGGAGATGATATAACAGCTCCATGCCTGCTATTGCTCCTGAAGACCTTCCAGTGGGACAAGACATGGAGGGGAAAGACAGTGATGTTCATGATCCTCAGGCTAATGTGTGTGTTTGTGTCTTAATTTTTAACAGAAATTTTTATAAAGTAAATAAAAATAAAAACTTTTAAAAATAGAAAAAGCTTATAGAATAAGAATATAAAGAAAGAAAATACTTTTGTATAGCTATACAATATGTGTGTAAGCTAAGTGTTATTACAAGAGTCAAATAGTAAAAAAAAAATTGAAAAGTTTATAAACAGTTCCAGTAAGCCAAGGTTAATTTATTATTGAAGAAAGAAAGAATTTAAAATAAATTTAGTGTAGCCTAAGCGTACAGTGTTTCTAAAGCCTGTAGTTGTGTATGCGAATGTCCTAGGCCTCACATTCCGTTACTAACACATTCCATTCCTCACTAACCATTCACTCATTGACTCACCCAGGGCACCTCCCAATCCTGCAAACTCCATTCATGGTAAGTGCCCTATAGAGGTGTGCTTTATAAAGGAACCTTTTATACTTTATTTTCTATACCTTTACTATTTAGATATCTTTAAATACACAAACACTTACCATTGTGTTACAATTGCCTACTGTACAGTAACATACTATTCAGGTTTGTAGCTTAGGAGCAATAGGCTATACCACATGGCCTAGGTGTGTGGCATGCTATAGTATCCAGGTTTGTATAAATACACACTATGATGTTCCCACAAGGATAAAATTGCTTAATGATGAATTTCTCAGAATGTATCCCCATTGTTAAGCAATGCATGACTGTCCTTCTTACAAATACTGCAGATAAAACTTTCATGTTTAAAAAATGTATCATAGCAAATTTGCTCATCAATCTAGCAAAATGTGCTTTTTTACTGAGATATAACTTGAACACTTAAATTAAATGTTTTAAATCATGTGAGTAATCCTGTCTCTCTTTAGAATGTCAGCACAATTAACAAAGGTAAAATATATTTTTTCTAAAGGAAAATAGAATTGATTTATTAATATTATATGCTGCCACTTGGTGGCACTCTTTACTCATTTTAAAGCAACTGTGACACCCAGAGAAAAAATGTGTTTGTAATAAAGCAAAGTGACAATCCAGGGAGAATTTCAATAGTCTAATTTTAGACGTAGCATTCAGGTGTTTTGGTGTTCTGATAGCTTGGATCAGGTGGTTTCTAGAGCTTGCCAGTGCACTGGAGGTCTAAGGGATGCCATTCAGGTTATGAAATGCATCAGGTTTGCATACAATGATGTTTTTACTCTCCAAAATTTGGCATATTCGATTTACCTCTTTGATTTTCTTTTGTCTCCATTTTGGAGGACATGGTTTTTAAAGCCTGACCAGTATATAGATAGAAAATACATAATGAGTTATTTTCCAAAAGAAGATTCTTCTTTTAAGAAATAACTTGGATCAGTAAAAATTCTACAAAGTAATCTATAACAACCTTTTGATTGCTAGGTGGCTGAGCCTTATTTACAAATAAGATTTAGAAAAAAGGTAAGGAACAGCTATCATGAGCCAATTTATTCATTGAAGAGCATTTTTTAGGAAGTACAAATTGGGGTAAATGCACACATATAATGCTGAGTGGAGCAGGGTTGTTAAATCAATCTGAATGCAAAATGTTTATAATGGCATCCTGGCCAACTGTCACTCTTTCACATGACCAGCCACCATTCCAAAGGTTTAATTTGACATCAATCATTTTAACAGAACATTAGAAAAGAAATTATATTAGAATATTGTCAGTGGGATATACGGGACTAGAATTTCCAACTCAGTCTATCTTGTTCTTGCTATGTATAAAAATACTCAATACTAACCATTTTTCAGCATTTGGAGTAGGAGGTAGAAAATATTAAAGACCCATGCCTATCTTCATTACAATCACAGAGTCTGGGCAACAGTCCCAGCCTCCAGCATAAAGAAGCTCCCAGAGTGTAGCGCATTAGTGAGTATAGTTCAGCTTTATCAGCTGTGGCATCAATCACATTCTGATTAGTTATATCGGGTCCCCACCTAAGCCACTCAATTATGAAAATCTGTCCAAGGCAGAACTAGCACGCCATTGCATTTGAAATCCACTCAGACAATCACATCGATGCTAAGATTCTATGTCTCCCATTTTAGCAGACAAAGTTCACTGAGAAGCAGCCACATATGTTTTGGACATGGTTTCTCCAAGTATACTCTGAGAACAAATGCGTTTCCAAAATACCCAGATGATGGTTAAAATGCAGATTTCTAGGCCCTCCTAAAGAATGGGAGTTAGCATAGAGCATCACCATTTTCAAGAAACTCTCTGAGTGATTCTCATGCTTACTAAAGTTTGAGAACTACTGTTTGGTGAGGAATGACTCCTGTGACTATGTAAACATCAGACGTAATTTCTCGACCATGCAGTATGTGTTTGCCACTGTTCATCTTAACAGTGAGTAGCTTTCTAATTTCAGTAACTCTTTAAGGTTCTTTGGAACAGGGTCTTGGATTTAAAACTATGGTGTATATCAAATATCACAGAACTAGAGTAGCTTAGAATTAAACTACGGAGGAATATTCTGATTGAATTTTTGATTTACCAGAAGTATACTGTTTTCACAAAATATCCAAGGATAATCGTTAGAGATGGTGCTTTCCCAGGAAAACTAACATTTGTTGATCATCTACTCTGCAGCAGATTCTTTATATTGCAATATTCCAATTACTCCAAAATGGTCTTATTTGATTTCCTGTTTATCTATTACATGAAATGATGTGAACATGTCACCATTTGAAGCTGGTAAAGGTTAATAGGGATTTCTTGCTCACTGTTAATCAGGTTCTCTCAGGGACATTTGAGTTATTATTGTTAAGATACACTTTGAAGGCTTTTAAGGATCTCTGCAACATTTTTAAGTGTCTTTTTTTATTTTGAAAATCTTGTATCATATGATGTATTTTTAGATACTTTTACAGTCCTTGCTTTTATCTTATCTTTCATTCTGAGCTCACAGTAACATATGGCTTTGAGCCAAAATGTTCAATCATGTACTTCCTTTTTAGAGTTTCTACCATGATATTTCCCAGCTAGTGTAGAAGTTTATGTCACTTAATGGGCATGCTTTGTATGCTGAATATGCTCAAATAGCCAAAAGGCACACATAATTGTGAATAGCAGAATCCAATTTTAAGTTTTATTTCATATTCCTATTTTTCTAGGAGGATATCTTATTGCAATGTGACGTTTAACAAGAATAATTATCCCTTCAACTTCTGGATCACCATGAGGGTTCATAATAAAACTCCTGGCTCCCCAGAAAGGCAGCTGGGAAATCATGCAAATCAGACGTAAAGGCTCCTATTTGATTCTTACAAGAAATTAATTCCACAAGCACCATTGTATGGTGTGAGCGGAAAGAGCATTTCTAGTTTCCATCAACATTCTCTTCTGTACCCTCAACATATTGACATGAAAGCCATGCTTCTAATAATTGAGACGGTTTGCTTCTATCATCTTTCTTTGAGACTTGCATACTGATGGTAGTTGGGAAATAATAGCTTCCATTATTTCAACTCTTGCCTGCTAATGAGAATCTGAAAATGATTTGAGACTAATTTGAACAAGGTCTCTCAAAATTGTCTACTCTGGTGACTGTAGTAAATAGTAAATATAATCTATTAACTATTGAATTTCAGAATTGAAATGGGCTGTAGCAATCATGTTGTTTAAATCTTTTATTTTACAGAAAAGGAAACAGGTGTTAAAAAATTTATTTCACTGTAAAACCAAATTTGCAGCTTTACATAATAAAATGCTAATAATATAAACTGCATAGGAATGAATAAAACTTGAACATTCAGGCTTATACTTCAAGGCTGAAAAGTCTAAATCTGCCTTCCATTTTGTTTTATTGTCTTTTGATTTCTTTCTATAATTATTTATTCTTAATGCACATTTCTTAAAATGAGATATTGATAAAAGCCCTAGTTTTCTCCAGTTGTTTTCATGTCAGAGAACAAATTCCAGGGGACAATATGCATTATTTTGATGATCGTAAATGGCATCACTTAATAGTATCCACCACAACTCACAATAATAATTCTCACAGATTTTTTTTTGTATATTCTGCTTTTCCTTGCCTTGGACTGAGTGCATTTGATTTTGAAGAGCTGACTGCTTATAAAGTTTACCTGTTTATGACACTCTGGCTGTGCTCTTGGTGCTTCTAACAGTCCCTGAAAGAGAAGGCAGATAAATTAACTTAACAGTGAGCCTGCATTGATTCCCCGGTGTGGCTTCATCGAGCTGTGCCCTGCGAAGGGCTGAGCCGGGTGTACAACAGGGATAAGGATATGTACAATGTGTGAGGGGGAACTCACCAGTTGGTATCCCTTGTATTTTAGCCTATGATGTGTGGCATATACCATCATGCTGTGATTTTCATTTCTTTCCTTTGCCTTTCCATATCTGGTCTCCCACACACCCTTGTCATTTTCTTCTTCACTGTGTCTTTTGTATGTGTCTCTCTTCAATAAAATATTCTACTCTGAAAGAATATGAGAACTCATCCCGTCCCACTGCATGCCTATTACAAGAATCACTTCTATTGCATTATTGATCAATAATCTGATTTGTATTGCATATTTCTAGTACCAAATAATTCACTACTTTTCCAGGAATTTTATTACTGGGAAACTCTAATTATTAGAAAATATTTCATTCATAGTGTCATGAAAATCCTTTCCTCTTCAGTGGTTAGCCTTTGGTTTTGTTTTCAGAAAGTATTCAAAATAAGAATGATTCCTGTTTCACATGGTAACTCATCATCAAGCATTTAAGGTCAGCCGTTATGGCCCAACTGAAGCCCCACCCCCAGTCAATACACACACACACACACACACACACACACACACACACACACTCACACACACACACACCCCTCGCTTCTTCAGGCCAGACATCCCAATTCTTCAGGTAGCAGTGGTTTATGGACTGCTTGTTAACCTGTTTACCTCTTGTGTCTTTGTCACAATATAGCAACTTCTGTCTAAAAATAATATGCAGAATTGAACACAGTAATTTTCCTTGATCTAGAGATTATATTTCTATCAAAGTCCGAGTCGAAGTTTGCACTTGTTTGCTTGTTTTAGTGGCAGTCATATTCTCTGAGCCCGTCTTGGTCTTAGGGTGAACCACCCACCTACCCACCCCTCCTTCATAGAACTTCTTGAATATATATTTCTCCATTGTGTACTCTTGCAATTCATTTATTGAACATCACATTTGTAATTGTTTATGTCACTCTTTTCAGTCTTTCACTCTGAAAACTTAATTCTGTTAATCAGCATAGTAGTTTGTCTCAGTTTTGTGTAATGTGAAATTTCGAAAAGAATATCTTCACTCAAGTAGAACAGGAGGTCTTGAAGGATGATACCTGCAACTCAGTCACAGAGAATTCTCTTGGGGTTAAGCAACCACAACTCTACAGAACTGTACTGTCATCAGATCCACATCTAATGTTACAATGACTTGTCAAATCCCTTGTCAAGATACTCTGTTTCTTTTACCAATCTTATAATTTACAGCTGCTCTCTGTTTCTGGCTCCTCGTTTCATTCATAGTTTGCTGTACCGTAGTTATATATGGTCTTGCTGGGCTTAGGCACTTTCTCATCTCTGTTCTCTAGAGATATTGGAACTGCTATTTTTTTAGCAAGTCATTGAATCAGGGCCACAAAATTATATTTTACAATTGTGTTGGCATAAAGTTAGTTTTTTAACCTGGAAGTTAATTTTTTCTTTGCATTATAAAAGTAATTTAATTTTTGTGGGCCTCAGCATTGTGTCTACTGTACTTTAACAGATAAGCCAAACCCACAATGTCATCTAACCAGCATGTGCTCCCATATCTAACACGATAGTTCATTACTTGTTCTTCCCTAGTCCATTTTTCTGTTTCCATGACTGTACTGCACTCTGGCTCCTATATTTTAGATGGCTTACATACTGATTCCTCTGATCATCAATCTCACTTCTTTCACATTTCATGGCACGTTATATACCAGCTGTTTACTTAGTAGTTGCACAATATATACTTAGACAATTTATTTCTTTGTGTTAAATATTAAAAAAATTCATTTTGATATTTAATTTAGAAGTTAGGATTTATTATGGTCATTAGCAGTTAATATGGATTACACTGTGACACTATTATCAATTCATAAGTATCTGAGGAAACTTATCATTGATTAAAATAATTTTAAATTTTTTATGATTCACATGAACTGTATCAATGAAAAAATGTGAAAAACATTGAAAGTTAAAAAGTAGAAAACCTGGCTGGGTGTGGTGGCTCACGCCTGTAATCCCAGCACTTTGGGAGGCCGAGGCAGGCGGATCACGAGGTCAGGAGATCGAGACCATCCTGGCTAACATGGTGAAACCCCATCTCTACTAAAAATACAAAAAAAAAAAAAAAATTAGCGGGGCGTGGTGTCGGGCACCTGTAGTCCCAGCTACTCGGGAGGCTGAGGCAGGAGAATGGCGTGAACCTGGGAGGTAGAGCTTGCAGTGAGCCGAGATCGCTTCACTGCAGTCCAACCTGGGCGACAGAGTGAGACTCTGTCTCAAAAAAAAAAAAAAAAAAAGTAGAAAACATAAATCACTTAGAGTTTTATCACAGAAGGAAGAAAATTGGAATGATTTTGTTGTATTTTTTTTCCAGATATTTCATATATAAACTTATTGATATGGTTTGGATCTGCATCCCCACCCAAATCTTATGTCGAATTGGAATTCCCAATGTTGGAGGAAAGGCCTGGTAGAAGGCAATGGGATCATGGGAGTGATCTCATCACAGTTCTCATGAGTGGTTTAGAGCCATCCCTTTGGTGCCATTCTCATGATAGGGTTCTCACACAATCTGGTTGTTTAAAAGTGAGTAGCATCTCCCCTCCTCCCTTTCCTCTTGCTCTGGGGTAAGGAAGTGAAATGCTGGCTTCCTCTTTGCCTTCTGCCATGATTAAAAGTTTCCTGAGGCCTCTTTAGAAGCTGTCATGCTTCCAGTACAGCCTGCAGAACCATGAGCCAATTAAACCACTTTTCTTTGTAAATTATCCAGTCTCAGGTATTTATTTATGGTAGTGTAAGAACAGACTAACACACTTATTTATACTTTTAATAAAATTAAAATCATTCTGCTATACTCCTTTGTAGCCTACATTTTTCACTTAGCATTATTCTGAAGACATTTGCCCACTTAGCGTTCTTTTTCGCTTAGTGTTATTCTGAAGACATTTGTCATTAATTACTCTACAAGGCTATGATTTTAATGACTAAATTATGAAATTATGCCTGTTACGAATATACCATAGTTTATTTAATCTCTCATCTACTTTGGGAATATTTACGTTGTTTCCAATTTTTAGGGGGTTTGAGTCAGGTCTACCAAATTTATTTATTTTACATTTGTTATTCTTTAATTGCTGCAGAAAAATTCAGGAGCTTCACAGGTGGTGGTAATAGGGAAGCCATTTTCAACAAAATTCCTGTTTTTAAAAAATATTTAAATATAGACTTTTAAAATTAAAATGTTTTTATTTGAATTAAAGAAATATGATGCAAAGGCAAATGTAAACTAGAAGCAGTTTCAAAAATTTTCATGAATTTTATAAATATTACAATAGTACCATTGTAATATTTATAAAATATTACAATGGTAATATTTTGTTGTTGAAAGTCTGTCTGCTTATAGTGAATGAACTGGCTTATCAACATGAATCTAGTTTTTCTAGTTCCAATACTGCAGAAGCTGTTTATTGCCTTGTGTGCTTTATCTAACAAATGTTGCTTTAAAAAACAAACAAAAAAAGTAAAATTACAAGATATATCGAGTCTGGAAGTGCAGTGTGAGAAATCTATTAGGCATTGTCTACTATTTGAAGAAGAAAGATGGATTGATAAAAGCTATTAAAAACTGGAATTAATGCATATTTCATGAACTCTACAACATTAAGGGGAAGATCAAACTTAAAGGTGGCCATTTCAGGCTTTACACAGCACTTTATAATTTTATTTTCATCTCTTCGAGTAATGTGGGTGTAATGCCAGCAGACCAATTATGTTCCAGAGATGAAATAACTATCTTCAGCAGCTTGGCAATCAAGGGTCTATTGTCTAAAAATCTTCCTGGTGTTTGTAATGTAAAATTGCCAAAGCATCTGCTTTTTTATCCTGGCAGAGCTCAGATGGTTCACAATGTCCACAGGCCCACATATCATCTCTGACCTTCTGCCATAGTGCTCAAAAGATGTTTTATACTGATGTGCAAAGTGCTCTTTCCCATAAAAAAGTTATAGCCATGAATAAAGGTAAAAGAGCTGCAAATATAATTATATGAATGAATTAATCTATATGCTGATTTATACTACAGGAAAATAAAAACAGCAATGTTTTACCACATAATGTGAACATAATTTTGTTTCTTTTTAATGCATTGAGACACCAGTCATATCTATCTGTGTATCAGCATTTACAGAATGCAACTGTTGTTAAATTACTTTTTCCACTCATAAATCAGCCTTGTGAACTTTTCCTCAAGGATACAACCTATGAAGAAATTGTTAGATGGAATATAGAATTGGAGCTGTAAGAACAAAGATATAATAATGTGGCTACAAAGAATAATGAACATGTAGATTTTGGATGTTGCTTCTAATTTCAGTTCAAAAGGTTGTTATAGCAAAGTGTTATAGTCAAACACCAAAAATGTGCACAGTAAATACAGTATGGGGATGAATTAGTGGTACTTTAGGAATGGGTTGAGGTGGGTTTTAGGAAACAGCAATTTGAATATAAATTAATGATGCTGTATTGATATAGAAACATTTCATTTGACACATGGCCAAGTGCTATTCAATTTTAAAAGGACAATAATAATAGCAGTTGTAACATCAATAGCCTGTATATCTCAGCTAGACAGTTTGCATGCATAATATCACATCCTTACAAAAAGGATGCAAAGTGCCTTTATTATTTAAAAATTAAAATGAGTGAGAAACTGAGGCTGGCAGCAGGGGAGGTAGGCGGTGGAGAGGTAGGTGGTGGTGATGATCTCTTGCTAGGTGATCATTGGCAGAGCTGAGATCTGAACTGACATCTCTCTAATTCCAAAGACTGCATTCTTTCCAACACACTATGTAATAACTGGGCAACCATATTTCTGCTGTGGTTGGTATTGAATAGACTCTGGAGGCTGTTGTCTACATCTGATAACCTCTGTAATTTTTTGGATTTGCTTCCCAACTGTAAAATAAGTTCTTAATCACCCACAACATTTTCTATTCTCTCATGATTAACTTGGCATACTTGATTATGACAGGTTCTTGCTAGCAAACAATTTTGGCATTGTTCAGGGTCTGTCAAACCTGTAGCAAACACAAATGGATGCCCAGAGGGTAATCTCTGAGTTTGTGGAACACCCTCTAGTCAAAATTCTGCAGCCCATATCATTGAAAGAATAATTGTTTGGGTATTTAGTATAATATCCTAAGCTAGCTTCTGGAGAGTTATTATTACTAAATACACAATTTCCTTTTCCTGGATCATACTTCATGGAGTCGTCCCATAAGAAGCAACTTCCTCACATATCTATGCTTGTAAATTCTTATATATGTATACACACACATATATGTATGACCTTATGTGTATGTATGTGTATATATATAGTGTGTGTGTGTGTGTGTGTGTGTGAGAGAGAGAGAGAGAGAGAGACAGAGAGAGAGAGAGAGAGAGAAAGAGACTTCAGATTCACGGGTCATATTTTCAATCATTATTTGCCTGTCCCTTATAAACAGCAGTTATGGCCTTTTAAACTCTAGGTAGAGTTTCTCTGGAAGATTTCAGCCTCCATAGCCTCCATAGATCCCCCAAAGTGGATTTTTTTCTATGATCCGTGCCTATATTTCAAGTCTGACTATCTCAATCATTTTCTCCAAATTTGGTGAAATTCCTCTTAGCTATTTTCACGTGGTAAGTAAAAATGCTGAAATTTGATTTTTTTATTTAAATGGATTGTAACCTTTGGCAAGTTGGTTACTCTTTATCATTAGATTTGTAATATAAAAACTGGGGAAAGAGGTAGAATCCACCATTGTAGATTTTTTTGAGGATTAAAGTTAGAATATGCAGGCAAGTTGCCTTGCTGAGTGCTCAGCTATATTAAACACTCAATAAATGTTAATAATTATTGGCATATGGAAACAATGAAACATGTTTCATTGTTTAATTTGGTATAGATTATGCCAGAGTACAGTATTTACAAGAAAAGAGAGTAAAGGCTATACTAGAAAGGAGAAGAGACAAGACAATGGGAGTAAAGGAGAGGGGGAGCAAAAGGCAGAGAGAGAAGAGAAGGGAGCAAAAGGAGGACAAGAAGGAGGGAAACAGAAGAGGGAAGAGGAGGGAAAGGAGGAGGGGAATAAGAGGGGGAAGAGAACAGGAGGAAGAAGAGGAGGAGGAGAGTGTGCACTTTGGATACAGAGAGAAATGGATGCAGGCTTCAGGCAAATATGAGATGGAGGAGAGAGGCTATGGGTTACATTGGTTTCCATTTCCTTCTTTTTCTCAAAATTTAACTGATTATAAACTCTTTGAAAAAGGTTTATCCATATTTTTTCCCAAGGTAGAATTTCCTTGTGGTTAGCACAGGACTAAAATGGAAAAGGGGAGGAGACAGAGTGAAGATGTGGGCAGGGTAGCTCTCTTTATCTGGTCCTGCGTGCTTATTTTCTGTTTTCTTTATTCTTGAACTACCTGCTTTGTAGTCGAGGGAAATGGGAAGGTAAGCACGTTGGTTCTCTTTCATTCCCAGTCCCTGTTGGTCACAGAGGCCATTAAGACTAAAGAGAAGTTACATGTACACAACCTTTCTCCTATCCAATCTTAGTCCTATCCCATTACTTTCTCATTCCAAGTTTTTAATTTTGGTGGTGCAAAGGTTATGATATTTGGTTTTCAGAAAAATTGGGAGATTTACAGTGGGTCAGGAAAAAGGAGAAATGATTGACGTGTGATTTAGCAAGTAAGAATAATTCTTAAAAAGGAAAACCTTTGATTGCTTTCTTATTAAATATACTGGCTGTTCCAATGGATAGAGCCTAAAGAAAATATTTATTGTGCTGACTTCTTTATAGGAAAACTGGTTGCTACTAAACCGTAAAAGTCCTGTAATTATACGCTATCTTTCAATCCAGAGATCTTCAACATACTTAACTTTATCTGTCTTGATCTATTGCTTGGAAGATTTTACTTTCACAACCTGTACTGATCCATCTTATTATAAGTGATTACATTGGACTACTTAAATCCCAGTGGATTACATCCTCATAAAATGGTATATAATCAGTTTGATGAAGCACAACCAGTATGTCACTGTACAATAGGTTACATCTACTACTAAAAATAAATTTCACTCTTTTTGTCATCTTTTTTTGTGAGTCAACAAGCTGCAAAAATTCCTGTGTACTTTGTTAAAGCCTTATGTAACTTCTGGAAATATATATCTTTATTATTTTAGTAAACATTTAACCTGTGTTTTTAAAATAAAATTATTTAAAAGATTAGGGTTATCAGTGTGGGAGTTCTGTCAGGCTGGTGGGAAAAAAATTTAAGGTGAAGTTGTAGGATATAAACACAAATCTTCTTGCAAGGCTGGAAGGTTTTTGCAAAAGTCTCAGGATAGGGTTATGGCTGAAAGCAGCCTAATCTTTACCTTGAGTAAATAACTTAGAGTAGATACATAGGAATGTAGAGGAGTTTATCTAAATAACTTGTTTACTCATGTGGTCCTAAAACTAACCTTTGATCATTCGCAGGCAGGATGGCTCTGCGGTGGGTGGGGTGGGGATGGCGGTGGTGGGTTGGTGGGGGGAGGGGAAGGTTACCAGGTTGATTACCTTCTAATGGTGTTGACTCAAAGCCTTTATCATTTAATGTGCTGAATAGATGCTGGCAGGACCAGCTAGTCAGGCCACCGCTGCAACTCCTTACAGCACTCTCCTTGGAGTCTGTAAGTGGCCCAGACCCTCAGCTGGACTGAGAAGCATAATATCTGTGTCAGTGTACGTTATTCATCCACAGTTGGGTCAGGGTCTGTGGGACAGACCCTTGCATATCAGCTAAGAAAATTGTCTGCTTTGTTTTTTGTTTTAAGAATTTAGGATTATATTTGCAGTTCCTTTTTTGAAATTGTATTTTTAATTTTTGTGAGTACATAGTAGGTGTATATATTTTAATGGGGTACATGAGGTGCTTTCATACAGACATGCAATGCACAATAAACACATCATGCAGAATGGGGATATCCATCACCTGAAGCATTGTAATTTCTCCAAATTAAAGATATGACATCTCAGAGTTCATCCAGTCTCCTGGTCCAAGGCTCATTCCTAGTAATTTGTTATTATGAGATTTTTTTTTGAATCCAGATTTTTTTCTTTGTTTCTAGGATCTTTAAAAAATGACATTTACATGCAATTAAGTCTCATACTCTGCAAAATGTTGTCACTGTAGCTCCAGCTGAGGTTGACTAGAACAAACTGTTTTACATTAGTACATGTGATGCTGTGCCAGAAAGTCAGCTTAGAACATGATGCCTAACATTGCTTTCAGCAAATTTTTATTGCCAATTCCAGTAATAATTGGTACACATGAAGATAAAAAATTAGATAGTTACTGTTCAATTTGAACTTCTTTGAGCTCCTAAAAAAAACTACCTCATAAATGCACAAAATTGGAGAATTTTACCCCTTAGCTTGTGAGACAAAGAACAAAAGACCAACTTATGTCTGTAGCAGGCAAATCCACATTATGTTTAACCTCAAAGAGACATAAGAATCCTTATTGACAACAGCTCATATGGTGACTTTATTGTCTCTGTCTTCATATATGTAATTTTCCCCAAGATTTTTAGAGTAAAACCAACTAAGTCAGAATGCATACACAATGTAATTAACAAACTCCACCTGTGTATTGAACATATGTTAACATTTGAATTTATTGATTTCATCCTCATAAAGTAGTTTAATATACAGCAGGATTTTGAATTCTGATTGTCACATTAAAGCTACTATTAAAGTAAAGGGGAGTTGTGATCTCACGCCACACCATTGTGATGTTGACTGTGTAGATAGGGAAAAATAGTGCAATGACAGGAGCAAAACTTATGGTATCTTATATCTTACAAGTAATCTTATTCCAATAACACTACAGGTATGTGTTTTATGTTTGATTTTCCCTCCTTTTGGAAATATTTAAAATAGATTTGAATCTTGAATTTGGCTCATTATGTTGCTTATTTAAATCTAGATTGATTTACTTTGCTTATGTGCCAGTGTATTAATTTTTCTTCATAGCATTATTGAATTTCCCCCAAATAGTGGCTGTGCAGATGGTATTTTCACATTTCTTTTCTGTATTGTAATATGCCTTAAAAATCATAAAGCAAAATACGTGTTTGGTAAACTGTAGAATATTATTGTTTAAATTCCTTTTCATAGAGTTTATGCTTGTGATCTGTGATTTTAGCCAGCTGGTTTATGTTTCAGATTTATGGTCACAAACAGATAACTCCTGTATTCTGACCAATAATGTAACTGTAAGTGCCATCACTTCTGATACTGATCTCTTGAGATCTTTTAAAGCAGCTTTCTGAAATGAAGAGTCATCAGAAGTTAAAAACATGCTGCTTCTATTCCTACTACAAATCAAGTCTTCAGAAGCTGAAGCCTGAACTAGAAACCAGATTTTTCTTTTTCTTGATGTCTTTGAGGTGGAGAGAACAAAGGATATGAAAAGACAAGAGAGGAATCTGAGTCAGCAAGAGAGAGACAGGGATCACTACACAATACCAATGTGCTTCAGAAGTGTTAACAAGCACCTCTGTATTGACAATTAAAGTATAGAGGGGCAAAAGGAATTGGTTTTAAATGCATGAGCAGTAGTAGATGTAGGACATTGACATTTTAATTTCCCAGTGGTTTCTTGATGGGTCTATACTATGTGAACCATCATGAAAATTTAATCTCTATGTAGAACTGATGGGAGTTAAAAAAATCAATCGTAGTAACAATAATATTATTATTAATAAAATAATTATTAACATTATTTAGGGACTTATTTTTCAGAGATTAAGACAATTGCTTTGCATATATTTTCTAACAAATGATCTGCATAATAATCCCCGGTGGTAGCTACTATTGTGCAAGTTTCACAGAGCAGAAAACTGAAACACAGGGAAGATAAATAACAACTAACAAAAAGCAAGTACCTCAGGTCAGAGCTTGGTTTTAATCCCAGAAAGTCTGACTACAAAAGCCTCAGTGGTCAACATTGCACTTGATTGCCTTTGTGTCTAAAGGGCTGGGAGCAAAGCAGAATGTCTGGTCATTTCCAGCATCTTAAAAGTGAATTCTAGCCCAGGTGCCAAAGCTAGGACTTTGTCAACTGAGAAACAATCCACTTTGCTGTTGCTTGTGTAGACCGCATCTTACCCTTCTCTCTAATTTTTATATTTCCATCCTTTTCCATTTTAATTTCTGGTATTCTTTCATCTAAAATAATAGCATAGGATTACACCTTAGATGCTACCTAATGTCTTTCCATGTGCATTGATATTGGGTAACTACAGTCAAAGAGAAGTAGAGAATTGTGGCAATGATCTGAAGTTTCTCAAGGGGGAAACTTTCAAGGATGATCATTCAAATAATTGTTAAAAATTATTTTATTTAAGGTTGAACTGATCAGGTTTTTTATTTTTACTATGTATATGCAAGAGTTAGGTCTCTGAAGCAAAAAGAATATATTGGTGATTTGGATAACTATCGGCACAATCCAGCCAATTGCTTTCCTTGTCCCATTCTTCAAACATCCAGAAGGTACTAGCCTCACTCATCACTACTGTTTTCTCATCTCTTTCACACTTTTTTAACTTCATATTATTTCTTCGCTGACTTTACTTGAGATTTATTTCTGAATACATGCACTTAAATGAAATATTTATATATTCAATTTTATTGAAAATTGTATACACTTCTCATTTTATTTGTAAGAGGGCTCAGTGGCAATTATAGTCACACTGTGTATTAGTTCATTCTCACACTGCCACAAAGAACTACCTGAGACTAGGTAATTTATAAAGAAAATTGGTTTAATTCACTCACAGTTCCACAGGCTGTACAGGAGGCATGACTGGGGAGCCCTCAGGAAACTTACAATCATGGCAGACGGGCAAGGGGAAAGCAAGCATGTCTTCACATGGTGGCAGCAGAGAGACAGTGAGCAAAGGGGGAAATGCTACACAATTTCAAACAACCAGCTTTTGTGAGGACTCACTATCACGAGAACAGCAAGGGGGAACTCTGCTCCCGTGATCCAGTCACCTCCCACCAGGTGTTTCCCCCAACACTGGGGATTATAATTCAACATGAGTTTTGGGTGTGGACACAGAGCCAAACCATATCAAAATGGTAACAGTTTTTTCTATATATTTAATAAAACCTACCTTTTGGAAACCATGAGGAGAAAAGTTATTTGTTTTCCAAATACTTAGGGTAGAATGCATTTAAAGAGATGGAACCATTTAAGGTAGAATTTTAGGTTTTAATTAAGGCTCACAGAGTGGAGATACTTTTATATCTAAAACCTTTAAAGATATTTTTATTATGTGACACCTTCTTTTAGAGATACAGACCACTTGAAATGCTGACATAAAGAACATTTGAAAATTTCAGAAGAGCACAAAGGAGAAAGTAAACCTCACCTATATCCCCTTGGTCCTCAATCTCACCCTTCAAAGAAAACTTGCTGATATATTTTTGTTGTATAGTCTTCCAGCCTTTTTCTTATGTAAGAAAGAACTATAAGAAAATATATATATGCATAAGAAAAGTGCTATTATAAACTAACTACAGTTTTGATATTATTTTTTCTCATTTGAATATATTAAAATATTTTCTTACATTGAATATTCTTCTATAATAGGATTCTTAACCTTTTTTGTAACGGGTTGCTCTCGCAGTCTGTTGAAGCCTATTATTATGGGTTGAATTATGATTCCCCCAAGAAGATATTTTAGAGTCCTAATCTCCATCATCTCAGAATGTGCCCTTATTTGGAGATATGGTCTTTCTGGAGATAAAAGCTAAATTGAAGGGCTGGGTGTGGTGGCTCACGCCTGTAATCCTAGCACTTTGGGAAGCCGAGGCGGGTGAATCACGAGGTCAGGAGATCAAGACCATCCTGGCTAACACGGTGAAACCCCGTCTCTACTAAAAATACAAAAAATTAGCCGGGCGTGGTGGCATGCGCCTGTAGTCCCAGCTACTTGGGAGGCTGAGGCAGGAGAATCGCTTGAACCCGGGAGGCAGAGGTTGCAGTGAGCCGAGATGGCGCCATTGCACTCCAGCCTGGGCTACGCAGTGAGACTCCATCTCAAAAAAAAAAAAAAAAAAAGTTAAATTAAGGTCATTAGGGTGGGCTCTAATCCATTATACTAGTGTCTTTACAGAAAGGGGAAGTTTGGAGACAGACACACATACAAATAAGGAGGATACCAGGTGAAGATAAGGTACAGACAGAGATCAGAATGGTAATAGAGATTAGAATGATGCTTCTGTAAGCCAGGGAGTACCAAATATTGCTAGAAAACCACAAGAAGCCAGAGAAGAGGCACAGGGCAGAGTTTTTTCCTCCCAGCTCTCAGATGGAACCAATCTTGCTGACACTGTGATCTAAGGTTTCTAGTCTCCAGACCTGGGAGATAAATTTCTGTCATTTAAGCCACCCAGTTTGTGATACTTTATTATGGCAGCCCTAAAAAATTAATATGCTCATGGGCCCCCTTCTTAGAGTAATGTTTTTAAACTTATAAAAAATACCTAAGATTAAAGCAATTATATTAAAATATAAACATTTTGTGACATCATAACGATTAACTTCTTTTTTTTTTTTTTTTTGAGACGAAGTCTCCCTCTTGTCACCCAGGCTGGAGTGCAATGGCACGATCTTGGCTCACTGCAACCTCTGCCTCCCGGGTTCAAGTGATTCTCCTGCCTCAGCCTCCCGAGTAGCTGGGATTACAGGCACCTGCCACCACGCCCAGCTAATGTTTGTATTTTTAGTAGAAATGGGGTTTCACCATGTTGGTCAGGCTGATCTCGAATTCCTGACCTCAGGCGACCTGCCCACCTCGGCCTCCCACAGTGCTGGGATTATAGGCGTGAGCCACCGCGCCTGGCCACAATTAACATTTTATTATCTATGGTTATATGTGTTATCTGTGAAAACGATAATGTGATACAAAAATACCTGTTATTTCTAATGCTGACAATGTCACAAGTGCTGCTACTACAAATGTGGCTTGTTTTCCATTCATATTTGAAATTTCAGCTAAGGTTCGTGAAAATAAGGATGTCAGTATTTTTTTTTTCCATTCAAGTTCATGAACCCAGGTGAAGAATATCCATTCTACAATATGATACTTTAAAATGGTTTTATACTATAACATCATTGATTATAGGATTCACCGCTAGCGAATACAAGACACTCAATGAAAAGATAACAAATTTATCAGTTTCAACTCTAAAATGATAGGTCAAAGGAATCAAGTCATTCATACTATAAGACTTCCCACTGTAAAATGCATTATCTTCAGCCTAGATATCCCCATCTTTCCTGACCTTTGCCAGGTATTTTCAAATAGAGGGGCTGCTGTAATTTTCAACACTTCTGCTAAGCCATGCTGTGTGAGCAAAGTTGACATTAAGATAGTGCAAACCTAATGCTGCCATGGCTATTAGTACCTTATCACACAAGAGTTTTAGTTGTTTGTCATCTGCTGGGCTATTTCCCAGCACTTGTGTTCTGAATTTCTGTTTTGATCCCATTGGCTAGTGCCAGATCTCCCAGGGACATGCTCTTCATGTGAAGCAGGAGGCTAGCTCTCCCCAAGGCACCCAATGTTTTTTGTGCTGGTGATGGGATAATCTTCTTATGCAAAAGCATCCTAAGCAAGCACCCAGTTTTTTCCCTCATGGCCCCATTTTATGCTCCCCAAGTCTAAATTCATAAATAATTACTGGTTACAACCTTAGCTTAAGTAAGTTTGCCTGCATAGCCCATGGGCTGTCACTCATCTTTGTCCTTCTTGTTAGTGGCTAGAAAGGAAACCAAGGAGTAGAGCCTGAGTTTAATGCTAAGTACCATCCTGGGTAGTCCTCAGGGAATTAGAGAGAGTGCTTACATAAAAAGAAAACCCTAAGATTATTGTAACATTCACAGATTGTCCCGCAAAGGCCTGTCACATTGGCCAGTGACATGCAGGTTGTTCATATTTCAGGACGAGCTGTAGTTACTTCAAGGCAAATCAGCAGGTTATTCCCCAGCAAGAACTCAATGCTAAGTGAATAAATCTTTAAACTTGGAATAGTTTTGCCTCAGTTTTTACTCTGCCTGTCCAATTCCATCTGAGCTGTCTTTCTGCTCTATTGTATCTGGCAAAAATCTAATAGTGAGATAGATTTTGTGAGCATGTCCTCACTGGGGTGTACACTGTAAAAATTATCTAGAAAACAACTAAATAATAAAAGGTGCCATACATTTTTCAAATGTTCTTTTGAATTTTTCTGAAATATCTCATTCCCCACAATATATCAATGATGATTTTATAAAGGTGATTAAACATAAATAATTTGAATCACATTTTTGAAATTAAAACCTTTCTTCTTAATATTTGCCAGATTCTTGGAACACTCCTAGGAAGGCCCCTGTGAAGCAGCTTTTGAAATCAATGGGGTGTCCTGAAAACCAGAGAAATCTGCCTAGGAATAAAACAAAATGAGAGTAAAAGAAAAAATACATTTATCAAAATCTTCAAAACTTCTTTTTAGAAATAGATTTTCCAAAGGTCTGTTAGATGCTACAGACCTCAAAACATTTAAGTATCCAATTGTGATATTCAATAGTTTTTATAACTTAATTTGATTTTAGAACATTTATTTCTCAACAGACAAATTGGAAACATGTATGTAGGAGAGCCATAAATGGGGCAATTATTGTTGGTCCTGATCTTTCCTGAACAAATGTGGAGGAGATTAGTTTAAAAAAGAAGGTGAAAATTTATATACATTTTTTTAGCAAGTTCTGTCATGTTGGAATTATTTAATCTTCTTGCATACAATTTATGGATGGAGGAGTGAATTTGTTAATATAGAACATATTTCCTGACTTTATTGCTGGGCTATATATTTTCTTGCCTGCATACTGTAGGCAACCTTCGTCATTTTTATGTGCTTTCTTGAGAAAAATCTTCAACAAGCATAAATGAGTGACCCAGTGTTATAATTTTGTCCTCAAGATTGTACATACTCTCTTACCTGGTCTAATGTCTATCTTGTTAATGTCTACAAGGTACTAATACATACACTTTATAATCTCTTGGACAATTGAGTGCTTTATCTTCTGATACACCAGGATTAAACTCTAGGTATTATCCAGCTAAAAGCTCTCCTGCTATTCTGTGATGCAAACACAAACCAAGTATATTGATCTTCCTGACAATTCTAGATGTTGGTTCAGATACTAATGGATGTGAATATAATCCTTCCTCCAAGAGTTTATTCATTTGCCATATGAAATAATGCAATTTCCAGAGTTTTAAGGCAGTGCAGTTTATTTTTTAAAACAATGCTCCAACTCATTGTATTGTAATTATCTATTGCAGATTATCTAGGGTTGCTAAACAGAAATAAAAATTTGTGCTCGCATTTCTTTAATTTGTGGCATTTTGACTCATTGATTCTCTATGTTTTAGTTGGAATAAAATTTTTTTGGAGAAGAAATCATAAAATGGCATGTAGGGTTGATTAAAATAATTAAACATATCATATTGTCTAATTAATCGACAATACCATTTTTAGGGTAAAAGCAGTAAAATGTAGCACAGGAACAATTTACTTAGCATTAGGGAACATGGACCATCGAATGCAAACAGTGTTTGCGGTGTTAGGCTGAGGGGAGCCATAGAGTGTCTGTGGCCAAATGGAGTAATGTTTGCTTTTGGTTTAATGTTTTGGAACATCATAACTTCATAGAATTGTATGAGTTGGTGTACAGGCAGAACTCACAGTATGGCATCATGTGGACATAGAGAGAGAATATGTGCATGCATCAACAGTGAGATTTTCACATTAAGAAGACATTTCTTCCACAACCAAAATGCTCTTACCTCGGGAGTAGGATGTGATGAGTGACTTCCCAGCTTCAGCAACTCAGCACACACAGCAGTCTGCAGCAGAAACCAAAGGGTATAATAAGCAAATAATGCAAATTACCACAGGCCAAATAAATTCTACCATTGCCCATGATTAGTAAAGGATTCAGTTCATTTTGCAAAGGGCTCTGTAGATTAAATTCCAACTCAGAAATGTACAGCTTGATCAGTAAAGTTTGTAAATGACTTTACAGATGAGGGATGCCATTCAATAGTGAAGATGCACTTCAATTGCTAGAGCATTTACAAAACTCCACAGCTGAGATGTGCTGCAGCCCGGAAGCTGGTGACTGGATCTGTTTCAAGTTAAAGGGAATCAGCAGAGTACAGTCTAGAAGGACAGTATATTATATATACAGTGAATGTCTTAATTATTAAATTCTGAAAGTCAATTAGCAAAGTAGGCAACCAACTGACAGCTACAATGTGAGATTAAATGAAGAAATTTGAGCTTTATCAGTAGTGATGCTGACATTGGGTCCTCCAGTATATCTAGAATTTACCTTAGATCACAGTCATCCTTTCCTAGGGGGTGCTATATTCACAAGGAAAAAGGACATATAGGAGGAAAATAACATTTTATCCTTAGCTGGTCTTGGGTCCTCAATGACAGTATAGAGAACTCTAGTTAGTTGTGGCCATGTTTTTCCTCAATCAGTTAGGTTTAATAGCTACATATGGAAACAGGCTGTGGGTGGATAAGGCCTGCTCACTTACAAATTGCTCAAAACTGATATTCAGATTTTATTATTGAGCTATGTATAGAAATAAATCAAATGAAGGTAGAGGAAAGGGAACTGAGGAATCAAGAAGAGAAGTGGGAAAGAAGGAGAGAACGTGAGGGAGAGAATGAAAGAGACAGGGAGAGAGAGGGAGGAGAGACACAGAGAGAGGCATAGCTGGTCTTTGCAAATGTACCTTCATTGTTTTAGTGCTATTGGATAGAGAGAAGAAGAAAGGAGTGTCTGAAAATGTCAGCATATGGCTTTGATTGCAGAAAAAGTCACCCACAAATATCACCCTTTTAATACAGAGCCTCCATATCCTCTTGCACATGTGTGCAATGTGTGTGTGGACATAAGACCAAAGAGATTTTGACTTCCAGCTGTAGTGTTTCCTCTGAACTACTGACTTGCATATGAAATTGTCTACCAGCAGCCACACTGGAGGTTGCACCAGTTCCCAAAATACAACACATTTGAAGATTCTTGATTTTCCCCTCTACTATATTTTCATTCCATTAACACTACCCACTTTAATAGTTTTTCCCCTTTTAGTAATCTACCTCCATCATCCTCTCAATTGCTCAAGCCAGAAATATAAGTGTCATCCTTGATTTCTCCCTTTCTCTTATACCCCTCATCCAATCTATCAGTTCAGCATATTCAGTCTTTCTCCCAAACATGTCTCCAACATAACCAGCTTTATTTGTTAACATTTTTTTTCTGTCTTAGTCCATATAGACTGCTATAATAAAAATACCATAGACTGGTGGCCTAGAAACAATAAAAAAATATTTCTTACAGTTCTGAAGAATGGGAAGTCCAAGGTCAAGGCATTGGCAAATTTGGTGTCTGATCAGGGCCCTCTCCTGGATTACTGACTGTTGTCTTCTTGTTGTGTCTTCACATGATGGAAGGAGCAAGAGATCTCTCTGGGATCTCTTTTATAAGAATACTTATTCCATTCATGAGGGCTCCTTATGATTGAATCACCAAAGTCCCCATCTGCAATACCATCACACGGGGGAATAGGTTTTAGCATGTGAATTTGAGGGGGCACAAATATTCGTTCCATAGCACCTTCTTTAGGTCAACATCCTCTCCCACTATGAATAGTGCAACCCCTTCCTATATTTATTCTTTGTCCTTTCCAATCCAGTCTTTAGGATTAAATAGCTTTTTAGGTTATGAAAAGACTATGGCAGCCTTGCTCCCTCTTCCTCTTGCTTACTGTGCTCCTGACATTTTGGGTTGCTTTTACTTCTTCAACTATACCAAGTTCTTCTCAGGCTCAGAGACTTCGCCCATATATTTTCTCTCTCACTCCTGAATCTCTCATGACTGACACCACTGAATCCTCTGGTCTCAATCTACATGTCACCTTTTCACAAAAGTCATCCTGACTATTCTACCTAAAATAGGTCCTCAACTCCCCTTCCCACTCTGTTTATTTTCTCATCAACTTCTTTTTTCTTTTTCACATCATAACTAATAATTGTTTGATTTACTACTCAAAATTGTTTTTCTGAAACTTGTAAACTATATTAGAATATTTGGCGACTTGGAGTCAATCACAGGTAATGTTGCCCTCTTAAGACCCACTCTTCCCTCATCAGCTGTCTAGATCTCATATAGTTAGGTCTATATTTTGAAAACCAATTTTATTATCCATCTTGCATGAAGCCCTCCCTATTTCATTTACCAATACGTACGCTCAGATGTCCATTGGAACATCAACTTAAATGAAGATGCTAAAGTTTTATTAATTAATAGATCATAAGTAAAGCATAATTTGCAAGGGATGTGATTAGGGAATGGGTCTCAATTAGATTATTTTTTATCACACATGCAAGTGACATTTGTTATCCTGGGAAGTATTGGAACAAATGAGTAAAGATCCAATGACTAATAAAACTATTATAAATTAAACTATATTTTATGCATGTCAAAAAGCAATGTTTTTGATGCAAGATTACATACATTCCTGGAAAGGGATCTATTACTGTGGTCAGCATTGCAGAGTGGCTGAATTTCTCATAACTAGTCATTATTGCCTCCATTTGTAGTGATGCACATACGAAAAGGCCACATATTTACTGAATTGCCTACTGAATGCTTTTACACAAATAATCTAAGACTGAAAAATACAAACTGGAGACAATAGACAACACTAGGGATCAGAAAAATGTTAACCTTAAAACTACATGCCTAGTTGAAAAGCTCATGTATCCCCTTCCCCTTTCCCTTCCCCTTCCTCTTCCCCTTCCTTTCCCTTGGGATCAAAAAAATGTTAACCTTAAAACTACATGCCTAGTTGAAAAGTTCATTTAACACTTTTCTTTTCCTTTCCTTTCCTTTCCTTTCCTTTCCTTTCCTTTCCTTTCCTTTCCTTTCCTTGCCCTTGCCCTTGCCCTTGCCCTTGCCCTTTCTCTTTTCCTTTTCCTTTCCTTTCCCTTTTCCTTTCTCCCTCTCTGTTTTGGCTTTGGAAAGGTGGGGTCACTGGAGAGAGCAACCATAGTCTAGGAAATGATTTCCAATATTCTTTTTCTTGTTGTTTTGATCTGTGTGCCAATATTTAATTAGTTTATTATGAATGGCCATGGTTATGGTGTTTTCCAGACTTTGATATTTCTTTTTTTATTTTTTTTAATTTAAAAATAATAAATTGTAATTTATTTTATTTTAAGTTCCAGGGTACATGTGCAGAATGTGCAGGTTTTTTACATAGGTAAACGCGTGCCATGGTGATTTGTTGCACCTATCAACCCATCACCTAGCTATTAAGCCCAGCACGCATTAGCTATTTTTCCTGATGCTGTCCCTTCCCTTGCCCACACCAACCCTGACAAGCCCCAGTGTGTGTTGTTCCTCTCCATGTGTCTATGTGTTCACATTGTTCAGCGCCTACTTATAAATGAGAACATGTGGTGTTTGGTTTTCTGTTCCTGTGTTAGTTTGCTGAGGATAATGGTTTCCAGCTCCATCCGTGTCCCTGCAAAGAATATGATTTCATTCCTTTTTATGGCTGCAGAGTATTTCATGGTGCATATGTACCACATTTTCTTTATCCAGTCTATCAATAATGGGCATTTGGGTTGATTGCATGTCTTTGCTATTGGGAATAGTACTGTAATCAACATACACATGCATGTATTTTTATAATAGAATGATTTTTACCCCTTTGGGTATATATCCAGTATGAGATTGCTGGGTCAAATGGTATTTCTGGTTCTAGATCTTTGAGGAATTGCCTCACTCTGTTCCACAATGATTGAACTAATTTACATTCCCACCAACAGTGTAAAAGTTTTCCTATTTCTCCATAGCCGTGTCAGCATCTGTTGTTTCTTGACTTTTTAATAATTGTCATTCTGATGCGTGAGGTGGTATCTCATTGTGGTTTTGATTTGCATTTCTCTAATGATCAGTGATGCTGAACTTCTTTTTTATATAATTGTTGGTCACATAAATGTCTTCTTTTGAGGCATGTGTCTGTTCATGTCCTTTGCCCACTTTTTAATGGGGTTGTTTGTTTTTTTCTTGTAAATTTGTTTAAGTTCCTTGTAGATTCTAATTATTAGATCTTTGTCAGATGGATAGATTGCAAAAAATTTTCTTCCATTCTGTAGGTTGTTTGTTTGTTGGGACGATAGTTTCTTTTGCAGAGCTCCTTAGTTTAATTACATCCATTTGTCCATTTTTAAAAAAATTATTATACTTTAAGTTCTGGGGTATACGTGCAGAATGTGCAGGTTTGTTACATAGGTATACATGTGCCAGGGTGGTTTGTTGCACCCATCAGTCTGTCATCTACATTAGGTATTTCTCCTAAAGCTATCCCTCCCCCCACCCCCTGCCCCCCAACAGGCCCTGGTATGTATGGCCCCTTTCTGTTTTACTTTTGATGTTTTCATCATGAAATCTTTGCCTGTGCCTATGAGCTGAATGGTATTGCCTAGATTTTTTTCTAGGGTTTTTATAGTTTTGGGTTTTACATTTAAGTCTTTAATCAATTTTGAGTCAATTTTTGTATAAACTGTAAGGAAGGTGTCTAGTTTCAATTTTCTGCATATGGCTAGCCATTTCTCCTGGCACCATTTATTAAATAGGGAATCCTTTCCCCATTGCTTGTTTTTGTCAGGTTTGTCAAAGATCAGATGGTTGTAGATGTGTGGTCTTATTTCTGAGTTCTCTAATCTGTTCCATTGGTCTGATTGTCTGTTTTTGTACCACCACCATGCTGTTTTGGTTACTGCAGTCTTGCAGTATAGTTTAAAGGTGGGCTGTGTGATGTCTCCAGTATTGTTCTTTTTGCTTAAGCTTGTCTTCATTATTCAGACTCTTTTTTGATTCCATATGAATTTTAAAATAGTTTTTTTTCTAATTCTATGAAGAATGTCAATGGTAGTTTAATGGAAATAAAATTGAATCTATAAATTACTTTGGGCAGTGCATCCATTTTCATGATATTGATTCTTCCTATCCATAAGAATGAAATGTTTTTCCATTTGTTTGTCTCCTCTCTGATTTCCCTGAGCAGTGGTTTGTGGTTCTCCTTGAAGAGATTCTTCACTTCTCTTGTTAGCTGTATTCCTAGGTATTTTATTCTCTTTGTAACAATTGTGAATGGGAGTTCATTCATGATTTGGCTCTCTGCTTGTCTTTTGTTGGTATATAGGAATGTTTGTAATTTTTTGCACATTGATTTTATCCTGAGACTTTGCTGAAGTTGCTTATTAGCTTAAGAAGCTTTTGGGCTGAGACAATGGGGTTTTCTTTCTTCTTTTTTTTTTGAGATCGAGTGTTGCTCTGTTGTCCAGGCTGGAGTGCAGTGGCATGATCTCAGCTCACTGCAACCTCTGCCTCCCGGGTTCAAGCAATTCTCATGCCTCAGCCTCCCGAGTAGCTGGGATTACAGGCATCTGCCACCACGCCTGGCTAATTTTTATACTTTTAGTAAAGACAGTTTCGCCATGTTGGCCAGACTGGTCTTGGACTCCTGTTCTCAGGTGATCCACCTGCCTTGGCCTCCCGAAGTGCTGGGATTACAGGTGTGAGCCACCACATCCAGCTGCAGGTTTTCTAGATATAGGATCATGTCATCTGCAAACAGAGACAATTTGACTTCCTTTCTTCCCCTCTGAATACCCTTTTATTTCTTTCCCTTGCTTGATTGCCCTGGCCAGAACTTCTAATACTATCTTGAAAGGAGTGGTGAGAGAGGGCATCCTTGTCATGTGCCGGTTTTCAAGGGGAATGCTCCCAGGTTTTGCCCATTCACTATGATATTGGCTGTGGATTTGTCATAAATATCTCTTATTATTTTGAGATACACCCCATCAATACCTAGTTTATTGAGAGTTTTTAGCATGAAGAGATGCTGAATTTTTTCGAAGGCCTTTTCTGCATCTATTGAGATAATCATGTGGTTTTTGTCTTTAGTTCTGTTTATGTGATGAATTATGTTTAATGATTTGCTTATGTTGAAGTAGTCTTGCATCCTGGGGATGATGCTGACTTGATCATGGTGGATAAGCTTTTTGGTGTGCTGCTGGATTTGGTTTGCTAGTATTTTATTGAGATTTTTGCATCGACGTCCATCAGGAATATTTGCCTGAAGTTTTCTTTTTTTTGTTGTATCTCTGCCAGGTTCTGGTATCAGGATGATGATGGCCTAATAAAATGAGTTAAGGAGGAGTCCCTTCTTTTCAATTGTTTGGAATAGTTTCAGAAGAAATGGTGCCAGCTATATGTCTGGTTCCAGCTGTACATCTGTATATCTGGTCCTGGGCTTTTTTTGGTTGGTAGGCTATTTATTACTGCCTCAATTTCAGAACTTGTTATTGGTCTATTTAGGGATTCAGCTTCTTCTTGGTTCAGTCTTGGGAAAGTGTATGTACCCAGGAATTTATCCATTTCTTCTAGATTTTCTAGTTTATATGCATTAAGGTGTTTATAGTATTCTCGGATGGTTGTTTGTATTTCTGTGGGGTCAGTGGTGATATCCCTTTTATCATTTTTGTATTCTGTCTATTTGATTCTTCTCTCTTTTCTTCTGTATTAGTCTAGATAGTGGTCTATCTATTTGATTTTTTTTTTCAAAAAACCAACTCCTGGATTCATTGATTTTTTTTGAAGGGGTTTTCATGTCTCTATCTCCTTCAGTTCCACTACAATCTTGGTTATTTCTTGTCTTCTGCTAGCTTTAGGGTTTGTTTGCTCTTGGTTCTCTAGTTCTTTCAGTTGTGGTGTTAGGATGGCAATTTCAAATCTTTCTAGCTTTTCGATGTGGGAATTTAGTGCTATAAATTTCCCTCAACACAGCTTTAGGTGCATCCCAGAGATTCTGATATGTTGCTTCTTTGTTCCCATTAGTTTCAAATAACTTCTTGACTTCTGCCTTAATTTCATTATTTACCTAGGAGTCATTCAGGAGATTGTTCAGTTTCCATGTAGTTGTGTGGTTTTGAATGAGTTTCTTAATCTTGAGTTCTAATTTGACTGCACTGTAGTCTGAGAGACTGTTCGTTATCATTTCAGTTCTTTCGCATTTGCTGAGGAGTGTTTTACTTCTAATTATGTGATCAATTTTAGAGTAAGTGCCATGTGGCACTCAGAAGAATGTATATTCTGTTGTTTATGGGTGGAGAGTTCTGCAGATATCTATCAGGTCCACTTGATCCAGAGCTGTGTTCAAGTCCTGAATATCTTTCTTAATTTTTTGTCTCCATGATCTGACTAATATTGACAGTAGGGTGTTAAAAGTCTCCTACTATTATTGTGTGGGAGTCTGAGTCTCTTTGTAGGTCTCTAAGAAATTGTTTTATGAACCTAGGTTCTCTTGCATTGGGTGTATATATATATATATATATATATATATATATATATATATATATTTAGGATAGTTAGCTCTTCTTGTTGAATTGACCCCTTTACCATTATGTAATGCCCTTCTTTGTCTGTTTGATATTTGTTGGTTTATTGTTATGTGTGAATTTGATCCTGTCATCATGATGATAGCTGGTTATTTTGCAGGCTTGTCAATGTAGTTGCTTCGTAGTGTCATTGGTCTGTGTACTTCAGTATGTTTTTGTAGTGGCTGGTAATAGTTTTCCTTTCCAAATTTAGTGCTTCCTCAGGAGCTCTTGTAAGGCAGGCCTGATGGTAATGAATTCCTTCAGCATTTGCTTGTCTGAAAAGGATTTCATTTCTCCTTCAGTTATGAAGCTTAGTTTGGCCCAATATGAAATTTTGGGATGGAAATTCTTTTATTTAAGAATGTTGAATATTGGTCCCCAATCTCTTCTGGCTTTAGGGTTTCCACTGAGAGGTTTGCTGTTAGTCTTATGGGCATTCCTTTGTAGCTGATTTGGCCTTTCTCTCTGGTTGCCCTTAACTTTTTTCCTTAATTTCCACCTTGGAGAATCTGATGATTATTTGTCTTGAGGGTGATCCTCTCATGGAGTATCTTACTGGGGTTCTGTGGATTTCCTGAATTTGAATGTTGGCCTGTCTTGCTGGCTTGGGGAAGTTCTACTGGATGATATCCTGAAGCATGTTTTCCAACCTGGTTCCATTCTCCCTGTCTCTTTCAGGTACCCCAATCAGTTATAGGTTTGGTCCTTTTACATAATCCCATAATACTTGAAGCTTTTGTTCTTTTCATTCTTTTTTCCTCTAATCTTGTCTGCCTGTCTTATTTCATAAAGATAGTCTTCAAGCTCTGAGATTCTTTCCTTTCTTGATCTATTCGGCTATTGATACTTCTGGTTGCATTGTGAAGTTCTTGTGTTGTGTTTTTCAGCTCCATCAGGTCATTTACGTTCCTCTTTAAACTGGTTATTCTGGTTAACAGCTCCTATAATATTTTATTATGGTTCTTAGCTTCTTTGCTTTGGGTTAGAACATACTCCTTTAGCTCAGTGAAGTTCATTATTACTCACTTTCTGAAGCCTACTTCCGTCAGTTCATCCATCTCTGCCTCCACCCTGTTCTGTGCCCTTGCTGGAGAGGTGTTGCTATAATTTGGAGAAGAGGAACTCTGGATTTTTGAGTTTTCAGCATTTTGTGTTGATTCTTTCTTATATTTGTAAGCTTATCTGCCTTCAGTCTTTGAAGCTGCTGATCTTTAAATGGGTTTTTTGTGTGGGGTCTTTTTTGTTGATGTTGTTGTTGCTGTTTGTTTGCTTTTCTTTTAACAGGCAGGCCCCTCTTCTGTAGGGCTGCTGTGGTTTGCTGGGGGTCCACTCCAGACCCTATTTTCCTGGCTCCCTCCCGCACCTGGAAGAATCACTAGTGGAGGCTGCAGAACAGCAAATATGGCTGTCTATTCCTTCCTCTAAAGGGCACTGACCTGATGGTAGTGGGAATGGTCCTGTATAAGGTGTCTGGTGACCCCTTTTGTGGGGGTCTCACCCACTCAGGAGGCATGGGATCAGGGATCCACTTAACGAAGCACTCCGGCTGCCCTGCAGCAGAGTGTGCACTGCACTGGGGAAATCCCCCTCATCCGTACTGCCCAGACTCTTCAGAGACAGCGGGCAGGAAAGACTAAATCTGCTGAGCCCTTGAAACAGAGGCGACCCCTCCACCCAGGGACTCCATCACAGGGAGATCAGAGTTCTGTCTGTAAATCCTTGTCTATAATTGCTGAAATTCCTGCAGGGAGGCCCTGCTTGGTGAGGAGGAATGGATCCAGGTCCCACTTAAAGAAGCAGTCTTGTCACAGTCTTCCACAACCACTGTGTTGCACTGTGAGGAATTCCTACTGGTCCAAACCACCCAGTCTCCTTAGGGCTGGTAGGGGAAAATGGCAGACTGGAGCCATAGTGGTGGTGGCTGCTCCTCTTCCCCAAGGACTCGGTCGTCTTAGGCAGCCTCCAGCCTGCTGCCATTTGCTGCAGTCTGAGTGGCTTCCAAGCATCTGCACAGCTCTGTGCTTGGGACCCAAGGCCCTAGTGGCATGGGCTTATGAGGGGATATCCTGATGGGTTGTACAGATCCATGGGAAAAGTGTGGTTTCTTGGGTGAAGTAGCACAATCACTCACCACCTCCCTTGGCTGAGCTCCCCTTGCCCTGTGTGGCTCCTAGGTGGGCTGTTGCTTCACCCTGCTTTTCCTTGCTCTCCATGGGTCGTGCCAACCACCTAGTCAGTCCCAGAGATAACCTGGATACCTCAGCTGAAGGTGCAGTATTCACTCACCATTTTCATTCTTCTTAGTTGGAGCTGCAGACCGCAGCTACTTCTAGTTGGCCATCTTGGCCCTTCCCTCCTATTTATTTCTTTATTAGAGTTACAAGTAAAACAAAAATCTATGGTAAAAAGAATTAATTATGGGTGGGTTGAAGCCTGTTAAGATAAAGTAAAGCAGAATTTTAGACAATTGTAATGCTGTAACACCAGGCATGAAAAATATTTGTGTTTGATTTTAAAAGCTGCTATTATTTATTTAAAGTAATTATTGAACAACTATTGAGTGCCCAGCATTGCATCAGGCATTGGGCATATAATAACTAAGAAGATTTTTTTAAAACTATATAGTCTATGGGTAGAAGACATAAAATAGAAAAACAAACATGTCAGGAGATAATAAGTGTTTTAAAGACAAATGAGTAAGCAAATAAAATAGGATAAGAATAGACCAGAGGGATGCGTATGTGTAATAATTTTTTTTAAAAGAAAACGATGACGTTGAAAGAGAAATATAAAGGAAGTATGAAAACATGCCAAAAAGAGAAAATAGCATGAGCAATAGCTCTAGAGCACACTAAGAAAGCCAGAAAAAGGATAGATGGTGCCATAGGAAGGAGATGAGGCCAACATGATAGTGGAGGGCTAGACCATGATCAAAGATCTTTGATGTAACTTAGTAGTATATGAGAAGCCACTGAAAAGTTTTGAGGACAGTGGTTACATGTTATAACGTGAAATGATTTATGCTTAAAGAGCACACATATACAAATATATTTTCCATCATAAGTAGGGGTATGACAATCACTTCGCTGGAATCAAAGATTTAAAACAGATGTTTAAAAACTCCAAATAGAGTTTATTATTTACTAGAGATCTGTCTTCCTAAAATCTTCAGATAAAATATATCATTAAAAAACCTTATCTGTCACACTGTAGTATACACTAGTGCTAGAGGCAGAGGATATTAAAATTACCATTCTCACAGAATGGTTTCAACTCTTATAGGAATGATCTTTGTAATGATTCTAGTAGAATAAGATTTTAGAACAAATTCTGATTACTAGATTATTTTCTTGATAAAAATAATATGAAAGTTTTCACTTTGCATTTTAGAGACTACATATTAAAGTATTAGTGGTGAAAACATTACGTTTTTAAATTGAGGTTAGAATGACTTTTTTATGGAGGACACGTTTATGGGCCTTTTAGGTATTTAGGTATTTGGCCTGATGGCAAATACTCAAAATTGCCTACTTTACACAGTAAAACTACTATTTTAAGGCTTATTCAATCTACATACTTTTATAAGTTGGTCATAGTTAAATGATTTCTTATTCTGTAAGTTTCTCTTTTTATTATTTTTAATTGACACATTATTTACTCTTCAAAAATCCGTTCTTAAAAAAGAAGTCACTAAAAACCCTTCAAAAAATCAATGAATCCAGGAGCTGGTTTTTTGAAAAGATCAACAAAATTGATAGACCGCTAGCAAGACTAATAAAGAAGAAAAGAGAGAAGAATCAAATAGATGCAATAAAAAATGATAAAGGGGATATCACCACCAATTCCACAGAAACACAAACTACCATCAGAGAATAATACAAACACCTCTATGCAAATAAACTAGAAAATCTAGAAGAAATGGATAAATTCCTAGACACATACACCCTCCCAAGACTAAACCAGGAAGAAGTTGAATCTCTGAATAGACCAATAACAGGCTCTGAAATTGTGGCAATAATCAATAGCTTACCAACCAAAAAGAGTCCAGGACCAGATGGATTCACAGCCGAATTCTACCAGAGGTACAAGGAGGAACTGATACCATTCCTTCTGAAACTATTCCAATCAATAGAAAAGGAGGGAATCCTCCGTAACTCATTTTATGAGGCCAGCATCATCCTGATGCCAAAGCCTGGTGGAGACCCAACCAAAAAAGAGAATTTTAGACCAATATCCTTGATAAACATTGATGCAAAAATCCTCAATAAAATACTGGCAAACCGAATCCAGCAGCACATCAAAAAGCTTATCCACTATGATCAAGTGGGCTTCATCCCTGGGATGCAAGGCTGGTTCAACATATGCAAATCAATAAATGTAATCCAGCATATAAACAGAACCAAAGACAAAAACCACATGATTATCTCAATAGATGCAGAAAAGGCCTTTGACAAAATTCAACAACTCTTCATGCTAAAAACTCTCAATAAATTAGGTATTGATGGGACGTATCTCAAAATAATAAGAGCTATCTATGACAAACCCACAGCCAATATCATACTGAATGGGCAAAAACTGGAAGCATTCCCTTTGAAAACTGGCACAAGACAGGGATGCCCTCTCTCACCACTCCTATTCAACATAGTGTTGGAAGTTCTGGCCAGGGCAATCAGGCAGGAGAAGGAAATAAAGGGCATTCAATTAGGAAAAGAGGAAGTCAAATTGTCCCTGTTTGCAGATGACATGATTGTATATCTAGAAATCCCCATTGTTTCAGCCCAAAATCTCCTTATGCTGATAAGCAACTTCAGCAAAGTCTCAGGATACAAATCAATGTACAAAAATCACAAGCATTCTTATACACCAATAACAGACAAACAGAGAGCCAAATCATGAGTGAAGTCCCATTCACAATTGCTTCAAAGAGAATAAAATACCTAGGAATCCAACTTACAAGGGATGTGAAGGACCTCTTCAAGGAGAACTACAAACCACTGCTCAATGAAATAAAAGAGGATACAAACAAATGGAAGAACATTCCATGCTCATGGGTTGGAAGAATCAATATCGTGAAATTGGCCATACTGCCCAAAGTAATTTATAGATTCAATGCCATCCCCATCAAGCTACCAATGACTTTCTTCACAGAATTGGAAAAAACTACTTTAAAGTTCATATGGAACCAAAAGAGCCTGCATCGTGAAGTCAATCCTAAGCCAAAAGAACAAAGCTGGAGGCATCACACTACCTGACTTCAAACTATACTACAAGGCTACAGTAACCAAAACAGCACGGTACTGGTACCAAAACAGAGATATAGATCAATGGAACAAAACAGAGACCTCAGAAATAATGCTGCATATCTACAACTATCTGATCTTTGACAAACCTGACAAAAACAAGCAATGGGGGAAGGATTCCCTATTTAATAAATCGTGCTGGGAAAACTGGCTAGCCATATATAGAAAGCTGGAACTGGATCCCTTCCTCACACCTTATACAAAAATTAATTCAAGGTGGATTAAAGACTTACATGTTAGACCTAAAACCATAAAAACCCTAGAAGAAAACCTAGGCATTACCATTCAGGACATGGGCATGGGCAAGGACTTCATGTCTAAAACACCAAAAGCAATGGCAACAAAAGCCAAAATTGATGAATGGGATGCAATTATACTAAAGAGCTTCTGCACAGCAAAAGAAACTACCATCAGAGTGAACAGGCAACCTACAAAATGGGAGAAAATTTTCACAACCTACTCATCTGACAAAGGGCTAATATCCAGAATCTACAATGAAGTCAAACAAATTTACAAGAAAAAAACAAACAACCCCATCAAAAAGTGGGCAAAGGACATGAACAGACACTTCTCAAAAGAAGACATTTATGCAGCCAAAAAACACATGAAAAAATGCTCATCATCACTGGTCATCAGAGAAATGCAAATCAAAACCACAATGAGATACCATCTCACACCAGTTAGAATGGCCATCATTAAAAAGTCAGGAAACAACAGGTGCTGGAGAGGATGTGGAGAAATAGGAACACTTTTACACTGTTGGTGGGACTGTAAACTAGTTCAACTATTGTGGAAGTGATTGTGGCAATTCCTCAGGGATCTAGAACTAGAAATACCACTTGACCCAGCCATCCCATTACTGGGTATATACACAAAGGACTACAAATCATGCTGCTATAAAGACATGTGCACACATATGTTTATTGCAGCACTATTCACAATAGCAAAGAGTTGGAACCAACCCAAATGTCCAACAACGATAGACTGGATTAAGAAGATGTGGCACATATACACCATGGAATACTATGCAGCCATAAAAAAGGATGAGTTCATGTCCTTTGTAGGGACATGGATGAAGCTGGAAACCATCATTCTCAGTAAACTATCACAAGGACAAAAAACCAAACACCGCATATTCTCACTCATAGGTGGGAATTGAACAGTGAGAACACATGGACACAGGAAGGGGAACATCACACTCCGGGGACTGTTGTGGGGTGGGGGGAGGGAGGAGGGATAGCATTAGGAGATATACCTAATGCTAAATGACGAGTTAATGGGTGCTGCACACCAACATGGCACATGGATACATATGTAACAAACCTGCATATTGTGGACATGTACCCTAAAACTTAAAGTACAATAAAAAAAAAAAAGAAGTCCACTTTAGATGTGACCTTATGTTAACACATAACTGATTCAATAATGGGAGGAAAAAAGGGAAAGTCAAAGTAGTTTTGATGTCTTTGCCTTTGAAATACTATAATAAATTCAAGACTGAGGATTAAGAGTGGCAATCAGAAATTATGTGGACTCTTTTAAGCAGAGTTATGTTTCACTGACATAATCCAACAGGCTAGGTAATAGAGAAAATTCATAATAACTAATTGCTGCTATATCAGTTTTAATATCCATACTCATTTTGAGAACTTGATATAGCTCAACTCTCAAGGGTATACCTGTAATTATGCTTTTGAGGTGTTCAAGTGCTTTATCACAGAAGGACATTTGAACTCCAACGTGAGAAGGTTAATTATTTAGAATACCCTTGAAAACATTCTCTGGTATGAGTGGATTACATGAAGACTCCTTGAAATGACTACAGAAGTCCCAAGAAAGATAAATGTGAAAATCAATGATTTGTCTATGCTGAGTCTCACAAGGCTGCTTTTAGAATATTAATGATATTAGCTGCTAATCCTGTTTTCAGAAACTGTTTCAAAATTTTATTTCTCCCTCTAACAATACATGCCTCTGGAGGATTGTGAATTTTGTATTTCCTGACTTTTCTAATGGGATTAGTTCATAGAAATTCATTTGGTGATAAATAAATCCAACTTTCCTGCCATGGATGTCTCTTTGTAGTCTTCAATATATGAGTCCATGATTTTGAGACTTTTAGATAATAATAACAAGGGGCTGTTATTATTCTAAATTACTAATTAGAACACTTTTAGATCTGAACTGTCCTCTGTATCTGAGAGTCTCATGAGAGAAAAAACTTATATAACTTTGTAAGCATAAATTAAAGAAATCTGAGGTTTCAATAGCCTACTTCCTTGCCCACACATCTGATGTCCCAAAAATATTTTGGACTGGATATCCTAGGGTTAAGGAAATGCACTGTTAAAACCTTATTCATATTTTTTTCTTCTTAAATGTAAGCTTTCTTTCTTCATTAAAAATGAGAAATTTCTCCTAAAAATACAAAATTTGCTTTTTTATTCTATGTAATGACACTGAAGCTTATTATTTTTCTCCTTATCCATCCTAGGTTTTAATTTTTCTTTGTCTTCAGTGTTATCAATGGTCTCAGCAAAAGCCATTCTTTCTCCTTTTGAGGCCTCCTTCTCCATGGAGCTGTAGTTCTCCCAGGATCACCATTTTGGCAGAGATTGTAACTCACAACTCAACTTGGCCCAGTCTTGGTAGCAGAATGCACAACACAGTTTAGTTGGATAATATCTTACACTACATATTACATTCTCACAGAATCTTAAGAAGCTTTGAACAACCAGGGAGGTGCTAGGGATCTCTAAAACTGACTGAATTTGTGGTTCTTCCCTTTATCACATGGGAATTAACATAATCTTGTTCCATTGACACCTAGTTTCTGTGACTGTCAGTAAAAACTACAAATTCCTGGGAAAGAGAATTTGATTGGTTAGTATGGGTCTGTTGGTCACTGCTGGCTAATTATCTGTGGCTATACATGGGGTCTTTTAGAAGGGTGAGATATCCATTCCTGTGGATCAGGGGCATTTCACCAAGAAGGGAGAAATGACAACAAGTCAGGCAGTCAGTTTAGGAGCGTCTGTTACAGTCATAGGTTGCTTCTGCCTTTGATAAAGAACATAGAGGCTGGGCACCGTGGCTCACACCTGTAATCCCAGCACTTTGGGAGGCCGATGTGGGCGGATCATGAGGTCAGGAGATCGAGACCATCCTGGCTAACACAGTGAAACCCCGTCTCTAGTAAAAATACAAAAAAAAAAAAAAAATTAGCCGGGCATGGTGGCAGGCACCTGTAGTCCCAGCTATTCGGGAGGCTGAGGCGGGAGAATGGAGTGAACCCGGGAGGTGGAACTTGCAGTGAGCCGAGAGCGCACCACTGCACACCAGCCTGGGCAACCGAGCGAGACTCCGTCTCAGAAAAAAAAAAAAAAAAGAACATAGAGTAACCTCAGCCTAGAGCTCCTCACCCATAGTGGTAGTATTTATTACATCTCACAATACATGTTTACCTCTATGCCATGCCTTGCTATCCTATATGACCATTGATGTATTTAGGATAGAGAGGGGTTTCCTGGAATCTAAACATACTCCACATGGTACCTTCTTCTCTTTCAGTGTTCTTCAGGTCTTAGGTTTTCTCTTGTTATTACTATATGATCACGTATGTTTCTTCTGCTTAATTAATTAATTGAACACACATTCATTTAATGTATGATGACTACTGGGCTAGGAGCTAGGGAGGTCTATTATGGGACTACTAATGCTATTCAGTACAAAGTACCTTTTTCTTTTGTTGCTTTAATACTTCTTTTTCTGATCTTTACATAAGATCTCAAATGCTAATTAAATGCAGGCAGTGTTTTGCATTTTACCCAGACTTCATGCATAACATCTTACCTATTCCTCTTGAGTCTTGTAGACCAGATATTTCTATTCTTATGTAGAAAGGCAAGCTGAAACTGGAAAGTTAAGTTCTTTATTTGGGTTTTTGTTGCTACTAAGTGGCAGATTTAGGACTGGAGTGAATGTCTGACAGTGTACCTAGTAGTAATTTAATATTACAGATTGTGATTTTTTTTCTTCTCCTTCTTTACTGTTGAAAGGCCCACTAGCATCAAGTACATTCAAGATATGAGAGTATAAAATAAAGGATTACAGTAAATTTTTGCCAAGTGTATTCTACATCTATAAATCAAAAACCTGTCCCCAATTTAGAAATAGATAATATAGAGTCAATAATTTGGTTGTGTACTGAAATACTGTCTTAACCTAACAAAAATTCATTAGGTTTACCTTTGCTGAATAATTAGAAAAAAATAGAATAATTTAAAATCTGACTCTAAATTTGCTGATGATTAGTAGATATAAAACCACCATCCTTTGTCACTGGAGAAAATTTTTATAATGCGAGTTTGCTGGTGATGAAAGACCATTACTTGTACCAATTACCAAGTTCTTAAATCATTGCATTCCATGAAATACTTAGAATCCAAGCATGATTGCTGAATCAAATCCTAGTTGAAAGAAAGCTATATGTATAAACATAAAAAGTTATTTTTTCATCAAAATATTGAAGTTTTTATCATGATGAAGGGTGACAAAATAATTTTTGAACAAAAATATCTGAGTCAGTGTGTAAATGTTATCAAATAACATTTGAATCAGCAAGATTTATTAAATATCTCCTATGTGACTGATGTGATATTACATAAGTGGAAAGATAAAAAGAAATGAATAAAACAAATAAAAATAAAATTTCATGAAGTACCCTTTAAGAACTTTGATAATTTGATTTCGTGAATTGTGCATTGAAAGGCTTATCTTTTTTACAATTTTCCTACAAAATTCCATATATAATTTGAGATATCTCAGTCATTTTTATAATCTGAAAATTGTGGATAGCATATCACTGGGAATAATTCTTAAAAACTTACTGCTGATTCTACAGTAAGAAAATTAGGAGACTTACTGAGCTAAATATAACATGAGAACTTTCCATCCCTTCCGCTTTATATACTCTCCCACCTTTTCTGCTCTTCCTCTAGGCCACCACCTACTACTTTCACTTTCTTTTTTTTTTGAGACGGAGTCTCGCTCTGTTGCCTAGGCTGGAGCTTAGTGGTGCGATTTCGGCTCACTACAACCTCCGCCTCCTGGGTTCAAGTGATTCTCCTGTCTCAGCCTCCTGAGTAGCTGGGATTACAAGTGCGTGCCGCCATGCCCAGCTGATTTTTGTGTTTTTGGTAGAGATAGGGTTTTACCATGTTGGTCAGGCTGGTCTTGAACTCCTGACCTCATGATCCGCCTGCCTTGGCCTCCCAAAGTGCTGGGATTACAGGCGTGAGCCATTGCACCCGGCCTACTCTTGCTTTCTAGTCTTCATTCTGTGCCTCAGCATTTCTGGATTTAAAAACTTTGAGACATTCAAAATTCATTCATTTATTTATTTAAACTAATACTTTAAAGAATCAATTATCTAGTGAGCACTGTCTATAGTAAGTCTGAGGCAGCAGTTGAAGGTAAAGAAGATGGTGAGATTTTATTACATTATAGGCAGTGAAAATGGGTAGAAGCGGATGGAATTAAACTTGTTTGGAAGCCATCATTGTCGTTTCTTGGTGATCAGTGGGTGTTGGGAGGTATCTTTCTCCCAAAGCTTGGTTTGAGAATTGAACGTATTAGTCGTTCGATAAATTTTTATTCTATGAGTCTGAATTGATTTTTAATAAAAACATTAAAAATTGTATTAGTATTCATGTTCCAAGCTGCCTTATAAAGACAAACATATTTTGAGATGCGCTCAGTTTTCCTATTCTTTTTGCATCATTATGAGATTTACACAAAATATGTTCAACATAAACCTTTAAAATACAAGGAAGCAGAACAGACTTGTCAACAACTAAATAGGTTGTCAAAATAAATCTATACAATGTCAGATAAAAGTTACAAGTGTCGAATACAAAATTTCAATGAGTATTAAGGCTCCATTTTTAAACAACCTGAAACAAATGTCTTTTCAAAACATTCTCCTGCCAATAACTATTATTACTGAGGTGGGATAATTTTACCTTTAGTAGCATTACTGCCACATAATTTAGGACAGCCCACATCACTATAGATGTTCTTCAGACAGGCAGATGGGGACTTCATGGACCATTTGCCCTTCTTCCCAGGGGCAAGCGTCAATCTGGAGGAGATATGAAATCCTGCCATTTAGTACCAGGCCAAAACACTCACATGATCTGAATCTATGTTTCAGTTGTTACCTTGAGGTAGAAACTTTTATCTTGACCTTACCATGTAAACAAAACACTCATCATGAGACAAGATGGTGTCTCACAATAAATTGTATATAAATGTGTATACTTCTCTTGTTTTCCTTCTTTTCATTCCATGGCTGGTTTTTTAATGAAATATTCCAGACACCCAAAATACCTAGAGAATAATATAATCAATACTTTCAAAAGCACTGTGCAGCTTGAAAATAAAACTTGAAAGGGACAATTGAAGAACTCTGTGTGGCTCTTTTAGATCACATCTTCTCTATTGCCACCAAAGGTAGTCTGTGTTTGAATTTTGCATTTCTTGTCCTCATGCATTTCTTTATACTTTTACTACATGTATATGAAATAAAAGCTTTGTTTGGCAGGTTTTAAATCTTAAATAAATAGTATACTGGTTATTCAATGATCGTCTCTCCACTTCACTCTCATTTTTCTACACTCTGTTGTACGATGCTGGGGCTGAGACTCTACAAGCCACAGTTTTGCTTTGCCAGATGGTTCCTAACTAGGCTTTACCAATAGAGACATTAGAGGGAGGCTAGAAGGTTAAAGAAAGAAGGGAATTGTTTTTTGTTTGCTTCCTGTTCCTCGTTTGTTTCTGTTTCTTGTTAGTGAACCTTAGCTTGGCACCTCTCCTTTGCCCCATTAGCAACAGTTTCTTCTATTAGCAGTGGCTGAATCCAGTTTGCAGTTTTACACTTCTAGAACCAGCCTTATTGCTACCTCCTTAGATGCTAGGCACTAGCCTTCAGCACCCCTCATCTCAGGATCTGGATCTTAGTTTCACAGGATCCTTTCTGATTTGCAGACAACTGGAGTAGTTAATTAGGCTTCCTCCTCTGAGGTCTGATTTTCAGTATCTTTTGATGAGTAGACATTTTAATTTTGAATGTACTCAAATGTATAAACTTTGTCAACCCAATTAACAACAGAGAGTCTCTCTAATGGAAAATGATACTTATTCAGGATTAGGGCATTGCAGTAGGAATATGTGTGCCATAGTAAACTATGGGTGTATTTAGGGAAGTAAAGGAAGACAGATTTAAAAGAAAAAATGAAGAGGATTACACAATTGTGTTGAGATAATTATCCTTGGCCTCAAGGATTAATAACAAGGATGCCATCAGTCTGGGATTGGACAGCCATTTGCTGGACAGATGTTTCCACAGAAGTAGTTTTCTATGTAAGGTTGTGATTGCCTTTGTGCAATCAGAGTCTTTTGTAGTAGTTTTTGTTATGAGGCATTCATGTATGAGAATCTTCTCTTCATGGCCTTCTTTGGCTCTATTTGTCAGAGCTTTTTAATCTTTTTTTATCATAAGTATTCCATTTTGATTCCAAAAACCTTCACATTTTCTTTTGATCGAGGTCTTTTTCTGAAAGCATTGATGATCAATCATCCTGTAGTTGAGTTTTGAGTGTTACACAGTGCCAAGATGGATGTGTCCGAGGTTGCCGGTCTGGTCCTATGTTGGAGGGAGTGATAGCCAAATAGAAGTTGGTGTCAAAACCCTTTTAGCCACATTTGAGCAATGAGGGAAGGTTGAAGGGAGTGACTGTCAGGCTAAGTCAACCTGGAGTCAATTATTAAGCTTAGTTTCATCTGTTTTATAGTATTTTGCTATCATCTCAATGTACTGGGCCATCATTATTCTGTTAAGATTTATACTTCTGCAAAAATTTAAAAAAAAAAATCAAAAAATCTGAATTGGAAATAGAAACTTTACATTGTAAAACTAGTTCAACCATTGTGGAAGTCAGTGTGGCGATTCCTCAGGGATCTCGAACTAGAAATACCATTTGACCCAGCCATCCCATTACTGGGTATATACCCAAAGGACTATAAATCATGCTGCTATAAAGACACATGCACACGTATGTTTATTGCGGCACTATTCACAATAGCAAAGAGTTGGAACCAACCCAAATGTCCAACAACGATAGACTGGATTAAGAAAATGTGGCACATATACACCATGGAATACTATGCAGCCATAAAAAATGATGAGTTCGTGTCCTTTGTAGGGACATGGATGAAACTGGAAAACATCATTCTCAGTAAACTATCGCAAGGACAAAAAACCAAACACCGCATGTTCTCACTCATAGGTGGGAATTGAACAATGAGAACTCATGGACACAGGAAGGGGAACATCACACTCCGGGGACTGTTGTGGGGTGGGGGGAGGGGGGAGGGACAGCATTAGGAGATACACCTAATGCTAAATGACGAGTTAATGGGTGCAGGAAATCAACATGGCACATGGATACATATGTAACAAACCTGCACATTGTGCACATGTACCCTAAAACCCTAAAGTATAATAAAAAAAAAAAAAAAAAAAAAAAAAAAAAAAAAAAAAAAAAAAAAAGAAACAAAATTAAAAAAATATAAAGTAAAACTAATGGTAATATGACAATCCCAGTTTGCATAATAGTTTGGAGCCATGAACCTAGGCTTAAAGGCAACCAAATGAATAAATCAAATGACCATTATCCTGTCAAGTAAAAAAAGTAGGCATTAAAAGTGATAAGGGTCTCATTATATTATGGAGTCTTGTTCTAATGCCTTGGGAAAAGCTGTCTACAGCATAAAAATATTAACCTCTCATCCTGGTTTGTAGCTAGAATGTTTCTTGTTATGGTATTGGATGGCTTGGTGAACTTTTTGTATGGTCCTTACATCAGGCATGAGATTTGTTCCTTAATATTCATTTAGTTTCAGCTTATAGGGCTTTAGGAAGACAGCAGTACCTGTTTTTAGAATTCTATGGAAGAATGTTGGATTTAAGGAATGTGGAATAATTTAGAATCTAGTCTAGTCTATAGGTAGATAATAAGAACTTAAAAAAATTCACAGAACTACAATCTAATAACAGATGTATTTTAGCTTTTCTTTAGAAAAGTAACTTTTTATTTCTACATCAATCACACAGGAATCTCAGATTTAGAAATCTCTTGGGGTTATGAAGCCAAACCAAGGCAGAGTTTAGATTTTTCTTGTAGCCTTAAGATTCCTGGACCTGACAGCAAGTAATAATTTTTACTCCCTCACTGTAAGGCTGGGAACTCTTGAAACCAGCCATTTTATGCACATTCTCAAATACAATATTCCAGTCGAAGCCATGGTAATAAAACCAATGTTTTCAATTTTATCCTGTGAAAAATAGGGAACACATTTTTATTGATCTTATATGCAAATAATTATATTGCTGTAAAAATAGAAGTACTTATGAATAGTTTTTGAATTTTGTAGGGGTCAGGTAGGGAGAAAAAATATTTTCACCTTTATTCAAAAAATATACTTTACTAAATTGTTTTAAACAATAAATAGCTTAAAAGAAAAAATTTTCATCAATCTGGAAAACAGTAAATAATCAATGTTTTATTTTTACTTTTTAATTTAACTTTTAAGTTCAGGGGTACATGTGCAGGTTTATTATATAGGTAAACTTATATAATGAGGGTTTGTTGTACAGTTATTTTATTACTCAGGTATTGATTCTAGTACCCATTAATTATTTTTCCTGATCCTCTCGCTCAGAATCTTCACCCTCAGATAGACCCCAGTGTGTGTTTTTCCCCTCTATGTGTTCGTGTGTTATCATCATTTAGCTCCCACTTATTAGTAAGAACGTGTGGTATTTGATTTTCTGTTCCTGCTTTTGTTTGCTAAGGAAAATGGCCTCGAACTCCATCCATGTTCCTGCAAAGAACATGATCTCATTTTTATGGCTGTATAGTATTCCATGGTGTATATGTACTACAGCTCCTTTATCCAGTCTACCATTTTTTAAATCAAGTTTAGCCTAAAACTGCCTCCTTACGTATTTTAAGTTTGGCCTAAAGGTTTTTCTTTACATTGTGAACTACAACTAGTGGAAGTGTAAACAGACCATAGCCTACACTTGTGCCAATTACCAAGTTTTGGCCAATCAAATGTAGCCAACTGTTAGAACTGTGTTCAAATAAGGTAAATGCTGAGCTGTAAGCAATCCAGCTATCTCTGTATCTCATTTCCATTTTCCATAAGTCACTTTCCTTTTTCTGTCCATAAATCTTCTTCCACCACGTGGCTGGACTGGAGTCTCTGAGTCTACTCTGCCTGGGACAGCTGCCCAATTCAGGAATCATTCATTGCTCAATTAAACTGGTTTAAATTTAATTTGGCTAAAGATTTTCTTTTATCACACTGATGATGGGCATTTAGGTTGATTTATGTCTTTGCTATTGTGAATAGTACTGCAATGAACATATGTGTGCATGTGTCTGTATAATATACTGAATTATATTCCTTTGGGTATATACGCTGTAATGAGATTGCTGGGTTCAATGGTAGCTCTGTGTTTAGGTCTTTGATGAATCACCACACTGTCTTCCACAATGATTGAACTAATTTACACTCCCACCAACAGTGTATAAGTGTTTCTTTTTCTCCACAATATTGCCAGCATCTGTTATTTTTTGACTTTTTAATAATAGCCATTCTGACTGGCGAGAGATGGCATCTCATTGTGGTTTTGATTTGCCTTATAATCTCTAATGATTATAATGTTGAGCTTGTTTTCACATGCTTGTTGGCTGCATGTATGTCTTTTTTTGAAAAGTGTCTGTGCATGTCCTTTGCCCGCTTTTTAATGCGGTTGTTAGTTTTTTTCTTGTAAATTTAAGTTCCTTATAGACGCTGGATATTATATCATTGTCAGATGCACAGTTGGCAAAAATTTTCTCCCATTCTGTAGGTTGTCTGTTGACTCTGTTGATAGTTTCTTTTGCTGTGCAGAAGCTCTTTAGTTTAATTAGATCCTTCGAATAATGATGGTTAAAAATCTAGTGGAATTTATAATCAGCAATTGACAAGAAAATTTATGTCAGTGTTTTTTTAATATCAAAACTCAATCTTTAGAAAGACTCATAAATAACACCCTTTTAATTGTAGCCAACTTGATCACACACAAAATTCCTTTTAGAAATTCATCCTTCACAATCTCATATGACCTGCATGAACCTTTGATGACAAGCTTAGACTTTCTCTTTTCTCCTATATTTTCTCCTTCCTAAATAACCAGTCCTTTTACCTTTGGACAAAAATTTACTGCATAAGATTATTTTTCATAGAAAATCTTTCTTACCAAAAATACACCTCTGTACCTGTAACTTTCTTCACATCTCTCACCTACTTACTGGTTCCTTTTTTTTTTTAAAAAAAAGGTAGTTTCTTTTTATCTTGTTTCTATTTTTTTTTCTAAATACGTATTTTAAAATAACTTCTAAATAACCTGCAAATTAGACAAAAGTATTTTTCTCAATAAAAACAAATTGTTATACTTTCCTTATGAATTTTATTATCAAAAACACTTTTTTGGTACACTTTGCATACACAATTCTATATGTTAATTAGAATTTTAACTCCTGGTAACCTAATTTTTAGTTAACACCTAGAAAGCAAGACATTTTGAGCTGTCTGTCACATAACAGTATTTTCTAGATGAGAATAATTTTGTAATTTTTAGAAACATTTAGCAGAACATATTTTTTATGTGTAATAGACCCAAATATATTTAGTGTTTCTATAAAATTTAAGGAGCCAACATGAAATTACATTTATGTTCAGCAATTTGTTTCATTTTTAAAAAATTTTATTTGGAAATGACTCAAACATTTAATGATTATCTGCCATAGCTCACTGCAGCCTCAAACTCCTGGGCTTGATCAATTCTCTTGCCTCAGCTTCCCAAGTAGTTGGGACTACAAGGATATGCCACCATGCCCCACCTAATTAATTTTTTTTAAGAGATGGTTTCTTGCTATGTTGCCCAGGCTGCTGTAAATGGTTTCTTTCTAAAGTTATATTTTCTGTTTGTTGTTTATAATAGGTTAATTTTAATATACTTATATCTGACATACTTGTTGAACTCATTCATTTAAATGATTTGTAGAGTTTTTTTCTACATTTCTTATAGAGGTCATCATTACCTTCAAATTTTGTTTTTTATTTCTAATCATTATACAGTCATGCATCTCATAATGTCCAGTGTGATGGTTAATATTGGGTGTCAACTTGATTGGATTGAAGGATGGAAAGTTCCTGGGTGTGTCTGTGAGGGTGTTGCCAAAGGAGATTAACATTGAAGTCAGTGGACTGGGAGAGAGGCAGGCCCACCCTCAATCTGTGTGGGCACCATCTAATCAGCTGCCAGCGTGGCTAGGATAACAGCAGGCAGAGGAAAGTGGAAGGATTAGACTTGCTGAGTCTTCCAGCTTTCATCTTTCTCCTGTGCTAGATGCTTCCTGCCCCTGAACATCGGACTCCAAGTTCTTCAGCTTTTGGACTCTTGGACTTACACCAGTGGTTTGCCAGGGGATCTCAGGCCTTTGGCCACAGACTGAAGGCTGCACTGTCGGCTTCCGTACTTTTGAGGTTTTGGGACTTGGATTGGCTTCCTTGCTCCTTAGCTTGCAGATGGCCTGTCGTGGGACTTCACTTTGTGACATGTGAGTCAATAATCCTTGATAAATCCCCCTTCATAGATAAATCCATCCTATTAGTCCTGTCCCTCTAGAGAATCCTGACGAATACATCCAGGATATGCTCAAAGAAATTTGTTGTTAGGCAATTTTGTCCATGTGCGAACATCATAGCTTGTACTTACATAAACCTAGTTTAGCCAATTACACAACTAGGCTATGTGCTGTAACATGTTGCTCCTGGACTACAACGTGTACAGCATGTTACTGTACTGTAGGCAATTGTAATATAATGGTAATATTTGTGTATTAAAACATTTAAACATAGAAAATGTATGGTAAAAATATGGTATAGAAGATAAAAAATGGTACACCTGTATAGGGCACTTACCATGAATGGGGCTTGTAGGACTGAATGTTGTTCCAGGTGACCCATGAGTGAGTGGTGAGTGAATATAAAGGCCTAGGTCTTTACTGTACACTACTGTGGACTTTATAAACAGTGTATACTTAACGTTATACTAAATTTATAGAAAATATTTTTTATTCAATGATAAATTAAACAGCTAACTGTAACTTTTTACTTTATGTAATTTTTAATATTTTTAACCTTTTGACTTAATAACAGTTTAAACACAAACATATTGTACAGCTATATAAAAAAGCAGTTTAAACACAAACATATTGTACAGCTATATAAAAATATAGTTATTCTACAACCTTTTTATTTTTAAGATTTTCAATTTATTTTACTTTTGAAATATTTTTTGTTGAACACTAAGACACAAAAACACACATTAACTTAGGCCTACACAGGGTCAGGATCATTAATATCACTGTCTTCCACCTCCACGTCTTGTCCCACTGGTAGATCTTCAGGGGAAATAGCAGGCATTGGAGCTGTCATTTTCTATGATAAAAACGCTTTCTTCTGGAATACTTCCCTAAAGATCTGCCTGAGGTTGTTTTTCAGTTAACTTTTTAAAAAAAATAAGTAGAAAGAGTACCCTGTAAAAGTTAGTTTAGTAAATATATAAACCAGTAATATAGTCACTTATTATTATCACGATCAAGTATTACGCACTGAACATAATTGTATGTGCTGTACTTTTATATGACTGGCAGTGCATTAGGTGTGTTTACACCGGCATCACCATAGACATATGAGTAGTGCATTACACTATGGCACTATAATGCCTTACGGCATTACTAAGTGATAGGAATTTTTCATTATAATGTTATGGGACCATTGTGGTGTATATGATTTGTTTCTGGCTGAAAGATTGTTATCTGGTGCATGACTATAAAGTATTTTACTTTTTTTTTTTAACTCATTGAACTAGGACCACCTTCTGCACCACACTGAATAATCAATGACGGGGGTTAACATTCAGTATGAGTTTTCCCTTGTGTAATTGGTAGATATTCTTTTCCAGGGAGGAAAATATCCTTCTATTCATAGTTTATTGAAAGATTTATTTATGTGGCATGAATGGGTATTCAGTTTTATAGAATGCTTTGTCTATATACGTGGAGATTATAACCATAGAAGAAGTAGGACTAGATAGAGTGTGATAAAAACAACTTTAATTTCATCTCTCTCCTCTGACTTCACACCTGCTTAATGCCCTAGTTCTTTTCCAGATCTTGGAATGAAATATAAGGTAGACAGGCGTTTCCTGTCACTACTAGTTTTAAAAAGTGGAAGTAAAAGGTGAGGGATTAGAGGAGGCTTCAGTCTTTTCTAAGCCCGAATATGGTCTCATTTTAGTAGTTAAACCATCTATGTGTGGCTAATCTGAAATCCAAACTTTTCCAGCCCAGTTTTTTTCCTCAATTCCCAGAGTTTTCTCCCATTTGGTTTTGTTTTGGGAATAGAAGCTTAAAGTAGGGCAAGGAGCATGGTCGGCTTTTTTCCTTGGAACTCTGCCTCCTTCGCTGCTCACTAGCTGTTGTAAACCCTCCCAACTCAGGTCTAGAAGAAAGACATTTGGGTGAAAAAGAGAACAGTTTTAAATAGCTGGTATTCTCTTGCTCTCGTGTTAGAAATTTGTGGGCTTGACAGATATTCAAACCTGCTTTTTTCCCCTAGTGATTATTTCTGGGATATCCAGAAATTTTCCCTGTCGGAACATAACTGCAGTTCCTATGTTATAGGCTATATCACCTTCAATTTGACATTTATGACTCTGACTCTCCGTTTTTGTTTTCAGGAGTCTATTTCGCTGTTTGGTTAGAGTCTCACTTACGACAATTTTCATACCGGTTCCACCCACTTTTAAGTCAGCCCAGCCTATCTGTGCTCTGCTGCCTTGGGTCTATAGCTAAAACTTCTCATGTTTATGTTTTCTAGGTATGTTTAAGGAACTCATTCTCTGTGTGTTCCAAACCCCAAGAGCACATGTATCAAGCAGTTCCCTTGAATTTCATCTCCCTTGACTTGAAGCACCCTGTCTCTGCTTTCCCTAGCAGTTGTTAGGAAGAAGTGCACAGCACTCCAACAACTCTCTGTAAAGAAATCTCTACAAATCTTTCCAACCAGCTGCTCAACTCTTCAGCTACCTTTTGTATATCCTTATAGTAGCTTATAGCTAAGGTTCTCCTAGTAGGTTTTGTACCATTTCTTCGGCAAATTTTAGTTTTCTACCATTTTTCCCTGCAAATTCTGCACAAGTGGATTAGATATAATGTGCAATTATATGGGACATATTCTTGTGTTCCTGTCTTTGGTGGCTTCCGCAAAACAGAAGTGTCCCATTTTAACATGCACCTGTAAAATGATCCAGTGTTTAAAAAAATTTGTGAATGTAGTGAATACATAAATTTTCTAGTGTTAACAATTCTTGCATTTCATCCATGTTTATAGAAGATTATTCATAAAATATTATTATCTATACTTAACTGAATGAAGTCAGGCTAATTGTCATTCCTTTGCATGCCATCTGTCCCTTCTCTCTGGCTGCTTTATTATCTTCTTTTTGCCTTTGGCACTCTATATTTTCACTATGATTTTTTCAAATGTAGTTTTCTGTTTGGGAGCTATTTCAGGATTTATGCTCGTTGTCAATTCAGGAAAAATTTATTCATCAAACTTGCTTCTTTCTCATCTGTCCACTATCTTCTGAAATTCCAGTGAAAAATATATACATTAATCTATCCTTTGTATCTCTTTATCTCTCCTTTCATTTTCTTTCTCTGTCTTCCTAGGTAATTTATTTAAATCTATTTTTCTGTTCATGAATAATCTTTTCAGATATCCTTTAACTTGCCTTTTTATATATTATTGGTATTTTCTATTTAAAATTTTATATTATTTGTTTCACTTAAAAATCTGTCCACTTGTTTCAGGCAGTTCATGTTTTATGAATTTTTGAATTCAACCTTTTATTCTTTCAAAAATTTAAAGCATACTTACGTTATATTCTGATACATTAGTCAGAATTCTCCAGAGAGACAGAGCCAACAGGAGACAGAGAGATGGATGGATAAATAGATGGACAGATAGACAGACAAGAGGGTGTTTATTAGGGGAATTGGCTCACATGATTATGGAGGTTGAGAAGTATTTCCATAGGCTATCTGCAAACTGGAGAACCAGAGAAGCTGGTAGCATGGCTCAGTCCAAGTTTGAAAGCCTCAGAACCAGGGAACCTGATGGTGTAACTCTCAGTTTGAGGCTGAAAAACTGAGAACCTGGGGGACTGCTGGCAGGCCCTGGAGTCCGAAGGCCTGTGATTCTGCAGTACTGACATCCAAGGCTAAAGAAGGACTTTTCAGCTTCAGGAGGTAGAGACGGAAAGTGAGAAGAAAGTGAGTTTGCCTTTCCTCTGCCTTTTTGTTCTACCGAGGCCCTCAGTCAAATGCATGGTGCCCACCCACGTTGATTTTCAGCAGATCTTTCTTAGTACACTGATTCAAATGCTAATCTTTCTGGAAACACCCTCACAGATGTACCCATAAATAATACTTTACCTACTATCTGGGTATCCCTTAATTTGGTTGAATTCATAACTGAAATTAACCATCACATCTGCATTTTTTCATTCCAAGCATTAGAATCCCAGTGAATTGACTTCAGTCCCAACTGAAATCATTGGGAATATAATTTGCTTTTTATTATCTGATTTTGTTCATAATTGCTTGTTTCTTCATATGTTGTTGTTGTAATAGTTTTGACTTGGGACCAATGTTTGCAATGTTTTTATTATTATTATTTTTTTTATCAGTACTAACTGTGTTTGTCCTATTTTGATGATATATCCAAGGAGTACTCTCAACTAGGGAAAACTTAGTTAATTTCTTAGCTAGGGATTTTCTGAACAATGTTAGCAACATAAGTTTGAATCCTAAGCCCTTATAGCACAGTTCTGTGGCTGAGAATTTTCAGGGTAGACTTTTCTTTTTCACTTATCGAGAGCCCTGTCCATTTTTATTTAGTTGGATTGGGCTAGGTTTTACTATAGTACAAACCCCAAATGCTCATTAACTTAGTGCACCAAATGCTAATTTATTATTCTTGCTAAGCCCCATATGGGTCAGGGTGGAAGCTACTCTTCAGATGGTGACTGAGGGACCCAGGTTCCTTCTATCTTGTAGTGCCACCATGTCAGTACATGGCTTCTGAATTTGTGTGCCAGGGAAGGTATTCAGACTATAATATCATCAGTTATAGAAATCATGCAGAGTTCTTTAACTAGTATAGTTCTCTATTTTTGATCAGTTAATGGTGTTTGAAACTCAAGAAAAACATTAAGTTTTCTATGCTTGCCAAGCACAAGGACTGTTGTTACTGAAAGATTATACACTGCTGTAAAATGTGTGTGTGTATATACATATACATATACACGTATATATATGGGTTCAAAATTTCTATGTTAAAATATATATACAGGTTCAAAAATTTCTATGTTTAAATATATATATATTTGTGTATATAAACTATGAATATCTGTATACACACATACACACTCACAGAGTAATATAAAAAATACTCAATGTTTTTTAACATAGCAAATGTGAGAATATAAAAACTCTGAAAGTAGGATTGGTGTAGAACTAGAAAGTTTCATGTTTTGACTAATCATTTATTTTGAATAAAATTTTAATTAAAGCATCAGATTGAAGTCCTATGATTAGTCGTAAATTTGGTCCTTTTCATACGTCAAGATGACTTAATGTGTATCCTATAATCCTATGGCTGTTCTTTTGTCTTTTTATCTAATCTATTGCTGAACCCTCTGACACTTTTCCTTCATATTGGCTATCAGCATTACCTCTTTTTCTACTGTTCCAGTGTTGGTTGAGACTATGCTCCTGTCTGGTTTGAATAACAGCAGTCTCCTCCAGTAATCCATAGCTTTTCAATTATCCTTTCCACTGACTCTAAACTTACCGTCCCATTTCCTTGCTTTTATCTTAGTTTCCATGTTTAAATCCAGGACATCATAAACTATATCACCTTCCTAGTCCAGATTTTGTTTCTCATACAGGATAAAATAATTATTTTCTGAATAAGATTCAAATAAGAATTAGATGAAGTTAATTTGAGTTTTAAATTATCAGCTAAAATAACTACATTCTTCTCCTTTGTAATAAAAAAATGATAATTCTCAAGAGTAATAGGATACTGAATTCCTTTAGTCAAAGCTTGGGTATAGCATGGATAGGTGAAAGGGTCTGTGAAATCCCTCTGTACCTCCAACAAGTAAATTAGTTTCATTAAACTAAAAATAGACCAGTGTGGTTGAAAAAAGTGCAAGTCAAGGGACTAATTGTAGCTTGTTGAAAAGCTGGCATTCTTTAATTCCATATATATTTTAGAAAAAAATTAGCTTTTTAATAAATAGTTACAAAGGAGAAAATAGGATTTGCAAGTTAGATATCATTTATAGTATATATCAAGGGCAATAAAATATCAGTAGGATAAATTAAAAATGATTTCTGCCCTTTCACTGCAATATTCTTCAAAAGATTCATCGATATGCTTTGCCATCAATGCTGACCATCCACTCACTCCTGATCTTCTGGCAACTTTGATTTCTCTCTCCTTTTACACTAATGAAGTCTCTCTGTTGTCACCAATGAACAAATGGTCACATTTAATTTTTTTCTCTTTAGTCCATATCTGCCTGGATATTTCTGAAACATAACACTGTTGAACATGTTTACCTTCCTTTGCTCCACAACCTCAGCTCCTCTGTGGCGATCTTTTTGAACACACACACACACATACACACACACACACACACACACACTTTAGAAGGTGAATATATGTTAGACTTTTTTACTCTTTTCATCCCCTAAATGAAAGTATTAATCAAGATTTATTTTAGCCCATTGACTTATCTTTACATATTCTTCCTCAAATGGTTCCTTCACCCTCACAGCTTAAAGTAACCTCATTCTTATGCCTTTAATTTTAGGGTATCTTGGGCTGTGTTAGAACTAGTTGACTGAACACTGCCTACAGGTCTTTAAATTCTGGGATCTGAGGCTTTAAAATTTTCCATTATGGGAAAACCAAAGGAAATCACTAGGTGGAAAATTAATTTTCTGGAATATAGCAGCAGTGACTCTCAAGGCTGGATGAAATGAAGCTGTAGACTTCATGCAGTCTCAGTTCAGAGCGTCTTAATTCTCTCTGGAGATTCTTAACCTCTCCATGATGGCCAATGAGGAAAAGTAATTTATGTAAGTCTGGAGACCCCATCTGAGTGAATCTAGTTGCACTGAAAGAAAGTGATTTACTTTTTTTTTGTCTTCTTTTTTCATTTGTATTATTTCTGCAGTCTTTTCTTCACCTCCCTTTCCAGGTCACTAAAAATACCAGTTGTAAATAGCTTTGCTTGGATTCGTTGCTACAGTGAAATTTTCGGAGACCTTAAATTTTGTTTTGAAGCTTCTGGCTCTGCTCTGAGAAGACGATCATGAAATGGCTGTCTTTCTCTTTTTAGTATGTCCTTAAACTAAAATTTTTTTAAAAAAATTGGTGGGGGTGAATAGTTTATAAAATAGCTCTGTCAGCTACTGTGTAAACTTACAATTTTCCACCAGTGTTTGGAAACATTTCTATTTGTGTAGAAGTTCATAGCTCCGTAGCCAAGTTTATTTAACCATAAATAGAATTGGAGAGAAAAAATTTAGAGGGAAGAAACTGGAACTACCCAAGGGGATTAAAGGATTAACATAGCAGATCTCGAACCCATTGTCTTCCTGAGTTGGATTGGGGAATGTGTCACCCTTAGAAAAATAGAAGGCAGGTTACCTGGTCTAATCTACTTAAAACATGCTAATGAAAGACATCCTGGCAAAGCTCATGATATTTATTACTAGCAGAAGTTCTTATCTGTGGAATGCCTTAGGAGGATGTACTTAATTATCTAAGATTGTTTATAGTAAACAAACCTATGGATTTATGTGGACAGCTTGCTGCAAATTGTCACATAAACTATGCAACTATCTGACGTAATCTGCTGCGTATTAGCTTCCTTTGAAATGAACAAAATTCGATAGTGTGGAAGATATCTGATTTTTGTATGTTTTATTTGACAATTTGAATATTTTTGTGTATAAATGCAGCTCCAGTATATGTAGCACATAACACTAGTTTTGAAAAAGATAGGTCTAGGTTATGGCACTTAGATTTGTGTTACTTAACTTTTACAACCTCAAGTTTTCCTAATCTTTATAAAGAGAGAACAGACTTGTTCTGAGAGTTTTGCTGGTATTAAATGGTGTACAGGCAGAAAAATTTCACCTCCATCTTCTTAAGGTCTGAGCTGGGTCTGAGGATTAAATTGACATAACATCGATTAACAGGAGAAAAGCCTGATACAAACTTTTTTTTTTTGGGGAGGGAAACAGGACCCCTTATAAGGAATTTAAGACCCAGGGTAGTAGTTAAGTCAGTTACTTATTTACTGAATTGAACAAAGAGTAGCAAGTTGTGAAGAAGTGTCTACCTTATGTGGGGAGGCTTAAAAGATGAGTTACTTTTCACAAGGTCTGTATAAGAATTCTTTTTGGCTCCATTCCAAGATGGCCAAATAGGAACAGCTCCAGTCTGCAGCTCCCAGCGTGATTGACACAGAAGATGGGTGATTTCTGCATTTCCAGCTGAAGTACCTGGTTCATCTCATTGGGACTGGTTGGACAGTGAGTGCAGCCCACGGAGGGCGAGCTGAAGCAGGGTGTAGTGTCACCTTACCCGGGAAGCACAAGGGGTCAGGGGATTTCCCTTTCCTAGCCAAGGGAAGCTGTGACAGACTCTACCTGGAAAAACACTCCCACCCAAATACCACACTTTTCCCAAGGTCTTAGCAACTGGCAGACAAGGAGATTCTCTCCCATACCTGGCTTGGTGGGTCCCACACCCACAGAGCCTTGCTCACTGCTAGTGGAGCAGTCTGAGTTCGAACTTTGAGGCAGCAGCCTGGCTAGGGGAGGGGTGTCAGACATTGCTGAGGCTTGAGTAGGTAAACAAAGCTGCCGGGAAGCTCGAACTGGGCGGAGCCCACCACAGCTCAGCAAGGCCTACTGCCCCTATAGACTCCATCTCTGTGGGCAGGGCATAGCTGAACAAAATGTAGCAGACAACTTCTGCAGACTTAAACATCCCTGTCTTACAACTCTGAAGAGAGCAGTGGTTAACACGGCATTTGAGCTCTGAGAATGGACAGACAGCCTCCTCAAGTGGGTCCCTTACCCCCGTGTAGCCTAACTGGGAGACACCTCCCAGTAGGGGCCGACAGACACCTCACCTAGGTGATTGCCACTCTGGGACGAAGCTTTCAGAGGAAGGATCATTCAGCAATAGTTGCTGTTCTGCAATATTTGCTGTTCTGCAGCCTCTGCTGGTGATATCCAGGAAAACAGTGTCTGGAGTGGACCTCCAGCAAACTCCAACAGAGCTGCAGCTGAGGGACCTGACTGTTAGAAGGAAAACTAACAGACAGAAAGGAATAGCATCAACATCAACAAAAAGGACATCCACAACAAAACTCCATTTGTAGGTCACCATCATCAAAGACCAAAGGTAGATAAAACAACAAAGATGGGGAGAAACCAGAGCAGAAAAGCTGAAAATTCTAAAAACCATAGCACCTCTTCTCCCCTAAAGGATTGCAGCTCCTTGCTAGCAATGAAACAAAGCCGGACAGAGAACGACTTTGACAAGTTGACAGAAGTAGGCTTCAGAAGGTCAGTAATAACAAACTTCTCTGAGCTAAAGGACCATGTTTTAACCCATTTCAAGGAAGCTAAAAACCATGAAAAAAGGTTAGATGAATGGCTAACTAGAATAAACAGTGTAGAAAAGACCTTAAATGGCGTGATGGAGCTGAAAACCATGGCACAAGAAATTCGTGATATACGCACAAGCTTCATTAGCCGGTTCGATCAAGTGGAAGAAAGGGTATCAGTGACCGAAGATCAAATTAATGAAATAAAGTGAGAAGACAAGGTTGGAGAATAAAGAATAAAAAGAAATGAACAAAGCCTCCAAGAAATATGGGACTATGTGAAAAGACAAAAATCTACATTTGATTGGTGAACCTGAAAGTGACAGGGAGAATGGAACCAAATTGGAAAAAACTCTTCAGGAAATTAACCAGGAGAACTTCTTCAACCTAGCAAAGCAGGCCAACATTCAAATTCAGCAAATACAGAGAACACCACAAAGATACTCCTTGAGAACAGCAACCCCATGACACATGATTGTCAGATTCACCAAGGTTGAAAAGAAGGAAAAAATGTTAAAGGCAGACAGAGAGAAAGGCTGGGTTACCCACAAAGGGAAGCCCATCAGACTAACAGCTGATCTACAAGCTAGAAGAGAGGGGGGGCCAATATTCAACATTCTTTTTTTTATTATTATACTTTAGGTTTTAGGGTACATGTGCACAATGTGCAGGTTTGTTACATATGTATCCATGTGCCATGTTGTTTTGCTGCACCCATTAACTCGTAGTTTAGCATTAGGTATATCTCCTAATGCTGTCCCTTCCCCCTCTCCCCACCCCACAACAGTCCCTGGAGTGTGATGTTCCCCTTCCTGTGTCCATGAGTTCTCATTGTACAATTCCCACCTATGAGTGAGAACATGCGGTGTTTGGTTTTTTGTCCTTGCGATAGTTTACTGAGAATGATGTTTTCCAGTTTCATCCATGTCCCTACAAAGGACATGAACTCATCATTTTTTATGGCTGCATAGTATTCCATGATGTATATGTGCCACATTTTCTTAATCCAGTCTATCGTTGTTGGACATTTGGGTTGTACACCAATCACAGACAAACAGAGAGCCAAATCATGAGTGAACTCCCATTCACAATTGCTTCAAAGAGAATAAAATACCTAGGAATCCAACTTACAAGGGATGTGAAGGACCTCTTCAAGGAGAACTACAAACCACTGCTCAATGAAATAAAAGAGGATACAAACAAATGGAAGAACATTCCATGCTCATGGGTTGGAAGAATCAATATCGTGAAAATGGCCATACTGCCCAAGGTAATTTATAGATCCAATGCCATCCCCATCAAGCTACCAATGACTTTCTTCACAGAATTGGAAAAAACTACTTTAAAGTTCATATGGAACCAAAAAAGAGCCTGCATCGCCAAGTCAATCCTAAGCCAAAAGAACAAAGCTGGAGGCATCACGCTACCTGACTTGAAACTATACTACAAGTCTACAGTAACCAAAACAGCATGGTACTGGTACCAAAACAGAGACATAGATCAATGGAACAGAACAGAGCCCTCAGAAATAATGCCACATATCTACAACTATGTGATCTTTGACAAACCTGACAAAAACAAGCAATGGGGAAAGGATTCCCTATTTAATAAATGGTGCTGGGGAAACTGGCTAGCCATATGTAGAAAGCTGAAACTGGATCCCTTCCTTACACCTTATACAAAAATTAATTCAAGATGGATTAAAGACTTACATGTTAGACCTAAAACCATTAAAATCCTACAGGAAAACCTAGGCAATACCATTCAGGACATGGGCGTGGGCAAGGACTTCATGTCTAAAACACCAAAAGCAATGGCAACAAAAGCCAAAATTGACAAATGGGATCTAATTAAACTAAAGAGCTTCTGCTCAGCAAAAGAAACTACCATCAGAGTGAACAGGCAACCTACAGAATGGGAGAAAATTTTTGCAATCTACTCATCTGACAAAGGCCTAATATCCAGAATCTACAATGAACTCCAACAAATTTACAAGAAAAAAACAAACAACCCCATCAAAAAGTGGGCGAAGGACATGAACAGACACTTCTCAAAAGAAGACATTTATGCAGCCAAAAAACACATGAAAAAATGCTCATCATCACTGGCCATCAGAGAAATGCAAATCAAAACCACAATGAGATACCATCTCAGACCAGTTAGAATGGCCATCATTAAAAAGTCAGGAAACAACAGGTGCTGGAGAGGATGTGGAGAAATAGGAACACTTTTACACTGTTGGTGGGACTGTAAACTAGTTCAACCATTGTGGAAGTCAGTGTGGCAATTCCTCAGGGATCTAGAACTAGAAGTACCATTTGACCCAGCCATCCCATTACTGGGTATATACCCAAAGGACTATAAATCATACTGCTATAAAGACACATGCACACGTATGTCTCTTGCGGCACTATTCACAATAGCAAAGAATTGGAGCCAACCCAAATATCCAACAATGATAGACTGGATCAACATTCTTAAAGAAAAGAATTTTCAACCGAGAATTTCATATGCAGCCAAACTAAGCTTCACAAGTGAAGGAGAAATAAAATACTTTACAGACAAACAAATGCTGAGAGATTTTGTCACCACCAGGCCAGCCATAAAAGAGCTCTGGAAGGAAGCACTAAACATGGAAAGGAACAACCGTTACTAGCCACTGCAAAAACATGCCAAATTGTAAAGAACATCAAGGCTAGGAAGGAACTGCATCAACTAACGAACGAAATAACCAGCTAACATCATAATGACAGGATCAAATTCACACATAACAATACTAACCTTAAACGTAAATGGGCTAATGCTCAAATTAAAAGGCACAGACTGACAAATTGGATAAAGAGTCAAGACCCATCAGTGTGCTATATTCAGGAAACCCATCTCACGTGCAGAGACACACATAGACTCAAAATAAAGGGATGGAGGAAGATCTACCAAGCAAATGGAAAACAAAAAAAGGCAGGGGTCGCAATCCTAGTGTCTGATAAAACAGACTTTAAACCAACAAAGATCAAAAGAGACAAAGAAGGCCATTACATGATGGTAAAGGGATCAATTCAACAAGAACTAACTATCCCAAATATATATGCACCCAATACAGGAGCACCCAGATTCATAAAGCAAGTCCTTGGTGACCTACAAAGAGACTTAGACTCCCACACAATAATAATGGGAGATTATAACACCCCACTGTCAACATTAGACAGATCAACAAGGCAGAAAGTTAAGAAGGATATCCAGGAATTGAACTCAGCTCTGCACCAAGCAGACCTAATAGACATCTACAGAACTCTCCACCCCAAATCAACAGAATATACATTCTTTTCAGCACCACATGACACCTGTTCCAAAATTGACCACATAGTTGGAAGTAAAGCACTCCTCAGCAAATGTAAAAGAACAGAAATTATAACAAACTGTCTCTCAGACCACAGTGCAATCAAACTAGAACTGAGGATTAAGAAACTCACTGAAAACCGCTCAACTACATGGAAACTGAACAACCTGCTCCTGAATGACTACTGGGTACATAACGAAATGAAGGCAGAAATAAAGATGCTCTTTGAAACCAACAAGAACAAAGATACAACATACCAGAATCTCTGGGACACATTCAAAGCAGTGTGTAGAGGAAAACTTATAGCACTAAATGCCCACAAGAGAAAGGAGGAAAGATCTAAAATTGACACCCTAACATCATAATTAAAAGAACTAGAGAAGCAAGAGCAAACACATTCAAAAACTAACAGAAGGCAAGAAATAACTAAGATCAGAGCAGAACTGAAGGAAATAGAGACATAAAAAACTCTTCAAAAAATCAATGAAACCAGGACCTGGTTTTTTGAGAAGATCAACGAACTTGATAGACTGCTGGCAAGACTAATGAAGAAGAAAAGAGAGAAGAATCAAACAGATGCAATAAAAAATGACAGAGGGGATATCACCACCAATCCAACAGAAATACAATCTACCATCAGAGAATACTATAAACACCTCTACACAAATAAACTAGAAAATCTAGAAGAAATGGATAAATTCCTGGACACATACACTCTCCCAAGACTAAACCAGGAAGAAGTTGAATTTCTGAATAGACCAGTAGCAGGCTCTGAAATTGAGGCAATAGTTAATAGCTTACCAACCAAAAAAAGTCCAGGACCAGATGGATTCACAGCTGAATTCTACCAGAGGTACAAGGAGGAGCTGGTACCATTCCTTCTGAAACTATTCCAATCAATAGAAAAAGAGGGAATCCTCCCTAACTTATTTTATGAGGCCAGCATCATCCTGATACCAAAGCCTGGCAGAGACACAACAAAAAAAGAGAATTTTAGACCAATAACCTTGATGAACGTTGATGCAAAAATCCTCAGTAAAATACTGGAAACCAAATCCAGCAACACATCAAAAAGCTTATCCACCATGATCAAGTGGGTTTCATCCTTTGGATGCAAGGCTGGTTCAACATATGCAAATCAATAAACGTAATCCAGCATATAAACAGAACCAAAGACAAAAACCACATGGTTATCTCAATAGATGCAGAAAAGGCCTTTGACAAAATTCAACAACCCTTCATGCTAAAAACTCTCAATAAATTAGGTATTGATGGGACGTATCTCAAAATAATAAGCGCTATCTATGACAAACCCACAGCCAATATCATACTGAATGGGCAAAAACTGGAAGCATTCCCTTTTATAACTGGCACAAGACAGGGATTCCCTCTCTTACCACTCCTATTCAACATAGTGTTGGAAGTTCTGGCCAGAGCAATCAGGCAGGAGAAGGAAATAAAGGGCATTCAATTAGGAAAAGAGGAAGTCAGTTTGTCCCTGTTTGCAGATGACATGATTGTATATCTAGAAAACCCCATCGTCTCAGCCCAAAATCTCCTTAAGCTGATAAGCAACTTCAGCAAAGTCTCAGGATACAAAATCAATGTTCAAAAATCACAAGCATTCTTATACACCAATAATAGACAAACAGAGAGCCAAATCGTGAGTGAACTCCCATTCACAATTGCTTCAAAGAGAATAAAATACCTAGGAATCCAACTTACAAGGGATGTGAAGGACCTCTTCAAGGAGAACTACAAGCTACTGCTCAATGAAATAAAAGAGGATACAAACAAATGGAAGAACATTCCATGCTCATGGGTTGGAAGAATCAATATCGTGAAAATGGCCATACTGCCCAAAGTAATTTATAGATTCAATGCCATCCCCATCAAGCTACCAATGACTTTCTTCACAGAATTGGAAAAAACTACTTTAAAACTCATATGGAACCAAAAAAGAGCCCGCATCACCAAGTCAATCCTAAGCCAAAAGAACAAAGCTGGAGGCATCTCACTACCTGATTTCAAACTATACTACGAGGCTACAGTAACCAAAACAGCATGGTACTGGTACCAAAACAGAGATGTAGACCAATGGAACAGAACAGAGACCTCAGAAATAATGCCGCATATCTACAACTATCTGATCTTTGACAAACCTGACAAAAACAAGCAATGGGGAAAGGATTCCCTATTTAATAAATGGTGCTGGGAAAACTGGCTAGCTATATGTAGAAAGCTGAAACTGGATCCCTTCCTTACACCTTATACAAAAATTAATTCAAGATAGATTAAAGACTTACATGTTAGACCTAAAACCATAAAAACCCTAGAAGAAAACCTAGGCAATACCAATCAGGACATAGGCATGAGCAAGGACTTCATGTCTAAAACACCAAAAGCAGTGGCAACAAAAGCCAAAATTGACAAATGGGATCTAATTAAACTAAAGAGCTTCTGCTCAGCAAAAGAAACTACCATCAGAGTGAACAGGCAACCTACAGAATGGGAGAAAATTTTTGCAATCTACTCATCTGACAAAGGGCTAATATCCAGAATCTACAATGAACTCAAACAAATTTACAAGAAAAAAACAACCCCATCAAAAAGTGGGTGAAGGATATGAACAGACACTTCTCAAAAGGAGACATTTATGCAGCCAAAAAACACATGAAAAAATGCTCATCATCACTGGCCATCAGAGAAATGCAAATCAAAACCACAATGAGATACCATCTCACGCCAGTTAGAATGGCAATGATTAAAAAGTCCAGAAACAACAGGTGTTGGAGAGGATGTGGAGAAATAGGAACACTTTTACACTGTTGGTGGGACTGTAAACTAGTTCAATCATTGTAGAAGTCAGTGTGGTGATTCCTTAGGGATCTAGAACTAGAAATACCATTTGACCCAGCCATCCCATTACTGGGTATATACCGAAAGGATTATAAATCATGCTGCTATAAAGACACATGCACACATATGTTTATTGCGGCACTATTCACAATAGCAAAGACTTGGAACCAACCCAAATGTCCAACAATGATAGACTGGATTAAGAAAATGTGGCACATATACACCATGGAATACCATGCAGCCATTGAAAAGGATGAGTTCATGTCCTTTGTAGGGACATGGATGAAACTGGAAACCATCATTCTCAGCAAACTATCGCAAGGACAAAAAACCAAACACTGCATGTTCTCACTCATAGGTGGGAACTGAACAATGAGAACATATGGATACAGGAAGGGGAACATCACACACTGGGGACTGTTGTGGGGTGTGGGCAGCGGGGAGAGATAGCATTAGGAGATATACCAAATGCTAAATGATGAGTTAATGGGTGCAGCACACCAACATGGCACATGTATACATATGTAACAAACCTGCACGTTGCACACATGTACCCTAAAACTTAAAGTATAATAATAATAAAAAAGAAAAAAATATTAATCTTAAATGTAAATGGGCCAAATGCCCCAATTAAAAGACACAGACTGGCAAATTGGATAAAGAATCAAGACCCACCAGTGTGCTGTGTTCAGGAGACCCATCTCATGTGCAGAGACACACACAGGCTCAAAATAAAGAGATGGAGGAAGATCTACCAAGCAAATGGAAAGCAAAAAAAAGCAGGGGTTGCAATCCTAGTCTCTGATAAAACAGACTTTAAACCAACAAAGATCAAAAGAGACAAAGAAGGCCATTACATAATGGTAAAGGGATCAATTCAACAAGAAGAGCTAACTATCCTAAAAATATATGCACCCAATACAGGAGCACCCAGATTCATAAAGCAAGTCCTTAGAGACCTACAAAGAGACTTAGACTCCCACAGAATAATAATGAGAGACTTTAACACTCCACTGTCAATATTAGACAGATCAACAAGACAGAAGGTTAACAAGGATATCCTGGAATTGAACTCAGCTCTGCACCAAGCAGATCTAATAGACATCTACAGAACTCTCCACCCCAAATCAACAGAATATACATTCATCTCAGCACCACATTGCACTTATTCCAAAATTGATCACATAGTTGGAAGTAAAGTACTGCTCAGCAAATGTAAAAAACAGAAATTGTAACAAACTGTCTCTCAGACCACAGTGCAATCAAATCAGAACTCAGGATTAAGATACTCACTCAAAACTGCACAGCTACATGGAAACTGAACAACCTGCTCCTGAATGACTACTGGGTAAATGATGAAATGAAGGCAGAAATAAAGATGTTCTTTGAAACCAATGAGAACAAAGATACAACATACCAGAATGGGACACATTCAAAGCAGTGTGTAGAGGAAAACTTATAGCACTAAATGCCCACAAGAGAAAGCAGGAAAGATCTAAAATTGACACCCTAGCATCACAATTAAAAGAACTAGAGAAGCAAGTGCAAACACATTCAAAAGATAGCAGAAGGCAAGAAATAACTAAGATCTGAGCAGAACTGAAGGAGATAGAGACACAAAAAACCCTTCAAAATATCAATGAATCTAGGAGCTGGTTTTTGGAAAAGATCAACAAAATTGATAGACCGCTAGCAAGACTAATGAAGAAAAGAGAGAAGAATCAAATAAATGCAATAAAAAATGATAAAGGAAATATCACCACTGATCCCACACAAATAGAAACTACCATTAGAGAATACTATAAACACCTCTACTCAAATAAACTAGAAAATCTAGAAGAAATGGATAAATTCCTGGACACTACACCCTCCCGAGACTAAACCAGGAAGAAGTTGAATCTCTGAATAGACCAATAACAGGCTCTGAAATTGAGGCAGTAATTAACAGCCTACCAACCAAAAAAAGTCCAGGACCTGATGAATTCACAGCCTAATTCTACCAGAGGTCCAAAGAGGAGCTGGTACCATTCCTTCTGAACCTATTCCAATCAATAGAAAAAGAGGGAATTCTCCCCAACTCATTTTATGAGGCCAGAATCACCCTGATAGCAAAGCCTGGCAGAGACACAACAAAAAAAGAGAATTTTAGACCAATATCCCTGATGAACATCGATGCGAAAATCCTCAGTAAAATACTGGCAAACTGAATCCAGCAGCACATCAAAAAGCTCATCCACCAAGATCAAGTCGGCTTCATCCCTGGGATGCAAGACTGGTTCAACATACCCAAAGCTATAAACGTAATACGTCACGTAAACAGAATCAAAGACAAAAACCACATGATTATCTCAATAGATGCAGAAAAGCCCTTTTACAAAATTCAACAATCCTTCATGCTAACAACTCTCAATAAACTAGGTATTGATGGAACATATCTCAAAATAATAAGAGCTATTCATGTCAAACCCACAGCCAATATCATACTGAATGGGCAAAAACTGGAAGCATTCCCTTTGAAAACTGGCCCAAGACAGGGATGCCCTCTCTCACCACCCCTATTCAACATAGTGTTGGAAGTTCTGGCCAGGGCAATCAGGCAAGAGAAAGAAATAAAGGGTATTCAATTAGGAAAAGAGGAAGTCAAATTGTCCCTGTTTGCAGATGACAGGATTGTATATTTAGAAAACCCCATCGCCTCAGCCCCAAATTTCCTTAAGCTTATAAGCAACTTCAGCAAAGTCTCAGGATACAAAATCAATGTTCAAAAATCATAAGCATTCTTATACACCAATAATGGACAAAAAGAGCCAAATCATGAATGAACTCTCATTCACAATTGCTACAAAGAGAATAAAATACCTAGGAATCCAACTTACAAGGGATGTGAAGGACCTCTTCAAGGAGAACTACCAACCACTGCTCAATAAAATAAAAGAGGACCCAAACAAATGGAAGAACATTGCATGCTCATATATAGGAAGAATCAATATCGTGAAAATGGCCATACTGCCCAAGGTAATTTATAGATTCATTGCCATCCCTATCAAGCTACCAATGACTTTCTTCATAAAATTGGAAAAAAGTACTTTAAAGTTCATATGGAACCAAAAAAGAGCCCGCATTGCCAAGACAATCCTAAGCAAAAAGAACAAAGCTGGAGGCATCACGCTACCTGACTTCAATTATACTACCTAAAACCATAAAAACCCTAGAAGAAAACCTAGGCAATACCATTCAGGGCATAGGGATGGGCAAAGACTTCATGATTAAAACACCAAAAGCAATGGCAACAAAAGCCAAAATAGACAAATAGGATCTAATTAAACTAAAGAGTTTCTTCATGGCAAAAGAAACTACCACCAGAGTGAACAGTCAACCTACAGAATGGGAGAAAATTTTTGCAATCTACCCATCTGACAATGGGCTAATATCCAGAATCTACAAAGAACTCAAACAAATTTACAAGAAAACAAACAACCCCATCAAAAAGTGTGCAAAGGACACTTCTCAATGACACTTCTCAAAAGAAGACATCTATGCATCCAAAAGACGGATGAAAAAATGCTCACCATCACTGGTCATCAGAGAAATGCAAATCAAAACCACAATGAGATAGCATCTCATGCCAGTTAGAATGGCGATCATTAAAAAGTCAGGAAACAACAGATGCTAGAGAGGATGTGGAGAAATAGGAACGCTTTTACACTGTTGATGGGAGTGTAAATTAGTTCAACCATTCTGGAAGACGGTGTGGCGATTCCTAAATGATCTAGAACTAGGAAAACCAGTTGACCCAGTGATCCCATTACTGGGTATATACCCAAAGGATTATAAGTCATGCTACTATAAAGACACACACACGTATGTTTATTGTGGCTCTATTCACAATAGCAAAGACTTGGAACCAACTCAAATGTCCATCAATGATAGACTGGATTAAGAAAATGTGGCACATATACACCATGGAATACTATGCAGCCATAAAAAAGGATGAGTTCATGTCCTTTGTAGGGACATGGATGAAGCTGAAAATCATCACTCTGAGCAAACTTTCACAAGGACAGAAAACCAAATACTGCATGTTCTCACTCCTAGGTGGGAATTGAACAATGAGAACATTTGGACACAGGGCAGGGAACGTCACACACCTGGGCCTGTCAGGGGGTTTGGGGCTGGGGAAAGGATAGCATTAGGAGAAATACCTAATGTAAATGATGAGTTGATGAGTGCAGCAAACCAACATGGCACATGTATACCTATGTATCAAACCTGCACGTTGTGCACATGTAACCTAGAGCTTAAAGTATAATAATATTAGTAGAATTCTTTTGATTTTGACTTCTTATCTTTGCATCTTTCTAGTATAGGGAGGGCATCGTTCACATGGGAATTTCTTCTGCTTTTAAAAACAGTATGAAGGTCAAAGTGACCTTTTTGCTCCTGCTCTTATTTCTAAATGATTTTAACTCAAACAGTTAATACAGAAGAGTGATATATTTTTAACTCCTTTATTTCCCTGTCTGAAACTTCCTAAATGTTTCACACATTAAAACCTGACTTGGTGGCTATGGAGAAAAGAATTGGGTTAGTGGCTCAGTACCAAGAGATCTGCAAAGGGAGAAAAAAATATAAATGGAAACAAGCAGAAAAGAACTCACTTAAGTATATATTCCAGTATCTTATTTAATCAGTTTCTTAGTAATGAGAATACTTTAGTCCAGTTAAGAAGGTGTGGCTCATTTTAGGAGGTGAGGTTGTAAGTGGACTTCCATCTAAGTTATGTCTTTATATGATGTGAGAACGAGGTATTTCTAAGGCAAACAAAAGAAAACAAAAATTAATGGTTGGAAAAATTGTAAATCCATCCAGTTTTTAAATCTGGGGTAATCAGTTCAAAAAATTTCTAAACATTGGGTTTGAAGTATCTTTAGTTTGGATGTCTTTAAGTCATGCCTGAGTGTTCCATAGGGCAATAGGCTTGAAGATTGTTCATATATAAGCTGTTGTGATTTTTCTGAAGTCTATATGGAGTTGTCCAACTTTAGTTTGCAAGGCTACAAAAAAGTGAAATTTTAGCTTTTAGTAATTTCTGGTCAGAAATATGAGAGAAAAAACTGGGTGTGGTGGCATGTGCCAGTAGTCCCATACCCAAGAGGCAGAAGTGGGAGGATCACTTGAGCCCAGGAGTTTGAGATCAGCCTGGCCAACATAGCCAGACCCCATCTAAAAAAGAGAGAAAGAATGAAAAACAAGGTGAAAGAAAAATTAGAAATGCTAATTATTGATGAAATGCACAAAATGGCAGGAGCTAGTTTACAAAGAGGAAAAATTTCATGTGGTACAGTTCAACATTCCATCTGGATACGTTATAGTTTTTATTGAAATAGAAGTTTCTCCCCACAATTATCTCCATTTTTAGAAAGAATAATTCAAATAAGACTAATTGATTTGCCAAATAAGGCAGGTTTTCTAAAATGTGGAAAAATTTTTGACATTAGTGCAGCAAGAATAGTGATTGACCATATATGCCTTTTTAAAATCAGCTTTGCTGAAACTTTTAATAAGGAATTTTAAATTACAATATTAAAAGCCTCTTGGAAATAGGAAGCCAAGCCAAGGACTTGTCATCAAACTTATTCTTGGTGACTGAGACTTGGGTGAATTCGTGTGTGTGTGTGTGTGTGTGTGTGTGTGTGTGTGTGTGTTTTGAGACGTAGTCTCATTCTGTCACCAGGCTGGAGTGTGGTGGCATGATCTTGGCTCACTGCAACCTGTACCTCCTGGATTCAAGTGATTCCCCTGCTTCAGCCTTCTGAGTAGCTGGGACTACAGATGCACGCCACCACGCCTGGCTAATTTTTTTTTTTTTTTAATTTTAGTAGAGATGGGGTTTCACCATGCTGGCCAGGATGGTCTTGATCTCCTGACCTCGTGATCCACCCGTCTCGGCCTCCCAAAGAGCTGGGATTACAGGCGTGATCCACCGCGCCTGGCCGAATTCCTCTCTTGAAACCCCCCAAATATTTTTAGGTCTCTGGGCCTGCCAGGAAGTGATATTCCTTACTCAACTGTAAGACCAGGAACTGTTTAAGTCAGATAGCAGACCAGTTTTCCTAAGGGCTTTATAAACATTCGCCTCATACAGTAAAACTTAGTTTCTTAAAGCTGTCTTATCATACCTGAAAATATGACATTTCAGTCAAAGCCATGGTAATATAACCAGCATTTCCAATTGTATCCTGTTGCAAAGAGAACAAATTCTTATTGAACCCGTGTTCACAAACATACTGTCATGAAAATTAAGAGTCATTAAGAGTTTCTAAATTCTGGAGGGATTGGGTAGAGAGAAAAAGATAAATGTTTCAAGTCTGTTTACAAAGCTACATCAACCAAACTACTGTAAGCTATAGATAGTTAAAATAGAAAGAAGTATCCTGAAACCTAGGAAACAAAATATTAAAGAATCAGCAATGTTTCAGACAAAAAATCATTTAAAAAACCTCATCAGTTTGTGTAGCCCCATGTAATGAATTCTTGTTTTGATTATCTTGGGCTAGCAATTTTATGAATCCATTAGTTTCTTCATTACAGGTGTCGACATTCTTACCCAAGCCAATGGCATGATCTATTTTGTTTGTTTGTTTGTTTTTGTTTTTTTGAGACAGTCTCACTCTGTCACCTGGGCTGGAGTGCAGTGGTGCGATCTTGGCTTAGTGCAACCTCTGTCTCCTAGGTTCAAACGATTCTCCTGCCTCAGCCTCCTGAGTTGCTGGGATTACAGGCACTTGCCACTATGCCCAGCTAATGTTTTGTATTTTTAGTAGAGATGAGGTTTCACCATTTTGGCCAGGCTGGTCTCGAACTCCTGACCTCGTGATTCATCTGCCTTGGCCTCCCAAAGTGCTGGGATTACAGGCGTGAGCCACCGTGCCTGGCCAATATGATCTTAAGGTTATTAGAAACCTGTAGTCTGGAGGAATTCTTGGAGTCTTTTCCATAAATATTCTTTAAGATGAAACACTATTGGAATGTAGTTGATCACTGACAAGGAAATTTGGTTATTTTTTGTGGCATACAACACTTTGACATAGTAACCAAAATTGTGATACATATAATCATATGAGGACGTATCAGATATCTAGGAATTTCATGTAGTTTCTGGAACACATATTAATAACATATCCATACAAATATAACTCAAAGAAGGTTACACAACAATTTTTGGACAATGCTTCCTGTATAATTTAACACATCAAATAAGCCTAATTTGTTTAGTATCACTTTTTTATAATAAGGAGAGAGAGCAGATCTTTTGAGATCTTTCACAAACCCCTCTGGTAAACCCAAACGTTAGTTTCAGGTTAAAAAGACTTAATTTAGAATTTAGATGTGAAAAGTTTGTGTAAAAATGTCAAAAGGTTTAAAATGTTAAAATAGAATCACAGATCATTATGAAATAATACTGCTATGGATTGAATGTGCCCCATAGTTCATGTACAATAGTGTTGAGTGGTGGGAACATTAAAAGGTAATTAAGTCACATGGCTTCTCCCCTGATGAATAGATTGTTTTTGCAAAAGTAGGTTCATTATAATGGGAATGATATTCTTTTTTTTTTTTTTTTTTCTGACGGAGTCTTGCTCTGTCAACCAGACTGGAGTGCAATGGCACTATCTTGGCTCACTGCAACCTTCGCCTTCCAGGCTCAAGCGATTCTCCTGCCTCAGCCTCCTGAGGACCCAGGATTACAGTTGCATACTACCACTCCTGGCTAATTTTTATATTTTTAGTGGAGATGGGGTTTCACCATGTTGGCCAGGCGGGTCTCGAAGTCCTGACCTCGTGATCCACCCGCCTCAGCCTTCCAAAGTGCTGGGATTACAGGCATGAGCCACTGTACCCGGCCTGGGGTGACATTCTTATAAAAGATGATTTCGGCCCCCTTCCCTCACTCATATACACTCTATTGCCATGTAATGCTTTCTACCATATTACAAAATAGCAAAAAGGCCCTCACCAGGTGCAATGCTTGATCTTGAACTGCTTAGCCTTCAGAAATGTGAGCTAAGTAAAATTCTATTCTTTATAAATAACCCAGTCTGTGGTATTCTGTTATAGCAGCACAAAATGAACTAAGACAAATACCAAAGTGACAAAAAATTTCAGAAGTAAATACAGAAAAGTTGTATAGTTGTAAATACATAGCTTACCTCTTTTAATATTGAGAAAACATAGTTTTCTTAAGTAATTAAAGACCAAATAAGGACAATACAAAGCACAGGAAATTATTTTAACAAAACATAAAATCTTTGTTTTCTAAAAAAATTACTTAAAAGGTAAAGAAAAATATTTTTACAATCTCTTATAAAGAATAGATCAATACTCCAAGAAAAAATTGTCCTTTTAATAGAGAAGACCAAATTCTAGTTTTGCTTCAGTTTAATCATATTAAGGCTCATTTTTAAAACCTTCTAATAAGTTTATCTAGTACAGTTATCTTGATTATATAAGATTCTCTCCTCTGTTCTCTTTCCAACTTTTTAGATCCACTAACTTTTATTCTTTATTTATCAATTCATTCTGAAACAGCACCTGAATAACTTCCAAATTAAAACAAAATTACTCTTTTTTGACCAAAATACATCTTTTATATGTCATAGTGAGAGGTGAAACCAGCTGGGCTTCTAGGTCGGGTGGGGACTTGGAGAAGTTTTGTATCTAGCTAAAGGATTGTAAATGCACCAATCAGTACTCTGTCTAGCTAAAGGATTGTAAACGCACCAATTAGCACTCTAAAAACGCACCAATCAGCACTCTGTAAAATGGACCAATCAGTACTCTATAAAATGGACCAATCAGCACTCTGCAAAATTGACCAATCGGCAGGATGTAGGTGGGGCCAAATAAGGGAATAAAAGCTGGCCACCCAAGCCAACAGTGGCAACTTGGTTGGGTCCCTTTCCAAGCTGTGGGAATTGTGTTCTTTCGCTCTTCACAATAAATCTTGCCGCTGCTCATTCTTTGAGTGCGCACTACCTTTAAGAGCTGTAACACTCACTGCAAAGGTCTGCAGCTTCACTCCTGAAGTCAGCGAGACCACGAACCCACTGGGAGGAACAAACAACTCCAGGTGGAAAGAATAACTCCAGCTGCACCACCTTTAAGCGCTGTAACACTCACTGCGAAGGTCTACAGCTTCACTCCTGAAGTAGTCAGCGAGACCATGAACCCAGGGGGAGGAAAAAACAACTCTGGATGTTCCACCTTTAAAAGCTGTAACTTCTAACTCACTGTGAAGGCCTGCTGCTTCACTCCTGAAGTCAGCGAGACCACGAACCCACCAGAAGGAAGAAACTCCAGACACATCTGAACATCTGAAGGAACAAACTCTGGACACACCTTAACTGTAACGCTTACTGTGAGGGTCTGCGGCTTCATTCCTGAAGTCACCGAGACCAAGAACCCAGCGGAAGGAACCAGTTCTGGACACAATAATTGTTTTTTGAAAACTATATAAAATAATTTTATTTTTCTTGTGCACTTTGTATACAGAGTTGATTCCACTAATATTTCTAGTAGTTTTAATTGCACATATTAACTAGAATTCTTTAATCTTAGTGACTTCAATTTCTAGTAAAAACTAGAAAATTAGAAAGTAAGCAGTTGTGAACTGTTACAGATTTGTGAATACATTATTATATAATTTCTTTTTTATTTCTTTCTTTATTTTTTTTTTTTGGTTGTTGTTATTTATTTTTTTTGTAGAAATGGAGCCTTGCTTTGTTGCTCAGGCTCGTCTCACATTCCTGGGCTGAAGTCATTCTCTTGCCTTGGCCTTCCAAAGTGCTGAGGTTACAGGTGTAAACAACCATGCCTGAGATCTCCTTCTTAATTTTAAAAAATATTGGGAGGCTGTGGCGGGCAGATCACAAGGTCAAGAGATCGAGACCATCCTGGCCAACATGGTGAAACCCTGTAACTACTAAAAATACAAAAATTAGCTGGGTGTGGTGGCGTGTGTCTGTAGTCCCAGCTACTCGGGAGGCTGAGGCAGGAGAATTGCTTGAACCTGAGAGGCGGAGGTTGAAGTGAGCCGAGATTGCTTCACTGCACTCCAGCCTGGTGACAGAGCAAGGCTTCCTCTCAAAAAAAAGTATATGTATGTGTATATGTATATCTCCTCATGGCACAACTTCTCTATATCACACAGGACTTTTTTAGTAACAGATCCAAACAAGTTTTGTTCTGTGGCAATAAGAAGCCAAAGTATGTAGATTAAATTTATGTTTAGCAATTAATGTTTCAACATTGTTTTATTTGAAGGTAATTTAGATATTCAACAAATATCTATCACTTAATTTAACAGTATAACTTTAAGGTTTTAAGTTACCAAAAAGATTTTGAATTTTTAAGAAGACATATCTTGTAAAACATAATCACTTTAAAATTTTATTTATAAATGTTTATCCCACTTATATTTATTAATTAGTTTTAATAATTGTGGGTCAATTGTTCCCGAAAACTTTGTGAGACACTAAACAAAGCTAGTCATTATCTTAAATTATTTTAGCCTGCAGATAAATCAGGCAAGTATTTTAAAAATCACAGAAGCAAGGAATGTAAAAGTCAAAACATATGGCTTTTTAAAACTGTTTTTGGCTGGGTATGGTAGCTCACACCTGTAATTCCAGCACTCTGGGAGGCCGAGGTGGGTGGATCACCTGAGGTCAGGAGTTTGAGACCGGCCTTGCCAACATGGTGAAACCCCGTCTCTATTAAAAATACAAAAATTAGCCGGGCGTGGTGGCGGGTGCCTGTAATCACAGCTACTTGGGAGTCTGAGAGAGGAGAATCACTTGAACCTGAGAGGTGGAGGTTGCAGTGAGCCGAGGTCGTGCCATTGCACTCCAGTCTGGGCGACAGAGTAAGACTGTCTCCAGAAACAAAACAAAACAAAACAAAACTTTTTTTTTTATTGATATGTTTGACATACATCAATAAATTTATTCATTTTACATGTTATTCTCAGGTTGAATTTATACTTTTACAATATTAAATATACATAAGCTTTTTGATTAGTAAATTCAGGTAGAAGTTGTATGTCTGCATTATATTTAATGTTGATAACTTTGAAGACGTGCCTGTTTCAATTAAACCAACTACTTAAACTAGATTTTTTATTTACCAAAGATTATCCCAGATTATGTGAACTTGAAAAACTTTTAGGTTACTTCCTAGTTTTCTGAAAAAATGGTTAATTTCTATAAATGCTTATTTTCTTCTTTTAAGTCAAATCTTCCTATAGGTACCGATGAGAGTGCTTTAAAAAAAACAAAAAACAAACATCAAAACTTTTAGATGCAAAAGTCCAAATCTCCAAAAGTATACCTACTTTGTGACTCAAACCCAATAAGCCCTTTTTATGGCTGGAAACCAATAAGCCTTTTGTGGCTTAACCATGGATGCCAGAAGTGTATCCCCAGGGGTGCAAAAGATGCTGTTCCCCTCAAGATTCAAAGGCTCTCTTGATGATAGCCTCAGAAACTGAGTACCTTCACTGTTAACAAGGCAATGGGGTTGAGACAATTAAGACAAACACCAAGGATTGCTGGTATGGTCAGGCAAAAAGACATTGTGTTTTGGGCTGTAGTCTGCTGGCAAGCCACCTAATGCAAGCCCGTACCCCCCCAAGTGGTAGAAACCAGAGAGAATATATTCACTGGTCACAAAGCCCAGCTCTCAAGATGAAAGGAGCACTTCTAGTATGTGTTTCCTTCTTATAACAAATCACATGACAAGACAGAGACAAAAGAACAAGGACTATTCCTGGAAGGCTGTAGGTAAACAATCTGTGAGTACCCAGAACCAAATTTACTAGAGAGTCCACATTTCAAAGAATCAATTCTTATAAATGTTTTTCTCCTGCCAATTCAAATTTGGAAAAGAATGAACAAAGAAACATTTTATACTTTCCTCTCAACTGGCCACTATAGAAGAGATCCAGGAGAGCTGATGCTGGTAAGAATTCCTACCTTCTGCAGACTTGTCAGCCTTCTCAGGATCCCATCTGTATGCTCCAAAGCAGGGGGATATACCAGCCTTTTAGGGTCCTATCTGGGTTGCCACAAAACGCAGGAGTGGAAAAGTTCCACTCTTCATTCTCTTAGGGTCTCAGCTAGGTTTGGGAATTAAAACGTCATAACGTTGATTAACAGGAGAAAAGCATAGTATAAGTTTTACATGGCATGGGAGCCCTCATAAAAAAATGAAAACCCAAAAAAGAAGACTCAGTTACTTACATACTAATTGGACATGGAGTAGTAAGTTGTGAAAAAGCAACTAGATTGTGGAGATACTTGAAAGATAAGAGTTATTTTTCACAAAGTCTATTCGAAATTCTCTGTTTCAATTTATTGTCCTTGAGGATAAGTATGTTGCATCTTTCTAGTATAGGAGGGCATCTTTCATATGGGAATTTCATCATCTGCTTTTAAGAGACAGCACAAAGGTCAGATTGATTCTTTTGCACTTGATTTTTTTAAGTGCCTTTAACCTAAATACTTAATATGGTAGAGTGATATATTTTAAACTCTTTCAATGGCAAACTAGTTAAATCACCTGCCACAGCAATTGGCACTGTCAGTTTCATTTAGATGACAAACTTCTCGAAGTCTAGGACTCGTATATAATTCTTTATGTCCTACACACCTATTACTGTACCAATAAATAATGGCTCCTCAATAAATATTTATAGAACGAATGAACATGTTAGGTGACAAAAATAAGATGGTAAGTGGCAAATCATGGTGTTGTTTTTCTTTTAAAAGGTAACCTATCTGATGAAAGATACATATTTTAAGCATGATTACATTTAGTACAAGGGAGCTTCATGGGGGAAACTGCTAAATGTGCACCTATATATGTTTCCTTTTTTTTTTTTAAGAAATAAAGTTATAGTTAGGCATTTGCCCACCAGCTGGAGACTGTTTCCAAGCTCTCTCTTTACTGCAATATGGTTATGTGACTAAGTTATTTTCAGTGGAACTGGAGCAGAAATAACCTATGTTACTTTTGGGACTGTGTTTTAAAGCACTGGAGGTACACAACCACACTTACCTTCTTGTTAGCTGGACATGGATATACCTGAAGCCCAGCTTTGACAATGCAGGTAAGAACCATAACCACGAGATGGAAGAGAAACGTGATAAAAGTCACTTGGATGATGAATGACTGAAGAGAATGGAGCAACTGCCTGCCAATCTTGGAACGGAATTTGAATGAGAAATAGGAAACTACTTCTTCTACTCAATTTTGGGTTTCCTCCTTAGAGCAACTTAACTTTTAAAATTGTAGTATAAGTAGGAAAAGGTAAACAAATGAAAAGCTCTAAATTATGATGTTTTGGTTGATAAGGAGATCTGATTCATTTGCAAGTTTAAGAGTAACACTGGAGAAAAAGGCTTAAAAGGATGCATTTATGATTTTATTTTTTAGTCTTCTTTTAAGTTATTTAAATATTTAAAGTACCATGTCTATTTTAGAAATTGTTTTACATTTAACTCTAATTAACAATAAATCTCAAAGAGATACAAAGTTTTATTATCTGCTCATTACATTTAAGATACTTTCATCATCTTTAAAAATGATGTTGTATTTACAGTAGTGAATTTATACCTGACAGATTTTAAGTTCCCAAAAGAGTTTAAAGACAGTAGTTTTTATTGCATAAGATTTTCCCTTACTTTGTCTACTCTTTAACGTTTGAATAAGTCTTCTCTTTTAAGTATGCATGCTCTTGAACTTATGATGAGGTTAAAATGTCCTGATGAACCCATTGTAAGTTGAAAATATTCTAAGTCAAAAATGCATTTAATACACCTAGCCTACCAAACACCATAGCTTAGCCTAGCTTACCTTAAACGTGCTGAGGAGCACTTACATTAGCCTACAGTTGGGCAAAATCTTCTGGCAACACAGTCCACTGTAGACTATCAGTTGTTAACACTAGTGATTTTGTGGTTGACTGGGAGCTATGGCTGGCTGCTGCTGTCCAGCATTGTGATAGATTATCATACTGCATATTGCTAGCCCCAGAAAAGATC